>NC_092415.1:113821725-115021725 GCF_040894005.1 Engystomops pustulosus | reverse complement strand
CAAACGCCCCAAAACATATAAAGAGACATATAACTCAAAAAAAAGTCTAAATCATAACACAAACCCCACATATATAGTATCACCGCGTCCGTAACAACCCGTAGAATAAAAGTAAATCATTATTGAACCCCCACGATAAACGCCATAAAAAAAAACTGTTATAAACCCTCCAAAAATTATGATTTTTACCTTTTCAATCCCACAAAAAATGCTATAAAATGTGATAAAAAAAACATATGTACTCAGACATGATACTGGTGCAAAGTACAACATGTCCCGCAAAAAATAAGCCATCAACCAGCTCCGTAGCCAAAAAAGTAACAATGTTATGCCACTTGGAAGACGGCAATACATAAATGATAGATTTTTCCCCAAATTAGGGTTTTGTTTGACAAATTTAGTAAAACGTAAGAAAATATATTCATGTCTGGTATCCCCGTAATCGTATCGACCCATAGAATAAAGATAACAGGATTATTAGGCTATACGGTGAACAGCAAAAAAAAAAGAAGTAAAAAATCCAGTACAGAATTGATGCTTTTCTACTCATGTCCTCAAAAAAAGTAGGTGATACAACAATATACAACAATAGGTGATACAAACCCAAAAATGGTAACACTGGAAAAAGCATCTCATCCCACAAAAAAAATGGCATCACATGGCCCCAATAACGAAAAAGCAAAAATTTTATAGCCTTCAAAAGGGGCCAATGAGGAAACTAAAATGCTGGCAGCTGCAGGGCCCTCCTTCCCTTCTGCGCCTCGCTGTGCGCCCATAAAACAAGTCACAGCCACATGTGGGGGGTCTTTGTACTCAGGAGAAATTGCAGAACAAATTGTATGGTGGGTTTTCTCTTTTTATCTTTTGGAAATGTGTAAATTTTAGGGCTAAATGAACGTATAAGGGAACAATATGACCATTCTAAATTTCACCTCCATTTTGATTCAATTACTATGAAGATCTCAAGGGGTTAACAATCTTTGTAAATGCTGTTTCTGATAGCTTGAGGGGTGCAGATTTGAAAATGGGTTGGTTATATAGGGGGTTTTGATGCTAAATATGTAAAATTTCATTCAAAACTGTATTTATCCCCAAAATAGTCAATTCTGAAAATCCGGAAAAGCGATATTCTATTTGCAAGCCGCGTGACATCAAAATAAATTATCCAGACATTTCAGAAATTATGAAAATGTAAAGTAGACAAATGGGAAATGCTATTCAGCAACTTATTTAGGTGGTAAATCGATCTGCCTGAAAACGCAATGATTTTGAATTTCGAAAATAGCAAATTTTTCCAAAAATTTATCATATTTTCTTTTTTTTTGTAAATAAACGCAAAACTTATCTGCCAAAATTTACCACTAAAATGAAGTACAACATGTGGGGAAAAAACAATCTCAGAATCGCTTTGATAAGTAACAGTGTTCAAAAGTTATAACCGTATAAAGAGACGCAAGTCAGAATCCAAAAAATCGGGCTGAGCCTTAAGCTACAAAATGGCTGCGTCCTTAAGGGGTTAATAACTCAGTGTCATCTCATCTGGCATAGTAGTGTGCTTTCATACTTGGCTAGAAAATAGCCATAGGAGAATCCAAACGGCTTACGCCTACAGTAGCGTTATATATTTGATTTCTGGTTGATCTGCTGGTGGCTGTACTTGCTGCAGTGCATCTACTAGCCAATTGTGAGCAATTTGTAGTGAGACTTGCGACCGCTGTGTTTTGCGCTTAGTGACGCACATATCCATTGCAAAGACCGAAGTGGGAAAATTTAGTAGGGGTTGGATTTCAATTAGGCACAGTCTGCCATTTGTCCTTTTTTATTTTACGTTTATTTTGTTTAATAACTCAGCGTCATCTCATCTGGCATAGTAGTGTGCTTTCATACTTGGCTAGAAAATAGCCATAGGAGAATCCAAACGGCTTACGCCTACAGTAGCGTTATATATTTGATTTCTGGTTGATCTGCTGGTGGCTGTACTTGCTGCAGTGCATCTACTAGCCAATTGTGAGCAATTTGTAGTGAGACTTGCGACCGCTGTGTTTTGCGCTTAGTGACGCACATATCCATTGCAAAGACCGAAGTGGGAAAATTTAGTAGGGGTTGGATTTCAATTAGGCACAGTCTGCCATTTGTCCTTTTTTATTTTACGTTTATTTTGTTTAATAACTCAGCGTCATCTCATCTGGCATAGTAGTGTGCTTTCATACTTGGCTAGAAAATAGCCATAGGAGAATCCAAACGGCTTACGCCTACAGTAGCGTTATATATTTGATTTCTGGTTGATCTGCTGGTGGCTGTACTTGCTGCAGTGCATCTACTAGCCAATTGTCAGCAATTTGTAGTGAGACTTGCGACCGCTGTGTTTTGCGCTTAGTGACGCACATATCCATTGCAAAGACCGAAGTGGGAAAATTTAGTAGGGGTTGGATTTCAATTAGGCACAGTCTGCCATTTGTCCTTTTTTATTTTACGTTTATTTTGTTTAATAACTCAGCGTCATCTCATCTGGCATAGTAGTGTGCTTTCATACTTGGCTAGAAAATAGCCATAGGAGAATCCAAACGGCTTACGCCTACAGTAGCGTTATATATTTGATTTCTGGTTGATCTGCTGGTGGCTGTACTTGCTGCAGTGCATCTACTAGCCAATTGTGAGCAATTTGTAGTGAGACTTGCGACCGCTGTGTTTTGCGCTTAGTGACGCACATATCCATTGCAAAGACCGAAGTGGGAAAATTTAGTAGGGGTTGGATTTCAATTAGGCACAGTCTGCCATTTGTCCTTTTTTATTTTACGTTTATTTTGTTTAATAACTCGGTGTCATCTCATCTGGCATAGTAGTGTGCTTTCATACTTGGCTAGAAAATAGCCATAGCAATAGGATAGCATTGTTTGGTTTTAAAAACTCAAAAACACAAAAAAAAAAAAAAACACAAAAAAAAGTTAAAAAAAAATTAAAGCTATAACTCTCATTTTAAAAATGTTTAACCCGAGGGCTAGGGGTAGAGGACGAGGGCGGGGACGTGGGCGTCCAACTACTGCAGGGGTCAGAGGCCGTGGTCCTGGCCGGGGTGAGACACCACCTGCTTATGAGGGAGCAGGGGAACGCCGCAGAGCTACACTCCCTAGGTTCATGTCTGAAGTTACTGGGACTCGTGGTAGAGCACTGTTGAGGCCAGAACAGTGCGAACAGGTGATGTCGTGGATTGCTGACAATGCTTCGAGCAATTTGTCCACCAGTCAGTCTTCCACGCAGTCCACCCATGTCACCGAAATCGCCACTCCTCCAGCTCCTGCACCTCAGCCTCCTCCCCCCCAGTCTGCCCCCTCCCAGGAAAATTTGGCATTTGAACCGGCATACTCTGAGGAACTGTTTTCTGGACCCTTCCCACAGTCACAAACCTCTTGTCCGGGTGCTGCTGAGCAATTTTCCGATGCCCAGGTTTTCCACCAGTCACAGTCTGTGGGTGATGATGACCTTCTTGACGTAGTGGAAGTGTGTAAAGAGGTGTCCGACGATGAGGAGACACGGTTGTCAGACAGTGGGGAAGTTGTTGTCAGGGCAGGAAGTCCGAGGGGAGAGCAGACTGAGGGATCGGAGGATGATGAGGTGACAGACCCAAGCTGGGTTGATAGGCCGGGTGAACACAGTGCTTCTGAGACGGAGGAGAGTCCTCGACCAGAACAGGTTGGAAGAGGCAGTGGTGGGGCCAGACGGAGAGGCAGGGCCAGAGCTGGTGCATCAGCGCCAAATGTGTCAACTAGTGAAGCTCCCGTGGCGAGGGCTAGATCTTCAGAAGTCTGGAGGTTCTTTAAGGAAACACCGGATGACCGACGGACTGTGGTGTGCAACATTTGCCAAACCAGGCTCAGCAGGGGTTCCACCACTACTAGCTTAACTACCACCAGTATGCGCAGGCATATGAATGCTAAACACCCCACTCAGTGGCAACAAGCCCGTTCACCTCCGGCCGTGCACACCACTGCTCCTTCCCCTGTGTCAGCTGATAGTCAGCCCCCTGCCCAGGACCCTGCCACAAAAACCCCAACGTCGCCTCCACGATCCTACACAGCATCCACCAGCGTTCAGCTCTCCATACCCCAGACGCTGGAGCGGAAACGCAAATATAGTGCAACCCACCCGCACGCCCAAGCCCTTAATGTGCACATCTCCAGATTGCTTAGCCTGGAGATGCTGCCCTATAGGCTAGTAGAGACCGAGGCCTTTCGCAACCTCATGGCGGTGGCCGCCCCTCGGTATTCGGTCCCCAGCCGCCACTACTTTTCCCGATGTGCCGTCCCAGCCCTGCACCAGCACGTGTCAGACAACATCACCCGTGCCATGACCAACGCCGTTTCTGACAAGGTCCACCTGACCACGGACACGTGGACGAGTGCTGCCGGGCAGGGCCACTATATATCGCTGACGGCACATTGGGTTAACTTGGTGGAGGCTGGGACCGAGTCTGACCCTGGGGCTGGTCATATACTGCCGACGCCGAGGATTGCGGGGCCTACCTCGGTCCAGGTCTCAAAGGCCTACTATGCCTCCTCCTCCTCCCACCCCTCCTCCACCTCCTCCTCCGAACTACCATCCGTGGGCACGGCGCCATCAGTCGGTAGCTCTAGGCACAGCAGCAGTGCCGTTGCTAAGCGACAGCAGGCGGTGCTCAAACTGCTGAGCCTAGGCGATAAAAGGCACACCGCCCAAGAGCTATTACAGGGCATCACGGCGCAGACTGATCTGTGGTGGGCACCGCTGAACCTGAAGCCAGGCATGGTTGTGTGTGACAATGGCCGTAACCTGGTGGCGGCTCTGCAACTCGGCAGACTGACACATGTGCCATGCCTGGCCCATGTGTTAAATCTGATAGTTCAGCGTTTCCTCAAGACATACCCCAATCTGTCAGATTTGCTCACGAAGGTGCGCCGCATCTGTGCGCATTTCAGGAAGTCCAGCACAGATGCTGCCACTCTCAGGGCAGCGCAGCGCCGCCTCCAACTGCCCGCTCACCGACTGTTGTGCGACGTGCCCACGAGGTGGAATTCAACACTGACCATGTTATCCAGAGTTTACCAGCAGCGCCGAGCCATTGTAGACTGCCAGATGTCAACTTCCACCAGAACTGGTAGTCAGGTCAGTCAGCTTCCTCAAGTCTACAATGAGGAGTGGACGTGGATGTCTGATATCTGTCAGGTGCTGAGTAACTTTGAGGAGTCAACACAGATGGTCAGTGGCGATGCCGCCATCATCAGCCTCACCATCCCGCTGCTTGGCCTGTTGAAAAACTCTCTGATCAGCATGAAGTCGGAAGCTTTGCGCTCGTCACAAGAGACGGGGGAAGAAGATTCCCTTGTTGATAGCCAAAGCACCCTTAGGTCTGTTTCTCAGCGCATATCGGAGGAGGTGGAGGTGGAGGAGGATGAGGAGGAAGAGGAGGAGAATGTTGGCGAGACACAAGAGGGGACCATTGTTGAGTCCTTTACTGTTCAGCGTGTATGGGCAGAAGAAGAGGAGTTGGAGGAGTTGGAGGAGGAGGAAATGGACAGTCAGGCCAGTGAGGGGAGTGAATTCTTACGCGTTGGTACTCTGGCGCATATGGCAGATTTCATGCTAGGCTGCCTATCCCGTGACCCTCGCGTTCAAAGAATTTATTCCAGCACCGATTACTGGGTGTTCACTCTCCTGGACCCACGGTACAAGCAAAATCTTCCCACTCTCATCCCTGCAGAGGAAAGGAGTGTGAGAATGCATGAATACCAGCAGGCCCTGGTGCACAAGCTGAAACAGTATTTCCCTTCTGACAGCGCTAGCGGCAGAGTGCGTAGTTCTGCGGGACAAGTAGCGAGGGAGAGTAGGCGAGCAGGCAGCTTGTCCAGTACTGGCAAGGGTACGCTTTACAAGGCTTTTGCCAGCTTTATGTCACCCCAGCAAGACACTGTCACCTGTCCCCAGTCTCGGCAGAGTAGGGCTGATCTTTACAGAAAGATGGTGAGGGAGTACGTAGCTGACCATACCATCGTCCTAAATGATCACACAGCTCCCTACAACTACTGGGTTTCAAAGCTGGACATGTGGCACGAACTGGCGCTGTACGCCTTGGAGGTTCTTGCCTGCCCTGCCGCTAGCGTCTTGTCCGAGCGGGTTTTCAGTGCAGCTGGTGGCATCATCACCGATAAGCGTACACGCCTGTCGACTGACAGCGCTGACAGGCTGACGCTTATTAAGATGAATAAAGCCTGGATTTCTCATAATTTCCAATCTCCACCAGGTGAAGGAAGCTCAACCTGAATAATTGATCCACTCCTCCTCCTCCTCATTTTCCTCCTTCTCCTCCTCTTTGTACAGTAAAGCAGAGGAAACTGGCTATTTTTTGACAGAGCCCACTGGCTCTTGCTATAGTACTTTATGCATTTAATTTTTCTGGAGGGCCACCGACCCGGTCCTCTGTTTTAAACAATTTTTGGGAGTGCCACATACAGGCACTCAATCTATTCAATTTTTCTGGAGGGCCACCGACCCGTTCCTCTGTTTTAAACAATTTTTGGGAGTGCCACATACAGGCACTCAATCTATTCTATTTTTCTGGAGGGCCACCTACCTGCTCCTCTGGTTTGAAAACTTTTTGGGACTGCCACATACAGGCACTCAATCGATTCCATTTTTCTGGAGGGCCACCTACCTGCTCCTCTGGTTTGAAAACTTTTTGGGACTGCCACATACAGGCACTCAATCTATTCTATTTTTCTGGAGGGCCACCTACCTGCTCCTCTGGTTTGAAAACTTTTTGGGACTGCCACATACAGGCACTCAATCTATTCAATTTTTCTGGAGGGCCACCTACCTGCTCCTCTGGTTTGAAAACTTTTTGGGACTGCCACATACAGGCACTCAATCTATTCAATTTTTCTGGAGGGCCACCTACCTGCTCCTCTGGTTTGAAAACTTTTTGGGACTGCCACATACAGGCACTCAATCTATTCAATTTTTCTGGAGGGCCACCTACCTGCTCCTCTGGTTTGAAAACTTTTTGGGACTGCCACATACAGGCACTCAATCTATTCTATTTTTCTGGAGGGCCACCTACCTGCTCCTCTGGTTTGAAAAATTTTTGGGACTGCCACATACAGGCACTATCCAAATTAAATTGTCTCCATAGCAGCCTCCACACGTTGTCTCCATTGCTACCTCCGAAAGTCGTCCATATAGCTGCCTCCATACATCGTCCCTTTATCAAACGAGGTGTGTCAGGCAGAAATTTGGGTTGTTTTCATGGATTCCACATCAAAGTTGTTAACTTTGTCGCCACCCAGCTGTGTTATCCACAAAATATACTAATAAACTTTTATCATTTACCAATATTATTTCAGCGCTTCTTGCGCATCTGTTTACATTCCCCTCACCCGCCATATCCTAAACTTATAAGAACGCTACTACACTTGATCTTATACAAAAGGTTCTTAGAAGTGCTGTTTGGGGAGTAGCCTAGAGACAGGGGCTTGGATTGGCGAAAGCTCGCCTGGCAGCGGAGCGCCAACTCCATGCCAAGATCCAACTAACATAGTTTTAACTGCAGCATCGGGAAAAGTTCGTCTCGAATAACGAGTACCCGAGCATTTTAGTGCTCGCTCATCTCTAATGATAGTCACTCTGTGTTACTCTGTGGGACCCAACCCAGTGGGATAACAGTATTAACCCCTTAAGGACACATCCATTTTGTAGCTTAAGGCTCAGTCCCATTTTTTGGATTCTGACCTGCGTCTCTTTATATGGTTATAACTTTTGAAAACTGTTACTTATCTAAACGTTTCTGATAAACGATTTTGGCTGATAAGTTTTGCAAAATAAAAAAGGAAAAATGATGAATTTTTTTGAAAAATTTGCCATTTTTGAAATTCGAAATCATCGCGTTTTCAGGAAGATAGATTTACCACCTAAATAATTGCCGCATAACATTTCCCATATGTCTACTTTAAATTTTCATACTTTTTGAAATGTCTGGATAATTTATTTTGACGTCACGCGCGTTACAAATCGAATAGCAATTTTCCGTATTTTCAGAATTTACTATTTTGGGGATAAATACCATTTGAAATGAAATTTTACATATTTAGCATTAAAATCCCCTATATAATCAACCCATTTTCAAATCTGCACCCCTCAAGCTATCAGAAACAGCTATTACAAAGATTGTTAACCCCTTGAGATCTTCATAGTAATTGAATCAAAATGGAGGTGAAATTTAGAATGGTCAAATTTTGTGGGTTATACGTTCATTTAGACCTAAAGTTTACATATTTCCAAAAGATAAAAAGAGAAAACCCCCAAATTTCTCCCGAGTGCAGAGACCCTGCAAAACTGGCTTTTACTTGTTTTATGGGCGCACAGCGAGCGCAGAAAGGAAGAAGCGCCCTTTAGCTGCCAGGATTTTAGATTCCTCATTGGCCCATTTTGAAGGCTACAAAATTTTCGCTTTTTCGTTATTGGGGCCATGTGATGGCATTTTTTTTGCGGTATGAGATGCTTCTTCCAGTTTTACCATTTTGGGGTTGTTATTGTTGAAAATTTAGGAACATTTTGTGAGGTCACGAGTAGAAAAGCATCAATTCTGTACTGGATTTTTTACTTTTTTAATTTTTCGTGTTCACCGTATAGCCCAATAATCATGTTATCTTTATTCTATGGGTCGATACGATTATGGAGATACCAGACATTAATATTTTTTCTTATGTTTTACTAAAGTTGCCAAATAAAACCCTAATGTGGAGGAAAAATCTATCCTTTGTGCATCACCATCTTCCAAGTAGCATAACATTTTTACTTTTTTTGGCTACAGAGCTGGTTGATGGCTTGTTTTTTGGGGGACCGGTTGCACTTTGCATCAGTATCATTCTGGAATACATATGTTTTTTTGATCACTTTTTATTGCATTTTTAGTGGAATTCAATAGGTAAGAATCATAATTTTTGGCAGGTATTTAAAGTTTTTTTACAGCGTTCATCGTACGGGTTCAATAGTTATTTTGTTTTATTCTACAGATTGTTACTGACGCGCTGATACTATATATGTGGGGTTTGTGTTAAGATTTAGACTTTTTTGAGCGTTCTATGTCTCTTTATATGTTTTGGGGCTTAAGGGCATTTTTAGTTATTTTTTATTGAAAAACTTTTTTTTACATTTTTTACTTGATCCACCATGGGACATGAACAAGCAATCATCTAATAAATAACATGCACATGCGTAGGCTGACACTGTGCCTTTAACCCCTTAATGACTTGGCCTTTTTTAGTTTTTTCACTTCCATTTTTCACTCACCAACTTCAAAAATCTATAACTTTTTTATTTTTCCACATAAAGAGCTGTGTGATGGCTTATTTTCACGCTTCCATGGCGTGTACTGGGAAGCAGGAAAAAAATTCCAAATGCAGTAAAAATGGTGAAAAACCACATTTGCGACGTTTTCTTGTGGGCTTGGATTTTACAGCTTTTACTCTGCGTTCCAAATGACAGGTATACTTTATTCTTTGGGTTGGTACGATCACGTGGATACCAAATTTGTACAGGTTTTATAATGTTTTCATACATTTAAAAAGATTAAAACCTCCTGTACAATTTTTTTTTCATTTTGCCATCTTCTGGCACCAATAACTTTTTCATACTTTGGTGTACGGAGCTGTGGGTGATGTCCAAAAATATGCAGATGACATGATAATTGCTGGGTGCATTAAGGAGGGGAACAAATCAGCATACAGAGACACAGCATCATTGTCTGTTAAGTGGTGTGAGCATAATGGATTGATACATAACCTCAACAAGACCAAGGAAATGGTAATTAGTTTTGGCAGAAGTATTATTGACTGCATTTCTCCACTAGTGGTTGGTGGAATCTATTTTGAACTGGTACACAAGTACTTTAGTATTGTTCTGGATGTTAAACTAAAGTGGAGTGGAATGGTTGACTATGTTTGAGTAGGTTGCATTTTTTGCGATCCCTGCATTGTTTTCATCTTCAGTAGTCTTTGTTGGTCTCCTTTAACCCCTTATCACCGACACTAGTTTTCAGCTCAATGACCAGACTCGATTTTTCAAATCTGACATGTCTCACGATAATTGGTTATAACTTCGGAACGCTTTAACATATCCTGGTGATTTTGAGAATGTTTTCTCGTGACACATTGTACTTCATGTTAGTTATAAAATTTAAGTGATAAGTTTTGCGTTTCGTTCTGAAAAAAAGTGAAAATTTGGCAAAAGTTTGTAAAATTTCTTCATTTTCCAAGTTTGAAATGTTCTGGTTTAAAGACAGGATGTAAAACTACCCAAAAAGTTTGATAATTAACATTTACAGAATATCTGCTTTATGTTGGGATGATATTTTATGTGTCCTCTCATTTTCTAGGATGTTATGAGGTGCAGAACTTTAGGTGCGATTTTTCTTATTTTCATGAAAATTGCCATAACTCACATTTTGAGGGACAACTCAGCTTTCAAGTGACTTTGAGAGGCCTAAATAATAGTAAAACCCCATAAATTACCCCACTATAGAAAGTTCACCCCTCAACATATGTAAAACAACTTCTATTAAGTCCATTAACCCTTTAAGTGTTTCACATGGGTTAAAAAATATGGACCTACGATTTAGAAACTATGGAATTTTTTTGGAAATACATTCATTTAGGCCAAAACTGACATTTTCAGAATAAATTAAATGATGAAACGCACTGCAACGCTTGATGCTCAATTCCTCCCGAGTGTACTGATACCACATATGTGGTGGTAAACTGCTGTACGGGCGCACGGCCAAGTATAGAATGAATGGAGGCGCCATTCACAGCAGATTTGTATTGTCACATTGTACGACCTATAAATTTTTATTTTTTTTGGTAATGCGATCATATGAGGGCTTATTTTTTATGGGATGAGATACAATGTATAAATAATTTATTTTGGGAGTCTAAAGCTTATTCATGAGATTTTATTAACTATTTCAAGGGGGACACAAACAAAATCATCAATTTTTATTTTGGATTGTGAGCATTTCCCCCCCCCCTCACTCACCGTAACGTAAAAACAATATTTTATCTTTATTCTCTGGTTCACTACGATTGCGGTGATACCTCATTTATATAGTTTTTCTTATTTTGCTCAATTTTCCTGAGCAAAACCAATATTGGAGAAAATCGCATTGTTTTTACTATTGACAACTTTTCAGGGCCATAACTTATGTATTTTTCTGTTGTCAGATCTGGTTGAGGGCTTATTTTTTGCGAAAACAGTTGTTCTTTTCAGTCGTATCATATTAGGTACCGTAACTTTTTTTGATCACTTTTTAAAACATTTTTTGTGATGGTGTTTGATGAAAAATTGTATATTATGGGAAGTTTTTCGAGTTTTTTTTTACGTAGTTCACCGAGCGGGTTCAATATTGATTTAGATTTATTGTACAGATTAATACGGACGCGGTGATACCAAATATGTACGTGTTTTGTGTTTTATTTACTTTATTTGCATTTTATGTGTTACTGGGGAGATTATGGGACTTTTATTTTATTTATTTATTTAATTATATTATAAAAAGATTAAATTTTTTTTTTTTTTACTTTTTTACATTTTCTACTTCTTGGCTTGAATAAGCGATCATCCGATCGCTTATTCAAGCCTTTACACTGCAATACACTTGTATTGCAGTGTATAGTGAAAGTAACTGAGCATGCTGCGCATGCTCAGTTACTTACAGCCGGGTCCTGCCAGGAAGGCAGGACCCGGTGAGAAGAGGAGCCGACAGCCCCGGGTCACTCGTCGGAACCCGGGGCAGCGGCAGGAGGGATCGGATCCCCCGGTAAGCACACCGGGGGGGTCCGATCCACGGGGGACACACTTGCACGCCGCGGTCATGCTTGACCGCGGCGTGCAAGGGGTTAAACACCCGGGATCGGAGTTTTTCCGATCCCGGGTGTTAGTGCCGGGTCTGGGCTGTGATATCACAGCCCGACACCGGCACCAGCGAGACCCGGTGTCCCGAAAACTTCTTCTGATGCGCCGCCGTAGAAAGGCGTCGCATCAGAAGAAGTACCCTTAATGACCGCCGTAAAAACCCGATAGGGCGGTCATTAAGGGGTTAAGGAAGCAACTGTCATGAGTATCTTGTTCTACTCAGTTGTGGTTTGGGGTAATTGTATTTCAGTTAAGAATTCCAACCATTGTAGAAAGGTGATAAAAAAGGCTGGCCCAGTGATTGGGTTGAAAATTGAGGGTTTGGAATCAATTCTTCACCAGAGAATGTTACGGAAGATGTTAGAGATGTTCTTGTTTCTTATGGTTTTTGAGTTATTTATTTTTATTCTGTTTTAGTTTATACTTGTTATTTTATGTAACTGTGTTTGTCTAGTTCAATGTTTGGTTGTGACAATCAAATTTCCCTTCGGGGATAATAAACTATTTAGTTATGTATAGAAAGGTCCAGGCAATCTTGTCAATGGCAATGGAAGGAAGGACAATTAGCAAGCATGTCACTATGCTTTTCACTGAATGTTTGTAGCCCTAGTTTAACAGGGACATGATATTATTGAAGTAGGTGTGGTCTCTCTTAGATTTGATTACACATGAGTTTGCAAAGCATGGGACATCAGAGCATTTTTTTGTATATGGTAGTGAAGAAACAAATGATGCGCCAGCTCTATGAATCTGTCCAGAGGACTTACTTACATTTATGAATTGACAGCATATAACCACACTAAATGTAATACATTTAATGGATCAGCCCATGTTTCATGTTTGAGATAGCTTGGTAGCTATTATTGCATCATTTCCTGTATAACCTCTCCATATGTTCTGTCAGCACTTGTACATTTAACATTCAACTTACTTTATATCTAGTCCTCTAAAATGCCAACAGTATAAACAATGTTTCATTGTACTGTTAAATCATAAATTTCTTGATGCTTTGTTGCCAGATTAAATTTACATCCTAATTGATTCATTCTTAGCCTTTGAGATGTGTGAGACACTGAAGGCGTTAACTGTGGATGGGCGGTATGTTTCCCCTAGGTTTTGCTACTATGCAAGGCCTTAGTGCTGAGGTTGTGTTGTCCAGCACCTTGGACACAGGTGGTGGGAACAGCCAATCAGGCTAATAAAGCCGCTCAGCAGTGCTCAGAATGTTGTCTCTCTCTGGAAGGAGGCTGGAGAGCACACAGCACTGACCTCTGTGCCTGGAGCAGCCAAGTGATTTTCTTAGTGGTGAGTCAGAGAACCATTGTTTAGTTAGTACCCTGACGGGTAGGATATTATTTTGTTTTGATGCCTGAATGTGAAGGCTGTTTTATTTTGATTCCTGCTGAAATAAACACAGGCTAGACCTGTTTTGGACTGTACTTTGGTGTCCCTGTCGTGAACTGCATCACAGCACCCCGCTACCACGGTCTCTACTGGGCCAAATCTCCCACAGATGGTATAGAGCTTTCACACATCTCAACATTTATTGTCATTTACAATACAATTCATTCTTCTAGAGTCATGAAGACATTGCAGAAATCTATAGATACATTACTGGAAGAAGGCTGGTCAATAACAGATCATTAAACATTACTTTTTTATTATTCACTTTACAATGTAATTTGTATTACGTCCCTTATTGGTTTTAATTGTAATACTCTATTAACATAACATCAATGAAAAGTGAATTTATTGGAGTTCACAGTTACCTGCAGGCCAAATCACCATTTGTCAATTGTAAAAGTGGAATGTCGGGGGCTACCAAGTCACCCGACTGGAATGTCGGCACTGCCAGACCAGGTCAATTAATGAGGCACGGACACAATACTTGGGGCCGGGTAGATAAGACTGTTTAGGTGGTGCACTGCTGTATATGCCAAGTAGATAATCCATACAAATAAAGACAAAAGATAGCGGCACTCACCCAGGAATCTTCTTTATTCTGCTTTATGCATGTGACAGGGAGGTGCAGCACAAGAAAAACTTCGGCGACGGGCCGTTTCGCGCACTCCTGCGCTTCGTCAAGCCATATGAGGGACGCCGGTGGAGGCGGGATTATAAATATCCTCCCTCTGACGTCACTCATAAGGAAATCATGTGATCAAGGAAGTCATGTGATCGGGGGTAAACAAAGTGGGTGTGTATAGAGGCGTGGGCGGCGCCCGCCCGGGACTGCCAGCTGGCCAGTCACGGTGTGGGCGTCGCCACAACGCGTCAACAACCCAATGAGACCGCCCACAGAAAGGAGAAAAGGGAAAAAGGTAAATAAAACATTAGTATCACATGGTTAAAAACAATTTCCTCACAGTGTGATAAATCGAAGAGAGTTACAATGAGCTGTATTGCCTGAAGTATACCTTGTAAGGTACCTAGCAAACTATAGGAAAACCGCCATGTCATTTTTATCATTTAGTCCTGCAGGGCCTTCCGCCTCAGTCTTGAGGATCCATCTAGCCTCGCATCGGAGGAGTTCCCTATGTCTATCTCCTCCATTGGTGTTCACCGGTACCCTTTCTATCCCTGCAAAAGACAATACATCAGGGTTGCCTGCATGTTCAGCGTGTACATGTTGTATCAGTCTTGGGGATCCTTTACCTGTGATCACCGAGCGATGATGTTCCCTAAACCTAATGAAGAGAGGTCTGATGGTTTTTCCTACGTAAAATCGTCTACAGGGACAGAAAATAACGTAGACCACATGGTCTGTTTTGCAACTAATAAACTGTTTGACAGTGGTTGTGACCCCTCCTATCTGGAGACTCTTGTCTCTTATATGAAATCTACAAAAATTGCAGTGATGGCAGGGGAAGTTTTCTTGTGGAGTCGCTTTGTCTAGCCATGTGGTCCTATCGTCTCCGAATCTACTTCTGACGAGGAGGTTTTTCAAAGTAGGGTTACGTCTGAAGGCCACTATGGGTCTGTTGGCCGTAAGTGTTTTGAGTTCTGGATCTCTTTCTAGTATGTTCCAATTATTCTGAATGGCTTTTCGAATATTGGTCTCATTGGGTCCAAAATCAAAAGTAAACGTGAATCTATTTCTCTTATGTTCCTTATTGTGTCCCTTATGAATGAGTTTACTCCTCTCTAAGTGTGAGGCCCTTTCAAAAGCCGACCCGATGATGTCATCGGGGTATCCTCTAGCTCTAAGTCTGTCCCTTAGTTCCACTGCTTGTTTCAAGAAAGATTGGTGTGTGTCGTTGATGCGTCTTAGGCGAACAAACTGGCCGTAGGGGATGGCTCTCTTAACATGATCTGGGTGAGCGCTATCATAATGCAGTAATGCATTGGTTGCTGTGGACTTACGAAAGCCGCTTACTTGGATGTGGTCCTGTGCCGCATCTACCTGGACGTCTAAAAATTCAAGGTCTGTATTACCAAAGACGCTGGTGAAGCGCATGTTCATCTTGTTCCCCTTATTGAGATAGTCTACCAACCCATTGAAATCATGTTCGGACCCGGACCAGGCTATAAAAATGTCATCCACGTATCTTAAATACGTATGTATATATTTAATAAATGGATTGGCCATGCTTAGAATGTACCTGCTCTCGAAAACAGCCAAAAAGATATTGGCAAAAGTGCATGCGACAGGCGTGCCCATTGCCGTTCCTGTAATTTGATTAAACCATTGGTTATCAAATAGGAACGAGTTGTGGGTGAGAATAAACAGTAGAGCTTCACGTACAAATTCTATGAGGGCGTCACTTTTCCCTGTCTTACGTAAAACAAGGCAGATGGCTTCTACCCCCTCCTGGTGAGGGATCCTAGTGTACAAGCTCTCAACATCGATAGATGTGAGTTTGAGGTCCTCTCGCCAAGAGATGCCTTCAACGGCCCGTAGGAACGAGTTGGTGTCCTTCAAATATGAAGGAATATCAGCTAGAATAGGTCTAAGCAGCCAATCCAGAAATTGTGACAATGATTCAGTCACCGAGCCAATCCCCGCGACAATTGGTCGGCCGGGGGGTTGGCTCGGTGACTTGTGAATTTTGGGGAGGAAATACCATGAGGGTTTTTTAGGGAATTTAGGGAGTAATTTCTCCGCCATTTTGTCTGAAAGTACCCCTTTCTCTACTGCTCGTCTCAAGACAGAGCGTAGAAGGGACAGGTATTTAGATGTAGGGTCCCCTACTAATCGTATGTAGGTGGAGGTGTCATTAAGTTGCCTTTCGGCCTCAGCCACATAAAACTCTTTCTGCATAATGACTATGTTTCCGCCCTTGTCGGCCGGCTTAATGACCAGGGATTTATCCTTTCTTAGTTTTTGTAAGGCCTTCCATTCCTCGTTAGATAGATTGGGGGCCTGAGTGGGATAAATCAAGGCCTTCACATCTCTACAGACCTGATCATGGAATATGTCAATGGGGGAGCCGGCCGGCAAGGGAGGACAAAAAGTGGATCGATTCCCACCTCTAAATTCGGAAAAGTTAGGGGCATGATGTGCCGAGATGTTGTCATCGTCTTCTGTCAGAAGCTCGTGTAGTGTGTCGAGGCAAATTAAATCTATGTTCTCAAGAGGACCGTTAATGTGAAAACCTAGTGGTCCTATGCAAGGTGTCTCGCCTTCTAAATCTCTCCCATGTGGTATGTCCCTAGGGTTCTTATTGTCAAACAACTTTCTCAAAGCTATTTTTCTAATGGATTTATAAAGATCAATCTGGAATTGTACAAAGTCAAAGTTCCTGGGGATGCTATAATTTAAACCTTTTGAGAGGGCTGACAAGCAGACACTGTCCAGAGTTCTTCCGGATAGGTTAATCACGTTACAGTCCAATGTGGGATCTGAAGTTGGATCGGTAGATTCTAGCGCCAGGAAACTTTCTTTCTCTTTTGACTCGGCTTCCATCTTCCTCTGCCTCTTCCTATTCCTGCACCTTCCCCTCCGGATCCTGCGTCTCGATTTGTTCCCCCTAAAGGGGTTCCCGCTGCTGAAGTAATAGGTTCATCTCGACCTTCAATGGTGGAGGGACCTCGTTCCTCAGAACTACTGGAGTCCGACTCTGTCGTCCAGAAATCCGTGGCACGATGTTTGTTTGGTTTGGTTCGTCTAGTAGGTTTTTTCGTTCGCCAGCTGAAAATGCGACCCGTTTCGAAGTCGCTTTTGTCGCGTAAGAATTTATCACGTTTCTTTTCTTTGATTTCTGCCTGTAAAGGGATCAATCTTTTTTCTAGTTTTTTATAGAAAGTCTCGTTCTGTTTTTCCGTGAGGTGGGTCCTCAACTCAATCTTTGCTCTACACAGATCAGAAGTGATACGTTCGTATTCTTCTTCATTTTTACTTAACACAAGACGCATAAGTTCCAGAGAACAAGTTAATTGGATACTGTTCCACGTCTCCAAGAAATTCGGGTCATCCTGGTATTGTGATGCTTCTTTGTATGGACGTAGTCCTCTCGGTACCCGATTGTGTTCATTATAGGTTTTAAGGGACTTGATGGTCCAAAACAGGCGTATTTCTTTTTCCGCTAGGTGTGAAATTCTTTGTTCCAAGGATTTAGTGCTTAGAACTTGTAACTCATCTTTTTGGTCACACTGTTTGAAGAATGTGCTTGCATCCTCCCTGCCAATATTCAATGCAGTATTGTTGCAGCCCGGTTCCTGATTCGTGTCCATTTCCATCAGAATGCTTGAGTGCGACAGTCTCTCGGCGTGCTCAGACGTGACAGTATACACAAAATCAATTGTAAAAGTGGAATGTCGGGGGCTACCAAGTCACCCGACTGGAATGTCGGCACTGCCAGACCAGGTCAATTAATGAGGCACGGACACAATACTTGGGGCCGGGTAGATAAGACTGTTTAGGTGGTGCACTGCTGTATATGCCAAGTAGATAATCCATACAAATAAAGACAAAAGATAGCGGCACTCACCCAGGAATCTTCTTTATTCTGCTTTATGCATGTGACAGGGAGGTGCAGCACAAGAAAAACTTCGGCGACGGGCCGTTTCGCGCACTCCTGCGCTTCGTCAAATCACCATTTGGTCTGTTCAGCAAAATGGGTTTGACACAAATAAGCAAGAGAACAGTCCACTTGAGTCTGTTAAAACAATAACACTTCAAATGAAGGCCCACTTTTCCTCTGTAACACCTATCAAAGCTATACACACATAAAACTCAACATTTTAATTTATTTTTCCTTGATTCATTTTAAATTATATTTCTTGAGGAGAAATCTCTATCTTAATGGTGTTATTGTATTTAGTTAGTCATATACCATCACTTTTCAAGGATGGAGGACAACTGCTTATGATGGTTAGGCAAGGAAATTTATAACAAAGCTCCCTTATACTTATATATATTTTTTGTTGAATAATTAGCAATATAATGATGTTTTCTCCCATAAAACTAACATTATCTTAACATTTTTTACCTAAATGGTCACAAGCAATTGTTACTGATCAATCACAGATATAATCAACTAGGAAACAATTGACTGAAACCTTTACATTTTTTTGTAAAATGAATCCTGATACAGGATTACTTAGGTCAACATGACTTACAGACAATTCCTAGTTACAGGTAGAGCTGTCTGTTCAATGTGACGTATGTGAAGCTCTCTGAATGCTGGTAATATATCAAAGGTGTCTGCAATTAAACTATATTGTTAATATTTGCACCCAACACAACCCAAATCTTTGAAATTCCAATTGTCACAGGGACAGAAAAAAATATTGTTTGGAGTTACACTTACAAAATATACTTCTGAATTACATACAAGTTCAATTTAAGAACAAACTTTTACTGAACTTATCCTGTAAGTAACCTGGAACTATCTGCATATTGCGTCTAACACTTATGCTTTTGTATTTTTGGTCATCATGGTGACTTGTTTATATATAATAGGTGCTGGTCAAAGATAACCTTCTAGCAAAAGTCCTTACAAGCAGCACCAAGCAACTATCTCTTGGTGAAATAATCGGACCATCCTGCCTCTAAGATGCCCCAGTGTCGCCCGTTCATCATGGGGTATGGCAAGAAATTGTGTGGGTTCTGCCAAATTTACACAATTCTTTCAATCCACAAGAACCCAAAATGGCTTTGGCAGCCTCCTCACAGCATGCAGAATCACCAGCAACTTTGCGTTAGTCATGTGAACAGTCTTCCGCAGCTCCAGCTGCACCTGTAGCTCAAAGCTTAGGCTTATTCCAGCACCATATGCTCAGTAAGCTCAGCACCCCAATCTGCAGCCCAGGAGGATTCATCTCCATGCAGACGGCACATCCATGTGTGTTAACAGCAATCAGTTTTACAAACTGCCTTTGTAAGAGTATTAAAGGACTTACTGAAATCTTTATTAGGGGACTTCTGAATGTCCCTACAAAGGGCAATAAAAGCAGATTTACAGGGATTCCAAAATGAGTTCAGGGCGTTAGGGGAGCGCACATCTCATGCCAATTCCATTATGAACTGGTTGATGTGAGCAACAATTTAGAGGAGGAAGTGTGGAAGATACACCTGAAATTTGCTGACATGTGGGACCATTCCCAATGTAACTTTTCTCTGCATTTTGGAATCAGTCAAACAAGAAATGCTAGCATAGTTTCTAACAGACTTCTTCGTGGCATTATTGCTGAATGCACCACAAGCTGACTTGCTGATTTAGTGCATAGGCTACCAAGTGTTCCCTGCATCAGTCCCTAGAGATGTGATTGCCCGCTTTTTACAATATCCCCTATAAATGTGGGTTCCCAGTTAAAATGATTGTTTCCATAAAATTCAAGTAGATTGTAGCCACTTCTCAAGCACAGCTGACCCAGCTTCTACGAGATTGGAACCTATTTTCAGCAACAGAGAATCCCACTGCTCTGGGAGCCTCTGCCCCTTCCTGATTTGAAGAGGATTGGCAACTGGCAAAAAACCCATGGACAGGACAAGTTGCATCTTAACACATCATTGTTTGGATAGGTTTCCTGAGGGGTGGGAACCACACCTGACAAGTGGAGTCATATCATGGTGTTATGCTACAGAGAGGAACATTCGTGGATGCTAAACACATGGTGATGTGTCTGGCATCCACGAATGTTCCTCTCTGTAGATCCTCTGGTAGGATCAAACTTCCTGTAAGGTCCCATGCACACGACTGTATAAAAATGGCCATATATACTGCTGTATATACAGGTATAATTTGGCCCCATGCATTCCAAAGGGCAATATGGTCATCCATGTACCCTACCATACCATTAGCGAGCCGTATAAAAATATAGAACATGTCCTATTTTTAACCGTATTTCCATTCTGCACTACCTATAGAATTCAATTGGAATGTATCCAACGGGCTAAATATTTTTCATATTTTCCAGAACCAGTGGGAGGTGCATTCTGTCAGCCAGCCAATAGTCAGCCCTCCATCATTTGCGAGCCCACCATATTTTATACGGATACAGTATGCAATACGTTGCCATATTGTAGCAATACTTCCATATTTACGGCCAGGATACAGACATATATACAGAACAGTAAAGACCATATGGCCGTGTGCATGAGGCCTTAAGTTTTGTAGATTACATTGCCGCTGTTTATTTCTTGTGTTATGTTTTCCATACTTTTACTGCTAAGCCGGTAATCTTATTTTTCAGGTACAGAAATGTTAAGATGATCCACAGGTGCTAGCGTAATGCGAACTTGTGTTAAGCTAATTCTAAATTTACATCATGGTAATTAGGATTACTTCTATTAATGTAAAGGGCCTAATTAGCCATAATTAGGTCCAGAATGTGAAAAGAGGCGCTATGCTCTAAAGCAGATGTATTCAGTGCCAAGGAGACACATCTTAATCAAGGGGACATCCATTATCTCACCACAAACAATTACCTGTTATATTTGCAGCAACAGACAAGAAATGAGGAATTCTGATTGCTGTAAAGAGCCCAATCACTTTTCTCTCATAAACAGTATTCTGGACCCAATGTGAAGGTATGTAATTCTGATATGCTTGCTTAATAATGTTACATACACATTGGTTTCCGGTTATGCTGCAAACAAGAAACAACCCACATTTTTTAAGGAAATTATTTGCTTTGGTTGATTCATATGAAAAGGGTCTGTACTTCTGGCAGGTGATTACAATATGCCAATGTGGCCATTGGTTGATATCTCTAATCCTACTCACCCAGCTAAACCATCAAACCTTTTTAACCATTCCCATCAAGAGGCATACTTAGATGTGTGAAGATTACAACATCCCACTAAAATGTACTCCAGAATCAATATGTTTTTGGCGGACCAGTCGATATTTATTAGGATTATATCCTCTAAGGTTGATATTGTTAGCTGGTCTGTCCATTCCCCAATACATTTGGAAATAGCTGAAAAATACTCAGCCCCCCCCCATAGCGGCTTAAAAATTATATTCTGCATCTTCCTAAATACCGCAATTGGTCACAAACTGAAATGGCTAATTACTTTGAACAAAATACTTCCTCTGATTTAAATTCATCTAGGTTGTGGTGTGCTCATAAAATGTTTATGAGGGGTCACTTTATAAGTGTTGCAGTGGCAAATAAGAAGGCAAATGATGAACTTTGGGTACACCTACTTTCTAGCCTGACAGTATTAAATGCACTCCATAAAAATGCTTACTGCCCCCACAGAGCAGAAATGAATGGCATACCCCAACACCAATTTAAGCAACTAGATTCATATAAATATGAACAAGCGTTGAGGAGACTAAAAGCTATTGGCATCATACTAAGCAGCATTATATAATCTTAAAACAGATATTAGTACTACACAACCATCAGAGGAGGGTATTACAGTATTCTTAAAATCTGTAAAACTACCCGCATTGTCCATAGATCAGACAGCTACACTTGCGCCTCCTATTTCCTCAGAAGAATTAAAGTTAGCCATCAAATCATTAAAAAATAATAAGACCCTAGACGCTTATGGATTAACAAACGATTACTACAAGGCCTTTTTGCCTATATTAATTCCTATATTAATTTAGTCTCCATTTTTAATGAGATCCAATCCACTGGCCAGATCCCCAAAGAAATGTTAGCCGCTACTATTGTTACCCTTCCAAAACCAGGCAAGACTCCTGACAGTTTCACATTGTAAACTACTGACACCAGTTTCTTAATACTTTTTTTGCAAACCTTAGTAAAAATGCAAGTGGCAATAATAGCGTTCTTACTTTGCTTCAGTCTTTATGAAGAATATGTTACATACTTTTGGCAGTCCACACTGCAGCAGGGTATAAGTTCACCAAGGCAATAATAGCCTTTGCTAATATCAAATTCACCGTAAATGTAGAACCAGGAGGAAGTTTAAAACGCACGTTATCACATAATATTTGTTAGTTTCACATTCACTTTGTTGCAACAATTATTCGGTATTCAATTAGGAGACTTCCAACTCCTCCATAGTCAGTTTCATATTGTAACCATCTACACCTTAATCTTAATCTTTCTTAATCCAGTTAAAAAAACAATACATTATTTGTGAACTATAGCAAAAAGTGCAAGTGACAATAAAAGTGTTTTTATTTTGTTTCAGTCTTTATGATGCCAAAAGTATGTAACGTATTTTTCCTAAAGACTGAAGCAAAGTAAGAACAGTATTATTGTCACCTGCACTTTTGACTAAAGTTTACAAATAAAATATTAACCCCTAGACGCACCAGGACGTTATAGTACGTCCCCGGGTCTAGATACTTAGCGCATGGGGACGTTCTACAACATCCTGCTTCTGGCACCGGCTCACGAACGGAGCCGGCACCAGAAGCAGCGGCTGTCAGCTGTCTATCACAGCTGACAGCCTGCGCTAACACCCACGATCGGAGCCGGCTCCGATCGCGGGTGTTCACCCCTTACACGCCGCGGTCAAGCATGACCGCGGCGTGTAAGGGTGCTTGCACTGTGGATCGGATCCCCCGTGCCACTTACCGGGGGATCCGATCCTCTTCTGGGCAGCTCCGAGGACTGGAATGTGCCCCGGAGCTGCCCGCTCTCCCTGCCAGTCAGACCCCTTCCGGGTCTGACTGCAAACTGTCTGAGCATGCGCCAATAAAATAGTATTGTAGAGCAGTGTATTGAACTTGAACCAGCGTTTAGAGCATCACTGGTTCAAGTTCAAGTAGGTATAAGTAAAAAAAAAGTCAAAGACACTAAAAAATACAAAAAATAAATACATTAAAATATAAGCCCCTAAAATGTCACTTTCCTATAAAAACATATAATAAAGAATAATAAACACAAAAAAACCCTGCATATTTGGTATTGCCGCGTCCGTAACAATCTGTATAATAAAGCAGAATCGTTACTGGACCCGCACAGTACACGCCGTAGAAAAAAAACGCAAAAACGTTCTGAAAAAAGATCATTTTTTATTAATAACCCATAAAAAATGCTCTAAAAAGTGATTTAAAAATGTTACGCACTCCAAAATAAGCCCACTAAAAAGAACAACTCTTCTCGCAAATAATAAGCCCCTAACTAGATCTCTCAGCCGAAAAATAAAAAAGTTATGTATATGAAAAAATGGTGATGCTAAAATGAACAAGATTTTCTCCAAATTGGTTTTCATTCAGGACATTTGAATAAAATACACAAAACCCCCACATATTTCGTATCCCTGCATCCGTAACAATCTGCATAATAAAACAGAATTGTTATTAGATCCGCAAAGTGAACCACGTAAAAAAAACCCAAAAAAGCACCAAAAAAAAAGATAATTTTCAATTAATACCCTATAAAAAATGCTCTAAAAAGTGATTTAAAAAATGTTATGCACTCTAAAATAAGACCACTAAAAAGAACAATCCTTCTCGCAAAAAATAAACCATTAAACAGATTTGTGAGGCGAAAAATAAAAAAAGTTATGCATATGAAAGACGGTGATTCTAAAATTAACAACATTTTTGCCAAATTACTTTTTATTCAGTAAAAATGGGAAAAAATAAAACATCTATATAAATGAGGTCTTTTTGTAATCGTGGCGACCCATAGAATAAAAATAATATACTATTTTTATGGTATGGTAAACGGCCAAAAAAAAACCCATAAAAATCTTCCTGAAAAGTGATGATTTTCATTTCCTCCACCAACAAAGAGTTAATAAAATCTCACCAATTAGCTATAGATTCCCCCAAATTACGTATCAGAAAAGTGCATCTCATGTGGCAAAAGAAATAAGCCCCTATAGGTCCACATTAAAAAAAAGAAAAAAATGATAGCCTGCACAATGTGACATAGCAAATCTGATCTGGATGGCGCCTCCTTCCCTTCTATGCCCGGCCGTGTGCCCATACAGCAGGTTACCACCACATGTGGGGTATCACTGTACTCGGGAGAGATTGGGTAACAAACTTTGTGGAGCCTTTATTCATTTAATCCATTGTAAATGTTTAATTTTCCACCCAAAATGGGTGTATTGTGAAAAAATATTACAATTTGCAGAATGCACCTCCATTTTGTTTTAACCCCTATAAAACACGTAAAGGGTTAACAAACTTCTTAAAAGTGGTTTTTCATACGTTGAGGTGTGTAGTTTCCACAATGGGGTAATTTACGAGTCTCACTGTTATTTAGGCCTCTCAGTGTCAATTAGAAGTTGAGCAGGTTCATCTAATACAGGTTTTGGTGATTTTACAAAAATTTTTAAAAATGATACCTAAATTCTGAGCCTCATAACATTCTAGTAAAATATGTGGAATCTTAAAAAACCATTCCAACATAAAGCAGACATTTGGGAAAGGTAAGTTATGAAGTCTGCATCAAAAGTAGTGAATTTAGAATGTTGAAAATAAAGAATTTTTCCAAATTTTTGCCAAATTTTGTTTTTTTTCATAACTAAACGCAAAAGATTTAATACAAATTTTTAAACTAATTTGAAGTACAATGTGTCCCGAGAAAACAATCTCAAAATACCATGGATATCTCATAGTGTTCCAAAGCTATAACCACCTAGAGTGACACAGGTCAGATTTGAAAAATGGGGCCGCGTCCTTAAGGCCAAAAGAGGCTGAGTCCCGTAGGGGTTAAGAAAGAGGTGTCTTCAAGTGGCATCAAGTGGAGAGGTTACTAGGAGAAATATAAAAAAAATTCATTGATTCTTACCCCTTTATTGGCATTGCTAGGTGTGGGTTTGGTGGACTTTTGGCCAAGTGAAAGACTAGTTATAGTTCATGTAACTGTGCCTGCAGTGTGCACTGTGATAAAATTCCATATTTCACTGAACTAACCAGAAGAGTTAACAATAACTGTGTGTTAGAAACGTCCATAGCTTTCAATGACGGCCTCTAATAAATATTCTATAAAACCTGGGATCCATGGTCGCAATCTGTATACTATAAAGCCTCACCACAATATGTTTTTATAGAATTGCAATATTTGGATTAGAACAATTCTCAATATAAGTCTTTAGTCCTGGAGATTACTGTGCTTGTTTTCTCATTCTATTGTTACTAAGCTGGTTTTGTTATTGTTAATTTCCAATGGAACTAATTTAATATACAAATGGAGCCTATGTATATGTATGTAGTCATATGACATGTTAATATTACCAATATCATGATTGTACTGCTTGTAAAAACATTTTTCAGAAAAAAAAAGTGTCAAAGGTCACACCAGTAACACTGTACACCATTTAGACTTTGCCCATGGTTCCCCAATTAGTCTAATTGGTTGGTTCTGGAATAGACTGGAAGAAAGCATATATGATGGTTATACGTTTTATTGATTTCTCTAATTAGCTCCTCTCTAAATGGGAGCTTTGTAGACTTCTAGTGCCTGGTAATTAATAAATGAGAAATTTTAACCAGTTTATGTAACAAGATTTTAACATTATGAAAAGACAGGCAGGTTAAATTGTAAAAGGTCTGTGACACGGATGGTAAAGTCAGCAGACACCTGGGAGAAGAGGCACCCAGTTTTCACCAGAGCTTCCCTGCAAAGCGGGTTGGACTTGCTGCGGCATAGTACCACCAATTCGATCCACAGACACAACTTTGTACTCAGTGGTGGCCAAGGCATAGTACAGAATAAGGAGGCAAGATGGAGTCATAGACAGGCAGAAGGTCAGAACAGGAAGCAAGGGATCATAGTCGGTAACTATGCAGGAGGTCGAGGCAGATGGCAAAGAATCGGATTCAGGAACAGAATCAAGGTCACAATGGGAAATCACAATAATCGTGGGGAGAAAAGAAGATAAGCTTTCTCCAAGGCATGAGGCACAAAGATCTGGCGTAGGACACAGGAAGGGGCTGAGAATTTATGAGGGCAAGCGGCAAACCAGCACCAATTATTGGTGCGCTCGCGCTTTAAATCTTGCCGAGCCAATGCGTACTAGCCCTAAGGGACAAGGCCGTGCACGTTGGAGCTGAGAAAGATATGTAGGACTGCAGGGTAGCTCCGGGGGCATGGTGAGGCACATGGGCGAACCTGAGACCCGGGATATGGGTCCTAGGAGCACCCGTGACAGGCTGCTTGTGGGTGATTACTGGACATTTAAGAATACTCCCAAAAAGGCCAAAAGCCATGTCCCGGAAAGTTTGCTTAGGGGGGAACTCCCATAAGGTAGGATATAATGTGCCAGATGGAGAGGCAGGGCCAGAGCTGATGCATCAGCACCAAATGTTTCACGTAGTGAAGCTCCCGTGGCAAAGGCTAGATTTTCTGGAGGTTCTTTAAAGAAACAGCGGATGACCGACGGACTGTGGCGTGCAACCTGTGCCACACCTGTGCCACACCAGGATCAGCAGGGGTTCCACCATTACTAGCTTAACCACCATCAGTATGCGCAGGCATATGAATGCTAAACACCCCACTCAATGGAACCAAGGCCGTTCACCTCCGGCCGGGCCCACCACTGCTCCTTCCCCTGTGTCATTTGCTGCCTCTGCTAGTCAGCCCCCTGCCCAGGACCCTGACACAAACGCCTCCCACTCGAAAACCACACCTTCGCCTCCACGATCATCCACAGCGTCCACCAATGTCTCCATGCGCAGCGTTCAGCTTTCTATACTCCAGACCATGGAGCGCAAGAGGAAATACAGTTCCACTCACCCACACCCAAGCCCTCAACGTCCACATCTCCAAATTACTCAGCCTGGAGATGCTTCCCTATAGGCTGGTAGAGACCAAGGCCTTTCACAACCTCATGGCGGCGGCTGCCCCTCGGTATTCGGTCCCCAGTCGCCACTACTTTTCCCTATGTGCCGTCCCAGCCCTGCAACAGCATGTGTAAGACAACATCATCCGTGCCCTGACCAACGCCGTTTCTGACAAGGTCCACCTAACCACGGACACGTGGATGAGTGCTGCCAGGCAGGGCCACTATATACTCATATACTGCCGAGGGCCCTACCTCAGTTACGGTCTCTCAGGCCTACAATGCTCTATGCACAGCAGCATTGCCATCGCTAAGCGACAGCAGGCGGTGCTCAAACTGCTGAGCCTAGGCGATAAAAGGCATACTGCCCAAGAGCTATTACAGGGCATCACGGCGCAGACCGATCTGTGGCTGGCACCACTGAACCTGAAGCCAGGCATGGTTGTGTGTGACAACGGCTGTAATCTGGTGGCGGTTCTGCAACTCGGCAGACTGACGCATGTCCTATGCCTGATCCATGTGTTAAATCTCATAGTTCAGCGGTTCCTCAAGACATACCCCATTCTGTTTGATTTGCTCTCAAAGCTGCGCCACATCTGTGCGCATTTCAGAAAGTCAACTACAGATGTTGCCACTCTCAGGGCGGCGCAGCGCCTCCTTCAACTACCCGCTCACCGACTGTTGTGCGACGTGCCCACGAGAAGGAATTTAACATTAACCATGTTATCCAGAGTTTACCAGCAGCGCAGAGCGATTGTAGACTGTCAGATATCAACTTCCACCAGAACTGGTAGTCAGGTCAGTCAGCTTCCTCAAGTCTACAATGAGGAGTGGACGTGGATGTCTCATATCTGTCAGTTGCTGAGTAACTTTGAGGAGTCAACACAGATGGTCAGTGGCGATGCCGCCATCATCAGCCTCACCATCCCACTGCTTGGCCTGTTGAAAAACTCTCTGGTCAGCATGAAGTCGGAAGCTTTGCGGTCATAACAAGAGACGGGGGAAGAAGATACCCTTGTTGATAGCCTGAACACCCTCCGGTCTGTTTCTCAGCGTGTATCGGAAGAGGTGGAGGAGGATGAGGAGGAAAATGTTGGCGAGACAGAAGAGGGGACCATTACTCAGTCCTTAACTGTTCAGCGTGTATGGGCCCTCAGGCCAATGAGGGGAGTGAATTCTTGTGCGTTGGGACTCTGGCGCAAATGGCAGATTTCATGCTAGGCTGCCTATCCTGTGACCCTCTTGTTCAAAGAATTTATTCCAGCACCGATTACTGGGTATTCACTCTCCTGGACACAAGGTACAAGCAAATTCTTTCAACTCTCATCCCTGTTGAGGAAAGGAGTGTGAGAGTGCATGAATACCTGCAGGTCCTGATGCACAAGCTGAAACAGTATTTCCCTTCTGACAGCGCTAGTGGCAGAGGGCGTACTTCTGCGGGACAAGTAGCGAGGGAGAGTAGGCGAGCAGGCAGCTTGTCCAGCACTGGCAGGGGTATGCTTTACAAGGCCGTTGCCAGTTTTATGTCACCCCAGCAAGACACTGTCACCTGTCCCCAGTCTCGGCAGAGGAGGGCTGATCTTTACAGAAAGATGGTAAGGGAGTACGTAGCTGACATACCATCATCCTAAATAATCACACAGCTCCCTACAACTACTGGGTTTCAAAGCTGGACATGTGGCCCGAACTGGCGCTGTACGCCTTGGAGGTTCTTGCCTGCCCTGCCGCTGGCGTGTTGTCAGAATGGGTTTTCAGTGCAGCTGGTGGCATCATCACCGATAAGCTTACACGCCTGTCGACTGACAGCGCTGACAGGCTTTAATTGTCTCCAGAGCAGCCTCCACACGTCATCTTTATAGCTGCCTCCACACCATTTACCATTGACCGATATTATTACAGCGCTACTTGCGCATCTGTTTACGTTCCCCTCCCCCACCATAACCAGGCCAATTACTTATAAGAACAGTACTACACTTGATTTTACACAAAAGGTTTTTTGAAATGCTGTTTGTAGCCCCCGCCTGCTTGGAAAATTGTAATTTTTTCAAAGTAAATGCTTCTGTCCCACAGGGCTATTTTGGGTGGGGAGAAGCCGAGAGGCAGAGGCTTGGACAGGCGAAAGCTCGCCTTGCAGCAGACCACGAGCTCCATCCCAAGATCCAACTAACATTATTTTAACTGCAGCACCTTTAATCTACTACTACCTTACTGCGTCCATACATTGTCCCCTTAGCAAATGAGCTGTGTCAGGCAGAATTTTGGGTTGTTTTAATGGCTTTCACATCAAACTTGTTAACTTTGTTGCCACCCTGTTGTGTTATCCACAAAATATGCCGCCAAACTTTTATCATTGACTGATATTATTTCAGTGCTACTTGCACATCTATTTACGTTCTCCTCCTCTGCCATAACCAGGCCAATTACTTATAAGAACAGTACTGGGTGGGGAGGACCCGAGAGGCAAGGTCTTGGACAGGCGAAAGCACGCCTGGCAGCGGACCGCCAGCTCCATCCCAAGATCCAACTAACATCCAACCTACAACCTATAACCTTTTACCTCTGAAATCTATTTTTTCACTCCTCTTTTCTCACCTCCTTTTGTTCACCTCGAGTGCCATAACCATCCCCACTGCCTCCAGACGCCGTCTCCATAGCTGCCTCCACACGTTGTCTCCATAGAGGCCTCCACACGTCGTCTCCATAGCTGCCTCCACACGTCGACTCCATAGCTGCCTCTACTTGTCATCCCCTTAGCAAACGAGCTGTGTCAGGCTCATTTTTCGGGTGTTTCACCAGATACGTTATGGAACTTGGTCACTATGTCGCCACCATGCTGTGTTATCGACTAAATATACCATCAACCTTTTGTTCACATAGGAAATCTTTTCAGCACTTCTTGCTCACTTCCTTTGGTTCCCCTCTGCTGCCATAACCAGGCCAAATACTGATAGGTACATTGCTACACGTTATCCTCGCCAAAAGGAGTTTTTAAAATTGGTTTGAAGCCTGAATCCAATTGGGGTATGTCGCCATGCCACTCTCTAGCCTGCCGCTACTGCCGCTGCCTCTGCATGCCATCCCCTATAGTGTCAGGGTCAATTATTGGGTGCTTTAGATGCAATCTCGCCTCACTCAATCACTCTGTCATCGCCATGTTGTTGCCCATAATTTTGGCATAATGGTGCAATTAAGCAGCCTCAGAGGCATCCATGCATGCTGCCCCTGCTGTTTCCTGTCCATTTCCGTGGTGTTTCCATCATTTTCTGAGGTTTCCAGTTTTTTGCTCAAGATTCCCTGTGCAGAGCCTTGGTCCCCTTGAAAAATGCTCGAGTCTCCCATTGACTTCAATGGGGTTCGTTATTCGAAACGAGCACTCGAGCATTGGAAAAAGTTCGACGCGAGTAACGAGCACTTGAGCATTTTAGTGCTTGCTCATCTCTAGATCTGTGGAAGACCCTGCTATTCATCAATTTGTTGTACAGTGGGAGAAGGCCCTTTCCCTTAGTTTTTAGTTCATCCAACAGTTCTTTGTCATGAAAATAGAAATGATTAATGAAAGCATTTAAGCAATGTTTAACTCTTAACTTGTGAAAATTAACTGTTAATGAAGAATCAAAGGTTTTTTGAATTTCTGGTAATAGTATTGATTTGTCTAAGTCCAGAATATGGCGAGTTGTCTCCATGCCCTTTTCAAACAATCATGTAATGCTAAGAAGAAAACTCTAAGATAATAAATGTTGCATTTCATATGTTAAAGGATGTCCCTTGAAGTTTAGGCCAACTAGTTTAGCCAGCACCATTTTGTATGCAGAAATGTTACCTGCTCAATTCTGCTTTATGTCCGTCCAGGGGAGCATACTATGGCTATTAATCCTGTCAAAATAGCCTGGTAGTAGCCCTTACTGAGGGAATCCCAAGCCTACCTGCTTCCTTATGTTTATAAGGAAACCCCAAACACAAAAAGAGACAACCTTCTTCATATCTTTGAAAAACCATACAGGAAAAGTAATTCGGAGACTGTGGTATCAATACAGTAACCAATGCCAAAGCAAGAAGATTTCGGTTTTCAGAATATTTTATGCCTGCATGCATAAACTGGATAGCAGAGGAAAATAATTACTGGTGATAAAGTTCTTTCATTGTTCAGGTAACCCTGAGAACGCCCTCTCAGCATCCAAGGCCAAGAGCCAAGCAGGCTCCCCTCTAGACTCAAACACGTGAGCACTGTCCAAGAAATGCCTTGTGTTATCTACAGCTTGACATCCCCTGATGAAGCCCAGACAGTGGGGTACTGGAGTATGGCCTCTGGTTGGTATTATGGTTGTGTCATAGCTGGTTCAAAATAATTTGGGGTGATTTAGAGTATTGGACTACACTATGTGTAGGGCAGTGTGGAACTGGACATCTGGTGGGTACTTTTGGGATTTTTGAGTGGCTTTTTGTCTGTGGGTTTGAAATAATGAAGAAATGTGTAATAACTTTGAAATATATTATTAACTATTGAGGTATTTTTTAAATAGATGCATTTCTTTTAATGGGGTTTTTATTGAGATTTCTTGTGATGAATTTCATGCAATATTTTCAATGTTAATAAAGATGAGACTTTTTCAAATTATGTTTTGCAATATATTATTGGATTTACACTAGTTTTAGCTTTAAAGTTCCAGCTCTAATGGACGTATGAATAGGTATTATGCTCAAAGTAGGGTCAGACCTGTTCTGCGAACTCTGAAGGCCCCAAGCAGTATGGGGGCATCATGTTCAGGGTTGAAGTGTGCAAGGCAAGACTAGTTTGGATACCTCTGGAGGTAGTGGGCAAATATCTTTGGAAGTATTTTTCTAGTCTGCCAGGAAACAGCATCCTTTCTTGAGCAAGCAGAAATTGAGCTGTGTGACAAAGAAATCAAACATAGGTCCCACTCTGTGGGATCACTTTAGGCATTGTGAAACCAAGTTGGATACCAGATACCTCGAGAAGAGTTTTATTTTCCTGGGCTATCCTGTTGTAGCAAGCCCACATGAAAGGGCAAAACTAAGGGTTAAAGGTCCTCACCATCCATGTGTGCTTCACCTCAGCTCAGTCACACTGATTAGGCATTAATAAAGAATGCAAGTTGTAGCAATCCAACGGTCCAAAATCATAATTCTCACCAGGCCAATTTGCTGCTTTGCAGTCTCAACCTTTCAATGTAGCTGTTTCTGCTACATGTATGGAGGTAAATACATGCACTAGAAAGATTCCTAAATGTATTTTTTTCACACAAATAGCAGAATTTATCAAAAGCAGAGAATTTATCAACTCATGAGGAAGGGTTTATTGATATTAGGATTTTTTTCTTGTATTTTCAATACATTTGCATATTTGCACTAAAATCGGTGACTTTTCCACCTGCTTAGCAAGGCCATCTGCGGTACAATTTTTTAGTCTTGTGTCATATACATATATATAAAATCTAGATGTGGATGTTTAAAAAACGTTGCAATTTTGCCGAAAATAAAGGCAAAGATTTAAAAGGGAATTCCAAGGAACTTAAAATTTTTGCAGGGACACTTTGTTTTAAAAGGAGAAAAAAACACCCAACAAACACACATGCCTGATATATCATGCTTTAAGATATATGAAAGTGCAAAACTCGGTATATCCTAAAAAAAAAAGACACACACAAATGTGCTGACTAAAGATAAATGACTAATTTTGTCTGGTTTCTTATACTACTTTTTGAGACTTTTTTGTTTGTGTGGAGACACAATTATTACATGGAACCAGACAGAAAGGTATTTTATTTCCCCACTTAACTTTATATGACAGTGAACCAGTAAACAACCTTTATCTATATCATTGACAGTTCTATTTCTAGTTCTATTACTGATCATCAGCCAACAATGCCAACTATGTGCCCCTTGGGGGATGGGTACTCCACTTTCTAGGGGTAAAACCAAAAACAGCACAGGTTGATTTTATTGGTATACTCTAGGAAAGAGTCCCTGCAAAAATCCTCAACTAGTTTTCTCACAAACTAGTTAAATTTACAGGCATTTTGTTTTCAGACTATGAGCCCAATTTGAATTTTGGAACCACTGTTTTTTGTTCCTTTTTATAATTCCAAGTTCAGTTTCATTATTATTATTGTCACTAACTATGACAGCAACATAGTATCATAGTATCCTAGTCATAGTATATAAGGCTGGAAAAAGACACAAGTCCATTAAGTCCAACCTTTAAGAATTAAATAAATGTTTTATCCCCATAACCCGTGATATTTTTTCTCTCCAGAAAGGCATCCAGGCCTCTCTTGAACATGTACATAGAGTCCGCCATAACAACCTCCTGCGCTGAGAGAGTTCCCTAGTCTCACTGCTCTTACAGTAAAGAACCTTTGTCTATGTTGATGGTAAAATCGCCTCTCCTCTAGGCGTAGAGGATGCCCCCTTGTCCTGGTCACAGGCCTAGGTATAAAAAGATCTTTGGAGAGATCCTTGTACTGTCCGTTCAGGTATTTGTACATTGTAATGAGGTCTCCCCTCAGTCGTCTTTTTTCTAAACTGTATAATCCCAAATTTTGTAATCTGCCATTGTATTCTAGTCCCCCCATTCCCCTAATAATCCTGTTTGATCTCCTCTGCACCCGTTCCAGCTCTACTATATCCTTTTTATACACTGGTGCCCAAATCTGTACACAATATTCCATGTGTGGTCTGACCAGGGATTTGTATAAGGGCAAAACTAGGTCTTTATCATGAGAATCTATTCCTCTCTTGATACATCCCATAATTTTATTTGCTTTAGTAGAAGCCGCCTGGCTCTGGTCACTAAAATTAAGTTTACCATCCACCAATACCCCCAAGTCCTTTTTAGCTCCAGTTTTACCAAGTAATTGACTGTTAAGAACATAATTATACTTTTTGTTTCCATGGCCCAAGTGCATAACTTTACATTTATCTACATTAAACCTCATCAACCATTTCTCTGCCCACTCCTCAAGCTTCCACAAATCCCTCTGTAATGCTAAACTATCAACCTCAGTATTTATTACTTTACACAGCTTAGTATCATCTGCAAATATTGAAACTTGACTGTGTAAACCCACTACATGGTCATTAATAAAAATATTAAAAAGAAGTGGCCCCAATACTGATCCCTGTGGCACTCCACTGGTAACGTCAACCCACTCTGAGAATGTGCCATTTATGTCGACCCTCTGTTTTCTATCACTAAGCCAATTACTTACCCAAATAGACAGATTTTCCCCTATTCCCAGCAGTCTCATTTTATATACCAACCTTTTATGCGGCACGGTGTCAAATGCCTTTAAAAAGTCCAGATATACAACATCCACAGCGTCCCCCAGATCCAGTCTTGAACTTACCTTCTTGTAGAAACCAATCAGATTAGTCTGACAGAACAGATCTCTCATAAATCCATGCTGTTGCTGGGTTATAAGGTTGTGCACAGTGTGATACTCCAGGATAGCATCTCTAACAAACCCCTCAAATATTTTTTTCCCACCAAAGAAGTTAGACTCACGGGTCTGTAGTTTCCAGGATCGCTTTTTGATCCTTTTTTGTATATTGGTACCACATTTGCTAAGCGCCAGTCCTGTGGAACATAACCAGTCCTCTGTGAATCTTCAAATGTTAAACATAACAGTCTGTGTATCACGGTACATAGTTCATGCAGAACTTGGGGGTGTATGTCATCTGGCCCCGGTGATTTATCTATCTTAGTGGTTGCGAGGCGGCGCCGTACCTCTTCCTGGGTTAAACTGCTGACATTATAAAGAGAATTTACATTATTCCTCATTGTGTATTCCACCAGGGGATTTTCCTGGGTAAAGACAGTTGAGAAGGTGACATTCAGTAGATTGGCCCTTTTCTCATCTCCTTCCACCATGACCCCCATGTTATTTCTAAGGGGACCCACACTCTCTGTTTTTAGTTTTTTATCATTTATATACTTGAAAAATAATTTGGGATTATTTTTGCCCTCCCTGGCAATATTTCTCTGTCTCTATTTTTGCGGCCTTTATCTGCTTTTTACAGGATTTATTTCTATATATTATATCACTATATTATATCTCTATAATCCTGTAATGCCTCATCGCCACCTTCACGTTTTAGCACCTTAAATGCCATATCTTTCTCGCTTATTGCTTTCCTTACAATACTAGTTAGCCACATTGGCTTTTTCTTGTTCCTCTTATTCTTTTTCCCATAAGGTATGTGTTTCTCACAGGACTTTTTCAGAATATATGAGAAAAGTCCCATTTTTGGGGGGTCTTTTGTCTTTGAGAATATTATCCCAGTCTATGCCTTTAAGGTCTTCCCTTAGTTGCTGAAAGTTTGCCCTCCTGAAGTTTAGAGTGTTGGATGCCCCTTCCTTAACACTCTTAGTAAAGCGTAATACAAAATCAATGATATTATGATCACTATTACCCAGGTTCCCCCCAACCTGTTGTTTTGATACCCTATTAGGTCTGTTGGTAAGGATAAAGTCCAGCAGTGCCCCCGCTCTTGTTGGCTCCAGGACTAGTTGTGAAAGGTAATTGTCTTTTGTTGTTGACAAGAACCTGTTGCCTTTGAATGACCTGCAGGTTTCTGTCCCCCAGATAAATATATGGGTAATTGAAGCCCCCGATGATAAGTTCTTCACCATGCTTTGAAGCCCCATCCATTTCACTTATCAGCATTTCCTCTGCTGCCCCCATTATATTTGGAGCCTTATAACAAACCCCTAGTAATATTTTATTATTCTTTTTCCTCCTCTTATCTCCACCCATAGGGACTCCACATTTGCATTTGCGTTACTGATGTCATCTCGCAAGACAGGCTTGAGGCAACAAAGTATAAAAAAGTTATGGCAAGAAAATTATGGCAAAATCCCCCCAAAAAAATTTTGTACAGAAGGTTTTAATTTTTGTAAATGCATAAAACATTTTAAAACCTATGCAGATTTGGTATCCTCGTGATCGCACCAACCCACAGAATAAAGTAGACATGTCATTTGGGGCGCTTAGTGAAAGCCGTAATTTCCAAGCCCACAAGAAAATGGCGCAAATGCGGTTTTTCACCATTTTCACTGCATTTGAATTTTTTTTCCTTCTTCCCAGTACATAGCATGGAATATTCAATACCATTACTATGAAGTGCAATTTTTTACGCAGAAAACAAGACATGACACAGCTCTTTACGTGCTTTTTGGCGGCCAGAAACAGAGCCAATCACAAGCCAGGAGACTCTGCACTCCACCCAGCATGACGTGGTACCCTTACACGTCGATAGCAGTGGTTGGCTGGCCAGATCAGGTGACCCTGGAATAGACTAGCCCCTGCCTGCGCTGCTCGGATCATTCTGTGTCTGGATGCCGCTAGGGAGAGAGCTGCTGCTGGTCAGGGAAAGCGTTAGGCTGTTCAATTAGAATAGTGTTACGCAGGAGTGATTCTACAAGAACCCAACAGCCCTTCTTAGGGCTACAATAACGTTATACTTTTTTTTTTTTATTTGCAGCTAGTACCATATTGTGAGGAATTTGCAGGGGGACTTGCTACCGTTGTGTTTAGCTCTTAGTGACACACATATCCACCTCAAACACCAAAGTGGAAAAATTTATTAGGGGTTTGATTTCAATTAGGCACAGTCTGCCATTTACTTTTTATTTTACGTTTATTTTTTCATAACTCAGCGTCATCTCATCTGGCATAGCAGTGTGCTTTCATACTTGGCTAGAAAATAGCCATAGGAGAATCCAAACGGCTTACTTAGGCCTACAATAGCGTTATATATTTTATTTCTGGTTGATCTGCTGGTGGCTGGCCTTGCTGTAGTGCATCTACTACCATATTGTGAGGAATTTGTAGTGAGACTTGCGACCGTTGTGTTTAGCGCTTAGTGACGCACATATCCATCGTAAAGACCGAAGTGGGACAATTTATTAGGGGTTGGATTTCAATTAGGCACAGTCTGCCATTTACTTTTTATTTTACGTTTATTTTTTCATAACTCAGCGTCATCTCATCTGGCATAGCAGTGTGCTTTCATACTTGGCTGGAAAATAGCCATAGGAGAATCCAAACGGCTTACTTAGGCCTACAATAGCGTTATATATTTTATTTCTGGTTGATCTGCTGGTGGCTGGCCTTGCTGTAGTGCATCTACTACCATATTGTGAGGAATTTGTAGTGAGACTTGCGACCGTTGTGTTTAGCGCTTAGTGACGCACATATCCATCGTAAAGACCGAAGTGGGACAATTTATTAGGGGTTGGATTTCAATTAGGCACAGTCTGCCATTTACTTTTTATTTTACGATTATTTTTTCATAACTCAGCGTCATCTCATCTGGCATAGCAGTCTGCTTTCATACTTGGCTAGAAAATAGCCATAGGAGAATCCAATCGGCTTACTTAGGCCTACAATAGCGTTATATATTTTATTTCTGGTTGGTCTGCTGGTGGCTGGCCTTGCTGTAGTGCATCTACTACCATATTGTGAGGAATTTGTAGTGAGACTTGCGACCGTTGTGTTTAGTGCTTAGTGACGCACATATCCATCGCAAAGACCGAAGTGGGACAATTTATTAGGGGTTGGATTTCAATTAGGCACAGTCTGCCATTTACTTTTAATTTTACGTTTATTTTTTCATAACTCAGCGTCATCTCATCTGGCATAGCAGTGTGCTTTCATACTTGGCTAGAAAATAGCCATAGGAGAATCCAAACGGCTTACTTTGGCCTACAATAGCGTTATATATTTTATTTCTGGTTGATCTGCTGGTGGCTGTCCTTGCTGTAGTGCATCTACTACCTTATTGTGAGGAATTTGTAGTGAGACTTGCGACCGTTGTGTTTAGCGCTTAGTGACGCACATATCCATCGCAAAGACCGAAGTGGGACAATTTATTAGGGGTTGGATTTCAATTAGGCACAGTCTGCCATTTACTTTTTATTTTACGTTTATTTTTTCATAACTCAGCGTCATCTCATCTGGCATAGCAGTGTGCTTTCATACTTGGCTAGAAAATAGCAATAGCAATAGGGCAGCATCGTTAGGTTTTAAAAACTAAAAAACACAAAAAAAAAAAACACAAAAAAAAAGTTATAACTTTCATTTTCAAAATGTTTAACCCGAGGGCCAGGGGTAGAGGACGAGGGCTGGGACGTGGGCGTCCAACTACTGCAGGGGTCAGAGGCCGTGGTCCTGGGCGGGGTGAAACACCACCTGCTGATGAGGGAGCAGGGGAACGCCGCAGAGCTACACTCCCTAGGTTCATGTCTGAAGTTACTGGGACTCGTGGTAGAGCACTGTTGAGGCCAGAACAGTGCGAACAGGTGATGTCGTGGATTGCCGACAATGATTCGAGCAATTTGTCCACCAGTCAGTCTTCCACGCAGTCCACCCATGTCACCGAAATCGGCACTCCTCCAGCTCCTGCACCTCAGCCTCCTCCCCCACAGTCTGCCCCCTCCCAGGAAAATTTGGCATTTGAACCGGCATACTCTGAGGAACTGTTTTCTGGACCCTTCCCACAGTCACAAACCACTTGTCCGGTTGCTGCTGAGCAATTTTCCGATGCCCAGGTTTTCCACCAGTCGCAGTCTGTGGGTGATGATGACCTTCTTGACGTAGTGGAAGAAGTGTGTAAAGAGGTGTCCGACGATGAGGAGACACGGTTGTCAGACAGTGGTGAAGTTGTTGTCAGGGCAGGAAGTCCGAGGGGGGAGCAGACTAAGGGATCGGAGGATGATGAGGTGACAGACCCAAGCTGGGTTGAGAGGCCGGGTGAACACAGTGCTTCTGAGACGGAGGAGAGTCCTCGACCAGAACAGGTTGGAAGAGGCAGTGGTGGGGCCAGATGGAGAGGCAGGGCCTGAGCTGGTGCATCAGCGCCAAATGTGTCACGTAGTGAAGCTCCCGTGGCGAGGGCTCCCGCGGCGAGGGCTAGATTTTCAGAAGTCTGGAGGTTCTTTAAGGAAACACCGGATGACCGATGGACTGTGGTGTGCAACCTTTGCCTAACCAGGATCAGCAGGGGTTCCACCTCTACTAGCTTAACTACCACCAGTATGCGCAGGCATATGAATGCTAAACACCCCACTCAATGGCACCAAGCCCGTTCACCTCCGGCCGTGCACACCACTGCTCCTTCCCCTGTGTCAGCTGATAGTCAGCCCCCTGCCCAGGACCCTGGCACAAAAACCCCATCGTCGCCTAAACGATCCTCCACAGCATCCACCAGCGTTCAGCTCTCCATACCCCAGACGCTGGAGCGGAAAAGGAAATATAGTGCAACCCACCCACACGCCCAAGCCCTTAATGTCCACATCTCCAGATTGCTTAGCCTGGAGATGCTGCCCTATAGGCTAGTAGAGACCGAGGCCTTTCGCAACCTCATGGCGGCGGCCGCCCTCTGTATTCGGTCCCCAGCCACCACTACTTTTCCTGATGTGCCGTCCCAGCCCTGCACCAGCACGTGTCAGACAACATCATCCGTGCCCTGACCAACGCCGTTTCTGACAAGGTCCACCTGACCACGGACACGTGGACGAGTGCTGCCGGGCAGGGCCACTATATATCGCTGACGGCACATTGGGTTAACTTGATGGAGGCTGGGACCGAGTCTGAGCCTGCGGCTGGTCATATACTGCCGACGCCGAGGATTGCGGGGCCTACCTCGGTCCAGGTCTTTCAGGCCTACTATGCCTCCTCCTCCTCCCACCCCTCCTCCACCTCCTTCTCCGTACTACCATCCGTGGGCATGGCGCCATCAGTCGCTAGCTCTAGGCACAGCAGCAGTGCCGTCGCTAAGCGACAGCAGGCGGTGCTCAAACTGCTGAGCCTAGGCGATAAAAGGCACACCGCCCAAGAACTATTACAGGACATCACGGCGCAGATTGATCTGTGGCTGGCACCGCTGAACCTGAAGCCAGGCATGGTTGTGTGTGACAACGGCCGTAACCTGGTGGCGGCTCTGCAACTCGGCAGACTGACACATGTGCCATACCTGGCCCATGTGTTAAATCTGATAGTTCAGCGTTTCCTCAAGACATACCCCAATCTGTCTGATTTGCTCACGAAGGTGCGCCGCATCTGTGCATCAGGAAGTCCAGCACAGATGCTGCCACTCTCAGGGCAGCGCAGCACCGCCTCCAACTGCCCGCTCACCGACTGTTGTGCGACGTGCCCACGAGGTGGAATTCAACATTAACCATGTTATCCAGAGCTTACCAGCAGCGCAGAGCGATTGTAGACTGTCAACTTCCACCAGAACTGGTAGTCAGGTCAGTCAGCTTCCTCAAGTCTACAATGAGGAGTGGACGTGGATGTCTGATATCTGTCAGGTGCCGAGTAACTTCGAGGAGTCAACACAGATGGTCAGTGGCGATGCCGCCATCATCAGCCTCAACATCCCGCTGCTTGGCCTGTTGAAAAACTCTCTGATCAGCATGAAGTCGGAAGCTTTGCGCTCGTCACAAGAGACGGGGGAAGAAGATCCCTTGTTGATAGCCAAAGCACCCTCAGGTCTGTTTCTCAGCGCTTATCGGAGGAGGTGGAGGAGGATGAGGAGGAAGAGGAGGAGAATGTTGGCGAGACAGAAGAGGGGACCATTGTTCAGTCCTTCACTGTTCAGCGTGTATGGGCAGAAGAAGAGGAGTTGGAGGAGTTGGAGGAGGAGGAAATGGGCAGTCAGGCCAGTGAGGGGAGTGAATTCTTGCGCGTTTGGACTCTGGCGCATATGGCAGATTTCATGCTAGGCTGCCTATCCCGTGACCCTCGCGTTCAAAGAATTTATTCCAGCACCGATTACTGGGTATTCACTCTCCTGGACCCACGGTACAAGCAAGTATTTCCCTTTTGACAGCGCTAGCGGCAGAGTGCGTAGTTCTGCGGGACAAGTAGCGAGGGAGAGTAGGCGAGCAGGCAGCTTGTCCAGCACTGGCAAGGGTACGCTTTACAAGGATTTTGCCAGCTTTATGTCACCCCAGCAAGACACTGTCACCTGTCCCCAGTCTCGGCAGAGTAGGGCTGATCTTTACAGAAAGATGGTGAGGGAGTACGTAGCTGACCATACCATCGTCCTAAATGATCACACAGCTCCCTACAACTACTGGGTTTCAAAGCTGGACATGTGGCACGAACTGGCGCTGTACGCCTTGGAGGTTCTTGCCTGCCCTGCCGCTAGCGTGTTGTCCGAGCGGGTTTTCAGTGCAGCTGGTGGCATCATCCCCGATAAGCGTACACGCCTGTCGACTGACAGCGCTGACAGGCTGACGCTTATTAAGATGAATAAAGCCTGGATTTCTCATAATTTCCAATCTCCACCAGGTGAAGGAAGCTCAACCTGAATAATTTATGCACTCCTCCTCCTCATTTTCCTCCTTCTCCTCCTCTTTGTACACTAAAGCAGAGGAAACTGGCTATTTTTTGACAGGGCCCACTGGCTCTAGCTATAGAACTTTATGCATTTAATTTTTCTGGAGGGCCACCTACCCGGTCCTCTGTTTTAAACAATTTTTGGGAGTGCCACATACAGGCACTCAATCTATTTCATTTTTCTGGAGGGCCACCTACCTGCTCGTCTGGTTTGAAAAATTTTTTGGACTGCCACATACAGGCACTCAATCTATTTCATTTTTCTGGAGGGCCACCTACCTGCTCCTCTGGTTTGAAAACTTTTTTGGACTGCCACATCCAAATTAAATTGTCTCCATAGCAGCCTCCACACGTTGTCTCCATTGCTACCTCCAAAAGTCGTCCATATAGCTGCCTCCATACATCGTCCCCTTATCAAACGAGGTGTGTCAGGCAGAAATTTGGGTTGTTTTCATGGATTCCACATCAAAGTTGTTAACTTTGTCGCCACCCTGCTGTGTTATCCACAAAATATACCGGCAAACTTTTATGATTAACCGATATTATTTCAGCGCTTCTTGCGCATCTGTTGATTACACTGCTGTGTAATCCACAAAATATACTGCCAAACTTTTACCATTTACGGATATTATTTCAGCGCTTCTTGCGCATCTGTTTACATTCCCCTCACCCGCCATATCCCAAACTTATAAGAACGCTACTACACTTAACTTGGTGGAGGCTGGGACCGAGTCTGACCCTGGGGCTGGTCATATACTGCCGACGCCGAGGATTGCGGGGCCTACCTCGGTCCAGGTCTCAAAGGCCTACTATACCTCCTCCTCCTCCCACCCCTCCTCCACCTCCTCCGAATTACCATCCGTGGCCATGGCGCCATCAGTCGGTAGCTCTAGGCACAGCAGCAGTGCCGTCGCTAAGCGACAGCAGGCGGTGCTCAAACTGCTGAGCCTAGGCGATAAAAGGCACACCGCCCAAGAGCTATTACAGGGCATTCCACATGAAACATGTTAACTTTGTCGCCACCCTGCTGTGTAATCCACAAAATACACTGGCAAACTTTTATCATTTACCGATATTATTTCAGCGCTTCTTGCGCATCTGTTTACATTCCCCTCACCCGCCATATCCCAAACTTATAAGAACGCTACTACACTTGATCTTATACAAAAGGTTCTTAGAAGTGCTGTTTGGGGAGTAGCCTAGAGACAGGGGCTTGGATTGGCGAAAGTTCGCCTGGCAGCGGAGTGCCAGCTCCATCCCAAGATCCAACTAACATAGTTTTAACTGCAGCACCTTTAATCTACTACTAGTTCACTGCCTCCATAATAATAATAATAATAATCTTTATTTATATAGCGCCATCATATTCCGTAGCGCTTTACAAATCATAGGAAACAAATACAAATGTAATATAACAGAGCACAACATTTGTATGGAACAACAGGTGTGAGGTCCCTGCTCGCCAGAGCTTACGGTTTATGAAGATGATGGGGTAACACGAGGTAAAAGAATATTTAATGGTCAAGCCATTCTTCTTAGGGAATAAAACAAAATATAATAAATGGAATTGCTGTCGCTTGAACCACTCAGCCGTCATCTTATATACCAGGTCCAGGGTGAATGGGACTGCAGAGAAGTCTGGTGCCTGTTGGTTGCTAGATAACAGATGGGAGGACGACACAGGACGGGTTAGTAGAAGAGTTAAAACTTCATGCAGTTAATGAGTGTTATAGGCTTGCCTAAAGAAATGGGTTTTAAGAGCATGTTTGAAACTTTGGAGGTTAGGTATTAGTCTGATGGTCCGGGGCAGAGCATTCCATAGAATTGGTGCAGCTCTAGAGAAGTCTTGGAGACGCGAGTGGGAGGTCCGCACTAGGGTAGAGGTTAATCTAAGATCACTGGCGGATCTAAGAGCACGGGTTGGGCGATAGACTGAGAAAAGAGAGGAGAGGTAGGGGGGTGCAACATTATACAGAGCTTTATGGATGAGGGTTATAATTTTAAACTGTATTCGAAAGGAGACTGGCAGCCAGTGCAGCGACTGGCATGAACTGTAGGCATACATGGTCCCCTTATCAAACGAGCTGTGTCAGGCAAAATTTTGGGTTGTTTTCATGGCTTCCACAACAAACTTGTTAACTTTGTCGCCACCCTGCTGTGTAATCCACAAAATATACTGGCAAACTTTTATCATTTACCAATATTATTTCAGCGCTTCTTGCGCATCTGTTTACATTCCCCTCACCCGCCATATCCTAAACATATAAGAACGCTACTACACTTGATCTTATACAAAAGGTTCTTAGAAGTGCTGTTTGGGGAGTAGCCTAGAGACAGGGGCTTGGATTGGCGAAAGCTCGCCTGGCAGCGGAGCGCCAGCTCCATCCCAAGATCCAACTAACATAGTTTTAACTGCAGCACCTTTAATCTACTACTAGTTCACTGCCTCCATACATGGTCCCCTTATCAAACGAGCTGTGTCAGGCAGAATTTTGGGTTGTTTTCATGGCTTCCACATCAAACTTGTTAACTTTGTCGCCACCCTGCTTTGTAATCCACAAAATATACTGGCAAACTTTTATCATTTACCGATATTATTTGAGCGCTCCTTGCTCACCTCCTTTGGTTCCTCTCTGCCACCCATTGGTTTTAAGCCTGAGTCCATTTGGGGTATGTTGCCAAGACACTCTCTAGCCTGCCGCTGCTGCCGCTGCCTCTGCATGCCGTCCCCTATAGTGTCAGGGTCAATTATTGGATGTTTTAGATGCTATCTAGCTTCATTCTGTCACTCTGTCATGGCCATGCTGTTGCCCATAATTTTGGCATAATGGTGCGTTTAAGCAGCCTCAGAGGCATCCATGCATGCTGCCCCTGCTGTTTCCTGTCCATTTCCGTGGTGTTTCCATCCTTTTCTGAGGTTTCCAGGTGTTTGGCCAAGCTTCCCTGTGCAGAGCCTTGGTCCCCTTGAAAAATGCTCGAATCTCCCATTGACTTCAATGGGGCTCGTTATTCGAGACGAGCACTCGAGCATCGGGAAAAGTTCGTCTCGAATAACGAGTACCCGAGCATTTTAGTGCTCGCTCATCTCTACTCAAGACCTCTCTTCCGGTCCAAACACCATTCCAGTCAACAAGAAAGAACCGCTTCCCTCTGACCGACTTCATATTCAGGACCTCTTTTACCTCATAGATATCAGTGGAATCAACCTCAGGAGCACTTGCTAGGAAAAGCGATTCAGGATAGTGTTTCAGGAGGGAGAAGTGGAAGGAGTTCAGGATGCCTATGGTGGGAGGAAGACAAGCTTACAGGCCACAGGGTTGATGCTCTTCAGCACCTCAAAAGGACCCAGGCACCGAGGGCCAAGTTTGTAGCTGGGAATCTTCAGCTAGATATATTTTTCTGTTGTCGGCCTGGATTTTGGTGCAGGTGGACTCCCAAAGTAGAGACTGACATGTTTGCTTCCAGATGGACTGAAAATCTCGAACCAACTTTTCCATGGAAGGAACATCAGAAGGCAGTGACAGAGGAAGTGGTGGGCATGGGTGTCGTCTATAGACAATGAAGAATGGAGCGGAGAAGGCAGATTCAGAGTCCAAGTAATTGTAGGAAAACTCCCCATGGAAACAGTGTGAACCAGTCGTCCAGTTGGGTGCAGCCAAAAGATAGTGGCGGAGATAGCAGCCCAGAGCCTGATTAACTCTCTCCACTTATCCATTAGACTGCGGATGGTACACAGAGGAGAAATCCAACTTCACTTGAAGTTGTCCACTCAGGTAATGCCAGAACCAGAAAACAAACTGGACCCCTTGGTCCGAGACCATATGCTGAGGGAGTCCATGAAGCTGGAAGATGTGGAGGAAGAACAGGCTGGCAAGACAAGGAGATGATGGTACTACAGGCAGAGGAATAAAGTGGGACATCTTAGAAAACCAGTCTGTGAACATGGAGATGACAGTTTTACCGTAAGATGGTGCAAGATCCATAACAAAGTCCATTGCTATGCGAGTCCACAGGCAACAAGATACTAAAGCGACAGATCTCTGCACCCCAGGGTGCCCAGCCACACAAGAGCAATGTCACCAAGTTAGTATCTTCTTCCGAAGAACCGATCGGACATAAGTCTTGCCAGGAGGACGTTGCCGTAGGTCCACAGGAGCAGCAACAACCAGCCGTTCAGGCAGAACAAAATGTCAAGGAGCTGGTTCCTCCACAATTACATCTGAGGCACAAGAGAGGGCATTAGCCTTAACATTCTTCTCTGCTGGACACAAATGTATCATGAAGTTAAAGCAGAAGAAAAGGGACCAATAAGCCTGTCGAGGATTGAGGCTCTGAGCTGTCTGCAGCTATAGGAGATTCTTGTGATCTGTTTAGATACAGACTAGATGACGAGCTCCTTCCAGAAGGAAACGCCAAGTCCATAAATGGAGATCCACCAGAGGCTTGGAGGACATCTGAGAAGTCATGGTGGATACAGCGTGGCTGGCATTGCGGTCCCCAATGAAGAACCACCCCGTCTGCCCGTTGAGCATGGGTGCGTGGCGCTGCAACCACGGAAGACCCAGAAGGACGGAAGACATGGGATGGGGTAGCACATAAAATGACAGTCTATCCTTGTGCAATGCCCTGACTTGCAGAAATAGAGGCTCGGTGCGGTACCAGACCGGATTGTAGAGAATCTCCATGGACCACAGGGAGATGATGCTGGGAGACCAGGGCAGCATCCATGGAATCCAGGAAGGCAGAAGTCTGGAACTGGCTACCTTTCCCAGAGCTGAGTAGAACAGCGATATTCAAACATGGAGAAGCATTGCTCTCACCTAGGGATGCTTCTCCCAAGAACCCTAGCGTTTCCCAGACACTGTGGACGGAGTGGACAAGTTTCAATAGAGACACAGGAGGCAAGAAAGAGGAATTTAACTGCATAGTTGCCACCGGACAAGCCCTCTTGGCACAAATTCAACGGGGTGGTCTCATGTTGCCTGGGCTGATTTCTCAAAATGGACCAGAATTCCGTGATATTAGCAGTGACTGGGTCGTTCATGTCCCACAGAGAGGTGGCCCATGCCAGGGCTTTCCTGCAGAGTATGCTGATCAAAAATGTGACCTTTCTGTGGTGAACTGCATAGGAATAAGCTTGATGTGCAGTGAGCACTGTGTGATGAAGCCCCTGCACGACTTGGCATCTCCGTCTGCGAAAGCAGTCTGCGTTCTGCTGAATTCGCTGTAGCCACTGTAGCAGTAGGTGCCGCAGGAACTGGAGGCTGCTGCTGGGCGGCCAATAGCTGTTGCATAATGGCGGTGAGCTGGTTGATCTGCTGGCCCTGCATGGTAATTGGCTGGGACTGTTGGGCCATGATGGTGGTGAGATCGGATAGTTCAGGTAGATGAACCTTGGCCGATGTTACTGTCAGGATCAGGGGGAGTGGACTCACTGAACCACTGCTAGCAATAATGTAAGCCAACACCGGGGAGATAATTCTAAGTGGCATCCGGTTTTCACCGGAGCCTGACGCAAAGTAGGTTGGAGTTGCTACAGCACAATACCACCAGGTCGCTCCGCAGGTGCAACTTTGCTTGCACTGGTGGCCAAGGCAAGGTACAGAATCATAAGGCAGAGATGGAGTCATTGTAGGCAGGAGATCAGGACACATGGCACAGGATCAGAGTCAGGAAAGGAAAAGAGGTCACCATGGGAAATCACTATAAACGCACAGGGTAACAATAGTAAAGCTTTCTCAAAGGCACGAGGCACAAAGATCTGGCATGAAGGGGCTGGCAATTTATCAGGGCAGGCGGCCGGCCAGTCCTAATTATCGGTGCACTGGCCCTTTAAATCTTACAGAGCCAGTGCGCACGCCAGAGCATCGGTTTTGCCACTGGAGCAAGGAAAGGTAAGTGAGGCAGCAGAGGTAGTCCAGGGGAAGAGAGAGGCACATGGGTGCTCCCTGCGATCCAAGACATGGGTCGCAAGAGCACTCATGACAACTACAGTTTGAACTGGTCCTTTAAAAGGATTTTTTTTTAAATGTGACACAAAACTAGGCAAACTGCCACAGGTTACTTGTAATAATATAGATAAGGTATTCTAAATCAGCAGGTATTGTTAAAAGATTTTTTCTTTGCCTATATTTTGGCTTGAGGGACAACCTTCATGATTTATCAGTGATTTGATTTTGATGATATATTTTCTTTATAGTAAAACCGTCACCAGGAATTAAATTTTTAGCTGATGACAGGTTTCGATAGCCTCAACTATGCTTATTTCACACTACATGGTGCCCAGCAAGTAGCTTGCGGTGAGTTCCAGGGTGGGGGCAGCTGCAAAAACTATTGTCTCTTCATGCATTCTTTCTTTCTTTCCCCTCCCCTTTTCCTATCATGTGCATTAATCAGGCAGAGGAGGAGCATGGTATGGAAGAGAGGAAGACTGAGACACAGGTTGCTGCAACTGTACCCTACCCTGAAACTCACCACAAGCTGCTTGCAGGGAGTTAGGTAATGTGAAATAAACTTTTATAAAGTAGTAGAATTTTTCCCCTCACAAAGGCATTTTTAAAATCAGCATGAAGTTCGGTTATTTCACAGCACTCAGGTTGGTGAAGAAAAAAAAGTTCCTTTACGCTTTGAGCAAAAAAAAGCACTTGTAACAAGGTACTAACAAGGAACTTAACTTGTTTGTCCCCACAATCAAAAAATAGAGGGCCAGTCATTAAAATCCTCCCTTTTCATTCTCTGTATGATCTATGCATGTGTGGTTCTCTCTTGATTCATCTGTTTTCCTTATGTCCATGCATGCACAACTTTTTCCCTAATGCAATGGTGACACTCCTGTTTTGTGGACAACATGACATGCGTTTCAAGCAACCTATTTCTATTTCATTCAAGATAAGTTCTTTGCATTTAGAAACAAACATGTTTTTTGTGCATTATAAGGCTGGATTTAATACATGAGTTGCTAAAATGTCAAATCTGTGATCCATGTTTTTTTCTGGATAATGTTGAATTTCTTTATTACGTAATATCAATGGCTGCTTTTCATTGGTGGGGTTTTGTGTTAAATATTTTTGTTTGTATGTACAGTGCTATAATATGCCATGACTAAGAGGGTTTTTGCTGAAAACCTGTAAGCACTTTCTTCATCACAAATGTAATGCTTTTATTAGAGATGGGCACATTTTTCAAAAATCTGATTCACCGAGTTCAAATCAAATCGAATCATGGAAAATCACATTAAAATACAGGTATTTCCTGTCTGCAGAGAGCCTGTAGGGTGTTGTAGAACATTGTGCCATGCTCAAATATGCATAGGGAGCGTGGTGGTTTGGTCTTCAAACAATGCTGTGTTTTAGTATGACACGCACGTGACAGCCGCCTCTCTTAGAAGCCCTTCACTCTTCAATTCCATGTGCACCTACAGAGGCCTAATTGACCAAATAAGTTAGCCTGCCGAGGTAATGTCTGTGCCAGCTCGAAAGGACTGAGCTGAGAGCCAAGATCCCACTATAACATCAAAGAGTGCACTATGTTGATTTGACACAGATTTCTTGATATCAACTTTAGCAACAAAAAAGAATTGAAATTTGGGGAATACAGAACCCCAAAACGTACACCCTGGACTTTGAGCAAAAATCACTCCATCAGCTACTGAGTATAAGCAGCTAGACGCTAGAGACAGCACATGCAGTGTGAAATGACAGGATTGCAAATGGCCGTCTGATTTTATAGGGCTGTGACATCACAGAAGCCTGCCTGTCGCTGATTGGCTTACATGACTGCAGATTTGAGGGTGTTCCTTTCCTCTTCCCAGAGTTCTCTGCCCCATGTAACATGTTGTGCTCACGCCCATTTTGCTAATAAAGGGGGGGGGAAATTGTTCCTAAGAATCAACGTAAACTTTTATGAACCTTCCTTCATGCTGATTACCTATCTGCTGGTCCTCAGGAGATTGTGTTGCACCTGAGATCCTGATTGATGAGCTATTGATGGATTTGAACACCATTGATATTAGAGGATGACGCTTGTGACTGGAGAGCTGCATTTTTTTCTCAGATTTATTTTAATGTTTTTAAAATCAGTATAGCATATGCTTTACGAACCAGTCACCAGATAACAATACCATTCCTGGAGACAAGTTCACTTTAAATGACAACTACCACCAGGATTCATATGTGTTAATGGAGCCTGGGGTTCCTCAGGCTCATTTGCATACAGTCTCTCATTCTGGTGGTACATTCTTTATATATCTAGATGGGAAAAATAGGTGCAGGCTGGTGTGGCACATTTATTATGAAAATGGAGAAATCATAACTGATCAAAAGAATATAGGGATACTAAAAGGGCTGTTTTCACTCTATTTATGTAATAGAAGAGAGAACATCTAGTGTATGTGGTGCAAATGCCTGATAAAATTTTCTGTGAAATTAATTTGGAACCTATTGTAGCAAATAAAAGTAAAAGTATTATAGCAAAGTGCAACAATTGAGTCGATGACTTAATTATTGCTTACAATATATATAAAAATTATCATTATTATTTATAAAAAGATAATGTATTTCGATATATTTTTCTTATTATTTGTAATGATTATTTCATGATTTACAAAGCTTTAGATATATTTCCTATGTTTAGTTAACAAATATAATCTCTAGGAGGGTAATTCTTAACAGTTGGTACGTTAAATATGTCAAGCAAAAATGTGTTTCATAGAAAAGAGTTTGTTTATAATTAATGGCAACTATCACTTTGTCATTATGGTGAACTATTACTGTGTCATGTTTCTGCATCTTAAGGCAGATTTGCCTTTCACTGAAAAAGCCAAATTCCATAGAGATAAAATCTGAGAAACACCTGGACACAGGGGAGACAAAGTATTATTCAATCTTATTTATTTCCTCTATGTCAGAATGATGGATGATCTATTTGGTCACACTATACAAGGATGATCATCAAAAAACATCATCATACAAAATACAATTTTAACTAGAGTTTAATACTAAAAATACAAGTATGAAAAAGTCCATCATAGATGTCAAAATCTACCTCACAGCTTCATAACCAAAATATTAACAATTCTTAAGAAGATTCCAAAAGTTAAAGATGATAACGAGAGATCAATACAATTATCTGTAAAGAATGCTTTCATTGTAAATGTATCATTTATAAGTGTAAAATTATCTTGTAACTTATATGGTGGTAAAATTAAGCATATAGGTAAAATCCATTAAATAATATCTTAAGTTACAAATTCACTTTTAAAATGTAGCAAAACAAATTTCCAGGAGTATATAATTAAAAAATAAATAATCATATAGAACCCTGCCAGGATTTCTCTACTGTGTCCAGAATATATTCTTATGAAAGCATTGATACTTTTTGTGCTACTGAGCAAGATGATGAAGAAAAATGTTGCACTCAAGATGCAAGTAACTCACAGAATTACCAAGATACTTGCTCTATCACCTGGGTTAGACAACCAAGCTTACCTACAGAACCTAATCTACTAACATGCTTTTAACCCCTTAAGGACGGAGGGTTTTTCGCCTCATTTCTCGCTCTCCAACTTCAAAAATCCATAACTTTTTCATTTTTCCGTGTACAGACCTGTGTGAGGGCTTATTTTGTGCGTAACAAATTTTACTTTCCCGTAATGTTATTTATTTTAACATGCCGTATACTGCAAAGCTGAAAAAAAATTCCAAATGTGGAAAAATTGAAAAAAAAACGCACGTGCGTCACGTTCTTGTGGGCTCAGTTTTTACGACTTTCACTCTTCGCTCCAAATAACACGCTTACTTTATTCTTTGGTTCGGTGCGATCGCGGTGATACCAAATTTATACAGGTTTTATTGTGTTTTAATACATTTTCAAAAAATAAACGAATGTGTACAAAAAAGAAAAAAAAAATTTTGCCATCTTCTGACGCTAATAACTTTTTCATACTTTGGCGCACGGAGATGTGTGAGGGGTCATTTTTTGCGAAATGAGGCGACGTTTTCATTGCTACTGTTTTGAGGTCTGTGCGACATTTTGATCATTTTTTATTTCATTTTTTATGTTATGTAAAAAGGTGTAAAAGTCGCATTTCGGACATTTGGGCGCCATTTCCCGCCTCGGAGGTCACCGCCGGCCGTAACCGTTTTTATATTTTGATAGATCGGGCATTTTGGGACGCGGCGATACCTAATATGTCTGTGATTTTTACTGTTTGTTATGTTTTATATCTGTTCTAGGGAAAGGGGGGTGATTTGAACTTTTAATATTTTATTAATTTTTTTTATTTTTTAAACTTTTTTTTTTCTTTTTTTTTTCACTATCTTTTAGACCATCTAGGGTACATTAACCCTAGATGGTCAGATCGCTGCTACCATATACTGCAATACTTCTGTATTGCAATATATGGCATTTTTGCAGCACATTCATTACAATGAGCCACTGGCTCATTGTAACGAATATGCAGCTGCCAGATAGCAGCTGCCAGAAGACACGAGGCTACCATGGCAACTGATCGCCGCCCCCCGATGACGTTCGGGGGCGTGGCGATCGAAAAAAAGATGGCGGCGCCCACGCGCCGCCGTCTTTTAAACGCCGCCGGCGACTTTGCCGGCGGCGTTTAGGGGGTTAATAGCCGCGATCGGTGCAAGCACCGACCGCGGTTATTAGCGGTGGGGGTTTTGTGCAAAATGCAAAAACCCCCACCTCTGTATGAAGAGGACTCAGCCCGTGAGCCCTCTTCATACATCCCTTATACCTCTGCGCCGTAGAGCTACGGCGCAGAGCGTTAAGGGGTTAATATACACAGTGTCAAGCATTTGCTATTATCATCTATTCCAAAGTGAACAGTGACTAAGAGGTTTTACAACATTACTTGTTCAAGTAAATGGGGATTATACTAGCGATAGCTGTCAGTTTATGGCCATCTCTAATTTCAACGCTTGTCATCTAAGGCTCAAAATATGTTTTGGTTTATTACTTTCATATAAAGTATTAAATAAATCTACAAGCATATAAATCAATGTGTCTATAGACTATAGTATATGGCCAAAGTTTTCCCCCTCTTTTTTTTTTAAATGTGTAGACAAGTACCATATATAGTCGAGTATAAGCCTAGTTTTTCAGCACAAAAAAATTTGCTGAAAACCCAAACTCGGCTTATACTTGAGTAAAAAAATATTTTAAAACTCACCTTTCCGGCTTCCCCTGCTGCTAGTTACATACTGGTGCAGGGGGCTGGCTATATACTGGGGCAGTGGGCTGGCTATATACTGGGGGATATGGGCTGGCAGGCTATATACTGGGGGGCAGGTGCTGGCTATATACTATGGGGCTGGGTCCGGCATGCTATATAATGGGGAGGCTGTGACCAATGCATTTCCCACCCTCGGCTTATACTCAAGTTAATAGGTTTTCCCAGGTTTTTGTGGTAAAATTAGGGGCCTTAGCTTATACTTGGGTTGGCTTATACTGAAATTTAAGTGTAGTTTCAGAAAGAATGTTTACCATTTGATATTTTGATGGGAGACATATGCAACAGTACAAACATAACGTTGAAAACAACCATTTAAATGTTAAACAGGAGAATTTAAAATGCAATACTGAATTTGTCTGCATTAGCTGAAATCCATTTATTTAACTTTATAAAAAAAACTGTAGTTAAAAAGTATAACAGCGGGTTTGTCAGCATCTTCAGTGAAAAATAATTGACTGAACATATTTTCTTTGCAGACTTTAATTGTTGTCTGTGATTCAAAAACATGGAGACAAATAGGACAAGTACTAGCATTTTTCCATGGATACTGAGAAAAAGCATGCATGTGGGAATGAGCAAATATCTGGAGACAGCTCATTGGTTTTATGCTTCATGATATGTTTCTTGTTTGCCACTTTGGAAATGAGAAACCTTTCTAAGCCATCAGTTTAACCAGCTGCTATTATTTTTCATTAGGTGGCATGATTGGTTTCCAATTACTGATAGATTTCAGCTGGTGCTATGACTTTCCATGGCTTTTTGCATGTTTCTTTCTTCACATGTCATTATTTTTTCCTTTGACCATTTCTCATTATTACACATTATATTTGAATATCTATGATAAAATTTCGGTACCTAGGTGGATTTGATAGGATGCTACAGACCAGGGGGCAGGAACCTTTTTGGCTGAAAGAGCCATATGCGCCACAAATTTTAAAATATAATTCTGCGAGAGCCATACAATATGTTTAAAGGGTCACTGACAGAACAATCGCTCCAGCAGTTATTAGTACAGCAAGGAGTCCCCCCCCTGTACTAAGCCACAACTCGGCCAAAACAATGGTGATTCCCTTTAAAATAAAAAAATAGATAATTTACAATCGAGCTCGTGATGCAGGACATCTTGTCCAGCACTCTGGATTCTTCTTTTTAATATGCTGCCTGGATCTGGCTTCTTCCGGCATGCTTTCAGGCATGCGCAGAAGAAAGCAGCAGCCGGAGTGCAGGACGAGATGTCCTGCATCGCAAGCTACAATGGAAAATCCCAATACATGCGCCAACAGCTGCAGAACTTCCCAATACATGAGCCAACCGCCGCAGAAAATCCCTATACAGACACCAACCGCCGCAGAACATCCCTCTACACATGCCAACCACTGCAGAACATCCCAGTACATGAGCCAACCGCTGCAGAACATCCCTATACGGACGCCGACCGCTGCAGAACATCCCCATACACATTCCAACAGCTGCAGTACATCCCCATACACATGCCAACCGCTGCAGAACATCCCCATACACATTCCAACAGCTGCAGAACATCCCCATACACATGCCAACTGCTGCAGAACATCCCTAAACAGACGCCAACCGCTGTAGAACATCCCCCATACAAGAGCCAACCGCTGCAGAACATCCCAAACAGACGCCAACCGCTGCAGAACATCCCTATACAGACGCCAACCGCTGCAGAACATCCCAAACAGATGCCAACCGCTGCAGAAAATCCCAATACACACGCCAACCGCTGCAGAAATTCCCAATACACGCGCCAACCGCTGCAGAAAATCCCAATACACTCGCCAACAGCTGCAGAAAATCCCAATACACACGCCAACCGCTGCATAAAATCCCAATACATGCGCCAACAGCTGCAGAACTTCCCAATACATGAGCCAACCGCCGCAGAAAATCCCTATACAGACACCAACCGCCGCAGAACATCCCTCTACACATGCCAACCGCTGCAGAACATCCCAGTTCATGAGCCAACCGCTGCAGAACATCCCCATACATGAGCCAACCGCTGCAGAACATCCCTATACGGACGCCAACTGCTGCAGAACATCCCCATACACATTCCAACAGCTGCAGAACATCCCCATACACATGCCAACCGCTGCAGAACATCCCTATACAGACGCCAACTGCTGTAGAACATCCCCAATACAAGAGTCAACCGCTGCAGAACATCCCAAACAGACGCCAACCGCTGCAGAAAATCCCTATACAGACGCCAACCACTGCAGAACATCCCTATACAGACGCCAACCGCTGCAGAACATCCCTATACAGACGCCAACTGCTGTAGAACATCCCCAATACAAGAGTCAACCGCTGCAGAACATCCCAAACAGACACCAACCGCTGCAGAACATCCCTATACAGACGCCAACCGCTGCAGAACATCCCTATACAGACGCCAACTGCTGCAGAACATCCCACACAGACGCCAACCGCTGCAGAACATTGCATACAGCCGCCAACTGCAGTAGAACATCCCAAACAGACGCCAACCGCTGCAGAACATCCTTATACAGACGCCAACCGCTGCAGAACATCCTTGTACAGACGCCAACCGCTGCAGAACATCCTTATACAGATGCCAACCGCTGCAGATCATCCCTATACAATCGCCATCCGCTCCAGAACATCCCTATACAGACACCAACCGCTGCAGAACATCCCAAACAGACGCCAACCGCTGCAGAACATCCCAAACAGACGCCAACCGCTGCAGAACATCCTTATACAGACGTTAACCGCTGCAGAACATCCTTATACAGACGCCAACCTCTGCAGAAAATCCCAATACACACGCCAACCGCTGCAGAACATCCCTATACAGTTGCCAACCACTGCAGAACATCCCTATACAGATGCCAACAGTATAGTACACATTTATTAAAGTATCTGCACCTATTTTCTGGGGACTTTGCACTGGATAGAACATCTTTGGAGCTTGTTCATGTATTTATAACGTGTTTGTACCAGTTTTGTTTGGCGGCTACTCTGTGTCCCACAAGACAGAAAAATCTGCAGCTAAAGGGGCTGTTACAGTTTAGCTCTACTATGCGTCACATTTATTACTGACATGCACCACAATTTTGTCTTGGGTCCTAGCTATTATGTGTCTCAGCTGCTGCAGAACCTCACATTAATGTAGAAATGCAGTGGAGGGGGAAGATATGAGGGGATGATGCAGAGGGGTCTGTAAGGGACACTTAGGAGCCTCATAGCTGCTCCTGCACACAGGACACTAAGGGGCTAAGGCAGAGTGTGAGGAGACACTGGGGGGAGGGAGGACTTATCTCTGGCTGATTCCTGGCTGCTGACTCCTTCTTCTCCTCAGGTGCTGGACCTTCTCCTCAGGGTGCATTCACAGGTTGCAGTTAAAACTGCATCGCAATCAGCTTTGAGGTGGTTTTAGGTGCAGTTTTGTCAATTGAACAGGTGAAAGACATAAACTGAACAAGTGAATGACATTTGTGGAGCAGGTTTCCCCTTCAAAATCAAATTCACTCGTTCAGTTCATGTTTTTCACCTGTTCAATTGACAAAACTGCACCTAAAACCACCTCAAAGCTGATTGCGATGCAGTTTTAACTACAATGTGTGAACGCACCCTTAGGTGCTGCAGCTCTCTCCTCTGTATGAATCTCCCGTGCTGCTACATCCAGCGCAGGGATTGGCTGCAGGCAGACAATCCCCCCCCCTCTATCACACAGGAAGAGGCTGCTGCAGGGAAGGAGAGGGAGGTGCCGCCCCTGAATTAACCCCGCGTACCCCTGCGCTGTTCTGCCGAATACATCCAGGGGCATAACTACAGCCGGAGGCAACAGGGGCCCGGACATACGGACAAATACAGGACCCTGTTCTTGGAAGGAACCGTAGTAGCTGCTGCGGCTGTAGCTATGCCCCTGGATAGGAGCCCTGGCTGCAAGCCAGATGCGGCCATCAAAAGAGCCATATCTGGCTCGCGAGCCATAGGTTCCCGACCCCTGCTATAGACACAAGGTGAAAATATTCAAAAGCACTTTGAGAAATGTATTTCAGAAATGTATTTTCTAGGTGCTAGTTCATAGTTCTTCACATTGTATATACTCCATTGTCCTTACAACATGCAAAAATAATATTTTACAACTTCATTGGTTTGTAGAGAAGGGTCAGAAAACTGTCTGATTTTCTTAATGTATTCATATGTTTTGAGGGAATTTGGAATGATTGTGCTTGTCCTGAACCCCATAGTACCCTCCATAGTTTGGATTTATAAAGATAAATGATTTAATTCATAATAAATATAAATTCATTTAAAAAAACAAAGCACAAATATCAATAGATTTTTTTTCACTATTTTCTTAATGGTAAGCAAATAGTTTGTCTTTTAAAGGTGTTTTTAAAAATATGCGTTATCGAGTTTTATATGTAATAAGTCAAAAAAAGGAAGTGATGGGCCATCGCCAGGCCATCACAGACGATGCTGCTACACATCATAGTGGTGCATTGGCCGCTGTGTGAATCATAAACCTCTCAGTTAGATGATCAACTGTGCAGTAAATTAATTAATCATAATTTTATGCCTCATCAAGCACTTTGCTCAGATTCTCAACAGGATTAAACTCAATTATCCAATAGAAAACAGAATGTTTTGTTTAGCCAGGCAAGTCTTCTCTTAACTGGGGAGTCTTTGACAAGTTAATAAACATGTCATTAGTCTTGTCACTATTTGCAAGGAGCCCCCACCTGTTCAAATGGGAAGATAACACTTGGTTGCAGACTAAGCAGTAGGATTTTTATGTGTTATAAATCTGAAGACTACTGTATGTTCAACTTATTCAAATGATGAATGTTTCGTTTTTTCCAAACACATGCCATGTTGGTCATACTGACTCAAATTATAAACAGCATATATCAGTAGAATTCTGTCACAAATTGGCCATTATCAGTCTTTGTTAAACAAGTCTGTATGCAAATTTAATATTATGTTAATAGTTATATGTAAATAATAGCATGATAAAAGACCCCAAAATATTTTCCAAAAGAAACAGAGGCTACACTTTTTCTAGACAAAACCTACTCAAAGAAAACCAGATTTGCAGAGAAACTTAATTGCTGTTAAGCATGAGAAAAACTTTATTAAGTGTATAAAAAAATTCATGCACGGGATAAAATACACAGAACAGACATTTGCACATTGGGAGGAAGCTAGTTAGAGCTGGAAAGCAGGTCTAAAAACAACAAGGAGGCATAGACAATAACAAAGTATTACATAGGTAGATAACGTCAGTCTAAAGTGCCAGTAAAAACAGTAGTAAGGTAAAAGTAATAGTGGATGGTAGATTCCTGTATATTAATTACCTAGGCACTAGAGGTATGTGGCCTCCAAGGTAGATGAACACATCAATGCATTAACTTTTTTTGGTTTTTTTTTGGTCGTTTACCGTACCGTAAAAATTGTATTTTATTTTTATTCTATGGGTCTCCACGATTACGAAAAGACCTTATTTATATAGGTTTTTTAAAAAACATTTCCCATTTTACTGAATAAAAAGCAATTAAGCAAAAATTTAAATTTTAGCATCACTGACTTTCATATGTATAACTTTTTTATTTTTCAGCTTACAAATCTGGTTAGGGTTTTTTTTTTTTGCGAGAATATTTGTTCTTTTTAGTGGTCTTATTTTAGAGTGCGTAACTTTTTAAACTCACTTTTTAGAGCATTTTTTAAAGGGTATTACCGTAATTGAAAATTATCTTTTTTTTTTTTTGCAGCGTTTTTGAGGGTTTTTTTTACGGGGTTCATTTTGCAGGTCCAATAACAATTCTATTTTATTATGCAGATTGTTATGGATGCAGGGATACCAAATATGTGGGTTTTTTTTGTATTTTATTCAATTTTACTAAATAAAAACTAATTTGGAGACAATTTTGTTCATTTTAGCATCACCATCTTTTCATATGCATAACTTTTTTATTTTTCGGCTGACAAATCTGGTTAGGGGCTTATTTTTTGCGAGAAGGATTGTTCTTTTTATTGGTCTTATATTAGAGTGCGGAACTTTTTTAAATCACTTTTTAGATCATTTTTTTTAAAGATATTAATTAAAAATCTTTTTTTGGAACGTTTTTTGTGTTTTTTTCCCCCATGTTTACCATGCAGGTCCAGTAACAATTCTGTTTTATTATAAAGATTTTTACGGACGCGGCAATACCAAATATGTGGCGGTTTGTTGTGTGTTTGTGTTTTTATAGAAAAATGTCATTTTAGGGGCTTATATTTTTATGTATTAATTTTTTATTTATTCTAATGTGTTAACTTTTGTGTTTTTTCATTGTTTTACTTATACTTACTTGAACTTGAACCAGCAATGCTCTGATGCTGATTCAAGTTCAATACACTGCTCTACAATACTATTTCATTGTAGAGCAGTGTAAACTGTCTGAGCATGCAGGCGCATGCTCAGACAGTTTACAGTCAGACCTGGAAGGGATCTGACTGGCAGGGACATCGGGCAGCCCTGGAGCACTAGGCAGACTTCGGGGCTGCCCAGTAGAGGATCGGATCCCCCAGTAAGCAGCACGGGGGATCCGATCCACAGCAGGAACACCCTTACAGGGTTAAGGGAGTCGGCTCCGATCGCGGGTGTTACAGCGCGGTGTCAGCTGTGATAGACAGCTGACAGCCGCTGCTTCTGGTACCGGCTCCGTTCGTGAGCCGGTCCCAGAAGCTGGACGTTATACTACGTCCCGGTGCGCTAAGCATGTAGCCCCGGGGACGTAGTATAACGTCTTGGTGCACCTAGGGGTTAAACTGTATTATGTAAGTTGTATCAATAATAATTTAGTCAATACTTAGAGATTGCCAAACAATTAAAAATCAGTACAAACACTTGTGTTGGAGAATAGATGAGAAATATCTCTCAAACATTGAATTAGTTCTCACAAGCTCATCTTATCTCCTTTTGGGAAACAGTTGGGAACACAGCTTTAAATAACAATATTGTGATTACAGGCGGTCCCCTACTTAAGGACACCCCTTAAGTTACAGATGGACCTCTCTCCCCACTGTGACCTCTGGTGAAGTCACTGGATAATTTACTTTAGCCCCAGGCTGCAATGACCAGCTGTAAGGTATCTGTAATAAAGCTTTATTGATAATGTTTGGTGCCATCACAGCAAAAAAAATTAAACCTAATTGTCCCTGGGACAAAAGAAATTGTCTGGAGCTACACTTATAAAATATATAGTTCCAACTTACTTACAAATTTGACAAATTTAACTTACTTAAAACTGCCTGTATACCAAACTCTAGTTTGGAGAGAATATATCATTCACTTTTGACTTAGGTAATCCATTTTTCTTTAGCCCTTATCAGTACCAAATATAAGACACGCCATGCCATGTACTAGCATTTCTCCATTTAAAAGCAGCACCTGATTATGAAGTAAGCAATAATGAGTAATAAGTTTGGCATGTCTATGTGGTTACATGGACCCTCAAACATCCACAATAGAAACCATTGGTCTGTTGCTGTAGAGGTTAACAGGTTCTCTACAGTCAATACTAGGTTTTGGATCTCAAACCTGTGCAGTATGATTTTAGTACTTTCTCTGAATTTTTTTTTTGTCCAGTAGTGTAAAATATACTCTAGTGGCTGTGTGGCTGGCTGTGCATTGTATTCACCACACCAGTCTCTCTGCAGCCAGACTTTGAAAAGACAAGAGTTAATGCCATGTGACTAAGTGCCCTCTACCTGGGACAGAGTTCCTCCTCATTATAATTATATTGTGCTTAGCTCATTCCCCACTGGTTAAAGTAATTTGATAACTCTAATATTTTGTATGCTGTGGTTTGTTATTCCTGTATTCCTGGATAATCGATTCTTGGCTTGTTTTTGTGACCATTCTTTGGTGTTTGTGATACTGTTCCATACCTACACTCTCAGTTGTGACCTGGATTTTTTTCTACTGCTTATTGTGTTTTTCTGTACGTTGGAAGACATTTGTCTAGTTTTGTGTCTGTATGGAGGGACTATCTTACCAATTGTCCTACATCATGTAAAATATGCTGAGGCAAGCAGGCAGGGCAGTTAGTTGGCTGGAGTTTAAGACTCACTTTCCTGTCTGTTTTCCATAAGTAAAGTGTCCCCATTACATTTTCACCAGGCCAAAATATCACCTTTGCTGTTTTTGTATCATGGAGTCAATAGGCAATCAGATACAGGACCTAGTTCCACTCTGTGCAGTAGCTTGCCAGCAGGATTGGTTCCCTCTTCTTCCTTCAGGTCAATCTGTGTCAAAACATTAAATCAAGTTGTCTGATGTCTTCTGTGGAGATAGAAAGCTTTTTCTCTTTAAGGGGGGTTGTGCACTGTATTTCAGACTTATACCCCTACTGCAGAGAGTAGGCATTATTATTTCACTCCTGCATGAAAAAGCTCAGAAATGTAGGGGGGGGGGCCTGGCCGGCAGCGCATGGAGTGAGACGTGTCTCTTTGAGCTCCGCGTTCCCTGACCTTAAAACCAGCACACCGCGGCTATCCTACCGAGTAATACCGGCACTGTCAGCATAGTTGGTGACCCTCTTACAGAACACAGCATAGGGAAGTCTAAGAAAAAGACAGGACCTACAAAACTCACAGAATTTTTCCCATGCACGAGGTCGCAAAATGGCGGCGGTGGCGTCACGAGAACTGAGGCCCTAGCATCGCAGCTTACAGGTTCCCCGTGACCTTCAAGACCATCCTCAGAGGCTTCGTCTCCAGCTCTACCCACCAAGCGGGACCTAGGAAGCTCAGGTTCACAGAACCAATAAGCTCTCCAGATCACTACTCCTCCGCAAAACACAGGATGCATCAGGTGAGCCATCAGCAGCTAAATTCCCCCTTAGCACTGTCTGCGGACTCCCCTGTGTTTAAACCAGTGTCTGAAGATTTATTAAAAACTCTTAAGGGTGAATTATGTTCTTCCCTCCATCACTATATTCAGATAGCGCTGCAGGCATTTCAAAGATAATGTGTAGCATTGGGGGAACGTACTGCACACATGGAATCTAAGATGGCGGAACTCATCACAGCTCAAAACAAGCTGGTAGATATCAGAAACAACTTAGAGGAGGAGGTGAAAGGTCTGCGCCTAAAATTGGCTGATATGGAGGACAGGTCCCATAGGAATAATGTTAGATTCCGCGGGATCCCAGAATCTGTAAAACTTGAAGCCTTGGAGGAATTCCTAACGGATCTGTTTGTAGCCTTACTCCCAGATACCCCACAAGCTGACCTCCTTATTGACAGGGTCCACAGGCTACCTAAAGCTACGGAGCTACCATCATCGATCCCTAGAGATGTGATTGCACATCTGCATTTTTTTTCATTTCAAAGATAAGCTGAGGGAAGCAGCAAGAGATATAGGAGACCTACCGGAAAGATTCAGGGACATTTCTCTTTATGTGGACTTGTCAGCGGCTACCTTAGTCCGAAGACGGGAATTTCAAGAAACTTCCAAAATACTACGAGCGCACAACATCCCATATAAATGGGGGTTCCCCGTAAAATTGATAGTAAGCAAGGAAGGCAGAAAGATTGTTTTCAACAACCCGATGAAACTTCAGCAACTCATCCAGGAATGGGGTCTATCAAGGAAAGAAGAAAGCTTAAGGGCATCGGCAAACATAAGGGAATTAAAATAGCTACTCAGGAGCACAAAATTTGCTGATGACATAATAATTGCTTTGACAGCCCCTGTGGAGTCCCTTAGAGCAGTCCAGTCTTTATTAAAAAATTTCAGCAACATTTCTTATTATAAATTAAACGCCAGCAAATCACAAATTTTAAGTATGCACATTCCAGACACCCTGATTGAGAAAATTAAAACTGAATTTCCCTTTCAGTGGGCAACAGGTCATATCCCGTATTTGGGTATAAAACTGGGTTTGCCAACTTCTAAACTCTTCCATCTAAACTATGTACCTTTACTAGAAGAAATTGAAAAGGAATTACTTACCTATGCTAAAATGTATATCTCTTGGGTAGGGAGAGTAGCGACCATAAAAATGATGGTGTTGCCAAAAATTTTGTACATTTTTAGAAATGTCCCGATCCCAATTACAAGATCGTTCCTAAAAAAGTTACAAAGTTTATTAAACAAATGCATATGGTTGTACGGCAGACCACGCATAGCGGCGAAAGTTTTATATCGCCAGAAGAAGGGAGGATTGGGCTCACCATGCATAGCTAATTATTATGATGCAGTTATAGTAGACGAAACCAGACAATGGTTCATCCAATCTCCTTCTAAGAATTAGGTACAAATAGAAAACGATGTTCATTCCTCCATGCCACTAGCAGTACAACTCTGGGCGACAATGTTAAAATGTACTGTGGCACAACCTACATTTCTTACGACTATAGCTGGTCTTGATAGATGGAAATATTATACAAAGATCTATTTTGTAAGTGGATACCTTATTTAGTAACAGATTTAGATTTAAAAAACTGGATAGATCTGGAGATTAACAATATTGCAGATATCTGGAAGGATGACTCAATTTAGGGTTCCTACTCATGATTTTTACAAATTCCTACGCCTACGACATTTCATCTCAAATATCTCAAAAGATAACAAGACGCCATAAACATTATTTGAGTTAGCCTTTTTCCATCTCACAAAATTAGCAAAAGGCATTAGTCTGGGTTACAAACAAATTGAAAAACTAACATTATCTCAAGCTCTTCCCCACTTCCAACAATGGATAAATGATCTGGAGTTAGAAATAAATGAAGATACATGGGAGGCATCCTTTGAAATTATGATGAAACTGTCCAAATGTGCATCACACTTTGGCATAAAATTTTGTAAAAATGGTATTATACCCCCATGAAACTAGCATGAATGTATCCTAACATGTCAAATTTATGTTGGAGATGTAAGAAGGGAAAAGGGACCATACTACACATATTCTGGTCATGCCCAAGATTAGTAGGATTTTGGAATCAGTTGCAATGTCTGATTCAAAATATAATAAAGCTCTCAATTGAAATAAAACCAGCAATAGTTTTACTAGGGGTAGGATTAGAGGATCTTACATCAGAGGAAAGATTCATAGTATATCATTTGACAACTATTGCTATTTCCCTATTGGCATCACTATTCAAATCAAAAGAGATTCCATCATTTAATGAACTGTCCAGGTGCATGAATATAACATGTAATATGGAAAGAATGGTGGCATTTCAGTTTGTTCTATAAATACTGGGATCTGTGGTTAACATCATTATTCTACAAAGCTTCTATAAGTTCTATAAATAATTAATTGATCTTTGTACATGATGAAAGCTCTAATAAAAATGTTATTCGAAAATGCTCAGAAATGGGCATTTTCTGTAGTTGCTAATGCTCCAGAGATGTTCTCTAGAGATTTATTTTTAGCTTTAGGATCATTATATAAGGGACAAGAACAAGGGCAAACATGCTGCAGAAGATTATAACTCTGAATTAAAGTGGTGGTCTTTTCCTTTCAGTTGGAATGACCACATTCTACGCTACCAATCCAGATTTGGATGTTCAGATGCACTGAAAAATCTGTGAGTAGAGGCCATGTAATTCTTGATTTAACCTGATTCGAATTTGAACATTTTATATTGGAGGCTGACGTTTTAGAGGTTGAAATGGGGGCTGTTTTGTATCAAGTTCCTATAGTATTCTGGAGCCAGTGGCCTTTTTATAAAGGAACTTCTCCTACTCAGAGAGTAAGTAGGTATTCATAAACTCTTAGCTATCAAATGAGCATTTGAGGAATGGAGACACTCTGGCTTAACACCAAATTACGGGAAGAACTGATTACAAAAACATACTGTAGACATAACTCCTGAAACAGCTACAAAAGCCACCTTACTTCAGCCGAAATGGTGAAATACGGCAACCAGGCTCCTAAAGAACAAAGAGCTACCCACCGCTCAAGCTCCCAGCAACAAGATTTAGACAAATTCTTGAAAATAAAGCTGTCTACCCCGCTGGCCAAGATGCCGCCGTCACAACAAGAGACCTATGACGAGGCGGGAGAGTCAGACCAAGAAAGTGGAGGTGAGTGCTCCGAAGCGGGAGGGGAAGAAGCAATCGCTCCGGTGTCACGGAATTTTATAAAAAAGATCCTGTATCAGGCTCTCAACCCCATAGCGAAATAGCTGGCAAACATTAAGGTGGACATCCGCCATATTGGCACACGGGTTGAAGAGCTGGAGAGCAGACAAGGTGCCATATTGGAATTTGGGGATGCAGTCCGCAGTAAACTAGAGAACCATAAGGTCCAGCTTAATGCAGCACTTCTGTGGGTAGAGGACCAAGAGAACCGCAGCCATAGAAAGAATGTCCGGCTAAGAGGACTCCCCGAGGATATCCTGCATGATAGTCTACCTAAGGTAGCGTCAGAAATATTCAAAGACATTCTAGGCCCAGAATGAACTTCCCTGATCCACATAGAGTGCATACACAGGGCACTTCGCACAAAACCCCGACAAACAGACCCTCCGTGAGATGTTATATGCGGTCTGCTTTAATACACTGATGCGGCTGATATTCTAAAAGGAGCAAGGAGTGCAACAGAATTATGTATGTAAGTATGCAGAAAAAGATATTTCTATCTACCAAGACCTAGCGCCATCTACATTGGCAAGAAGGAGGCTAATGAAGCCACTTATAGAGGAACTGCGCAACCAACACCTGCAATTTTGATGGCTGTATCCCTTTAGCATCTCAATAAACAAAAACGGCAAACAGATAGTGATTCGCACACCAGAAGACCTTACAGCGGCATGGGACCAGCTAAACATGGAACAATGCAAATGCCCTCCTGGATGCCAATCCAAGAAGATACCACTCTACCTATCCTACCAAGCATAGACACTTGGAAAGTAACAAATAGCAACAAGAAGAAGAAGCATAAGAATAACCCAGAGATAGTTGAAGGGAGAATAAAAGAAGAGAGACTTTTTAATCACCCTAGATTATAAAAAACGGGTAGAAGTAAGGGAACCACAGATGCAATATACAAATTTGGCAGATTTCAACACCCCCCCCCCCTTTCTCTCCTTTTTCACCCCCCCCCCCCTCCACATCGCAAAACCCTACCCCCCCCCCCTCCACCTCCCTCCCCATATTTTTTATTTCCTCTGCCTTCTTACAGAATCCAACCTGGGGAACCAGGAAGGAGAAACCCAATAAGAAAAATAAACAACTGAAGGTAACTAATCCAATGGTTTAAAAATATTTCAGGAGTTAAATGTTTGTATTGTGATATAAAAGACACAGAAATAAGTTAATAGTTAGAGTTAAATAAGAGATATCCGATCTGTCTTTACCCGGTGAAAGTTATGCCCCGCGGTGTGAGACATAACCTACTAGGGGGTGCAAGTCCACGAAACTGCAATGGGGGCAGTGAGGTCATCCTAAGAACTAGCTTAACAAAGCAAATCAACTATTTTTTTTACTTGCTTTCATTGTTTTCATTTGTCTTGTCATTTTCCCTAAACCTCTTGTGTCTTCCCTACCCCCCCACACCCCACCTCAGAGAATAGGATCCAACCCAAGATCCAAACAGACGAATGTCTGGATGATACATACAAAAGCTACAGGTTGTATACTGTATTATTTCCAATATGTCTGATGTGAAAATTGTTACCTATAATGTACGAGGTATGAAGGAGCCCTGCAAGCGCCACCAAATTTTTAGATTATTGAAAAAAAAACAAAGCAGACGTGATACTGATACAAGAGACCCACTTTAAAGAGGGAACAATTCCTAAACTCTCGCAAAGAGACTATCAACAATGATTTCACAGCACTAGTGCTACAGCCTCTCAATTGAAGTGCGAAAAACAGTCCCATTTAAGTTACTAGCTGAAATGTCTGACCCAAACGACAAATATTTATTCATTAACCCCTTCCCGACATTTGACGTAATAGTACTGCATGGCGGGAGGTGCGTTCCCGCAAAATGCAGTACTATTATGTCAAGCTTCTGTCGCCGGCTCCTGAAGGAGCCGGCGCCAGAAGCTGCGGTTGTCGGCTGTAAATTATAACCGACACCCGCCTGAACGCGGCGTGTTAGAGGCATTTAAAGCTAAGTAAAAGTCAATCGCTCCTTCTGGCAGGACCCGGCTGTATTGCACTGTGTAACCTGTAAAAGAGCTTGAACAAGTGATCAGTAACTGTAAAAAAAAGTAAAAAAAATAAATAAAGCTTTTTTTTAAATAAAAATAAATAATAAAAGAAAGTGAAAGTCCCCCCAAACACCACATTTCCCTGTACACAAGTAATAAAGTATAAAAAACACTAAATCACAAAAAAAAAACCCTTATTTGGTATTGCTGCGTCCGTAACAATCTGTACAATAAATCCTAATCAAAATTGGACCCGCTCAGTGAACGTGGTAAAAAAAAAAAAAAAAAAAACTTGCCAAAAATTAAAACTTTTTATCAAATTGCTTTACAAAAAATGTTCTAAAAAGTGATCCGAAAAAGTTACAATCACCAAAATGATACCAATGAAAAGAACATCTTGTTACGCAAAAAATAAGCTTACAACCAGCTCCGTCAACCAAAAAATACTATAGTTATGCCGCTATAAGAATGGCAATACTAAAACAAATGCAATTTTTTCTATTCTACTTTTCCTTCAATAAAATTGGACAAATATAAAATAAACTATATAAATGAGGTATCACCATAATCGTAGTGATCCGTAGAATAAAGATAATATATTATTGTTATGCTACAGTGAACAACCCCCCAAAAAAATGCTAAAAATCCAAAACAAGAATTAATGATTTTATTTTCCTCCACACATAAAAAGTTAATAAAATTGCTTCAATAAGCTAAAAACCCACTAAAATTTTTTTTACAGTGCATCTCATCTCGCAAAAAATAAGCCCTTATTTGTCTAAATTGCTTAAAAAATAAAGATTGTATAGCCTGTTCCCAATGAGCGTTATTATAGAATGGTGCCGCGGGTAGTGACTTGCCAAAACGGTTCAGACACAGTGATCGGGGCAAGATGTCTGCTTTTCCTGACGGCCATCCATCCTGCCCCATGGAACAGAAGGGTTACGCCCCACCCACATGATCGCTGCTATTGGCTCATCAATTCAGACCAGCCAATAGCAGCGAATTTACTTATGACGTCAGTAATACCGATCACCATGTCTGTAGACACGGTGATCGGGGCAGGGTGGCGGCTGTTCCTGACAGCCACCAATTGTGCCTTGTGGTCCAGAGGGGTTTTGTTTCCCCCCTATGTCCATGTTTGCCGCTATTGGCTGGTCGATTTGGTCCAGCCAAAAGCAGCAGTATTCGTCACAATGGGCATCGCTAAGGTGAATAAGAGCAACACTTGGCGATAATTTCCTTACGAAAAATGAAGATTTGGTGCAAAAGCACTGGCCGTGCACATTGTACAGATTACGCTATACAACTCTTACGTGCTGTTCCAATGTGCAGGTCCTGCCATATCATTTCTCAATTTTGAAGAGGAAGATATTAGGAAACTAATATTGGGACAAAAAGGGCGGGGCCCCAGTACCTCTGGTTTAGATGTTCCTGTGTTTTGCCAGGACAGCATTTTCCTGGTGAATTCTGCTGCTTCTAAAGGTAAGACTCAATAAAGAGTCTGTTCCAAAAGAGGAGTTAGGATGGACACTACATACTACTAAGAGACCTGCGACAACTCCAGAGTGACAAAAGTTTAGTTGGTCCCCTGGTATATTCTACCTCCTTATACGCAACACATTCTCAATTCACGCCCAACCTGTTGTGAATTCATTTCAGTAAAATGTTTAATTGTAACAACTGTTAGGTCATGTTGATCCCTATACCCCTCGATTATTTCATAAGGGGCGTCACATAACGGGCACTGAACTTTCCAGAAATAATTGCAATTTCCATCTTGGACTCCATTGCACATCATATTTGGAAACCACCTATATGTTCAAAATGCTCATTTCACCACGTGTATTACACTACACCACATATTACACCTTGCTATATTCCCCAAGGGGTGTACATTCAACAATTAGGGTCACTTTTCGGGTTTTCCTCTGTTTTGGTACCACTACGGCTCCCCAAATGTATCCTGACACATGTGAAGGATTTCTGTCAAATTTGGCCTCTAAAAGACAAACATCCCTCTTTTCCTCTACTGTGCGCCCATAAAGTATTTTATATGCACATGTGGGGTACTTCTACAATCGGGAGAAATAGTTTTACACATTTTTTGGGGTTATTTAATATATTATCCCTTGTGGCTTACAAAAATTAGGGGTAAAGTGACATTTATAGGAAAATGTTCACCTTTTTAATGTTTAGGGCCTAATTGGATCATTTACCTGTAGGGGCAAATACATATATAACACATTGCAAAATTCTCTAAGGGGTGTGCATTCAAAAATTAGGGACACTTTTCGGATTCTTATCCGTTTTATACCACTACGGTTCTCCAAATGCATGTCAAACATTTCTGTCAAATTTGGCTTCTAAAAGGCAAACATCCCCCTTTCCTTTTACTGTGCGCCCATACAACATTTTATATACACATGTGGGGTACTTCTACACTCGAGAGAAATAGGTTTACACATTTTGGGGGGTTACTACATTTTTTTATCCCTTGTGGCTATAAAAAATTTGGGGTAAAATGACCTTTATAGGAAAATTTTTACCTTTTTCCTATTTAAGTCCTAATGAAATCATAAACCTTTACGGACAAATACACATATTACACCTTGCTAAATTCTCTAAGGGGTGTTCTTTCCAAAATGGTGACACTTGTTGGGGTTCCCCTCTGTCTTGGTACCACTACGGCTCTCTAAATGCATCCTGACACATGTAAAGGATGTCTGTCAAATTTGGCTTCTAAAAGGCCAACGCCCCTCTTTCCCTTCTGAGCTTCACTGCGTACCCATACAACATTTTATTTGCATGTGTGGAGCAATTTTATACTCGGGAGAAATGCTAGTACACATTTTTTGGGGTTGTTTCATCTTTAATGCCTTATGGGATACAAAAATTAGAAAATGTTCATCTTTTTCCTTTTAGCGACCTAATTGAAGCAAACACCTGTAGGGGAAAATACACATATTACACCTTGCTAAATTCTCCAAAGGGTGCACTTTCCAAAATGGTGACACTTGTTGGGGTTCTCCTCTGTTTTGGTACCACTAGGGCTTTCCAAATGCATCCTGACACATGTAAAGGATGATTGTCAAATCTGGCTTCTAAAAGGCCTAAACCCCTCTTTCCCTTCTGAGCTTCACTGCGTACCCATACAACACTTTATATGCAAAAGTGGTGCAGTTCTGTGCTTAGGAGAAATAGTTTTACACATTTATGGGGGTTGTTTCATCTTTCAGCTTACAAAATTTTGGGGGAAAAGTGACTTTTTTGAGAAAATTTTCACCTTTTTTCCATTTTGGGGCCTAATTGAATCAAACACCTGTTGGGGCAAATACACAAATTACACCTTGCTAAACTCTCCAAGGTGTGTGCTTTCCAAAATGGTGTCTCTTGTTGGGGCTTTCCTCTGTTTTGGTACCATTATGGCTCTCTAAATGCATCCTGTCACATGAAAACTTTTTCAGCCATATTTGCCCTCCAAAAACGAAACAACGCTCTTACTATTCCAAGTGCCCCCCTGTGCCCGTACAGCAGGGAACAGTGACAAAATGGGTATTGGCATGCTCAGGAGGAATTGCCCTAAACATGGTAAAATGCATTTTCCTTTTTAACCCATTGTGAAGGTGCAAATTTTAGTGTTCAATGAATCTATAGTAAGATAAAATTACATTTCTGTAATTTCACTTTCATATATCTTTCACCCTCATGAAATGCTCATAGGGTTAACAAAATTCCCAAAGGTTGTTTTGAATATTTTGAGGGGTGTAGTTTCTAAAATGGTGTCATTTGTGGGGGTTTCCTGTCATGTGGGCCTTATAAAGTCACTTCTAACTAAATTGACCCTCCAAAAGTAGGTTTTGATGATTTTCGTGAAAATCTGAAAAATTGCACCTAAAGTTATAAGCCTCTTAACATCCTAAAAAAGGAAAAGATTTTTTAAAAATGATGCCAAGTTAAAGCAGACATATGGAAAATGTTATTTATCACGTTATTTTACAAAGAATATAAAAAAAATTGTTATATATACCAATGACCAAAGGGGGCTTAGGCGTGCCATGTTTTGAATTCTATTGGATGGCAAGCCTGCTGGACTTCGTTAAGGAATCTTGGAAAACATTAAGAGCCATGAATTGGGAATATTTAGAAAAACAAATAACAACAAAATGACTAAAGTCATTTTGCTTAAACTAAAATCGAAACAGATTCTAAGCGACATTACCAAAACCATTTCCTTTGTTTGGCTTAGATTCATAAAACTAAGAGATGGTATTAAGACTAATTATTCAGATTTTAAACTTGAATACTTAGTAGGGGGAATTCCGAACTTTAGCTTACTACCTTGGGCATCCTTTGGCATCTTTTCATAAATGAAATCTCTGAAAAAGGTAAACTAATGAAATTCTCAGATTTACAAGATAAATATGGTATACCAGTCAATTTTTTTTTTCAATATCTTCAAATCAGAGAATTTTTTAGAACTAATAAAATACTTGAAAAAATAAAAAAAAAAGCTCACAAGCAATTGTAAATATGGTGATTTTCTTCATTGCAATAAAACTATTAAGAGAGGTATCTCTACTATCTATTCGGAGTTAATATCCACCAAAATAAAATATAAGTTAAGCTATATGGTAAAATGGGAAGGATATCTTAATAAGCAATTTTCTATCGAGGAGTGGAGGAGAGCCCTGTATCCACTAGGTAAGACAGCCATCTGTGTCAACCACATAGATACTCTTAAGAAAATTCAGTCGGGCTGGTACCTGTCACCCGCTAGAATTTCAAAAGCATTTCAAGCATATAGTGATAAGTGTTGGAGGGGTTGCGGGTTAAAAGCCGATATCTATCATGTACTCTGGTCGTGCCCCCGAATAAAAGATTTCTGGGACAGTATCTTCTCCATCATTACTAGGATCTCAGGCACAACAATCTGCCCAAGCCCAGAGCTTGCACTACTGAATCTGACTGCAGAGGGTATTCCAGTAAAAGTAAGATGGATAATTGACAAACTTTTTATAGCTACACGTGCTGAACTTACCTCAAAAAGGAACAGTGTGAACCCTCCGCTCCTGGAAAAAATATATGAGAAACTCTCTACTTATTATAGATACTATCCAGGGATGAAATAATCCATATAAAACAACTTAGTGAAAAATGGGCTTCCCTGACAGAGATAAAAACTTGTTTAACAACAAAATAGGGCCATCTTAGGTTTTCGGTTTTTGAAGGAAAATATTGTAAATACTGCACCTTAGGAACTCAGTAAATCTTTTTCTCTTGTTTTTTTGTAAATTAATTGGGATCAGACATTTTTATGTCTTTTTTTTCTCTTTCTCTTTTTTGTCTGTTGTTGTTGCTTTTTTCTTTTTGGTTTGTCTGTAATTGTGTTTTTGTTTTTGTCAGATGTGATCATTATGTAAGTTTTGTATGTTATTTTTGTAAAAAAAAATGAATAAAAAATTTTAAAAAAAAGTTATCAAGTTATTTTAGTGATATGACCAACTTTCCAAAAAGTAGAAAATTTTGGATTTGGAAAACATTGTTTTTTTCAAAATTTTTGCCAAATTTCCATTTATTTCATAAATAAATACTAAACATATTGATTAAATTTCTCAACCAACATGAAGTACAATGTGTCACGAAAAAACAATCTCAAAATCAACTGGATATGTTAAAGCGTTCCAAAGTTATAACCACTTAAATAGACACATGTCAGATTTTAAAAAATGGGCCGTGTCAGGAAGGTGAAAAGTGGCTTCAGCATTAAGGGGTTAAAGGACTGATAGGGAGAGAATTAGTATCCATTGCTAATATTTATGGACCCAATACGGCGCAAGTGCAGTGGCTCATGAAAACGCTCCAGAATTCCGATTTATTTAAGGAGGGCCTATGCTTATTAGGTGGAGATCTTAATATCTGCATTGACGTTACTAGACACTACAGGCCAGTCCCACATATCATACAAACAGCTAGAGTTCCTAAGGGAAGAATTTAGCAGACTGCATCTGGTAGACGCTTGGAGTTTAATCAACCCCTCAATAAAAGACTATACCTTCTTTTCAGTGACACACCACTCATACCACAGATTGGATTATATTTTTATTTCAGACCCACAAATAGAATGGATCAAATCAGCTCAAATAGGCCGCATTTTACACATTTGACCATGCACCGACAGAACTGGAGATATGCATCCCGTCTCTTCCCAACCCAGACTGGACATGGACGTTAAATATCACATTACTTGAAGACCCAACACACATAAACACGGTCAGAGACAAACTACAAGAATACTTCACACTCACCAACAGAGAAGATCTCACAATCCCATACATCTGGGAAGCACATAAAACGGTGGCAAGAGGAGAGTTTAACTCCATAGCAACATATATTTAGAAAAGACGCACCAGATTACTCAATGGAATGTTAACCCGTATTTCCGCATTAGAGGCAACACATAAAAAGAGCAAAGCTGAATCTGTTTTTCAAGAGCTTTTAGACATGAGAAATAAGGTTAACTTATTAAATGTACGCTCAGCAAAATTGCTGCAAATCTTGAAGAGCAAACTTTATGCACACAGAAATAGGGGAAACAAATTAATTAAAAAGCAAAAGGAAAAAGCATATATGCAAACCATCTCCACAAACAGTGGTACACACACATCAGCAACTGAGAAGATTGCTGCAGAATTCCACAAATTCTATAGTGACTAGAGATGAGCGAGCACTAAAATGCTCGGGTACTCGTTATTCGAGACGAACTTTTCCCGATGCTCGAGTGCTCGTCTCGAATAACGAGCCCCATTGAAGTCAATGGGAGACTCGAGCATTTTTCAAGGGGACCAAGGCTCTGCACAGGGAAGCTTGGCCAAACACCTGGGAACCTCAGAAAAGGATGGAAACACCACGGAAATGGACAGGAAACAGCAGGGGCAGCATGCATGGATGCCTCTGAGGCTGCTGAATCGCACCATTGTGCCAAAATTATGGGCAACAGCATGGCCATGACAGAGTGACCGAATGAGGCTAGATAGCATCTAAAACATCCAATAATTGACCCTGACACTATAGGGGACGGCATGCAGAGGCAGTGGCAGCAGTGGCAGGCTAGAGAGTCTCATGGCGACATACCCTAAAAGGACCTGGGGGTACTAGTAGATCGTAAATTGAATAACAGCATGCAATGTCAATCAGCTGCCTCTAAAGCCAGTAGGATCTTGTCATGTATCAAAAGTGGTATGGACTCTCGTGATAGGGATGTAATATTACCACTATACAAGGCACTGGTTCGGCCACACCTGGAATATGCTGTCCAGTTCTGGGCACCGGTCCATAAAAAGGATGCCCTGGAGCTGGAGAGGGTTCAACGTAGAGCCACAAAAATGATAAGGGGTATGGAGGGTCTCAGTTATGAGGAAAGATTAAAACAACTAGATTTATTTAGTCTGGAATAGAGACGACTACGAGGGGACATGATTAATTTATTTAAATATATGAATGGTCCATACAAAAAATATGGTGGTAAGTTGTTTCAGATTAGATCAAATCAAAGGACGAGGGGGCACTGTCTCCGTTTGGAGAAATCAAGCTTTAATCACCGGAGGCGACAGGGCTTTTTTACTATGAGAACGGTCAATCTGTGGAATAGCCTGCCTCAGGCGCTGGTCACAGCAGGGACAGCGGATAGCTTCAAGAAGGGTCTAGATGCCTTTTTACACCTAAATAACATTGATGGTTATGTTATATAGAATTGTTTCCCCTAAATCCCTTCCTCATCCAATCCCTTCCCTTCCTTGGTTGAACTTGATGGACAAGTGTCTTTTTTCAACCATAGAAACTATGAAACTATGAAACTATGAGACTCAGGTTTCACCAAAGGAGGTGAAATGATTTCCTATGTGAACAAAAGGTTGACGGTATATTTAATCGATAACACAGCATGGTGTCGACATAGTGACCAAGTTCCATAACGTATCTGGTGTAACACCCGAAAAATGAGCCTGACACAGCTCTTTTGATAAGGGGACGCAGGGCCGGATTATAGGCGGGGCTCACGGGGCTCTAGCCCCGGGGCCCCCACCATCTTGCCCCCCCAGGGGGCCTCCACCAGTTTGCACCCCCGCGGCTCAACTCCTCTGCCGCCACCTCCCTGAAGCCCGGCTGCCCCCCGCCACAGGTGACTTCCAACTGCCCGCCTCCACGGCATAGGTCACCTCCTCCCCACCCGCCTCCATGTCCGAGCCTACCGCCCCCCGTCCATCCCCCTGCAAGGCCGAGCTGCACGCCCACTGCACAGTCGACCGCCAACACGCCTGCCCATCCACCTGCGCTACAATGTTAGTACTCCCGCCGCCCCCCGCCCAAAAAACACCCTCCGCAACTCCCTCCGTCACAACCCCCTTCCCCCCCCCGCTGGAAAAAACGCCCGCCCTCCGCAACTCCCTCCGTCACAACCCATCCCCCCCCCCCCCGCTGGAAAAAGCACCTGCCCTCCGCAATTCTCTCCGTCCGCCCATCCCCCCCCCCCCGCTGGAAAAAGCACCTGCCCTCCGCAATTCTCTCCGTCCGCCCATCCCCCCCCCCCCAGCTGGAAAAAGCACGTGCGCGAACACTGCCGCCCCACCTCCGCCGAACAAGCAACCCTGCCGCCCCTCGCCCGAAAGAGCACCCGCCCTCCCCAGCTTCCCCCGTCTGAAAAATGCACCCGCGCCCCCCCCCCCCCCGGCCGAACAAGCACCTGCAAGACCCCCCACCGGCTCGAACACCCGCCTGACGCTGTGGCCAGTAACCCTTAAAGGTAAGTATATAAATATGTATTTGTGTGTATATTTAATGTATATTATGTGTATATATGCATTTACTGTATATATGTATATTATGTGTATATATGCATCTACTGTATATATGTGTATATAATGTGTATATATGCATCTACTGTATATATGTGTATATACTGTGTATATATGCATCTACTGAATATATGTGTATATACTGTGTATATATGCATCTACTATATATATGTGTATATACTGGGTACATATGCATCTACTGTATATACTGTGTAAATGTGTGTATATGTGTATGTATGCATCGACTGTATATATGTGTATAATGTGTAAATGTGTGTATATGTGTATATATGCATCGACTTTATATACGTGTATATACTGTGTAAATGTGTGTATATGTGTATGTATGCATCGACTGTATATACGTGTATAATGTGTAAATGTGTGTATATGTGTATGTCTGCAGCGACTGTATATACGTGTATATACTGTGTAAACGTGTGTATATGTGTATGTATGCATCGACTGTATATACATGTATATACTGTGTAAATGTGTGTATATGTGTATGTATGCATCGACTGTATATACGTGTATATACTGTGTAAATGTGTGTATATGTGTATGCATACATCGACTGTATATACGTGTATATATGTGTATATACTGTGTAAATGTGTGTATATGTGTATATATGCATCGACTTTATATACGTGTATATACTGTGTAAATGTGTGTATATGTGTATGTATGCATCGACTGTATATACGTGTATAATGTGTAAATGTGTGTATATGTGTATGTCTGCATCGACTGTATATACGTGTATATACTGTGTAAATGTGTGTATATGTGTATGCATACATCGACTGTATATACGCGTATATATGTGTATATACTGTGTAAATGTGTGTATATGTGTATATACTGTGTATATATGCATCTACTGAATATATGTGTATATACTGTGTATATATGCATCTACTATATATATGTGTATATACTGGGTACATATGCATTTACTGTATATACTGTGTAAATGTGTGTATATGTGTATGTATGCATCGACTGTATATATGTGTATAATGTGTAAATGTGTGTATATGTGTATATATGCATCGACTTTATATACGTGTATATACTGTGTAAATGTGTGTATATGTGTATGTATGCATCGACTGTATATACGTGTATAATGTGTAAATGTGTGTATATGTGTATGTCTGCAGCGACTGTATATACGTGTATATACTGTGTAAACGTGTGTATATGTGTATGTATGCATCGACTGTATATACATGTATATACTGTGTAAATGTGTGTATATGTGTATGTATGCATCGACTGTATATACGTGTATATACTGTGTAAATGTGTGTATATGTGTATGCATACATCGACTGTATATACGTGTATATATGTGTATATACTGTGTAAATGTGTGTATATGTGTATATATGCATCGACTTTATATACGTGTATATACTGTGTAAATGTGTGTATATGTGTATGTATGCATCGACTGTATATACGTGTATAATGTGTAAATGTGTGTATATGTGTATGTCTGCATCGACTGTATATACGTGTATATACTGTGTAAATGTGTGTATATGTGTATGCATACATCGACTGTATATACGCGTATATATGTGTATATACTGTGTAAATGTGTGTATATGTGTATGTATGCATCGACTATATACGTGTATATATGTGTATATACTGCGTAAATGTGTGTATATGTGTATGTATGCATCTACTGTATATACGTGTATATACTGTGTAAATGTGTATATACTGTGTATCTACTGTGTATGGGTACATTCACACGAGGTATGCCCAACATGCGGGCACCGCCATGTGCTGGAGAGGAGGAGGAGGTGATCCCTCCTCTCTTCATAGAAAAAAGCGTTGAGCGGCCACACACACGCAAAAAGATAGAGCATGCTCTATCTTTCTGCAATGTATGGCACGGATTGGTGCCACACATGTGTGGCACTGTACCGCTGCCGGGCCGCCATTGCCCTCTATGGGGACGTATATGAGGCCGCAAATTTGCGGCCGCATGTACGTCCCCCCAGACGGCCGTGTGAATGAGCCCTAAATATGTATATACTGTGTATATATGTGTATATATGCATCTACTGTGTATATATGTATATACTGTGCATATATTTTTATACTGTGTATATATGTATATGCTGTGGCTATATGCATAGATGCATATACAGGCAGTCCCCGGGTTACATACAAGATAGGGTCTGTAGGTTTGTTCTTAAGTTGAGTTTGTATGTAAGTCGGAACTGTATACTTTATCATTGTAATCCCAGCCAGAACTTTTTTGGAATCTGTGACAATTGTATTTTAAAAATGTTGGGTTGTCATAAGAACCAGGATTAACAATAAAGCTTCATTACAGACACCTGTGATAACTGTTACAGCTGATTATTGTAGCCTAGGACTAAAGTACAATAAATTACCAATATCCAGAGGTCCGTTTGTAACTAGGAGTCGTATGTAAGTCGAGTGTTCTTAAGTAGGGGACCGTCTGTACTGTATTTATACACGCATAAATTTATATGCACATATATAGGTGCACCTTTAAATATATGTATATATGATGTGTGTTTTTATATATGCTATGTATATGCTCTATATAGTGAATGTGTGTGTGTTGCTGTGCGGGCTGAGGTGTATGTTACATGGGACTGCAGATCTGGTAGCGGTGAAGGTAGATATAAAGATGTGTTACAGGGGGGCGAGGCGGCTGTAAGTAGCTGTGTTACTGGGGATGAGGCGGCTGTATGTAGCTGTGTTACTGGGGGCGAGGCGGCTGTATTTAGCTGTGTTACTGGGGGATGAGGCGGCTGTATGTGGCTGTGTTACTGGGGATGAGGTGGCTGTATGTAGCTGTGTTATTGGGGATGAGGTGGCTGTATGTAGCTGTGTTACTGGGGGTGAGGCGGCTGTATGTAGCTGTGTTACTGGGGATGAGGCGGCTATATGTAGCTGTGTTACTGGGGCGAGGCGGCTGTATGTAGCTGTGTTACTGGGACGAGGCGGCTGTATGTTACTGTGTTACTGGGGGCGAGATGACTGTATGTAGCGGTGTTACTGGGGGCGAGGCGGCTGTAAGTAGCTGTGTTACTGGGGATGAGGCGGCTGTATGTAGCTGTGTTACTGGGGGCGAGGCGGCTGTATTTAACTGTGTTACTGGGGGATGAGGCGGCTGTATGTGGCTGTGTTACTGGGGATGAGGTGGCTGTATGTAGCTGTGTTACTGGGGATGAGGTGGCTGTATGTAGCTGTGTTACTGGGGGTGAGGCGGCTGTATGTAGCTGTGTTACTGGGGATGAGGCAGCTATATGTAGCTGTGTTACTGGGGCGAGGCGGCTGTATGTAGCTGTGTTACTGGGGCGAGGCGGCTGTGTGTAGCTGTGTTACTGGGGGCGAGATGACTGTATGTAGCGGTGTTACTGGGGGCGAGGCGGCTGTAATTAGCTGTGTTAATGGGGATGAGGCGGCTGTATGTAGCTGTGTTACTGGGGAGGAGGCGGCTATATGTAGCTGTTTTACTGGGGATGAGGCGGCTGTATGTAGCTGTGTTACTGGGGATGAGGCGGCTGTATGTAGCTGTGTTACTGGGGGATGAGGCGGCTGTATGTAGCTGTGTTACTGGGGGATGGGGCGGCTGTATGTGGCTGTGTTACTGGGGATGAGGCGGCTGTATGTAGCTGTGTTACTGGGGGTGAGGCGGCTGTATGTAGCTGTGTTACTGGGGGTGAGGCGGCTGTATGTAGCTGTTTTACTGGGTATGAGGTGGCTGTATGTAGCGGTGTTACTGGGGATGAGGCGGCTGTATGTAGCTGTTTTACTGGGTATGAGGTGGCTGTATGTAGCGGTGTTACTGGGGATGAGGCGGCTGTATGTAGCTGTGTTAATGGGGATGAGGCGGCTCTATGTAGCTGTGTTACTGGGGATGAGGCGGCTGTGTGTAGCTGTGTTACTGGGGGCTAGGCGGCAGTATGTAGCTGTGTTACTGGGGGCTAGGTGGCTGTATGTAGCTGTGTTACTAGGGGTGAGGCGGCTGTATGTAGCTTTGTTACTGGGGATGAGGCGGCTGTATGTAGCGGTGTTACTGGGGGTGAGGCGGCTGTATGTAGCTGTGTTACTGGGGATGAGGCGGCTGTATGTAGCTGTGTTACTGGGGGCGAGGCGGCTGTATGTAGCTGTGTTACTGGGGGTGAGGCGGCTGTATGTAGCTGTGTTACTGGGGATGAGGCGGCCGTATGTAGCTGTGTTACTGGGGGGCGAGGTGGCTGTATGTAGCTGTGTTACTGGGGATGAGGCGGCTGTATGCAGCTATGTTACTGGGGGTGAGGCGGCTGTATGTAGCTGTGTTACTGGGGACGAGGCGGCTGTATGTAGCTGTGTTACTGGGGATGAGGCGGCTGTATGTAGCTGTGTTACTGGGGATGAGGCGGCTGTATGTAGCTGTGTTACTGGGGATGAGGCGGCTGTATGTAGCGGTGTTACTGGGGACGAGGCGGGTGTATGTAGCTGTGTTACTGGAGGCGAGGCGGCTGTATGTAGCTATGTTACTGGAGGCGAGGCGGCTGTATGTAGCGGTGTTACTGCGGGGACAGTGGATAGTGAGCAGGAGGACGTGTGTGCACGCTACAATCAGTGGGGGCCTCCACCACATTTTGCGCCCAGGGGCCCCCACCAACCTTAATCCGGCCCTGAGGGGACGACAGCCATGTTGACGACTTCCATGATTAAGAGCGACAGTATGGGGCATTCATATTGCGCTGCTATGATTGCAACTTCAGGTCTCCAGCATGGCGGCGACAGATGGGCCGAGTTCCACTATGTATCTGGTGAAACACCTGAAAATTCTGCCTGACACAGCTCGTTTGATAAGGGGATGATGTGCTGCATATCCTCTCGTGCTCCAGCGTCTGGGGTATAGAGAGTTGAAATGAAACATTGGTGGACGATGTGGAGGATCGTGGAGGCAAAATGGACAGGAAACAGCAGGGGCAGCATGCATGGATGCCTCTGAGGCTGCCTAATCTTGGGATGGAGCTGGCGGTCCACTGCCAGGCGAGCTTTCGCCTGTCCAAGCCCCTGTCTCTCGGCTCCTCCCCACCCAAAATGGGCCTGGGAGCCAGAAGCGTTTACTTTGAAAAAATTATAATTTTCAAAGCAGGCCGGGTCGTTTGAATATTTCACCTAGGAATAATGGAATAGCATAGTGGTTCTATTTTTAATTTTTTTACGGAAATGGTTCCATGATTAAGAGCGATAGTATGGGGCATCCATATTGCGCTGCTATGATTGCAACTTCAGGTCTCCAGCATGGCGGCGACAGATGGGCCGCGTTCCACTATGTATCTGGTGAAACACCTGAAAATTCTGCCTGACACAGATCGTTTGATAAGGGGACGATGTATGGAGGAAGTGAACTAGTAGTAGATTAAAGGTGCTGCAGTTAAAACTATGTTAGTTGGATCTTGAGATGGAGCTGGCGCTCCGCTGCCAGGCGAGCTTTCGCCAATCCAAGCCCCTGTCTCTAGGCTACTCCCCAAACAGCACTTCTAAGAACCTTTTGTATAAGATCAAGTGTAGTAGCGTTCTTATAAGTTTAGGATATGGCGGGTGAGGGGAATGTAAACAGATGCGCAAGAAGCGCTGAAATAATATCGGTAAATGATAAAAGTTTGCCAGTATATTTTGTGGATTACACAGCAGGGTGGCGACAAAGTTAACAAGTTTGATGTGGAAGCCATGAAAACAACCAAAAATTCTGCCCGACACAGCTCGTTTGATAAGGGGACGATGTATGGAGGCAGCGAACTAGTAGTAGATTAAAGGTGCTGCAGTTAAAACTATGTTAGTTGGATCTTGAGATGGAGCTGGCGCTCCGCAGCCAGGCGATCTTTCGCCAATCCAAGCCCCTGTCTCTAGGCTACTCCCCAAACAGCACTTCTAAGAACCTTTTGTATAAGATCAAGTGTAGTAGCATTCTTATAAGTTTAGGATATGGCGGGTGAGGGGAATGTAAACAGATGCGCAAGAAGCGCTGAAATAATATTGGTAAATGATAAAAGTTTGCCAGTATATTTTGTGGATTACACAGCAGGGTGGCGACAAAGTTAACAAGTTTGATGTGGAATCCATGAAAACAACCCAAAATTCTGCCTGACACAGTTCGTTAGATAAGGAGACCATGTATGGAGGCAGCTATATGGACGACTTTTGGAGGCAGCTATGGCGATGAAGTGTGGAGGTAGCAATGGAGACAACGTGTGGAGCCAGCTAAAAAGACGACATGTGGAGGCTGCTATGGAGACAATTTAATTTGGATAGTGCCTGTATGTGGCAGTCCAAAAAAGTTTTCAAACCAGAGGAGCAGGTAGGTGGTCCTCCAGAAAAATTAAATAAATTGAGTGCCTGTATGTGGCAGTCCAAAAAAGTTTTCAAACCAGAGGAGCAGGTAGGTGGTCCTCCAGAAAAATTAAATAGATTTAGTGCCTGTATGTGGCACTCCCTAAAATTGCTTAAAACAGAGGACCGGGTAGGTGGCCCTCCAGAAAAATTAAATACATAGAGTACTATAGCTAGAGCCAGTTGGCCCTGGCAAAAAATAGCCAGTTTCCTATGCTTTAGTGTACAAAGAGGAGGAGAAGGAGGACAATGAGGAGGAGGAGTGCATACATTATTCAGGTTGAGCTTCTTTCACCTGTTGGAGAATGAAAATCCGGAGAAATCCAGGATTTATTCATCTTGATAAGCGTCAGCCTGTCAGCGCTGACAGTCGACAGGCGTGTACGCTTATCGGTGATGATGCCACCAGCTGCACTGAAAACCCGCTCGGACAACACGCTAGCGGCAGGGCAGGCAAGAACCTCCAAGGCGTACAGCGCCAGTTCGTGCCACATGTCCAGCTTTGAAACCCAGTAGTTGTAGGGAGCTGTGTGATCATTTAGGACGATGGTATGGTCAGCTTTGTACTCCCTCACCATCTTTCTGTAAAGATCAGCCCTACTCTGCCGAGACTGGGAACAGGTGACAGTGTCTTGCTGGGGTGACATAAAGCTGTGTGCCAGTGCTGGACAAGCTGCCTGCTCGCCTACTCTCCCTCGCTACTTGTCCCGCAGAACTACGCACTCTGCCGCTAGCGCTGTCAGAAGGGAAATACTGTTTCAGCTTGTGCACCAGGGCCTGCTGGTATTCATGCATTCTCACACTCCTTTCCTCTCCAGGGATGAGAGTGGAAAGATTTTGCTTGTACCGTGGGTCCAGGAGAGTGAACACCCAGTAATCGGTGCTGGAATAAATTCTTTGAACGCGAGGGTCACGGGATAGGCAGCCTAGCATGAAATCTGCCATATGCGCCAGAGTACCAACGCGTAAGAATTCACTCCCCTCACTGGCCTGACTGTCCATTTCCTCCTCCTCCAACTCCTCCAACTCCTCTTCTTCTGCCCATACACGCTGAGCAGTGAAGGACTCAACAATGGTCCCCTCTTGTGTCTCGCCAACATTCTCCTCCTCTTCCTCCTCATCCTCCTCCACCTCCACCTCCTCCGATATGCGCTGAGAAACAGACCTAAGGGTGCTTTGGCTATCAACAAGGGAATCTTCTTCCCCCGTCTCTTGTGACGAGCGCTAAGCTTCCGACTTCATGCTGATCCGAGATTTTTTCAACAGGCCAAGCAGCGGGATGGTGAGGCTGATGATGGCGGCATCGCCACTGACCATCTGTGTTGACTCCTCAAAGTTACTCAGCACCTGACAGATATCAGACATCCACGTCCACTCCTCATTGTAGACTTGAGGAAGCTGACTGACCTGACTACCAGTTCTGGTGAAAGTTGACATCTGGCAGTCTACAATCGCTCTGCGCTGCTGGTAAACTCTGGATAACATGGTCAGTGTTGAATTCCACCTCGTGGGCACGTCGCACAACAGTCGGTGAGCGGGCAGTTGGAGGCGGCGCTGCGCTGCCCTGAGAGTGGCAGCATCTGTGCTGGACTTCCTGAAATGCGCACAGATGCGGCGCACCTTCGTGAGCAAATCAGACAGATTGGGGTATGTCTTGAGGAAACGCTGAACTATCAGATTTAACACATGGGCCAGGCATGGCACATGTGTCAGTCTGCCGAGTTGCAGAGCCGCCACCAGGTTACGGCCGTTGTCACACACAACCATGCCTGGCTTCAGGTTCAGCGGTGCCAGCCACAGATCAATCTGCGCCGTGATGCCCTGTAATAGTTCTTGGGCGGTGTGCCTTTTATCGCCTAGGCTCAGCAGTTTGAGCACCGCCTGCTGTCGCTTAGCGACGGCACTGCTGCTGTGCCTAGAGCTACCGACTGATGGCGCCATGCCCACGGATGGTAGTTCGGAGGAGGAGGTGGAGGAGGGGTGGGAGGAGGAGGAGACATAGTAGGCCTGAAACACCTGGACCGAGGTAGGCCCCGCAATCCTTGGCGTCGGCAGTATATGACCAGCCGCAGGGTCAGACTCGGTCCCAGCCTCCACCAAGTTAACCCAATGTGCCGTCAGCGATATTTAGTGGCCCTGCCCGGCAGCACTCGTCCACGTGTCCGTGGTCAGATGGACCTTGTCAGAAACGGCGTTGGTCAGGGCACGGATGATGTTTTCTGACACGTGCTGGTGCAGGGCTGGGACGGCACATCGGGAAAAGTAGTGGCGGCTGGGGACCGAATACCGAGGGGCGGCCGCCGCCATGAGGTTGCGAAAGGCCTCGGTCTCTACTAGCCTATAGGGCAGCATCTCCAGGCTGAGCAATCTGGAGATGTGGACATTACGGGCTTGGGCGTGCGGGTGGGTTGCACTATATTTGCGTTTCCGCTCCAGCGTCTGGGTTATGGAGAGCTGAACGCTGGTGGATGCTGTGGAGGATCGTGGAGGCGACAATGGGGTTTTTGTGGCAGGGTCCTGGGCAGGGGGCTGACTATCAGCTGACACAGGGGAAGGAGCAGTGGTGTGCACGGCCGGAGGTGAACGGGCTTGTTGCCACTGAGTGGGGTGTTTAGCATTCATATGCCTGCGCATACTGGTGGTAGTTAAGCTATTAGTGGTGGAACCCCTGCTGATCCTGGTTTGGCAAATGTTGCACACCACAGTCCGTCGGTCATCCGGTGTTTCCTTAAAGAACCTCCAGACTTCTGAAAATCTAGCCCTCGCCGCAGGAGCCCTCGCCACGGGAGCTTCACTAGTTGACACATTAGGCGCTGATGCACCAGGTCTAACCCTGCCTCTCCGTCTGGCCCCACCACTGCCTCTTCCAACCTGTTCTGGTCGAGGACTCTCCTCCGTCTCAGAAGCACTGTGTTCACCCGGCCTATCAACCCAGCTTGGGTCTGTCACCTCATCATCCTCCGATCCCTCAGTCTGCTCCCCCCTCGGACTTCCTGCCCTGACAACAACTTCCCCACTGTCTGACAACCGTGTCTCCTCATCGTCGGACACCTCTTTACACACTTCTTCCACTACGTCAAGAAGGTCATCATCACCCACAGACTGCGACTGGTGGAAAACCTGGGCATCGGAAAATTGCTCAGCAGCAACCGGACAAGTGGTTTGTGACTGTGGGAAGGGTCCAGAAAACAGTTCCTCAGAGTATGCCGGTTAAAATGCCAAATTTTCCTGGGAGGGGGCAGACTGGGGCGGAGGAGGCTGAGGTGCAGGAGCTGGAGGAGTGCCGATTTCGGTGACATGGGTGGACTGCGTGGAAGACTGACTGGTGGACAAATTGCTCGAAGCATTGTCGGCAATCCACGACATCACCTGTTCGCACTGTTCTGGCCTCAACAGTGCTCTACCACGAGTCCCAGTAACTTCAGACATGAACCTAGGGAGTGTAGCTCTGCGGCGTTCCCCTGCTCCCTCATCAGCAGGTGGTGTCTCACCCCGCCCAGGACCACGGCCTCTGATTCCTGCAGTAGTTGGACGCCCACGTCCCCGCCCTCGTCCTCTACCCCTAGCCCTCGGGTTAAACATTTTGAAAATGAAAGTTATAACTTTAATTTTTTTTTTACTTTTTTTTGTGTTTTTTTGTGTTTTTTAGTTTTTTTTGTGTTTTTTAGTTTTTAAAACCAAACAATGCTATCCTATTGCTATTTTCTAGCCAAGTATGAAAGCACACTGCTATGCCAGATGAGATGACGCTGAGTTATTAAAAAAATAAACGTAAAATAAAAAAGGAAATGGCAGACTGTGCCTAATTGAAATCCAACCCCTAATAAATTTTCCCACTTCGGTCTTTGCGATGGATATGTGCGTCACTAAGCGCAAAACACAGCGGTCGCAAGTCTCACTACAAATTGCTCACAATTTGCTAGTAGATGCACTGCAGCAAGGACAGCCACCAGCAGATCAACCAGAAATCAAATATATATAACGCTACTGTAGGCGTAAGTAAGCCGTTTGGATTCTCCTATGGCTATTTTCTAGCCAAGTATGAAAGCACACTGATGAGATGACGCTGAGTTATGAAAAAATAAACGTAAAATAAAAAAGGAAATGGCAGACTGTGCCTAATTGAAATCCAACCCCTAATAAATTTTCCCACTTCGGTCTTTACGATGGATATGTGCGTCACTAAGCGCAAAACACAGCGGTCGCAACTCTCACTACAAATTGCTCACAATTTGCTAGTAGATGCACTGCAGCAAGGACAGCCACCAGCAGATCAACCAGAAATCAAATATATATAACGCTACTGTAGGCGTAAGTAAGCCGTTTGGATTCTCCTATGGCTATTTTCTAGCCAAGTATGAAAGCACACTGATGAGATGACGCTGAGTTATGAAAAAATAAACGTAAAATAAAAAGAAACTGCCAGACTGTGCCTAATTGAAATCCAACCCCTAATAAATTTTCCCACTTCGGTCTTTGCGATGGATATGTGCGTCACTAAGCGCAAAACACAGCGGTCGCAACTCTCACTACAAATTGCTCACAATTTGCTAGTAGATGCACTGCAGCAAGGACAGCCACCAGCAGATCAACCAGAAATCAAATATATATAACGCTACTGTAGGCGTAAGTAAGCCGTTTGGATTCTCCTATGGCTATTTTCTAGCCAAGTATGAAAGCACACTGATGAGATGACGCTGAGTTATGAAAAAATAAACGTAAAATAAAAAGAAACTGCCAGACTGTGCCTAATTGAAATCCAACCCCTAATAAATTTTCCCACTTCGGTCTTTGCAATGGATATGTGCGTCACTAAGCGCAAAACACAGCGGTCGCAAGTCTCACTACAAATTGCTCACAATTTGCTAGTAGATGCACTGCAGCAAGGACAGCCACCAGCAGATCAACCAGAAATCAAATATATATAACGCTACTGTAGGCGTAAGTAAGCCGTTTGGATTCTCCTATGGCTATTTTCTAGCCAAGTATGAAAGCACACTGCTATGCCAGATGAGATGACACTGAGTTATTAAAAAAATAAACGTAAAATAAAAAGTAAATGGCAGACTGTGCCTAATTGAAATCAAACCCCTAATAAATTTTCCCACTTTGGTGTTTGAGGTGGATATGTGTGTCACTAAGAGCTAAACACAACGGTAGCAAGTCCCCCTGCAAATTCCTCACAATATGGTACTAGCTGCACTACTAGTGCCAGCAAGCCCAGCCACAAGCAAACAAAAAAAAAAAAGTATAACGTTATTGTAGCCCTAAGAAGGGCTGTTGGGTTCTTGTTGAATCACTCCTGCCTAACACTATTCTAATAGAACACCCTAACGCTTTCCCTGACCAGCAGCAGCTCTCTCCCTAGCGGCATCCAGACACAGAATGATCCGAGCAGCGCGGGCAGCGGCTAGTCTATCCCAGGGTCACCTGATCTGGCCAGCCAACCACTGCTATCGACGTGTAAGGGTACCACGTCATGCTGGGTGGAGTGCAGAGTCTCCTGGCTTGTGATTGGCTCTGTTTCTGGCCGCCAAAAAGCAAAATGGCGGGAGCTGCCATTTTCTCGAGCGGGCGAAGTATTCGTCCGAGCATCAAGCTCGGACGAGTATGTTCGCTCATCTCTAATAGTGACCCATACAACCTACCGCACCAAGCAGAACAGACCCGCACATAACATTAGAGCCTTTCTAGATAGACTAGATCTCCCAACACTAACAGAGACGGACAGACTATCCCTACTGCAGCCATTCTCACAGGCAGAATTAAATACAATTTTAAGTAGCATCCCCATAGTGAAAGCACCAGGCCCAGACTGGCTATCGATAATCTACTATAAGAAGCTAAAAGACTTATTATTACCCCAATTCACAGATCTTTGTAACACCTTATTCACAGGAGGCACCCTCCCCCCACTTACACTAGAAGCACATATTACAATTATCCCCAAAGAGGGAAAGGACCCAAAATTATTCAGCAGTTACCTTCCTACTTTACTGTTGAATGCAGACGTGAAATGGTGGGCCAGAGTCATTGCCAAAAGAATAAAAACAATATTGCCAAAAATAATTACAAAAGAACAAACTGGATTTGTCGCAGGATGACAAGGGAGAGATAACACCTGTAGAGTAATTAGATTGATGGAATATGCTAGGAAGAATAGACTGCCGTTAGTCCTTCTCGGTACAGATTCCGAGAAGGCTTTCGACAGAGTAAGTTGGCTACATAGGAAACTAACACTGCTGAAACTGGGCTTTCCGGAACAATTTGTGGGAGCTATCATGTCCCTCTATTCTTCACCAAACGCTAGAGTAAGGGTGGACGGCACCCTGTCGACTGCCTTTCAGATCACCAACAGCACACGGCAGGGATGCCCACTATCACCCAGCCTATTCATCCTTGTTATGGAGACCCTAATTAGGCGAATCAGACAGGATGACAGAATTAGGGGACTAGAAATAGGTAATTATACACATAAAACTGCAGCATTCGCGGACAACTTGCTTATACTGACCACGAACCCAGAACAATCATTACAGCATTTGACCCACATCTTCCTAGAATACAGAACTTTGCCCAACTTTAAAATAAATTTTCAAAAATCAGAGATACTGAATATTACATTACCACCAACAGTAGCCAAAAGACTTCAGCAGACATCCCAGTTCCAATGGCCAGAACATACGATCAAATACCTCACAAAAGACCCACAATGGGTACTGGTGTTATAGAGCCTAAATTACAATACCATATGAGTGTAAAAGTTATATTTTATTGATATGCGTTAAAAACATTTAAAAACATGCCCTGCACCCATCAAAGAGATGGGAGCCACCAGATGCCCCTGATACAGGCTAGCTGGTGTACTCACTCCCCCCTGTTGTCTATGTTAAGACGAATAGAGAGACCCACAGGAAATATTTAAAACATAGCATGGGTAACATTCAATACAAAATAGCTTGAGCCATGTAACTTTACCCGATATAGTCACATCAGGGGGGGGGGGCTGACTGCCCCACGCGTATCGCCACCTCACTGTGGCTTCGTCAGGGGTAAACAGCATATCTCTCGTCGGGGTTAAATACCTTGTGTGCATCACGGATATTCCCCACTATTGGATCGCGAAATATCGCGAGATCCCGGGCGCCACGCCACTCCCGCGCACGCGCGGTGCCGCACTCCTCCTTCCTCCTTGTGCGTGCACCGCGCATGCGCGGGGAGGCGCCGACGCCCCCGGATCTCCATAGTGACGCATCGGGTAAGTATTTTGTTAAGATGCGCGATGCAGTTTTTCTGTTATCAATCCCTATAAGAATAACGTTCTTTTAATTCTGGTTGGTTTCTTCATTATGGATCTTTTGTCCTTCAATGTTCTTGGATTCTTTGGGCAACAATTGGGTGTGATTTTTCTTATTATTTGTCAGGTATTCGCGACATCACAATTTCTTCTCTTGTGCTGTGTTATTCGAAAATGTAAATATTTTATAATTGGCAGAGTTATCTATGAGGAGAAGACAGTCTTAATATACATATTTGGGAACCATACATAAATCCGCGATTTTTGATATATCCGGAAGTGTAGGTGAATGTGAGTGAGAGTGCTCGTGGTGAATAGTGACCGATTGTGCTGTGTGTTTGCTGCATTTACTAGAGACGCATTGTCAAAACTTGGGATAATCTGAGTGACAGAAAAAAAGGACGGTGTATGGTGCGAAAGCTGTGCCAAGTGTTGTGAATTGTGAAATAATATCCATATATACTGTGTCATGTAGATGGCTGTGCCTCTACAACGTTTAGTGAGTGAGATAGGAGTGACATATGGGTAAGTGACGATTGGTGAGCTGTGACCTTATTGGATTGTGTTTGGAGGGTGATGATGTGAGGTGATCGCGATATTGTGCCTGATTGGTGAGGCCAAGTGCTGGATAGGGTAGGACAGTGGGAGCTGGTGCTGCTCATGTGTGGCTGTGCAGTCGAAATCATATATGTGCATTGATTACCTTTTAATTTTCTCTTGTAGAATCCCGTGTATAGGAGTTCCTCATTTAGCCCTTTTGGTTTCATCGACTGTAGTTCATAGATCCAACGTGATTCCTTTTGTTATAATCTGTGTGTTATTTCTCCTCCTCGAATATTAGCTTGGATTCTGTCAAGTCCAAAAATTTTTAAATCTCCATACTTACAATTGTGTTGTTGAAGGAAATGTGTCGCTACCGATGTTAGATTCTTGTCCTGTGTCAGGTCACGTCTGGCAGTGTTGATTGTAGATAAATGATGTTGAATTCTTTTTCTTAATTCTTGACCGGTTTGTCCCACATATACCTTAGGGCATGAACAAACTATGGCATATATTACGTTCTTTGTTCTGCAGTTTATGTATTCATTTAAAGGATATATCTTACCGTTAGCCAGGTCTTTGAAGGTCTCCTGCCGTGCCATATACTGGCAAATGTTGCAGTTGCCGCATGCGTAAATTCCTTTTATCTTGAAGCCCAAATACCTAGGGATTAATTTACCAAAAGACCCTAACCAAATCTATAAATTCAACTATACCCCACTCCTGAAGAAAATATAGACGCAAATTAAATCATTACAAATTCCATATGTGTCATGGTTTGGTAGGAAAAACTTACTTAAAACCTACATTTTATCGAAGCTTACATACCTTTTAAAAACATCACGACAATTTCTAATTAGTATGCAGAAACTATTCCAAGGGTTCATCTGGGCAAATAAAAAGTCCAGATTGCAATACCAGATACAGATTGCTACCAGACAGTGTGGAGGTATGGGCCTACCAGATTTTACCAACTACTATCGGGTGGCTCAAATGCAGAGCCTACTGAGGCTCTTGTACAGAACCCCTAATAGTCTCTGCACCCAACTAGAGCAACACCTCCTAACTAAAGAGGAGAAACTTCAGCTGTGGGGTATACAACATAGGGATGACAACAAAGCACTGCACAGTTGTTTGATAAAAGGAATAGTGACCACCTTCCTTCGCTTAAATAAGAAATGGCAACTGATGGGAAAATACACAAAACTCATGCCCATGACACTAGCCCCATATGTACATAACCTGTCAAAACATAATTAAACTACCTTTTGGGACAATTACTCAGAGATCATAGTGGGAGAATGGTTGGCTTCAGCAGACCAGTTGCAAGATAAAGTAAAGTGGTTAGCGGACAAAGGTAAATCACTTTACTTCCTTCAGGCACACGCCTTAACTTCCACATGTAAGAAGATACATGAGAAATTTACACTACCAAGAGAACACACATGGTTAGAGAAACAGATAGCAGTAGAGTCACCATAGAAGAAAAATACTAAACAGATTTACGAACGTCTCCTCTCATTACAGATTAGAGACCCCCCTCCCTATATAGAAAAATGGGAAAAAGAACTAGGGACACGGTTCACAGAAGAGGATATTAAAGGCATGGTAAAAGGGGCGCATGGCTTTTCTAAATGTATACGGATACAGCAAAGCTCATTTAAGCTACAAACTAGATGGTACAAAACTCCACATGTATTGCATAAAATAGATAAAAATGTCCCGGGGACATGCTGGAGATGTCAGGATTCAAGCAGTGATATATACCATTTATGGTGGACTTGTCCTGAAATACAAAAATACTGGCAATCCATTGTACTGGAAATTAACCAAATCTGCCTACCCTTACTGAAATTAGACCCGAAACTTATACTGTTGTGGATCCCAAACCATGCGCTTACACCAGGAGTAGATAACCTCCCGAAGTTCTTAATAACAGCAGCTAAATTATTAATCCCCCAGCTCTGGCTATCCCCCAATCCACCTACTAAACAAATGTGGTATGAGAAGGTGGAAGAAATTTACCGAATGGAAGAGTTGATACATTGGGATACAGGTAAAAGAGAGAAATTCCTTAAGGTATGGGACCCATGGAGAAAATATGTGTCCAAAAGGCAATGAGAATGTAGTACACTCCCAGTCAGGAAAAGTTGGAATATGAAAAAGGTTACACTTTATCAAAAACCAAAATACACTCATACAAAGTAACTTACATGGGCAAACACCCAATAAAGGATGCACTTTTCTCTTAGCCCCCCCCCCTTCTTTCTCTTTCCCACAACCAATAAGCTTATATTTGTACTCATTTAAGTAGCGTAACATAAAGGCCATCAATATAACGGAAAGGACTAATTGACCCTGACACTATAGGGGACGGCATGCAGAGGCAGGCTAGAGAGTGTCATGGCGACATACCCTAAATGGACTCAGGTTTCACCAAAGGAGGTGAGCAAGAAGCGCTGAAATGATTTCCTATGTGAACAAAAGATTGACGGTATATTTAGTCGATAACACAGCATGGTGGCGACATAGTGACCAAGTTCCATAACGTATCTGGTGAAACACCCGAAAAATGAGCCTGACACAGCTCGTTTGATAAAGGGACGACATGTGGAGGCAGCCATGGAGACGACTTCCATGATTAAGAGCGACAGTATGGGGCATTCATATTGCGCTTCTATGATTGCAACTTCAGGTCTCCAGCATGGCGGCGATAGATGGGCCAAGTTCCACTATGTATCTGGTGAAACACCTGAAAATTCTGCCTGACACAGTTCGTTTGATAAGGGGATGATGTGCTGCATATCCTCCTGAGCTCCAGCATCTGGGGTATAGAGAGTTGAAAGTTGCGTATGGAGACATTGGTGGACGCTGTGGAGGATCGTGGAGGCGAAATGGACAGGAAACAGCAGGGGCAGCATGCATGGATGCCTCTGAGGCTGCCTAATCTTGGGATGGAGCTGGCGGTCCGCTGGCAGGCGAGCTTTCGCCTGTCCAAGCCCCTGTCTCTCGGCTCCTCCCCACCCAAAATGGGCCTGGGGGCCAGAAGCGTTTACTTTGAAAAAATTATAATTTTCAAAGCAGGCCGGGTCGTTTGAATATTTCACCTAGGAATAATGGAATAGCATAGTGGTTCTATTTTTAATAGTTTTTTCGGAAATGGTTCCATGATTAAGATCGACAGTATGGGGCATCCATATTGCGCTGCTATGATTGCAACTTCAGGTCTCCAGCATGGCGGCGACAGATGGGCCGAGTTCCACTATGTATCTGGTGAAACACCTGAAAATTCTGCCTGACACAGCTCGTTTGATAAGGGGACCATGTATGGAGGCAGTGAACTAGTGGTAGATTAAAGGTGCTGCAGTTAAAACTATGTTAGTTGGATCTTGGGATGGAGCTGGCGCTCCGCTGCCAGGCGAGCTTTCGCCAATCCAAGCCCCTGTCTCTTGGTTCCTCCCCAAATAGCACCTCTAAGAACCTTTTGTATAAGATCAAGTGTAGTAGTGTTCTTATAAGTTTGGGTTATAGCGGGTGAGGGGAATGTAAACAGATGCGCAAGAAGCGCTGAAATAATATTGGTAAATGATAAAAGTTTGCCAGTATATTTTGTGGATTACAAAGCAGGGTGGCGACAAAGATAACAAGTTTGATGTGGAAGCCATGAAAACAACCCAAAATTCTGCCTGACACAGGTCGTTTGATAAGGGGACCATGTATGGAGGCAGTTAACTAGTAGTAGATTAAAGGTGCTGCAGTTAAAACTATGTTAGTTGGATCTTGGGATGGAGCTGGCGCTCCGCTGCCAGGCGAGCTTTCGCCAATCCAAGCCCTTGTCTCTCGGCTCCTCCCCAAACAGCACCTCTAAGAACCTTTTGTATAAGATCAAGTGTAGTAGTGTTCTTATAAGTTTGGGTTATGGCGGGTTAGGGGAATGTAAACAGATGCGCAAGAAGCGCTCAAATAATATCGGTAAATGATAAAAGTTTGCCAGTATATTTTGTGGATTACACATCAGGGTGGCGACAAAGTTAACAAGTTTGATGAGGAAGCCATGAAAACAACCCAAAATTCTGCCTGACACAGCTCGTTTGATAAGGGGACCATGTATGGAGGCAGTGAACTAGTAGTAGATTAAAGGTGCTGCAGTTAAAACTATGTTAGTTGGATCTTGGGATGGAGCTGGCGCTTCGCTGCCAGGCGAGCTTTCGCCAATCTAAGCCCCTGTCTCTAGGCTACTCCCCAAACAGCACTTCTAAGAACCTTTTGTATAAGATCAAGTGTAGTAGCGTTCTTATAAGTTTAGGATATGGCGGGTGAGGGGAATGTAAACAGATGCGCAAGAAGCGCTGAAATAATATTGGTAAATGATAAAAGTTTGCCAGTATATTTTGTGGATTACACAGCAGGGTGGCGACAAAGTTAACAAGTTTGATGTGGAAGCCATGAAAACAACCCAAAATTCTGCCTGACACAGCTCGTTTGATAAGGGGACCATGTATGGAGGCAGTGAACTAGTAGTAGATTAAAGGTGCTGCAGTTAAAACTATGTTAGTTGGATCTTGGGATGGAGCTGGCGCTCCGCTGCCAGGCGAGCTTTCGCCATTCCAAGCCCCTGTCTCTAGGCTACTCCCCAAACAGCACTTCTAAGAACCTTTTCTATAAGATCAAGTGTAGTAGCGTTCTTATAAGTTTGGGTTCTGGCGGGTGAGGGGAATGTAAACAGATGCGCAAGAAGCGCTGAAATAATATTGGTAAATGATAAAAGTTTGCCAGTATATTTTGTGGATTACACAGCAGGGTGGCGACAAAGTTAACATGGAAGCCATGAAAACAATACAAAATTCTGCCTGACACAGCTCGTTTGATAAGGGGACCATGTATGGAGGCAGCTATATGGACTACTTTTGGAGGCAGCTATGGCGATGACGTGTGGAGGTAGCAATGGAGACAATGTGTGAAGGCAGCTAAAAAGACGACGTGTGGAGGCTGCTATGGAGACAATTTAATTTGGATAGTGCCTGTATGTGGCAGTCCAAAAAAGTTTTCAAACCAGAGGAGCAGTAGCTGGTCCTCCAAAAAGATTAAATAAATTGAGTGCCTGTATGTGGCAGTCCAAAAAAGTTTTCAAACCAGAGGAGCAGGTCGCTGGTCCTCCAGAAAAATTAAATAGATTGAGTGCCTGTATGTGGCACTCCCAAAAATTGTTTAAAACAAAGGACAGGGTAGTTGGCCCTCCAGAAAAATTAAATACATAGAGTACTATAGCCAGAGCCAGTTGGCCCTGGCAAAAAAATAGCCAGTTTCCTCTGCTTTAGTGTACAAAGAGGAGGAGAAGGAGGACAATGAGGAGGAGGAGTGCATACTTTATTCAGGTTCAGCTTCTTTCCGCTGGTGGAGAATGGAAATGCGGAGAAATCCAGGCTTTATTCATCTTGATAAGCGTCAGCCTGTCAGCGCTGTCAGTCGACAGGCGTGTACGCTTATCGGTGATGATGCCACCAGCTGCACTGAAAACCCGCTCGGACTACACGCTAGCGGCAGGGCAGGCAAGAACCTCCAAGGCGTACAGCGCCAGTTCGTGCCACATGTCCAGCTTTGAAACCCAGTAGTTGTAGGGAGCTGTGTGATCATTTAGGACGATGGTATGGTCAGCTACGTACTCCCTCACCATCTTTCTGTAAAGATCAGCCCTACTCTGCCGAGACTGGGGACAGGTGACAGTGTCTTGCTGGGGTGACATAAAACTGGCAAAGGCCTTGTAAAGCGTACCCCTGCCAGTGCTGGACAAGCTGCCTGGTCGCCTATTCTCCCTCGCTACTTGTCCCGCAGAAGTACACCCTCTGCCACTAGCGCTGTCAGAAGTGCATGGTATTCATGCATTCTCACACTCCTTTCCTCTCCAGGGATGAGAGTGGAAAGATTTTGCTTGTACCGTGGCTCCAGGAGAGTGAATACCCTGTAATCGGTGCTGGAATAAATTCTTTGAACGCGGGGGTCACGGGATAGGCAGCTTAGCATGAAATCTGCCATATGCGCCAGAGTCCCAACGCGCAAGAATTCACTCCCCTCACTGGCCTGACTGTCCATTTCCTCCTCCTCCAACTCCTCTTCTTCTGCCCATACACGCTGAACAGTGAAGGACTGAACAATGGTCCCCTCTTCTGTCTCGCCAACATTCTCCTCCTCTTCCTCCTCATCCTCCTCCACCTCCTCCGATATGCGCTGAGAAACAGACCTAAGGGTGCTTTGGCTATCAACAAGGGAATCTTCTTCCCCCGTCTCTTGTGACGAGCGCAAAGCTTCCGACTTCATGCTGACCAGAGAGTTTTTCAACAGGCCAAGCAGCGGGATGGTGAGGCTGATGATGGCGGCATCACCACTGACCATCTGTGTTGACCCCTCAAAGTTACTCAGCACCTGACAGATATCAGACATCCACGTCCACTCCTCATTGTAGACTTGAGGAAGCTGACTGACCTGACTACCAGTTCTGGTGGAAGTTGACATCTGGCAGTCTACAATCGCTCTGCGCTGCTGGTAAACTCTGGATAACATGGTTAGTGTTGAATTCCACCTCGAGGGCACGTCGCACAACAGTCGGTGAGCGGGCAGTTGGAAGCGGCGCTGCGCTACCCTGGGAGTGGCAGCATCTGTGCTGGACTTCCTGAAATGCGCACAGATGCGGCGCACCTTCGTGAGCAAATCAGACAGATTGGGGTATGTCTTGAGGAAACGCTGAACTATGAGATTTAACACATGGGCCAGGCATGGCACATGTGTCAGTCTGCCGAGTTGCAGAGCTGCCACCAGGTTACGGCCGTTGTCACACACAACCATGCCTGGCTTCAGGTTCAGCGGTGCCAGCCACAGATCAGTCTGCGCCGTGATGCCCTGTAATAACTCTTGGGCGGTGTGCCTTTTATCGCCTAGGCTCAGCAGTTTGAGCACCACCTGCTGTCGCTTAGCGATGGCACTGCTGCTGTGCCTAGAGCTGCAGACTGATGGCGCCATGCCCACGGATGGTAATTCAGAGGAGGAGGTGGAGGAGGGGTGGGAGGAGGAGGAGGCATAGTAGGCCTTTGAGACCTGGACCGAGGTAGGCCCCGCAATCCTCAGCGTCGGCAGTATATGACCAGCCCCAGGGTCAGACTCGGTCCCAGCCTCCACCAAGTTAACCCAATGTGCCGTCAGCGATATATAGTGGCCCTGCCCGGCAGCACTCGTCCACGTGTCCGTGGTCAGGTGGACATTGTCAGAAACGGCGTTGGTCAGGGCACGGTTGATGTTCGCTGACACGTGCTTGTGCAGGGCTGGGACGGCACATCGGGAAAAGTAGTGGCGGCTGGGGACCGAATACCGAGGGGCGGCCGCCGCCATGAGGTTTCGAAAGGCCTCGGTCTCTACCAGCCTATAGGGCAGCATCTTCAGGCTAAGCAACTTGGAGATGTGGTCGTTGAGGGCTTGGGCGTGTGGGTGGGTTGCGCTATACCTCCTTTTGCGCTCCAGCGTCTGGGGTATGGAGAGCTGAACGCTGGTGGATGCTGTGGAGGATCGTGGAGGCGAAGATGGGGCTTTCGCACGGGAGGTGTTTGGGCCGGGGTCCTGGGCAGGGGGCTGACTAGCAGATGACACAGGGGAAGGAGCAGTGGTGTGCCCGGCCGGAGGTGAACAGGCTTGGTGCCATTGAATGGGGTGTTTAGCATTCAGATGCCTGCGCATACTGGTGGTAGTTAAGCTAGTAGTGGTGGAACCCCTGCTGATCCTGGTTTGGCAAAGGTTTCACACCACAGTCCGTCGGTCATCCGGTGTTTCTTTAAAGAACCTGCAGACTTCTGAAAATCTAGCCCTCGCCACGGGAGCTTGACTACGGGCAACATTTGGCGCTGATGCACCAGCTCTGGCCCTGCCTCTCCGTCTGGCCCCACCACTGCCTCTTCCAACCTGTTCTGCTATAGGACTCGCCTCCGTCTCAGAAGCACTGTGTTCACCCGGCCTATCAACCCAGCTTGGGTCTGTCACCTCATCATCCTCCGATCCCTCAGTCTGCTCCCCCCTCGGACTTCCTGCCCTGACAACAACTTCACCACTCTCTGACAACTGTGTCTCCTCATCGTCCGACACCTCTTTACACACTTCTTCCACTACGTGAATAATGTCATCATCACCCACAGACTGCGACTGGTGGAAAACCTGGGCATCGGAAAATAGCTCAGCAGCAGCAGGACAAGTGGTTTGTGACTGTGGGAAGGGTCCAGAAAACAGTTCCTCAGAGTATGCCGCTTCAAATGCCAAATTTTGCTGGGAGGGGGCAGACTGGGGGGAAGGAGGCTGAGGTGGAGGAGCTGGAGGAGTGCCGATTTCGGTGACATGGGTGGACTCCGTGGAAGACTGACTGGTGGACAAATGGCTAGAAGCATTGTCCGCAATCCACGACATCACCTCTTCGCACTGTTCTGGCCTCAACAGTGCTCTACCACGAGTCCCAGTAACTTGAGACATGATGAACCTAGGGTGTCTCACCCCGCCCAGGACCGCGGCCTCTGACCCCTGCAGTAGTTGGACCCCACGTCCACGCCCTCGTCCTCTACCCCTAGCCCTCGGGTTAAACATTTTCCAAATTAAAGTGTAAACTTGAAAAAAAAAATTTTTTTTGTTTATTTTTTTTAGTTTTTTATTTTTTTTTAACAAAACGATGCTATCCTATTGCTATGGCTAGTTTCTAACCTACACTGACAGCACACAACTGGATTTTGTGCTTTGCAAGATGAGTTTGAGCTATAAAATGAAATAAAGGTAAAAAAAAAAATAAATCAGCAGACTCTGCCTAATTCTACTCAAACCCCTAATAAATTGTCCCACTTCGGTGTTTGAGGTGGATATGTGTGTCACTAAGAGCTAAACACAACGGTCGCAGGTCTCCCAGCAAATTCCTCACAGTATGGTACTAGCTGCACAACTAATGCCAGCAAGCCCAGCCACAAGCAAACAAAAAAAAGGAAAATATAACGCTTTTGTAGGCCTAAGTAAGCCGTTGGGGTTCTCCTATGGCTATTTTGTAGCCTACAATGAAAGCACACTGCTTTGCAAGATGAGTTTGAGTTTAAAATGAAATAAAGATAAAAAAAAATATTAAATCAGCAGACTCTGCCTAATTCTAATCAAACCCCTAATAAATTGTCCCACTTCGGTGTTTGAGGTGGATATGCGTGTCACTAAGAGCTAAACACAACGGTCGCAGGTCTCCCAGCAAATTCCTCACAGTATGGTACTAGCTGCACTACTAGTGCCAGCAAGCCCAGCCACAAGCAAACAAAAAAAAGGAAAATATAACGCTATTGTAGGCCTAAGTAAGCCGTTGGGGTTCTCCTATGGCTATTTTGTAGCCTACAATGAGAGCACACTGCTTTGCAAGATGAGTTTGAGCTATAACATGAAATAAAGGTAAAAAAAAAAAATCAGCAGACTCTGCCTAATTCTAATCAAACCCCTAATAAATTGTCCCACTTTGGTGTTTGAGGTGGATATGCGTGTCACTAAGAGCTAAACACAACGGTCGCAGGTCTCCCAGCAAATTCCTCACAGTATGGTACTAGCTGCACTACTAGTGCCAGCAAGCCCAGCCACAAGCAAACAAAAAAAAGGAAAATATAACGCTATTGTAGGCCTAAGTAAGCCGTTGGGGTTCTCCTATGGCTATTTTGTAGCCTACAATGAGAGCACACTGCTTTGCAAGATGAGTTTGAGTTTAAAATGAAATAAAGATAAAAAAAAAAAAATTAAATCAGCAGACTCTGCCTAGTTCTACTCAAACCCCTAATAAATTGTCCCACTTCGGTGTTTGAGGTGGATATGCGTGTCACTAAGAGCTAAACACAACGGTCGCAGGTCTCCCAGCAAATTCCTCACAGTTTGGTACTAACTGCACTACTAGTGCCAGCAAGCCCAGCCACAAGCAAACAAAAAAAAGGAAAATATAACGCTATTGTAGGCCTAAGTAAGCCGTTGGGGTTCTCCTATGGCTATTTTGTAGCCTACAATGAGAGCACACTGCTTTGCAAGATGAGTTTGAGCTATAACATGAAATAAAGGTAAAAAAAAAAAAAAAAATCAGCAGACTCTGCCTAATTCTAATCAAACCCCTAATAAATTGTCCCACTTCGGTGTTTGTGGTGGATATGCGTGTCACTAAGAGCTAAACACAACGGTCGCAGGTCTCCCAGCAAATTCCTCACAGTATGGTACTAGCTGCACTACTAGTGCCAGCAAGCCCAGCCACAAGCAAACAAAAAAAAGGAAAATATAACGCTATTGTAGGCCTAAGTAAGCCGTTGGGGTTCTCCTATGGCTATTTTGTAGCCTACAATGAGAGCACACTGCTTTGCAAGATGAGTTTGAGCTATAAAATGAAATAAAGGTAAAAAAAAAAAAAAATCAGCAGACTCTGCCTAATTCTAATCAAAGCCCTAATAAATTGTCCCACTTTGGTGTTTGAGGTGGATATGTGTGTCACTAAGAGCTAAACACAACGGTAGCAAGTCCCCCTGCAAATTCCTCACAATATGGTACTAGCTGCACTACTAGTGCCAGCAAGCCCAGCCACAAGCAAATAAAAAAAAAAAGTATAACGTTATTGTAGCCCTAAGAAGGGCTGTTGGGTTCTTGTAGAATCACTCCTGCCTAACACTATTCTAATAGAACACCCTAACGCTTTCCCTGACCAGCAGCAGCTCTCTCCCTAGCGGCATCCAGACACAGAGGGGCAAATTTACTTACCCGGCCCATTCGCGATCCAGCGGCGCGTTCTCTGCTCTGGATTCGGGTCCGGCCGGGATTCATGAAGGCAGTTCCTCCGCCGTCCACCAGGTGGCGCTGCTGCGCTGAAAATCATCTCCACGCGCCGGAATGCACCACCTCGGACCAGGTGAAGGTAAGCGGTCACCAAGCGACACTTTTTCGGTTTTTAAATGCGGCGGTTTTTCCGAATACGTCGGGTTTTCGTTCGGCCACGCCCCCCGATTTCCGTCGCGCGCATGGCGGCGCCGATGCGCCACAATCCGATCGCGTGTGACACAATCCCGGGGCAATTCAGGTACAATCGGCGCAAATCGGAAATATTCGGGTAACACGTCGGGAAAACGCGATTCGGGCCCTTAGTAAATGACCCCCAGAATGATCCGAGCAGCGCAGGCAGGGGCTAGTCTATTCCAGGGTCACCTGATCTGGCCAGCCAACCACTGCTATCGACGTGTAAGGGTACCACGTCATGCTGGGTGGAGTGCAGAGTCTCTTGGCTTGTGATTGGCTCTGTTTCTGGCCGCCAAAAAGCAAAACGGCGGGAGATGCCATTTTCTCGAGCGGGCGAAGTATTCGTCCGAGCAACGAGCACTTTCGAGTACGCTAATGCTCGAACGAGCATCAAGCTCGGACGAGTATGTTCGCTCATCTCTATTAATAACCCTCATCTACAAAGCTCTTCATAATACTGCATGTCCTACCTCTCCTCTCTCATCTCAGTCTTCAATCTGCTAGTGATCTTAGATTAGTCTCTTCCTGAATTTGAATTTCCCATGCATGTCTCCAGGGCTTCTCCAGAGCTGCACTCATTCTCTGGAATGCCCTAACCCAGTCTATCAGACTAATGCCCAACCCCCAATGCTTCAAACATTCTCTTAAAACTCACTTATTTAGGCAGGCCTGTCACATTTGCTAAATGCATGCAAGTTTAACTCTTTATTAACCAATTCTTCTCTGCAGTCCCACAAACCAATGTCATTCTGACTACAGTTACCCGAAAACCTCCATGTCCATAATGTCTTGCACAAATCTCTATTGAAAAAGCAAGTTCTCCCTGCTTTGCCTAGGTCCAAATCACCAGCTCCAATTAACATTTAAGGAGAACTGGAATTTGATATTGAGGGAATTCTTGATTATGGAAGAGTTCAGAACTCTTTTTAGAATTTGGTGCATTGGAAGGGGTTTGGCTCTGAGGAGGGTAGGTGAGTCTCTAGCAGAGATCTTCATGCCTCACGTCTCCTCAGGTTGTATCATCATCAGAATGCCTTTAAACCTAGTGGTCCTTTTCTTTTTGCCCTTGGAAACCAATAGTCCTAATGAAATTGTAATCCATTATTCATATTATATTATTATATTATTTTATTTATCTATTATAACAAATGTAAACAGCACCTGTTATATAGAGCTCTTTACCCCTGTGAAAATACACTTACGGTGTTACTAAAGATTGTGATGGATTTATATAATTAGTGTTTTCAATTTATATGCATTTCCATTAGCTGATGAAGGTTATGTAATAAGACATAGGAAAGGTTAAAAAATGATGTGAAGGTTGGAGGAGTGTTTAAACTGGAGAAATGTGGGGAGGGCAAATAAACTTATACAGAGCAAGACAGTGTAGATAGGCAACTGTGAAGAGTTATGGTACATGGGGGAGGAAGGGGTGCTGGGATAATATCAGGGAATAAGCATCACAGCAATAGGGAAAACCGTATAAAGTGTATGCACACTAATGCCAGAATCCTCACAAATAAGATTGAGGAACTGTAGTGTTGGAGGGCAAATATGATAAAGTGGAACATGGCTGGACAATAGTTATGACTGGGCTGTTAATATAAATGGCTGTAGTCTTTTTATAAATGATCATATAAATAAAGGGAAGAGGTTAGTTTATATGTGAAATCTTGTCTCAAACCCATCCTGTGAGATGACATAGGTGAAGAAAATGAAAATGTGGAGTCCCTATGGTGGAGATAAAAGGAGGAAAAAGGAATAACAAAACAGTACTAGGCATTTGTGATAAGGCTCCGAATATAATGGAGGTAGCAGAGGAACTGCTATTAAGTCAAATAGATGTGGTCTCAAAGCATGGTGAAGTAATCATCATGGGGGATTTCAATTACCCCGGTATAGACTGGGGCAGAAACGCGGTTCTTCAAATGTATCAGACTTTTGACAATGACAAAAGACAATTACCTGTCGCAACTGGTCCTGGAGCCAACAAGATGGGGGGACACTCCTGGCTGAGAGGGGAAGGAGCAAAATGTAGCTTTTGGAGCTCTGTTGTTTATGAGCTTGGTTTCATGACTGCTATGTCATGTTCGCAGAGCCCCTGAGGTACCAGTACTATAGAAACCCACAAAATGTTACACCATTTTTGAAGCTACACCCCTAAAAGAATGTATATGTGGTTGTGGTAAACATTTTAACCCCCAACATGCTGGCCAAAATGTAATACAAAATAATAAGAGTAAAAATTGCATTTTTTTCTCAAATATGCCATTTTAGTGCCAAATGTATTGTGTCCAACTCATGCCACTTTAGACAAACACCCCAAATATCATTCTGCAGGTTGTCACGAGTATGGCAATACCTCGTATGTGGCAATAATCCACAGGATGGGCACATAGCAGTGCTCAGAAGGAAAGAAGCAAAATTTAGCTTTTGGAACTCTGTTTTCACAGGTTTGATTTTGGAGTGACAAATCGTTTTAGCAGAACCCCTTGGTACTAGTACAATAGAAACCCAATTTTGGAAAATACAGAAGTACTGGCATTCTACCCATAATCGTCACCAAAAAAAAACATGCTTAACAACTACCTCTTGATAACCCAGGAAAGTTCCCCTCTGGCCTGCACATCACATATGCATTATACAGTGCCATTTGCTTGATGTTCAGGGCCAGCTTCCTGTGCCACACCCTAGATTTCTTCATGGTGTTTTAAGGCTGAAGCACCTGGTCTGACAAGTTAGCCCTTCCCATTTACTTTTTATAGTCCAATATGTAGTCAGGCTTGGGCGATTCTGTACTTGTACCTCATACTGAGACAGGGGTGCTGGTGTGCCTATGTAATATTGTCGCTGCATAGTGCCTGGTTCTTATGCCTTCTAAGTTTTTGCCCAAGCAGAGAGGGAGTCCTCTGTGATTTCTGCATACAGTGCCACATACCACCATATTTCTTGAATAGTGTAGTGCTCGTATAAAAATTATCCAGGTAGCGGTAGTAACCCTGGCCAGTAGTGGGCGCACGAAATCCCACACTATCTTTGCAGTTATACCCAGAAGCGGGGAATTTTCTGGGGGCACTATTGTGGAGTCTTTCCCTTCATATACCCTAAACTTGTATGTTTACCCTGATGTACTTTCATACATCTTATATATCTTCCCACCATACCGCACCCTCTTATGGAGCAGGTAATGACGGAAATTGAAGTCTCCATTTAAATCTTACCAGAGACTCGTCTATGGCCACATGTTTTGCAACGGTATATGCCTGGGCAAACTTGGCACTAAAATGGTCTAATATGGGCCTTAAACAAACAATCATAACTGGGACCATCTCTGGGTGGGCACTGTGTGTTGTCCACGTAATGCAAAATCTTATGGATGGTTTCAAAGCGCATCCTGCTCAATGCCATGTGGAAAATCATGGTGTGGTATCAAAATGCCTGTGCTCCAGTAGTTCCTGATTGATTTCTTCCTTACTTTACTTACATATAAAGTGTTGTGCCCCAATATTTCTCTATCTCTGCTGCAGTGACAGGGGTCTACCAGTGGGGTTGTGCATAAATGAAGTGGGGTTTGGGCAATATGTTGTCATGCCGTGTCAAATTTAATTCCACGTTGGCCTGTAATGTCTGGGACCTGTGGGGCACAATTATCTGGGGCTACCTATGTGGGGTCAATGGAAGTCCCAAGCACTTCTCCCCTAGAAGTCCCAGGCATTTCTCCTGTAGAAATTCCAGACACTTCTCCCGAAAGTGTCTGGCAGAAGTCCCAGGCACTTCTCCAGTATAAACTCTACAGCACCTTCTCGGGGTTCTTCAAGGTCACTGGAAGATGAGGAGAAGGAGGGGTAAAAGGGGACATCAGTCCCACTAGCTGACTCTGTCAGATGCCAGCATGTTGTATGCCTCCAACATAGTTTGCGTCTTCTGATAGATTGTACATATTATATGGTACACAGATAAAAAGATCACGTGCACCAGAAAAATTTGGTAATGCGCACCAAACTACACAGACATGCCGCAAAGCCAGCACACAGAAAAAAATGGATAATGTGCAACAAAACTACACAGACAGGCTGCACAGCTGGCAGGCAGAAAAATTGGATAATTCGCACCAAACTAAACAGACAAGCCACACAGCCAGTACACAGAAAAATTTTATAATGTGCACCAAACTACACAGACAAGCCGCACAGCTTGCACACAGAAAAATTAGATAAATGCCCCAGATTACTAACACAGCTAACAGATGGCACACTGGAATAAAATAATACCAGGCACAAAAAAAACCCCTAAGTGCACTGTGCAAAAAGCCGCTACAAATGCATTATTATTATGCATTGTATGTCTTATGTAGTTGTTGTGATGCATTTATTTCCCCTATGGGGGGGCAATAAGATTTTCTATTTGATTCTAATTATCAGTTCCACTGTATTTGAAAGTTTTTACAGCAGTAATATACACATATCTTTGGTAAAACGCATTTTTTCCCAAAATGTAGAATGTTCTAAGCTTCACTATAGAACTGCAAATAAACTGTTAAAACAAACTTAAAAATTATTTTAAAAGAAATATAAAAGTTGTACTTATGTACTAGGTCCTAAAAAAATGAAATTAAATCCACATTCCGGTACAATTCTAAAGGAATAGGCGACCAATCCTGAATAATTTTAAGTTCTTTTTGTATGGTAATACAGTAACAAAAAGCTGTTCAGCTTGGAAGGACATAGCCAGCAAAATGAGCAATATGTACCTATTTGTGGTATTTTTTTTAAATCATATGACTAACAAAAGTGAAAATTGTAGCAGCTTTGAAGAGGAGTTGCATATTTGAGATATCACAGGGACACATTGGTTACGCACAGACATTTGTCCTTTTACAATATGATTGTGGTATAGGTAAAAACTATGCTGCATGTAACAGGTCTAGTAGAAACAACCATTTTTGGAGTCATTCAACTAATTTTATTATATGAGAGCTTTAAGATTTGTACTCAATAAAAATTGACATTTTAAGGACCTAACAATTCCATGTGTTTGTGCTATGTATATAGGCAACAGATCCATGCTACTCCAGTGCATATGGTGCACTAGTCCTTGTTACTATCATAAGAGACTCTACCTCTTTTGATACATGAAAAGATCCTGCTGGGTTTACAGGCAGCTGATTGACATTGCATGCCATTGTTTGGTCTATGATCTACAAGTACATACAGGTACTTCTAACAAGGGACTCACCCAGATTTGCTCCCCTAGGGTATATTTTGCAATATAATTATTTGACAGGTGCATAACCATAAATTTATCCATATTTAGCTTCATTTTCTTTTTCTTTTTTAAATTAAAACAAGCAGCAAAGTTACAGATAATTCACAAGATGCATGGGGTATGTCTCCACATATGAGGCATTCCCTCTTTTAAGTACATCTGTTAACTAATAAAGGATTAGCATAAGCCAACAGTATGGCATAACTACCACAGCATGACATAAATACCATACTCAGTTCTGGTCTTGACAGTCCCCCTTGGCTCACCCTGGCAAGAGTTTCCTTGTGGCTGAAGTAACAATCTCACAATAAACTTATCTTGTCTTATCCATCATATAATAAACCAACAAGAATTGTACCAAATACAATTTAATCAATGTCTAAAAGACAAGCAGCTATGCTAATGTCCATAGTACTATTTCCTGTAGTGTTGACTATTAATCCAATTGTTCCATTGGGATGAGAACTGGGAAAAGTGGCCTTTTTGCAGTGCAATTGCTTTTTCATAAGCAAAATTGGTATTAATTGAAGACAAGACCTCATTCACCTGGGGAGCTGCTGGTGGATTCCAAATATATTAGCCATTAGTATATGTGTAATAATAATTCTTAATTTGGCCGGAGTATCTGCTACATCAATCAGCAACAGAGCCATAGCTGCTTTAAGATTATATTTCTCTCCCTTGATTTGAGAGATAACATACTCTGTTTATTTCCAAAGCAGTGTAATCACTGGGCAGAACCATAATGTTTGAAGCAAAGTGCCTCTGTTACTGCAATTATGAATTGGGGTATAAAAGGTGATGTCTATATGGGGTAAAATACCATTACATTCTGGTCTTAGCAATCATTTCCTGATGTGAAATACCTTGTAGCAACTTATGGTACAATGTAGGAGCGTTTTGCCACTACTTTTCGGTATAGCTTTCCTCTTGATCTTTTTCCCACTTAATCATGTGTAGAAGTTTTACCATTAATAACTTATCGCCTAACACATTATAGAAAAATGTGCTTTATATTGGCAATTACACATTTAAACCCTTCATGACGCACGGCGTACTAGTACGGCACGCGCCAGGTCCCGGTGCATGGAGAGGGCTTTGTAATGGATGAGGTGGAAAATCCCCAAACTGTAGTATGGCAGTATATGATAGGTGTCACGGGTGGTCCCGCGACTCTTATTGCGGGTCGCGGGCTCACCCGTGCTCCCCGGGGCTCGCTGGCGCAGCGCCGGCGCAGCGCACCTCTCCCCGTTCCTGTGTCTCCGTCTGGCTCCGTGCGCGTGCGTCCCCGGCTCCTAGGGCGCGCGCGCGGCACGTTCAGAAGACTTAAAGGGCCAGCGCACCGCTGATTGGTGCGCTGGCTGAACACTTCACCTTTAAAAGGCAAGTACCTCCCTTATTACCTTGCCGGATCTTTGTGCCTCACAGCCTTAGAGAAAGCTCTGTTGCGATTTGCCTGCGTTTCAGCGTCTTCTGCGTTCCAGTGTCTTCTGCGTTCCTGTGTTTTCCGCGTGCCTGACTCCTTCCGTGTTCCTGTGTTACCTGACTACCTTCGTGTTTCCGTGTACCAGTGTCCCTCCGTATTGCTGTCGTGAATTCTGTGTTCCCATACCCTTCTGCTTGGACCTCCTGTTGCTGACCCCGGTTTGGACCCTGACGTTGCATCTCTGCCACCTGCCCTGACCCTGTGCCTGGACTGTGACCTCGAGCTTGACTCCTGTTTCTGTACCTCAACCTTGGCCGCCACTGCAGACAAGTCACGCCTGAGGAACGACCTGGTGGTACCTCGCCGCAGCTTGTCTAACCCGCTTTGTGGCGGGCTCTGGTGAAAACCGGGTACCACTTAGACTCCGGTCCCAGGTAGTGGCTTGTGCCATCGTCTGCAGTGGTCCAGCGGATCCACATCCCGCAAGCCTGACAGTAAGATCCGGCCATGGATCCCGCCGAGGTTTCGCCTCCCAGCAAGCCTGACCTTGCCACTATTGTAATCCACCAATCCCGGCAGATTGCTGCACAGCGTGATCAATTGGAGCAAGTCACCGCCATGCTGCAACAACTGCTAGCTAACCAGCAACAGGTTCCTGAGGCTGCTATTGCGACTCCTTCTGCACCGACTGCTCTACCTGCTGTTGAACCCAGAATGCGGCTGTCCATGCCCTCCAAGTATGATGGCGATTCCAAGATGTGCAGGAGCTTTATAACTCAGTGCTCTCTACACATAGAACTTATGCCAAGCCAATTTATCACAGAGCGTGCCAAGGTGGCGTTTATAATCAGCCTTCTCTCTGGGAAAGCCCTGGCCTGGGCTACTCCCCTTTGGGACCGGAACGACCCAGTCACAGCTTCCTTTGCGGCCTTTCTGTTTGAATTCCGGTCTGTATTCGAGGAACCGGCTCGGGCCTCCTCCGCTGAGTCTGCCTTGCTGAATTTACGTCAGGGGACTTCCTCCGTCGGAGAGTACGCCGTCCAGTTCCGCACCTTGGCGTCAGAACTCTCCTGGAACGACGCAGCTTTGTCGGCAGCTTTTAAGAAGGGTCTATCTTCTCAGGTTAAGGACGCACTGGCCGCTCGTGATCTGCCATCCTCTCTGAGTGACCTCATCTCTCTGGCCACCCGAATTGATGTACGGTTCAGAGAGCGTGCTGTAGAGTCACGTTTTGAACAACTTCCACTCCGTCCACAACGCCCCCCTCGCCTAGCTGCTACCTTCCAAAGACCATTCCAGCCTCCGGTCACACTACCTGCAGAGGAGTCTATGGAAGTGGACAGAGCCAAATTGTCACCGCAGGAGCGTACCAGAAGACGCCAAGGAAACCTCTGCCTCTACTGCGCTAGTCCTGAGCATTTCCTTGGGTCTTGACCCATTCGACCCCAACGTCCGGGAAATGCCAGCACCTAGGGTTCTTGGGAGAAGCGTCCCTAGGTGTGAGCAGTGCTTCTCCATGCTTGTTGATTCCGGTGCTTCTCAGTGTTGGTACCGGCAACCAGACCCAAGTTTCTGCCTTCCTGGACTCCGGCTCTGCGGGGAACTTCATGGATGCCGCAATGGTTTCCCGGTATCACTTTCCAGTGGTCCTACTTGACAAGCCACTGGTTATTTCCTCAGTTAGCGGACAAGTCCTCTCTGATCCAGTGCGATATCGCACTAAGCCTTTAACTATGCAAGTCGGTGCTCTACACAAGGAGAAGTTGTCCTTCCTGGTGCTACCTCGCTCTACTTCGTCTCTTCTGCTAGGTCTTCCATGGTTGCAGAGCCACGCACCAGTTCTTGATTGGAGGACGGGAGAAGTTCTTCGTTGGGGTCCGGATTGTCGGTCTCGTTGCTTAGAAGTTCCTCACCCTGTACCTGATTTGCCAACTACCTTGGGCGACAAGTCTCTGAAGAACCTTCCTGCGTGCTACCGAGACTATGCCGACGTTTTCTCTGAGAAGCAAGCGGAGGTTCTGCCTCCACACCATGCCTATGACTGCCCCATCGACTTGCTACCGGGTACGTCTCCTCCTCGAGGACGAGTGTACCCGTTATCAGTGCCTGAGACCGAAGCCATGTCTGCCTACTTAAAGGAAAATTTGGAGAAAGGATTCATCCGGAAGTCTTCTTCCCCCGCTGGAGCTGGTTTCTTCTTTGTATCCAAGAAGGATGGGTCCCTCCGTCCGTGCATTGATTACCGCGGCCTCAATAAAGTCACGATAAAAAACCGCTATCCAATGCCTCTCATCACCGAACTCTTTGACCGCCTATGGGGTGCCAAGGTTTTCACCAAGCTGGATCTGCGAGGGGCATACAACCTCATTCGTATTCGGGAAGGCGACGAGTGGAAGACAGCTTTCAATACCCGTGATGGCCATTTTGAGTATTTGGTGATGCCCTTTGGACTCTGCAATGCTCCAGCGGTTTTTCAAGAATTTGTTAACGACATTTTCAGAGACTTGCTCTACTTTTGTGTCATAGTCTACTTGGACGACATTTTGGTGTTTTCCCCAGATCTTCAGTCTCATTAGACCCACGTCCGACAGGTTCTCCGACGCTTGAGGACCAACCGTTTATATGCCAAACTCGAGAAATGCCTATTTCACCAGAGTAGGCTTCCGTTTCTGGGATACATCATTTCGGATAAAGGACTTCAGATGGACCCTTCCAAGTTGGCAGCTGTACTTCAGTGGCCTCGCCCAGTCGGGTTACGTGCCATACAAAGATTTCTGGGCTTCGCCAATTATTATCGACAATTCATTCCTCACTTCTCCTCCCTGGTGGCTCCCATCGTGGCATTGACTAAGAAGGATGCCAACCCGAGACTATGGCCTCCGGCTGCTGAAGAGGCCTTCACTAGGTTGAAGTCTGCCTTTGCTTCTGCACCAGTACTCACAAGGCCTGACACGGAGAGGTCTTTCCAATTAAAGGTTGACGCCTCATCCGTGGGTGCTGGGGCCGTCCTCACTCAGAAGGGGCCCAAGGGTCGTACCCTCACCGGCGGTTTTTTTCAAAGACTTTCACACCTGCCGAAAGAAATTATTCCATTGGTGATCGGGAACTCTTGGCCATAAAGTTAGCTTTGGAGGAATGGCGCTATCTACTGGAGGGAGCTCGTCATCCGGTTCATATTTATACCGACCACAAGAACCTCCTGTATCTCCAGACCGCTCAGCGTCTTAATCCTCGACAGGCTCGTTGGTCTCTCTTCTTCTCCCGATTTGATTATTTAATACATTTCCGTCCTGCAGAGAAGAACGTTAAAGCCGATGCCCTCTCTCGTGCTTCAGATGTGGTTGGAGAAGATCCCGTTCCTAGTCATATTGTTCCTCCGGAACGACTGGTTCAGGCTGCTCCAGTGGATCTCCGGCAGCTTCCACCAGGCAAGACGTATGTCCGACCTGCTCTTCGGAAGAGAATTTTAACTTGGGGACATTGCTCTCGTGTGGCTGGTGTGAGAAAGTGAGAGGTGTTGTGTGGGAAAACCGCTATCTGTCTTACAGGCAGATGAAATGCTGGTGGTAAAAGCCCTGGGTTTGTCTGCAGTAACCCAAGGGTTAATGCAGACATGATAAGCAGGAATAGTCTGTTTTGTCTGTGTTGGCCTAGCTAACACAGACACATTGGTAATGTCCGTACTGGGCCTGCTTATTATGGAGTAGGGGTAGGCTGGTAGTGGGACTCCTACTCCACCCGGGCTTCGGTCCTGGGCTTTTGTATAGCCCACAGGTGCAGGTCACAGGCCTCGTTAGGGCCTGATTTAGTCTGCAGGCCAGAAGCAGTAGGGGAGGCCCTACCTGGAGAGCTGAAAGCGAGATTGCATTCTCACAGCAAAGGTAACTGAGGGTCTCCTGTCTTGCTGCTGGCCAAGAGCGTGTGCCAGGCAGCCTGGTACCCGGATAGCTAGGGTCCTCAAAATGTATTAGACAGCGCCTAGCCGGGCAGGAATTACTTTTATAATGTTTTTGCATGTGCCTAAGCCAAGGCTAAATTTGTGTTCTGTTTTGCAAGTGTGAATAAACACTTAAGTTGGACTTTTAAACCTGCGTGTGTCACTGCTTCCTGCACTGCTACCAGTCAACTACCAGAGCAATTCCCCACATATGGTGGATTGGAGCGGGCAAAGTGCAGTGAAGTATACACTAGTGCATGTCCTGGAAGTTGACAGCACTGAAGCTGCAAGCCACAGCCATGGAGGAGTTAATCAAGCAGCTTGTCCAGTCCAACGTGCAGCAGCAAGAGACAAACAGATTGCTGCTCCAGCAGATAACAGCCCTGACCGCTGCTCAGCAAAGGACTGTCCCAGCAATGACGGTGAAGGACGCCAGGAAAGAGGTCCGCAAAGCTATGACCAAGATGACCGCCGAGGATGATGTGGAGGCCTATCTGACAGGCTTTGAGAGGGTGGCCACCCGAGAGAGGTTGCCACAGCAACACTGGGCAGAGGTGTTGGCCCCCTTCCTCGTCGCTGATCCCCAGCAGGCATACTACGACCTGAGCGAGGAGGATGCCCGGGACTACTCCAAGGTAAAGGCAGAGATCTTGGCCCAACTAGGAGTGGATCAGCATCTACGCGCTCAAAGAGTGAATAGCTGGAGATACCAGGAGGCGCTACCACCGAGGGGGCAGATGCACCAACTTGTTCACTTGGTCCGCAAGTGGCTCCAGCCGGAGACATCCACCCCAGCCCAGATGGTCGAGAAGGTTGTTTTGGACCATTTCCTGAGGGCCTTGCCGGGTGAGATCCAACAATGGGTGGGACATGGGGACCCGTCTGATGCCGATGCGCTGGTGGGGTTGGTGGAGAGGTTTTGTGCCACTCAGGCCCTAACAAAGAAAGCCCGTTATACCAAGACAGGCCTTAAGGCACGGAAGGTCTTGTCACCCACAAATTCCCGGGGCAGGACAATGCCCAATGTCCGGGAAGTACCCCAGGGGAGGAGGAGGGGGAAGGCTCCCACCTGTTGGACCTGCCATGAGCCAGGTCATATTGCAGCCCATTGCCCCAATTCCTCAGAGCCCATGGACTGCAATTCCGCCAGAAGGGTTTCTCTCTATGCTGCCCCTGTCTACACAGCTACTAGCCCCGACTCTGCTGATGAGCGCCACCTGTGCCGGGTGACTGTGGCAGGGCATCCAGCGTTGGCCCTGCTGGACTCAGGCAGTCGGGTGACCTTGATTAATGGGTCCCTCACAGACCCCAAGGCGGTCACAGGGCGCACAATTGGAGTCCTGTGCATCCATGGGGACGTAAAGGACTACCCCACCACAGTTATTAACTTCCAGACCTCTTGTGGAGAGACTCTACATGAGGCAGCGGTTGTCAAGAACTTGCCCCATGACCTTATCTTGGGACAGGACTTCCCCATGTTCTGGACTCTATGGCGGGGAAACCAAGAGTTGGGGGGTTGTTCTCCTGTGTTGTCTGGTCAGATCTCTGAAGCCGAGCCTGATGACCCAGACTCTGGAGTTCCTGCCGTAGGGGTGACCGCCACAGAAGATGGAAGTGTAATGTTTCCCCTAGATGTTATGGCAGGCGAAACTGAGGAGGTAGTGACAGGACCGCAGTTGTCTGATTTGGAGGTATCCCGTGACAACTTTGGTACTGCCCAACTCCAGGACCCCACTCTGGTCCGCGCCAGAGAAAATGTGGTAGAAATTAATGGCGTACCTCAGCACCCAGGTGCGGATAAGTTGTTCCCTCGTGTGGTGGTAAATCAGGAGTTATTGTACCGCATTGATAAGGTCCACGGTGAAACCCGGGAGCAGTTAATGGTACCTCAGCCATATCGTCAGATGGTGTTAGACCTTGCACATAAGCATGTGATGGGAGGGCACCTAGGTACCACAAAAACTCTGGAACGCATCTTGCAGCGTTTTTACTGGCCAGGAGTATATGATAGGGTAAAAAGGTATTGTGAAACTTGCCCTGATTGTCAATTGCATGCTCCCATGGTACACTTTCGAAGTCCGTTGGTACCTCTGCCCATTATTGAGGTACCCTTTGAAAGGGTCGCCATGGATTTGGTCGGTCCTTTAGTTAAATCTGCTCGGGGGCATCAGCATATCCTGGTAGTCATGGACTATGCTACCCGATATCCTGAGGCCATCCCACTGCGGCACACCTCTGCGAAACTAATTGCTAAAGAGTTGTTTGCCATGTTCTGCCGGGTGGGACTTCCCAAGGAGATCCTCACAGATCAGGGGACTCCTTTTATGTCAAAAGTCACCAAGGAGCTATGTCGGCTCTTTAATATTAAACAGTTACGCACCTCTGTGTACCATCCTCAGACGGATGGATTGGTAGAACGGTTCAACAAAACTTTAAAGAGTATGCTAAAAAAGGTGGTAAACAAGGATGGGAAGCACTGGGATGTACTATTGCCATATTTAATGTTCGCCATCCGAGAGGTCCCACAAGCCTCTACTGGGTTCTCACCGTTTGAGTTAGTGTATGGCAGACATCCCAGGGGTCTCCTGGACATAGCCAAGGAGACATGGGAACAAGAGCCCACCCCCCACAAAAGTGTAATAGACCATATCGCAGATATGCAGGACAGGGTGGCAGCCGTCATGCCCATTGTCAAAGACCATATGGAGGAGGCACAAAGAACTCAAAGCCGGGTTTATAACAGGTCAGCAAAAGTAAGGAGCTTTAGTCCCGGTGATCGTGTGTTGGTGCTAGTCCCCACTGTAGAAAGTAAGTTTCTCGCTAAATGGCAAGGACCGTATGAGGTTATAGAGAAAATAGGAGAGGTGAACTACAGGATACGTCAGCCCGGACGGAGAAAACCCGAGCAGACTTATCATGTAAATCTGTTGAAGGCCTGGAAAGACAGAGAGAGTCTGCATACAGAGATGGTTCTGGCTAGTCCACCTCCTGCGCTACCCTCACAGGCTGCAGATAAGCCTGTGCCGGAGGCAGAACTGCGAATAGCCGATACCCTTACCAAAGAGCAACAGCGAGAGGCTCGAGAGTTTGTAGCAAGAAATACAGATGTGTTCTCAGAGTTGCCAGGCTACACATCTGTAATTAAACATGATATTGTCACTGAGCCAGGGGTAAAGGTAAGATTAAGGCCGTACCCAGTCCCTGAAGCTCGTAGACAAGCCATATCAGAAGAAGTTCAGAAGATGCTGAAGCTAGGGGTTATTGAGGAGTCCAAAAGTGAGTGGGCCAGTCCAATTGTTCTAATTCCCAAACCGGATGGGACGTTGCGATTTTGCAACGATTTTAGAAAATTGAATGAGGTGTCTAAGTTTGATGCCTATCCCATGCCCCGGGTGGACGAGCTTATTGAGAGACTAGGGGGTGCTCGGTACTTCACCACCCTGGATCTAACTAAAGGATATTGGCAGGTACCCCTGACAGATTGGGCTAAAGAAAAGACAGCCTTTATCACCCCTGAGGGCCTTTTTCACTATGTTGTATTACCGTTTGGGCTTCATGGGGCCCCCGCTACCTTTCAACGGTTAATGGACATAGTGTTAAAGCCACATAGGAGATACGCCTCCGCCTATCTAGATGACATTATCATCTACAGCCAAGACTGGGCGAGTCACTTGGCCAAGGTACAGGCCGTAGTGAACTCTCTAAGGGCAGCGGGCCTGACTGCAAACCCCAAGAAGTGTGCGCTGGGAATGGAGGAGACACACTATTTGGGGTATGTGATCGGTCGAGGTATAATTAAACCTCAGATCAACAAGATTGACGCTATACAGGGTTGGCCTCAACCAGTGAGCACAAAGCAAGTCAGGGCATTCCTGGGCATTGTAGGGTACTACAGACGGTTTATACCAAACTTTGCCACCATGTCCGCTCCCCTGACAGACCTGCTGAAGGGTAAAAGGCCTGTCATGGTGCGGTGGAATGAACAAGCAGAAGGTGCTTTTCAGCCATTGAAGTCTGCGTTGTGTGGATCTCCCATCCTCATTGCGCCAAACTTCAAGAAAGAGTTTATTGTGCAGACGGATGCGTCAGATGTAGGACTGGGAGCTGTCCTGTCTCAGGAGGTGAATGGCGAGTAACACCCCATTACTTACCTGAGCAGGAAGCTCACGCCAGCTGAAAAAAATTACAGTATCGTAGAGAAGGAATGTCTGGCGATAAAGTGGGCATTAGAGTCCCTACGGTACTACTTGCTGGGACGACAGTTCCGTCTCATAACTGACCACTCTCCTCTCACGTGGATGAGTAGAACTAAGGAGAAGAATGCCAGGGTCACTAGGTGGTTCTTGTCCCTCCAAAATTTCAGTTTCATGGTGGAGCACAGAGCCGGGAAGCTACAGGGCAATGCAGATGCCTTGTCCCGAACGCATTGCTTAATGTCAGGAGTTCGCCCCGGTGGGTCTGAACTGAGGGGGAGGGTATGTGAGAAAGTGAAAGGTGTTGTGTGGGAAAACCGCTATCTGTCTTACAGGCAGATGAAATGCTGGTGGTAAAAGCCCTGGGTTTGTCTGCAGTAACCCAAGGGTTAATGCAGACATGATAAGCAGGAATAGTCTGTTTTGTCTGTGTTGGCCTAGCTAACACAGACACATTGGTAATGTCCGTACTGGGCCTGCTTATTATGGAGTAGGGGTAGGCTGGTAGTGGGACTCCTACTCCACCCGGGCTTCGGTCCTGGGCTTTTGTATAGCCCACAGGTGCAGGTCACAGGCCTCGTTAGGGCCTGATTTAGTCTGCAGGCCAGAAGCAGTAGGGGAGGCCCTACCTGGAGAGCTGAAAGCGAGATTGCATTCTCACAGCAAAGGTAACTGAGGGTCTCCTGTCTTGCTGCTGGCCAAGAGCGTGTGCCAGGCAGCCTGGTACCCGGATAGCTAGGGTCCTCAAAATGTATTAGACAGCGCCTAGCCGGGCAGGAATTACTTTTATAATGTTTTTGCATGTGCCTAAGCCAAGGCTAAATTTGTGTTCTGTTTTGCAAGTGTGAATAAACACTTAAGTTGGACTTTTAAACCTGCGTGTGTCACTGCTTCCTGCACTGCTACCAGTCAACTACCAGAGCAAATCCCCACACTGGGCACCCTGGAGTGCAGCGTTCTATAGCCTTCATTTCCCGTTACTATCGGTGGCCAGACCTGGTCAAAGATGTGCGGGATTTTGTGGGTTCTTGCATTTCCTGTGCTCGTAATAAGCCCTCTCGCCTTAAACCTGCTGGTCTCCTGATGCCGTTGCCGATACCCAGCCACCCGTGGACACACATAGCCATGGACTTCATCACAGACCTTCCTTTGTCCTCTGGGAATACTATCATCTGGGTGGTAACTGACCGGTTCTCTAAAATGTCCCATTTTATCCCGTTGCCTGGACTGCCATCTGCACCACGCCTAGCCAGTTTATTCTTCAGTCACATCTTTCGACTGCATGGATTGCCATTACACATTGTTTCGGATCAAGGGGTTCAGTTTGTCTCCCGCTTCTGGCAATCGCTGTGTAGCCAATTACAGGTGAAACTGGACTTTTCCTCTGCATACCATCCACAGTCTAATGGACAAGTAGAGAGAGTCAACCAAACTCTAGGCTGCTATCTTCGCCATTTCGTTTTGGCCCGCCAGGACGACTGGTCCGCTTTATTGCCATGGGCGGAGTTCTCATACAATTCCTTGAACTCTGAGACTTCTGGTTCTTCTCCCTTCTTCATCGTGTATGGACAGCATCCACGTCCTCCTCTTCCTCTACCTGTGCCCACTGATGTTCCTGCTGCTGATATGCTGATACGAGATCTGAAGACCATCTGGGAGCAGACTCGCCTTTCTTTGCTGCGGGCCTCTACTCGCACTAAACTCCAGGCCGACAAAAAACGCAGGCCTTCTCCAGTCTTTTCTCCTGGTGACAAGGTCTGGTTATCCGCTAGATACATCCGCTTGAAGATTCCTGGGTACAAGCTTGGTCCTCGATTCTTGGGTCCTTTTGTGGTTCTTTCCCGCATAAATCCAGTCTCATACAAACTGCGCCTTCCCTCCACCATGCGCAATCCCATGTCTCCCTACTTAAGCCTGTCATCCTGAACCGCTTCTCCCGGCAGGTACCTCCTCCTGCTCCGGTGGCTGACTCCTCGGACGTCTATGAGGTGAAGGAGATCCTCGACATGAAGATGGTGAGAGGGAAGCGGCCAGAAGAGAGATCCTGGGAGCCTGAAGACAACATCCTGGACCATGACCTCCTACAGAAGTTTCTACAGCCCAAGAGGAGGGGGAGGCCGAAGGGGGGGGTACTGTCACGGGTGGTCCCGCGACTCATATCGCGGGTCGCGGGCTCACCCGTGCTCCCCGGGGCTCACTGGCGCAGCGCCGGCGCAGCTCACCTCTCCCCGTTCCTGTGTCTCCGTCTGGCTCCGTGCGCGCGCGTCCCCGTCTCCTAGGGCGCGCGTGCGGCACCTTCAGAAGATTTAAAGGGCCAGCGCACCGCTGATTGGTGCGCTGGCTGAACACTTCACCTTTAAAAGGCAAGTACCTCCCTTATTACCTTGCCGGATCTTTGCGCCTCACAGCCTTAGAGAAAGCTCTGTTGCGATTTGCCTGCGTTCCAGTGTCTTCTGCGTTCCAGTGTCTTCTGCGTTCCAGTGTCTTCTGCGTTCCAGTGTCTTCTGCGTTCCTGTGTTTTCCGCGTGCCTGACTCCTTCCGTGTTCCTGTGTTACCTGACTACCTTCGTGTTCCCGTGTACCAGTGTCCCTCCGTATTGCTGTCGTGAATTCTGTGTTCCCGTACCCTTCTGCTTGGACCTCCTGTTGCTGACCCCGGTTTGGACCCTGACGTTGCATCTCTGCCGCCTGCCCTGACCCTGTGCCTGGACTGTGACCTCGAGCTTGACTGCTGTTTCTGTACCTCAACCTTGGCCGCCACTGCAGACAAGTCACGCCTGAGGAACGACCTGGTGGTACCACGCCGCAGCTTGTCTAACCCGCTTTGCGGCGGGCTCTGGTGAAAACCAGGTACCACTTAGACTCCGGTCCCAGGTAGTGGCTTGTGCCATCGTCTGCAGTGGTCCAGCGGATCCACATCCCGCAAGCCTGACAATAGGATTGATCAGACAACCTAGGATTAAAGTACCCTAGGGAGTCTGAAAAATAGTAAAAGTAAAAATAAAAAAAAAGTTAAAAAAAAATTATAATAAAAATCATTATAGTCAAAATCATAAACAAATTAGGTATTGACGAGTCTGAAAATGCCAGATCTATCAAAATACAATAATGGGTTTTCACTGCGTTTAACCCCGTAATGGAAAATAGTCGAAAATGGCACTTTTTTTGCCATTAGGTTGCACAGTCCTAAAAATTATAGCAATGAAAACAACATCAAAAGTCGCAAAAAATGACACCACCCACAGCTCCGTACACCAAAGTATGAAAAAGTTATTGGCGCCAGAAGATGGCAAAATAAAAAAAAAATTTGTACAGGAGGTTTTAATTTTTGTAATCGTATGGAACATTATAAAACCTATACAAGTTTAGTATCCACATAATCGTACCGACCCAAAGAATAAAGTATACAAGATTTTCTCCAAATTAGTTTTTATTCACTGAAATTGAATAAAATACAGAAAACCACCCACATATTTGGTATCACTGCGATATAACAATTTCTTTAATAAAACATAAATCATACACCCCCCAAAAAACTCTCAAATTTTCAATTGATACCCTTTAAAAATGCTCTAAAAAGTGATTTAAAAAATGTTTCGCAGTCCAAAATAAGACCACTATATCCCTATATCCCTTATTTTGAAGTGCAAAGAGTTTTTTTGGGGACTGTATACAGTTATTATAGGGGGTTTATATAGTTATTAGTTACATAGTTATTATAGGAAGACTGTATATAGTTATTCTAGGGGGACTGGGCAAAGTTATAGGGGGCTGTATATAGTTATGGGGAGATGTGTGCAGTTATTATAGGGAGACTGTATATAGTTATAGGGGGCTGTATATAGCTATTATAGGGCCTGTACACAGTTATAATAGGGGGACTGTATATAGTTATTATAGGGGACTGTATAGTTATAGGGAGGCTGTATATGGTCATAGGGGCTGTATATAGTTCTAATAGGGGGCTGCACATAGTTATTATAGGGTCTGTATATATTTATTGCTGAAGGACTATATATCGGTAATGTTGGGGGGCTGTATATAGTGATTGCTGTGGAGCTGTATATTTTTATTACTGGGGGCTGTATACAGTGATTACTGGGGAGCTGTATATAGTGATTGCTGGGGGAACTGTATATAGTGATTGCTGGGGGGCCGTATATAGTGATTACTGGGAGCTGTATACAGTGATTGCTGGGAGAGCTGTATATAGTGATTGCTGGGGGCTGTATATAGAGATTACTGGGGATGTATATAGTGATTACTATGAGTTGTATACAGTGATTGCTGGGGGAGCTGTATACAATGATTACTGGGGAGCTGTATACAGTGATTTCTGGGGAGCTGTATATAGTTATTGCTGTGTGAGCTGTATATAGTGATTGCTGGGAGAGCTGTATTTAGTGATTGCTAGGAGCTGTATATAGCTGGGATTGTATTTAGTGATTGCTGGGAGCTGTATATAGTGGTTGCTGGGGGAGCTGCATATAGAGATCGCTGGGTGAGCTGTATATAGTGGTTGCTGGAGGAGCTGTACATAGTTGTTGCTGGCAACTGTGAATATTAATGGGGCTGTATATTGTTAATACTGGATGCTGTATATAGTGATTACTGGGGGCGCTGTATATAGTTAATTCTCATGAGATGTATATAGCGATTTCTGTTCTCTGTCTGGACTACATTCATTCCGGACACCCACCATATTTTGAACCCAGGGGCCCCACCAACCTTAATCCAGCCCTGCCAATGCAGTAAGTTACCACAACATATGGGGTATCGGTACACTGGGGAGAAATTGGGTATCAGATTTCTTGAGTCTTTTTTTCATTTAATCCATTGTGAATTTTTAAATTTCTGCCCAAAATGAAAGTATTGTCCAAAAATATTACAAATTGTAGACCGCACCTCCATTTTGTTCTAACCCCTATAAAACACCTAACGGGTTAACAGACTTCTTAAAAGTGCTTTTTCATATGTTAAAGGACACCTGTCATCAGGTCTGTGTCACTTGTCCTGTCACTACTACCTGTTGGAGCAGCTCACAAGGATCCCATCCCAGCCTTTATCTAGTTATTTCATACATTATTCATTGTAAAATCATCTATTCTTTACTATGTAAATGAGGCTGGTCACATGGTCAGAGGCAGTGATGTCACCCCTGTTACCCCTCCCCCTGCTCATATCTGTGTGTAATGTATAGTAAAGCATGGCTAGTGTGTGTCCTGCATCTGCTGACATGCTGCATCCTCCTAATACACATGTGAGAGACACAGACATCAGCTACACATGAATCTGACATGTTATGCTATAACATGGCTGCCTGGAGCTGCTGTATCTCTCCTATACACACACAGGGTGCAGGGGGCGCCAGCGCCAAGAAGCACATCATTATACAGCCTCACATCATTATACAGGCTGTCAGTCATGCACTGGGGGTGTGGCTGTACCTCCCACTCATGAATAGAGTGGACAGCTTGAATATGCTAATGCTTTATTGGACACTTCACAGGTCATTTGCATACAGCTTTAGGACCTCATTGCTTAGGTTTACAGGCATGTAGAGGGACAATGAAGGGATAGAGGCAATGCTCTCTAATGGCAGTTTATGAAAATATATTTAGTTTAGGGGAGTTATTTTGCATGACGGGTTCTCTTTAAAGGGTGTAGTTTCCATAATGGGGTAATTCACAAATCTCGCTATTAGTTAGGCCTCTCACAGTCAATTCAAAGCTGGACAGGTCTCTATAAATATAGGTTTTGGCGATTTTTCTAAAAATGTGAAAAATGGCACCCACATTCTAAGCCCTATGACATTCTAGTAAAATACATAAAATCTTAAAAAACCATGCCAACATAAAGAAGATATTTGGGAAATGTGAGTTATGAATTAATTTGGGTGCTCTAACTATCTGCTTTAAAACTAGAGAATTTAGAACTTTGATAATAAATGACTTTTAACATTTTTCCCAAATTTCCGTAATTTTTATAACCAAACACAAAAGATATTATCCAAATTTTTAAACTAATTTGAAGTAAAATATGTCACGAGAAAACAATATCCCCTGGATATGTTAAGGTGTTCCAAAGCTATAACCACTTATAGTAACACAGGGCAGATTTGAAAAATGGGGCTGCGTCCTTGAGGTCAAAATAGCCCTGAAGGAGTTAAGAAATATCCCTGCAGAAGTGGCATCAAGTACCTCACAGGCGACAGGTCTTCACATTTGGGTCCAGGAGCTCATGACTATGTTAGATCCAAAATCTGAATTTTCCCCCAGATGTCTGCAGCTCCATGACACACATCTCCAGACAACTAAAAGTACCAGAGTTATTTACAAAATAGTGTCATATGACCCCCAGAACACAAAAAAGCACACTGTGCCCCCCCACATGCCCCCTACAGAATATGATTGCACTATATAAAATTATATATATTATCATTGTAACCCTCAATATACATACCTCCCAACATTCGTGAAAACGAAAGAGGGACAAAATGGCGGCACGCGTAGCGATCCCCCTAAGCCACACCCCCAATCACTCCCTGGCCACGCCCCAAATTTTAGCAATATTAAAATAATAAAAATCATCTCAATAAAAAAAAAAAAAATATCCTCATTGGGATTTGAACCCAGAACCTGCAGTGTCTCAATAATAATAATAGTCTCAATAATTATAATAATAATCTCTGAGAAGATCCCTCTCTATATATCAGTGCATTAGTCTGTATCACAGTGTAACACTGGCTGATAACATGTCTTAGTTACCAGAAATCCTCAGCTCTGTATCACTGGGCTTATAGCTCAGTTATTTATATAAGCTCCTGTCTGCAGTGCAGTGGGTCCCAGGTTCGAATCTCAGCCTGGCCAAAACTTTATGTAATTTAATTATATAAATAGCTTGTGTCTGGGGAAGTCCTGGAGACCATATATGGACAGATACTGATCAGACCTGATGACATGCTTTCTGCTAAGCCGACACTTCTCTGAAAAGGATTCCCTCCCGATGTCTGCTCTGGGGAACCCTAGGAGATGCAGTGACCATATATGGATAGAGATCTGAAGCTGATGACGTGGTCCCTGCTCTCCGCTAAGCCCGACACTTCTCTGAAAAGGATTCCCTCCCGATGTCTGTAGAAGCCATTCTGTACTGTGAGTTCAGACTTTCAAAGTATTTACTATGCGGACACAGCGCCGGGACCTGGGGGGAGAATCCGTGACAATATCATAGCTGCCCGTGACGCGGGGCAGATGTACGAAAAACGGGAAAGTCCCGTCAAAATCGGGACGGTTGGGAGCTATGAATATATATTATAATTCTAAATAATTATGGTATTATTTATGTGTTGCTCCCCCAATCATTAAACATCATATGTAAATGATTCCCTACTAAGCATAGCTCCCAACTGTCCCGCTTTCAGCGGGACTGTCACGTTTTTTAACCCCTGTGCTGCCTCCCCGCTGGGTTCCGCTCTGGCTTGACATGTCCCGCCTCCATGTCCCGCCTGGTCTGTGTTCCGCCCCCGACGCCTACTTCCTTCTCTGGATGGCTGCAGTGAAGCCAAGAGCAGGGTAGGCATCTTCCCACTGTTGTGAAGATCTGGTCTTCGGCACAGTCACACCTCCCCCTCATCATGATGACCCTATCCCGAGTTTGGCCCCGCCCCCCTTGTGAGGATATGCCTGCTGTGATGGGGTTGTGTGTGAGCACAGCACAGCCCAGCACCTCCCCTCAGTCCGAGTTTGGCCCCGCCCCCTCCTCTGAGGCTATGCCTGCTGTGATGCCTCTTATCTGTGAGTGTATATCAGGTCTCTGCCCCCTCCCCCTCCCCCTCTCACAGCCTGGGAAGAACACATGTAGCAGAGCCGGGAGTGTACAGCAGCAGCAGCAGCCATAATGTAAGGTATCTGTGACTGCTGTGTCTGCTTAGGCAACTCTTGTGTGAAATACTTCACTTCCCATAGAACCCTGCCAAATAGGACCCCCAACCCCCCCTCAGTGCCTGCTATTCTGCTTTATTTTACTAGATGTGACTTAACCCCTTAACCACCAGGCCCTTATTTACTTTTGCGTTTCCTTTTTTCATTCCCCACTTTCAATCTTCCATAACTTCTTATTTTTCCATGTGTAGAGCTGTGTGCGGCTTGTTTTCTGTGTAACACATTGTCCTCTCTAGAAACGGTATTAAATATTCCGCGCCGTGTACAGAGAAGTGGGGAAAAAAATCCAAATGCAGTGATATCGGTGAAAAAACGCATTTGCACCATTTTCTTTTGTTCCCTGTTTCTACAGATTTCACTGTGCACCCCACATCTGCTTTATTCTTTGGCCAGTACAATCACAGAGACACCACATTTATAGAAGAATTATTGTGTTTTAGTAGATTTTAAAAAATTTTTAATGTTTTGTAGAAAAAAAAATTCTTAATTTTGCCATATTTTGGGGCCAATAACTTTTCTATACTTCGGTGTGCGGAGCTGTGTAAAGAGGACCTGTCACCCTGAAAACCAGCACTAGGAGGGCGCGTTCACATGCTGCACTTTGGTTGCGTTTTTATTGCGTTTGAAACGCATTACAACAGCTGAGGAGGCGATTTGCCTAATGACATTACTGTTAACATTTCCGTTTACAGAAAACACTGTAAATGCAAGGTCAACGCATGTGTTAACAAACGTAAACAGTAACGTAATTAGGCAAATCGCCTCCTCAGCTGTTGTAATGTGTTTCAAACGCAATGAAAACGCAGGCAAAACGCACCGTGTGATCGCGCCCAGAGATGTTACTAAAGTAAGCTACTCCTAGTGCTAAGACAGACACAGCAGTTTTATACTTATAGCGTTACCGGAAACCTACGATAACACTAACAAACACTGCTGCGCTGTGCCCTAGAAACGGCAGACCGCTCTCAAAGGGTCCTACTTATTCATGAGGAGGGGCGGGCTGAGGCGCTGCCTCTTCCCCTATACGCCCTGCTCGTTCCATAGGCCGGCGGTGACTGTCGCGTGTCATGCCCACAATCTCGCCCCCTCATGAATACGCCATGAGCGGTTCGGCGTTTGTAGTGTACAGCGCGGCAGTGTTAGTTAGCGTTATCAGAGGTTTTTGTGTAACACCGCTGCGTTTGGTTTAGAACTAGGAGCTGATTACTTTAGTAACATCTCCTAGTGCTGAATTTTTGGGTGACAGGCCCTCTTTAAGGTGTCATTTTTGCGGTATGAGATGACATTCACATTAATAACATTTTGGGGACATCTTATTGAGCGGGTGCACGGAACATGTCACAATAATTCAGTGCATCCGCCACAGTGTGTGTTATTTGTGTCTTCCAGGACCGTGCCTGCTGTGGACTACATTACATTACTTTTAGGCCCCCTCAGTTTATTAAATACAGCCTCCCAAAATAGTTAGATTATATAAAGACGCCAACCCCAAATCATTACATTACATGTCAAGGGTGCTCCAGCGATCCCTGTCTCGGGCGCACCCGTGTGCCTCCATGTGCCCCCGGAGCCCCTGCACAGCCGTACTCACCTCTCCTGGCTCCAGCGGCAGTCTCTGTGGCTGCGGCGGTCTCTGTGGCTCCCGCGGTTTGGTGCGCGTGTCCCCGGCTTAAAGGGTCAGCGCGCCAATAATTGTTGCGGGCCTGCCACCTTCACACATAGATTCCTGCCCCTTCCTGTGACCCTTGCTGGATCTTCAAGCCATCCCCTGAAGAGAAAGCCCCCTATGTATCATGTGTACCCTGTGTATCCTGCATTTCTGTGTATCCTGATCCATGTGCCAGTCCGTTACTGTGTTCCTGATCCATATGCCAGCTCCTGCGATTCCTGGCGTGAGTACTAATGTGCCTTCCTGTGCTGTTCTCCCGCTGTCTCCCCGGGTACAGACTGTATCCTGCATTACTACTTTGGGCTAGTCGCACCTGTGGAACGACCTGGTGGTACCTTCTGGTGAAGACCAGGTGCCACTTAGTGTCGCTAGTACCATCACCCGCGGTGGTCCAGAGGGTCCACAGAATTACAGCCTTGACATTACATATAGTCCCCTATATTACATTTAGGCCTACAAATGAATAGAGCAGACCCAATTTTGCTGGAGCGGATTCAGAATAGGATAGGGAGGTCCTTCCCCCACCTCCATCACACATGAATAAGTGATTCAAACTATCTTGCTTTATTAAATATTTTTATACAAAATGAAAAAAGTCAATACAAAAATGATGCTGTGCATGAATGTAAAGTCCATACTTAGCCACATGAATGAGATTGGCGTATGCTCACGTCCGCTAAGTTTCAGGGGTCCTCTCTCTTTCTCAAGCATGCAAATCAGCCTTGCAGACAGACTTAAGTACATACCTACCTTATATTCCAGCGTATAAGACGACCTGGTGTTTAAGACGACCCCCCTACTTTCCTGTTTAAAATATAGAGTTTAAGATATATTCGCCGTATAAGACTTCCCCTTTTCCAACGCAAACAAAACACAGGTAAAAATTAAAAAAAAAAACAGATTTGAATTTAACATGGTCCTTTTTTTAATTTAAATTCTTATGACATGCAGGTATATAGCAGGAAAACTGTCGCTCATAAACATAAGGCATACAACAACAACATTACCATTACAGCACAGCCCCCAGTAGTATACAGCACAGCCCCCAGTAGTATACAGCACAGCCCCCAGTAGTATACAGCACAGCCCAGCATTAAAAAAAAATAAACTTATATACTCACCCTCCGGTGGCCCCGATGTGCTGCGCTGCTCCCCCGATGTCCGCGCGGCTCGTCTTCAGTGTTCCGCGCCGTCTTCTTTCTTCTGCTGGGCGCCGCCATTGATCTTCCCCGGCAGGCGCCTAGTATGGCGCGCCGCTGCTGACGTCATACCAGCAGAAGAAAGAAGACGGCGCGGAAGACTGAAGACGAGCCGCGCAGACATCGGGGCCACCGGAGGGTGAGTATGCGCCCATGCGCCGCTATCTTTTTGAGGCTGCCGGCAGCCATCTCTGCAATATGCAGCAAAGACTTACCGGCTATGGAGAGGGCTCAGCCCGTGAGCCCTCTCCATGCACCGGGACCCGACCGCCGCCGTGAATACACGGCGGGCGGTCGGGATTACCGGCGTATAAGACGACCCCAGACAAGACAGAAGATTTTTCTGTCTTCAAAAGTCGTCTTATACGCCGGAATATACGGTAATTCCAAGTCATAAAGACAAGTTAGTTCAAAATCTATCTGCAAGGACCATTGCAAATGAGAACAACACTCCCAGACATTGATTTTAAAGACATCGTGCAGACATGTACTAAAAAGCGTAGGTAAAAAATTACACATAAAAATCAACATTAAACCCATTTGAACTATCCAAAATGTTTCTTGTTGTAGCAAACAACGCCTAATGTATTAAGTGCTGTTTCCTTCAGCTTCTTGTAGGATACACCATCTAAAATAGGGCACCTTATATTTCAATTCACGAAAATGTTTAGCCACTGTTGTCTTACCTAAAATTAATTAACCCCTTAGTGACGTGGATTGAAAAGGCCCTAGTGACCGGGCATTTTTAGGAAATATTCGGAAGCGCCGCTTTAAGGTCCATTACTTGGAGTTAAAAGTGGAAAAAAGTGTAATTACAGTACATTTTTTTTTATTTTCAAATTAACTCAAAATTAACATGAAATGAATTCCCTATTTTGTTTCAGTCGTTTTGATATATAATGGGACACATTTACTTACGAGGATTTGGAGCTGCCACGCTTCAAATTTCCTGCATGTGTTGCTTCCCCTGTTGAGGTCCGCCGGAGTTCACCTTCTTCTTCCCGGTGCATGTAAGTGCTGATCTTGCGACACAATTTGATTTTAAATTCCGCGGTTTGTCCGAATCAGTTGGGTTGTCCGACATTCACGCCCCGCGATTTGTGTTGCATGCAAGCTGGCGCCGATCGCGTGTGCCACAAACCCGGGGTAATTGAGGGAAAATCTGAAAAAATCATAAAACCTGACGGAAATGTGTCCGATGGACCCTTAGTAAATGTGCCCCAATATGTTTAGTCAAATGGAAATGTATTTTAATGAATGTTTGTTAATAATTTGTGTGTGTTTTCAATTTATATGCCCCAAATAATGTCATAAAAGACCCCTTGGGAATATTTTTACTTTTTTTTCCTTAATTCTTTCTGTTTTACAAGTTTTTCCCTGTAACTGGCACATCAATAAGAGCCTGATGGCGCGTTCACACGGTGCATTTTGACCTGCGTTTTCATTGCGTTTGAAACGCATATACAACAGCTGAGGAGAGGTGATTTGCCTAATTACATCACTGTTAACATTTCTGTTTACAAAACGCATCATAAACGTGATGTTAACACATGTGTTAACAAAGTGTTCACACATGCGTTTTGTTAAGGCATGCGCTAACATTGCGTTTACAAATGTAAACGGTAATGTAATTAGGCAAATCCCCTCTCATCAGCTGTTGTAATGCGTTTCAAACGCAATGAAAACGCGACCAAAACGCAACGTGTGAACGTGCCCTTAGGGCTTGGTCACACATTGCCTTTTGGCTGCATTTTCATTGAAACGCATTACAACAGCTGAGGAGAGGTGATTTGCCTAATTACATTACTGTTTACAAAACACAGTATAAACGCAATGTTAACATGTTTTAACAATATGTTAACAAAATACATGTGTGCAACCAAAACGCACCATGTGACCGCGCTAACAGTCACAGAGGGAATCCACCACCTGTGTCTGGGGATTCTGATTAGACCCAGTAGCTCTGGTTAACCTTTATAGGCGACAGTCATGTAAACGCCGAGTCTACAGAGCCAAGGGCAGCGCCAGCTCTACTCCTCTGTGCATCACGCTACTTCAGGGTGATGCTGTGAGGAGCCACATCTCCCTTCTCCCTGGGGTCTAGGTCTCGGACCTGGACCTGCTCTCATGGCTTGTGCAGGAGCAATAGAAAACTGCAGCAACATCTACAGTAATTCTACTATGCTTGAGAAAGAACCACCTATTTGCCAAACTCGAAAAATATGTTTTCTAGATATCCTCCGTGCCATTTATTGGATACGTCATATTTGACATGGGGTTACGTATGGATATGGAGAGACTGAATGTGCCTCCTCTGTAGTTGCTGGTGCTGTTCTATTACAGAAGGTTAAGAGGTTGACCTGCGGCTTCTTTTACAAACTCTTCTTTCCTGCTGAAAAGAATTACTGTATAGGAGATAGACAGCTCTTGGCTATCAAGTAAGCCTTGGAGGATTGGCGTTATCTTCTGGAGCCTGTTCGGTGATAATCCACACTGACCATGAAAACCTTGCTTATTTACAAACGGTTTAACGTCTAAATCCACAACAAGCCAGATGGGCACTCTTTTTCTCTCGTTTTAATTTTGAGCTTAATTTTTGCCCTACTAAGAAGAATATCAAGGCTGATGCTCTTTCTTGATCTTTTGACTCCTCCGATCAGCAAGAAGAACATCAGTACATAGTGGATCCCATCCGCTTAATTACGGTAGCTCCTATTCTTCTCAAGGATATTCCACCGGGACAGACTTTTGTGCCCTATGCTGGGAGGAGCATCCTAGCATGGGGCATAATTGTAAACTGTCTAGCCATCCAGGAATCTGCAAGACTTTGTCACTTATTTTGCGCCATAACCGGTGGACCGCGCTTTCTAAGGATGTGCAGAGTTATGTAACGGCCTGCACCACCTGTACCCACTTGCATGGACTGCCTCTTCACATAGTCTCAGATCAGGGTGTCCAGTTTACTTCCAAATTCTGGAGAGCTCTTTTTTTCGGTTGTTGGATTATTAAACAGGACTTCTCTTCTGCATAACATCCCCAATTCAATGGGCAGGTTGAACGGGTGAATCAAATATTAAAGAACTACCTTCAGCATTTTGTCTCTGCCCAACATAATAACTGGGTACAATTACTAGCTTGTGAAATACTACTACAATAATCACGTAAGTGAATCTTCAGGATCTTCTCCATTTTTTGTTGCTTATGGTTTATATCCTCATACTACTCTTCCCTTTGATACTTCTTCTGAGGTTCCTGCTGCTGACTCTTCTTTTAGAGACTTCTTGGAAATATGGGGGCAGACTAGGAAAATGCCTACCGTATATACTTGTGCAAAAAAAATGCTGAAAAAACTCCCCTCGGCTTATACACAAGTCAAGTAAAAAATAAAAAACTTAATACTCACCCTCCGGTGTCCGTTGGCGCAGGTCCCGATGTTCAGAGTGAGGCTCCGCCGTATCATAGTGTGCGCCCGCCGCAGATCGCATGGAAGCGACTCTGCCGGTGAGAGAACAGAGAAGAAAGAAGAGAGAAGAGGAGCCGCTGGGACCCACGCCAACGATCCGGACACTGGAGGGTGAGTATTACGTTTTTTATTTTTTTTGGCAGGGGGCTGCCTGTATACTTCATTGGGGGGGCTGCCTGTATACTACATTGGGGGGGCTGCCTGTATACTACATGGGGGGGGGGCTGTATGTATATTACATGTGGGGGCTGCCTGTATACTACAGTGGGGGCTGCCTGTATACTACATTGGGGGCTGCCTGTATACTACATTGGGGGCTGCCTGTATACTACATTGGGGGCTGCCTGTATAGTACATGGGCAACTGGCTGTATACTACATGGGCAACTGGCTGTATACTACATGGGGGGGCTGGCTGGCTGTATACTACACCCTCAGCTTATACTCGAGTCAATAGGTTTTCCCAGTTTTTGGTGGTAAAATTAGGGGTCTCGGCTTAAACTCAGTTCGGCTTATACTCGAGTATATACAGTAGTTTAAAATTCGCCCCTAGGTTCTTAGGATCTTTTGTAATTTTGAAGAGGATTAATGAGCTTACTTATAAGCATTTATATGTTTACCTCCCTCTCTGCGGATTCACAACTCCTTCCATGTATCCTTACAAACCTGTTGTTTGTAAGCACTTCTCCTCTGTTCCTCGAAATTCTAACTTGATGACGAGAGACTCTGACGACGCCTCTGAGGTCAAAAACATCCTGGACATCGAGAAACTTGGAAAGAAGACCTATTATCTGGTTTATTGTAAGGGCTTTGGTCCTGAGGAGAGTTCTTGGGAACCGAGAAAAGAACTTTAATTCTCTTAATCTTCACGTCTTGTCTCGGACTTAAGAAAAGGGGGCGAAAAGGAGGGTGTACTGTAATGGTGCTCTGCTACTCACTGCGTCAGCTCCAGATCTTGTATTCAGAGGGGCGCTTCCCCTTCTGGTCATCTCCACCTTGGCTGCTTTTGGTGAATGTGGCCTGTTATACCTGAACTATCCTGATTCAATTATACTTGCTTTCAAGTATTTTCTAACATATCGACATATACTACCTTTTCTTTGACCTGGTTTTTTTTGTTGGAGTATAGAACCCTAAAGTTCAATACCTCAATCATGTGATGAATCTAACCATGTTTCACCTACACCAGATTTATGTTTGTGTTTCAGCTGATTTGAGTAAGTGGATGGCCAATTAGTAGAGAGGTAAAATAATGAAAATCACAGTGAATAAAAGCAATAAGCAGAGTTTTACAGGTTTTCATGGTCATCATGGATTCTGGAATTGTTCTAAAGGTACATTTAGCAATGTCCATGCTAGAAAGAGGTCATAAAGGAGAGGGTGTAAGAGGGTGTATAGGAGAGGTCATAGCCAAACACATTTATAAGATAATGTGCCACGTGATTTATGGTAAAACCACAGACAAAAATGGAATTGACAGATTTGGTTGCATAAGTAGATGGCAGAAAGACTGAAGAAAATGTTTTTGAAAGATTACACTTCAGATATATAGAGAACATGTTGTTAGGCTGCAGACAGATAATCACTGGGGTTCTGTAGTAATGGAGTACTGTAGTAATAAACTGTGCATATAGTTTGGTATCAATTATGTAAACAGAAAAAAAGTCTTAAAATAGTAATCACCTGCTCAGCCAAGATTAGTGCTGATCCTGTGATACTATCTTGCATGGAACCTCAAAGGCTTTTAAGCTAAATTTCCCCAACACATGGTATGAAAGCCATACTTTTATCCTTGTTCCCATTTGTAATGTGCTTTTTTAAAATGTCTTATATTTTGGATGCTTTTGTTTTTGAGAATGTTGTCCCAGTTTGTGCCTATAAGGTGCTTCTTTAGTTGCTGAAAATTTGCCCTCCTGAAGTTCACATTGTTCATTGCCTCTTTAGGACCATCTTAGTAAAGCATCATACAAACCATCTTAGTAAAATATAATACAAAATCAACGATATTGTGGTCACTATTACCCAGGTTTCCCCCAACCTGTAATTTTGATACCCTGTCAGGTCTGTTGGTTAGCATGAGGTCCAGGAGTGCCCCCCCCCCCCATGTTGTTCGCTCCAGGACTAGTTGCGACAGGCAATTGTTGTCAGGATCAGTGGTAGTGTATCATCTGTCCCACCAAAGCAGCATCCATGAAATTCCCTGCAGAGTTGTAATCCAGGAAGGCCGGGACTTGAACCAGGCCACTGTTTTCAAAACTGAGCAGATCAGGAATACGCAGTTGTAGAGATGATTTCTTCTCACCTAGAGCTGCTTCTCCCAAGAACCCTAGGTGGGTGCATCTCCCTGAATGTGGAGGATGGCAGGTCTGCAGAAAGTGTTCTGGACTGGTGCAGTAGAGGCAGAGATTCTACAGACGTCCTCTTGTCCGCTCTTGGGGAGTCAGCCATGCTCTATCCACCTGCTCAAGTTCCTCGTAAGCAGACACGGAGGAAGATAGAGGCGGATTTTGAAAAACCGGGGCCAGGAGAGGAAAGCGTTGGGTCCTGACTGGTGCTTGATCAAGATTTTGCTTCTCGAGGCACTCAGAGAATCGGATGTCTATTTGAGTAGCCAAGGAGCCGAGTATTTGATTGGTCCAGAAAGTCCTTTTCTAAAGGTAGCAAGTAAGGCTGCTCCATTCCAGTCCAGCTTGGGGGCTAATGTACAGATTAGTTGGTGACTACACGGTTCAATCTGCTGAATTTACACCAAGGGGACTCTTTTTAGTTGGTGACTACACGGTTCAAAGAGTCCCCTTGGTGTAAATTCAGCATGGCAGTCTCAGCAGATGAGGCTCAGGCTGGTTCCTCGAAGATGGTTCAGAATTCTGTGAGGAACGTAGTGAAGTCAGCCGTGACCAAGTCTCTCCTGTCCCAGAGGGTTGTAGCCCATGCCAGAGCTTTCCCAGATAGAAGGCTGATTAAAAAAGCCACCTTCAACCTCTCTGTGATGAATTGCATGGGTATAAGCTTGATGTGTAGAGAGCACTGCATGATGAACCCCCTGCACAACTTGGGATCACCATCATATTTGTATGTCATGGATAGATGCAGTCTGGATTCTGCAGAAGCCAATACGGTGCAGTAGCAGAGGGTACTACAGGAACCGGATGCTGCTGCCGCCGGGATATCTGCTGTAGCAAACCGTAAACTTGTCCGAGTTGCTGACCTTGCATGGAAACTTGCTGGGTCTGCTGAGCCATGATGGTGGAAGATCTGCCGGAACAGGTAGCGTAACCTCGGCAGGATCCATGGCCAGTTCTTACTATCAGGATCAGTGGTAGTGGATCCTCTGTACTACCAAGGATGATATCATAAGCTGACATCTGGGACCGGAGTCTAAGTGGTACCCAGTTTTCATCACCACCAGGTCGTTCCACAGGCGCGACTTTGCCGCGTTGACAGCCAAGACAAGGAACAGAATCTTAAGGCAAACTGTCAGGGACAGTCAGGAGGTCGAGCCAGGCAGCACAGGATCAGAGTCGGGGATGTAGCGGTAGGTCAGGACAGGCAGCATGGAATCGGAGTCAGTAGCGGACCCGGGGCCACAACGGGAATTCGGAAACACAGCAAAACACATGGTACCGCACAAAGATCTGGCAGGGAATGCTGAGAGAGGCCGGCTTTTATTCATTTGCAGGAAATGGCCAGTGCCAACCAGTGGTGCAGTGACCTTTTAAATCCCTAGGAGGCAAGGGACGCACGCACTGGGAAGCCAGGGACAAAGCAGGAATGCGGAGGGGTAGGTGAACCCACGGGGAGCAGGCAGCACGGAGAGGGGCACACTAGACAAAACAATGCACACAAAAGTATATAGTAACTTCTTTGGGTGCACCAGATCAGGACTAGCAAATAGAATACTGTTCAGACTGCCAACTGAAAAGCATCATTGGCTGTAAGTCTCCACATACCTGCAAGACCGCTTATATTTGCAAAGTCTCCATAAAGAGAGCTCTTTCTTCTCAACCCTTGTCAAAAGCTTCTCACTCTGCTAAACCAGTTCCTTATACTGTACTTAATAGATGCAACCACAGTGAAATAGTCTACAGTTGAGAGTCTGGTTCTTCTAAAAATAGATATACTGTTTTAGCTACTGGACCATGTCATTAGGTTACCTGAAAGTCATGCTTAAAGGAAACCTACCACTTGTAGTGGCAGGTTTCCGATGGCAATACCGAGCACCAGCTCAGGGTGAGCTGGTGCCGGAGCTTATTTAAGTTAGTGTTTTAAATCGCGGTTTAAAACACTTTTTTTAAACTTTATAGCCGGCGCAGGCAGGTACGCGCTCGGCGCTTACCGTGCGCGCGGCTACATAGGAAGTGAATGAGAGCCGCGCGCATGGTAAGCGCCGAGCGCGTACCTCCATGCGCCGGCTATAAAGTTTAAAAAGTGTTTTAAACCGCGATACCGCGGTTTAAAACACTAACTAAAATAAGCTCCGGCACCAGCTCACCCTGAGCTGGTGCTCGGTATTGCCATCGGAAACCTGCCACTTCAAGTGGTAGGTTTCCTTTAATGTTAAGGGCTTCCTTACAAGGTAGCTAAAAAGGCATCCCATCCTGTAAAACGTATTTGCACATTACCCAGAATCTAATAGTGGAGCATTAATGGTTATATGTCTACACAGACCTGCAAGGCAGCATTAATTGGCAAAGTATCCAAAGGCACCTATTTCCTGGCCCAACTAAAAAGCAGCGGATGGAATTCAGCGCCTTATTAGATTGACAGTATGAACTGCAGAAGACTGAAAGATAAATGTAACACAGTGAACTTGAAACAAAACTAGGAACTGTCACATTGTATTTATCTATAGTACTGTTAGTAGTTTTTAAATAAATGGAAAAAAACTTATTTTCTCTCATATATTTTATTAACAGTCATTCACTCAACTTATTACTTTCAATGTTTAAGAGAAATCAAAATTGTTTTCTGTTGGTTCAAATGGCATCTCCATTGTATTAATAACTTTTCCAGGACTTTTCAATTAGATTTTGACTCATGATAAAATATTATAACATAGACAATAAGCTAAGATTATAGAAGAAGGATTGAAACATGACACTATTGTATTAAAGCTAAAAGTAGGAAGTGAACTCTAGGCAGATCAATGTTTTTTTTCAGGATCAGTTTGAGATCTATCCTTTAATTTTCCTTTCATGTCTTTTATATTACAGGACATTTATAGTGCCTCACAAATATATCTCCTTCTATTGAAAGTGGTATAAATCACTTTGCCAGGAAGCTGAGTTTTAGTGTTCATCTGTAACCATATAATTTACTCTCCACAATCCTGTCATACCACAATGATCTCAGTAATGACAAGCTACTTGGCCCCTGCCCCAAACTAACTAGATGGATATAAATTCTTCTGATGCATATGGTGCTCATTGAACTGTTTTCAATAAAACTGCAGGAATGATTTAGCTCAAGATAGCTGCACAGTACTTCTGTAAAGAAAATTTATACTCACATGTAACCATTCATGAAATGCATGTTACATTAATATGAACTAGCAGTAAAGGCCCTCCTCCTCATCATTGCTATGCATTTTGTGCTGCACTGCAGACAGAATTTTTAAAAGGCTCCGATCACAATGCTGGTCATGCATGGAAAGATCCTCAACAAAATATCGTCAAAAAAATTAATTTTAGCAGCTAATTTTTCTATGCACGTTCTAGTCAATCGTCTGGTCCTATGTATACCCACCTTAGAACACCTTAGTCCATGCTTTTTTGTAAAATGAGTCAACAGGAGAAAGAATTTAAAAAATGGCAAGTTTTGGTTCACACATGGTGTATATCAAAATTGATACCTTTGTCATAAAACTGACATACAAGACAAGAAAAATGACACGAAAAGTTTCTCCACTTCCCTCTGTATAGCTGTTGCCATATGCCTATAAAAATTTCCTCCAAATTCATGTGAAAATGAGCAGAAAACTCATGTCTTGGGTTCTGTTGATGCTAGCACTCAGATTATAATTGGGAGTGCAAGTTACAGATTCTTGCCTTTTCTTTAATTGCCTGTATTTCCAGTTCTGTAGATCACACAAATACAAGCCTATGTGCCTTTAAAGAGAAAATTATCTACTTTAATCCGATATAATAATAATAGTAATTCCTTTATTTATAGAGCGCACAGATAACACAGTGCTGCACAGAGCTTGCTAAATCGGTCCTTGTCCCCATGGAGCTCACAATCTAATCAACCTACCAGCGTGTTTTTGGAATGTGGGAGGAAACCCAAGCAAACACAGAGAGAACATACAAATTCTTTGCAGATGTTGACCTGGGTGGGACTTGAACCCAGGACTGCAAGGCTGTAGTGCTAACCACTAGGCATCACCAGATAGGGACCCCTAAGGAAGCCACTGCTTAGTAGCAATACGTGAGCAGGATTTTTTCATCCCCCTACCTACTGTGCACACCCAGCATTTTTAATTTTTCTTTTTATTGGATTTTATTTCTGCTTATGAGGATTTATGTGCTGAATTAATTTTGGGTGCTGCACTTGGCCTTAGTAATTATATTTTATTATTTTCTTGTAATATTGGTATTACTTATGAATATGTCTATATTAATGTAACCTCCTTCCCACTGATACCCTTTTATGATCTTACATATCCATTTTTTGCTCCCTTTCTTTAAAATCCATAACTTTTTTAATACTTCCATGCACAAAACTTTATAAGGCTTGTTTTCTGCGTAACTAATTGTACTTCCTAGTGGCAGTATTTAATTTTCCATACCATGTACAGGGAAGTAGGAAAAACTTCCAAATGCTTGACAAAAAAAAATGCTTATGAACCATTTTCTTGTGGGCTCTGTTTCAACGTCTTTCACTGTGTGCTCCAAATGATGCCTCTGCTTATTCCTTTTGGTTACATGGTTACTGTAGAAGCCTACCTGTACGTTGGTGAAGCTGAAATATTTTTTATGCCACATTTTTTCTTGATCTATAAATCCTAGATGGGGACTTATACCTGTGATTTTTAGTGATTAGGCCATAACCTATATTTGAACTGGTTAGAGGATGTAGAGTGGATCTTCTCCACTCCATTACCGTATTTTCCGGACTATAAGGCGCACTTAAAAGCCTTGGATTTCCTTGGAAATCCAAAGTGCGCCTTATAGTCCGGTGCGCCCAATATGAGGGCAGCGGACCCTACTTACATAGGTCCCCGCTACCGGAGACAGCAGATCTCCAGCGGGAACTGCAGACCACGCGGCACGAACAACTTCTGCCGCGTGGTCTGCAGTTCCCGCTGGAGATCTGCTGTCTCCGGTAGCGGGGACCTATGTAAGTATGCTATTCTCCACCTCCCCCTCACCTTCCCCGCTCACCTTCCCTCCGCCCCCAGACCTCCGCCACGCCCCCGACCCTGCGCCTTATAGTCCGATGCGCCTTATATATGGAATTATTACATATATAAGGCGCATCGGACTGTTGCGCCTTATATTCCGGTGCGCCTAATGGCCCGGAAAATACGGTAATTTTGTGAGGGTGTCTGGGTGAGCACTGCTGGGATGTTGATTGCCCTGGCCTCTGACCAGAAGAAGAAAAAGAAGAGTCTCTCTCTCATAATTTAGATCTTATCACCACACTTTGGTACAAAAATAAATTCTTCATTTTGCCATATTTTGAAGATAACTTTTTCATACTTCGGCATATAGAGCTGTGTTTTTTTTTTTTGTATAATAATTTTTATTGGGTTTTTCAAAGTTACAATAACATGTACTTCATATACTTTACATGCGAATAAGTATACATATACAGCCGTGATTTTGTTGCAATATAAAGAACTTTCTTAATACATTTTCCATTACACAGTTTGATTATCTATCAAGGTCTACAATATCTATATTCCATATTGTTTACTTCTGTCGGTTGATCAGTCATCAAAAACAATATAACAAGAAGAACAGAAAGAGATAACATTTGTCACAGGTTTAAGTTGCTCCTTTTCCTTTTTCCGGTTCTATTAGTATTACAGCTTATACAATCGGATTCAATCATCCTATCGGGCCTTCTCTAGAATTGCTGTAAGGGTGTTTTAAGATTAAGAAGGTGGGCAGTATGCCTGCCAGGGTTGCCAGATTTTTTCAATTGGTTGATGTTTCCAAAAACCATATGCCAGTGCCTTTTCAAAGTTATATACCTTGGAAATCGCCTCCTCTACTTCTTTTAATGTGGGGCAAGTGGGAGACTTCCAATATCTGGCTATTACTATCCGAGTTATCGTGCAAATCTTCACTATTAATAATCTCTGTTTTGGGGGTATGCCAGTCATGTCCAGATGCAATAAGGCTTGCGCTGGGCCTTTGTTAGGGACAGGTCTTATCAGATTACCTAACAGCTCATACACTTTACGCCATATGGGTTCTATTTTTGGACATTCCCACAAGGTATGTATTAAGCTGCCGCTTTCCCTGCATTCTCTCCTACACATGGGTGAGGATGTAGGATACGCCTTGTGAATGCGGTCTGGTGTGTAATACCATCTTAGCATTACCTTTATTGCATTTTTGATGTGTGCTATGCTTTTTAGGGCCTTATATGTAGCGTTTATCGCTTTCCCCAATCTGTTGGTAGTATAGTTCTATTAAGTTCCCTCTCCCATTGTTTTAATGCATAGTTTTTCTCGAATTGCATACATTCGGTTAGGTGTCTATATACCAGACTTAGACCTTTCCTCTTGGAGTACACTAATCTTTTTAGTTGTACGTCATGGTTTTGCGGATTTTTTATTTTCCCATCGATAAAATGTTTCAGTCGCAAATATGTGAATACAGGCGGTCCCTGGGTTTCATACAAGATAGGGTCTGTAGGTTTGTTCTTAAGTTGAATTTGTATGTAAGTCGGAACTGTATATTTTATCATTGCAATCCCAGCCAGAACTTTTTGGGTCTCTGTGACAATTGGATTTTAAAAATGTTGGGTTGTCATAAGAACCAGGATTAACAATAAAGCTTCATTACAGACACCATTGATAACTGTTACAGCTGTTTATTGTAGCCTGGGACTAAAGTACAATTAATTACCAATATCCAGTGGTCTGTTTGTAACTATGGGTCGTATGTAAGTTGAGTATTCTTAAGTAGGGGACTGTCTGTATTTCAGAGCTGGGAATCTGAAATTTCTCTCTAATGCAAGTATAAGAAAGTACCTTACCCCTTATCATTATTTGAGATATTTGTTTAATACCCGCATCTGTCCATTTTTTTCAGATTTAAATCTGTTGTGATGTTCTCAACCATGTCTAAGTGCAATTCAGCTATTTGTAACTCTTTCATGTGTGTATACACCTTTGAATGTCCCAATATCCACACTCTTATAAGATTGTGGGTCAGCGGCAGAATGTGTTTGTGTATTAGTGGCCCATATAAACTGGATTGTAGTATAGAGATTACCTTTTCCTCTATTTCCATCCAGGGGAGCTTATTGTTAGTGTTAAGCCACTGGGGGGCTTGTTGTAGAACTGAGGCTTGATAGTATCCCTTTAAGTTTGGCACTCCCAGCCATCCTGACGATTTATGTTTGATTAGTAGCTTCTGCGCTAGTCTCGGCTTATTGCGCTTCCATATATGAGTTCAGCAATTGGTTTGCTTTAACAAAAAATTTCTCTGGCTACTCTATAGGCAATGTACGGTATAGATAAAGCAATCTGGGTAGTAGTAGAATTTTAAAGGCTGCTACTCTTCCCATCCAAGAGACTTCCCTGTGTTCCATATTATTAACTTCCTTCCTCAGTGTATCCATAAGAGCTTCATAGTTTAAAGTGTATAATTTAGAAGCTTGTTTTGGTATTTGCACCCCTAAATATTGTATGCTCAGTGAGTGCCAGTCAAATGGGTATTTGGCTTGCAGAAATGAGGTAACTTCCGCTTTGATATTTATGGGCATAGCCTGAGTTTTAGATGTATTCAGTTTATAGTATGATATATTCCCAAATTTCCTTATTACTTCCATGGCATTTTCTATGGAGTCCTCTGGGTCGGACATTGTGAGAATTATATCATCTGCATAAAGCGAGATGATATGTTCAGTGGGTCCTATTTTTATGCCTCTTATTCCCTCTTTATTTTGTAGTGCGCATGTAAGAGGTTCTAGTGATACAATAAATATTAACGGTGACAAGGGGCACCCTTGGCGGGTTCCGTTGGTTATTTGGAAAGGGTCTGATAAGGTATTATTGGAGTACACTTTCGCCGATGGTGCCGAGTATAGTGCTTGAATCGCTTTTAATATTTCCCCCTGAAAACCCATTTTTTCCAGAGCCGAGAAGGTATACAACCAATGAATGCGATCGAATGCCTTCTCGGCATCTAACACTAGCATGATCGCCTCTATCTTGTTGGAATCAATATAGTGTAGTAAGTCCACCACCTTTCTGGTGTTATCTGATGCTTGGCGACTTTTTACAAATCCAACCTGGTTAGTGCTAATAAGTTCTGGCAAAATCTCCATTATTCTTGTCGCCAGGACTTTGGCGTATATTTTCGTATCTACGTTTAATAACGAAATTGACCTAAAATTTTGTGGTATTTCGGCTGGTTTTTCAGGTTTAGGTAGGGTAATTATTGGAGCTTCTTGGTTTTCTTCTGACATGTTACCCTTCTGCATAGCTTGGTTTAACATAGCCATTAAGTATGGAATTAGTTCCTCTGTATGTGTTTTGTAATACTCCCCTATAATCCCATCTGGTCCCGGGGCTTTATGTGTTGGCAGTGCTTTAATGGCCCTAGATACCTCATCTGTGGTAATAGGTTGGTTACGGTTTTTAACCCCTTAAGGACGCAGGGTTTTTCCGCTCATTTCTCGCTCTCCAACTTCAAAAATCCATAACTTTTTCATTTTTACGTTTTACTTTTTCATTTTCAAATTTTACTTTCCCGTAATGTTATTTATTTTAACATGCCGTGTACTGCGGAGCTGAAAAAAATTCCAAATGTGGAAAAATAAAAAAAAACGCACACGCATCACGTTCTTGTGGGCTCAGTTTTTTCGACTTTGACTGTGCACTCAAAATAACACCTCAGCTTTATTCTTTGGTTCGGTGCGATCGCGTTGATAGCAAATTTATACAGGTTTTATTGTGTTTTAATACATTTTCAAAAATGAAACGAATGTGCACATCTTCTGACGCTAATAACTTTTTCATACACAGAGCTGTGTGAGGTGTCATTTTTTGCGAAATGAGGCAACGTTTTCATTGCTACCATTTTGAGGTCTGTGCGACATTTTGATCATTTTTTATTTCATTTTTTATGTGATGTAAAAAAGTGTAAAAGTCGCATTTCGGACATTTGGGCGCTATTTCCCGCCTCGGAGGTCACCGCCGGCCGTAACCGTTTTTATATTTTGATAGATCGGGCATTTTGGGATGCGGAGATACCTAATATGTTTGTGATTTTTACTGTTTATTATGTTTTATATCAGTTCTAGGGAAAGTGGGGTGATTTGAATTTTTAATATTTTATAAATTTTTTTTATTTCTTAAACGTTTTTTTTTTCTTTTTTTTCCACTATTTCTTAGACCATCTAGGGTACATTAACCCTAGATGGTCATATCGCTCCTACCATATACTGCAATACTTCTGTATTGCAATATATGGCATTTTTGCAGGTCATTCATTACAATGAGCCACTGGCTCATTGTAATGAATCTCCAGAAGCCATGTAGCCTCATGTCAAAAGAAGACCCGAGGCTACCATGGCAACCGATCGACTTTGCCGGCGGCAATGACAGGGTTAATAGCAGCGATCGGTGCAAGCACCGACCGCGGTTATTAGCGGTGGGGGTTTTCTGCAAAATGCAAAAAACCCCACCTTTGTATGAAGAGGACTCGGCCCGTGAGCCCTCTTCATACACTCCTTATACCTCTGTGCTGTAGAGCTACGGCGCAGAGCGTTAAGGGGTTAAGTTGGGACTGAGAAAGACGCACCGACCGCGGTTATTAGCGGTGGGGGTTTTCTGCAAAATGCAAAAACCCCCACCTTTGTATGAAGAGGACTCAGCCTGTGAGCCCTCTTCATACACTCCTTATACCTCTGTGCTGTAGAGCTACGGCGCAGAGCGTTAAGGGGTTAAGTTGGGACTGAGAAATACGTTTCATTTCGAGGCTTTCCAGAAAATCTTCCATTTCCTGTATGGATGGCTGGTATGTAAAGGGGTCGCTATTTAAATTATATAGGGAGGCATAGTATTCTTTAAATCTATTTGCTATACTGACCGGAGTAATACGTTTTCCAGACTTATCTGCGTTGTAAAGAAATGGGATTTTTGCCCTTAGTTGTCTATTTTTGAAGCGGTTAGCTAGGATTTTTCCCGCCTTATCTCCTTGTGAATAAAATCTAGCCCCAGTTTTAAGTAGCCTTTTCTCATATGTATGGATGAGTAATAGTCTAAGTTTTTCCCTTTGTTGGTTTAACGCTTCTAAGTTTGTTTTAGGGGGTTTGTTTTATTTATTTATTCTAGATGTTGTATCTTCTCCATTACTTCTGTTATCTGTACTAGACATTGTTTTTTATCTCTAATTCCCAATTGGATGAAGATGCCTCTTATATATACTTTATGTGCATTCCATATGAGTGTTGGGTCAGTTACTGAATGGGGGTTAAATCGGAAATATTCTTTTGTGTCTCTCAACAGAATTTCCTTATACTTGGGTTGTTGGAGAATATATTCACATCGCCAAATATAAGTTGGAGATTGGTCGTATATGTCGGATATTTCAATTTTAATTGCCGCGTGATCTGACCAAGTAATCATATCAATGGTAGATGACGCTATACGATTGAGTAGGGGTCTGTTAATCAAAAATAAATCTATCCTAGTGTACGTGTTATGTACTAGTGAATGGAAGGTATAGTCTCTCTCCGAATTGTGTTGTGCCCTCCACACATCATATAGGTCATTACGCCAAAATTCTTCTCCCAGTCCCTTTTGGTGTCTATTACTACTTGCAATCCATTGTTGGGTCAGGGGTAATGTTGAAATCTCCTCCTAATATGATATTGCCCTGAGCATGTTTTTTTACTATTCTGAATATTTTCCTAGCAAAGTGTATTTGTCTCTTATTAGGTGCACATATCGTACCTAAAGTATAGGTTTCATTATTGATTTCACATATTAATATCACATAACGGCCCATAGGATCTCGTATCACTTTAGTCTCCTGGAAAGCACAGGTGTTTCTAATTGCCAAAAGCACACCTCTACTCTTTGTTTTATAGTGTGCTTGATACACATTTGGGTAAGCTGGGTGTCTCATTCGTGGTGCATCCACTTCTTTCAAATGTCTCCTGCACATACAAGACGTCACATGATGCTGAGCATGCGTCTTGCCACACCTGTGATCTCTTATAAGGATTATTTAATCCTTTAGCATTAATGGAAAGTAATTTTACACTCATTTTGTTCAATATTAAATATATAGTCTGATCTCACCCTCTTTCTCTTTTCCTTCGCCCTCCAGGATACTCGTGAACCAGATCCTTTGGTTGTTTTGGAATAAGCCTGTGACAATAAGAACAATAAAACAAAACCAAACATTAAACATTTTTGGTGCAGCCTTAACTTCAAAGAAGGAAAACATTGCATTGGGTCTAATCCACTGCCCTGTGGGGGTGAAATACCAGTTCAGATAAAGGATACCAGTCCTGTGGATTAACTAGACCCTTCAATAAAACCAGCTATTCGCCTCAGCTCTCATCTATGATGTTTGCCCTTGGACCCGACGGTTTGCCATTCTTTTTCCATTCTGGTGAGGCCTTGGTTATGCCGTGGCTGGATTTCTGGGAGAGGAATCCCCCATCTCTTTAACACCTGTAGGCCTTCCTCCGGACTCCTGATCAGTGTTGTAGTACCATTTCTCGCCACTACCAACTTCATGGTGAATCCCCACTAGTACGGAATCAGCTTTTCTCTTAACTTGGAAGTGATTGGAATGAGTTGTCTCCTCAGTCGTAGAGTAGTTACTGATAGGTCCGCATAGATTGAAATGTCTTCATACGGGGCTGGAAGAGTTCCTTTCTTCCTGGTTGTGTCCATTAGTCTTTCTTTAATGGTGTAAAAATGTATCCTCGCTAGGACGTCTCTTGGCACTGTCTCATCTATGTGTTTCGGTCTTGGTAATCGATGTGCTCTGTCTATAATTAAGTCCTGCTCATTACATTCTGGGAGTAAAGCCTTGATCAATCTTTGCAGGCATTTGGTCAGCTCCGCTTGCCTTACTATTTCCAGAATCCCTCTGACTTCGTGGTGTATTCGGTCACCCATAGCATGTATCTCTGCTTTCACTGGTTTGAGCATAGTAGATATGTACCCTTGGAATGATTGGCACCATACTGTCACCATGTGTTTCATGGTCGCTTCTGTTAACCCTTTATCTGTGGCAGGGAGGGGATATCAAATGGGTCTATATGTTCTGCTTCATTTATTAGCCCACTATCTATTATGTCCCCGCTGCTCTCTACAGATAGTCTCGGCCTTTGTTTGGCTGGGTTCTGTGAGTGGGTTAGCGGCAGCCATGTTGCCGAGTTACTGCGTCTCATAGGCTCTGCCTGCTTGGTTATGCTCCCCTCCGGGGATCTCTCACCTCTGCTCCTTAGATTCTGGGGGCTTTCGGAGTTTGGGGAGGACGGTGCCGAGCATGATCTTCTGCTAATGGGTGAGCTTGCACTGCTCTCTTCTCCTTTCAGTACTTGATGTGCGCGCACAGCTCGCGTGTCTGAGTATTATACGCCATCTTGGTTTTGCTCCGTGCCCGCTCTTGTGTAAAAGTCCGTTAATTTGCGGGGTCAGGAGACATTTCTCCACTTCTTAGTCATCTCTCCGGACTTCTCCGCGGTGTTTGAGCTGCGGATAATCAGGTCCGTGCTGTGCATCGTCGCTGATATTGGAGCTGTCAGCTGAGCAGGCTCAGTGTGCGACTGTCCCGCTCGGCATCCAGGCATCCAGTGTGTAATTTTTTGAGGGACATGATGACATTTCCACTACTACCATTTTGGTGACTTTGCAACATTTTGGATCCCTTTTTATTACATTTTTATGTGTTGCAAAATGCCAAAAAGTGCCATTTCGGAAATGTGGGTGCCATTTTCGGTTTATGTTTATGATTTTTATTGCATGTTTATTTTATTCTAGGCAGGGGCATTGCTAGGGTGGTAAAAGATCCAGGGCACGGGCCCCAATGCATGTGTATTGCACTTACAGTAATGCCTACTCCTGTACATGTAGAAAGAACAAAAAACAACAGGAGTGGATCAGATCTAGTGGTGAGAAGAATACTGCTCACCTGAAAGCACCTTGTTACAGTGCGGTGTGTAGCCCACCCTGGGAAATGGGAAAGGGTCATATGGCAAAGCAAAGGCCAGTAGTTAAAGTAGATGAGTGTTTGGTCCAACCAGCTCCCACAGCTCCCCAAAAAACCTGGACCCTGAACTGAGGCCGATATAAACCGGCAGATTACAGTCCTGCTGGGGGACTGCAGTGTGCTGTGGGAACCTTATCCTTCTGACAGCATACAGCAGTCATCTAGTGGGACTGTTATCTGCTGGTTGTGTTATTTATCTTTTTGGTCTGAAGAATGATTCTATAACCGAAACGCGTTACTTAGAAATATTATTTTATTAGTGTTTTTAAGATGTTGCTATTTTTGCTTACCATTTTATAATAATACTAAAAATATTTTCTTATTTTCATATTTTTCTGTTTTTTTTTACTCCTCTACATAACCCCTCATATTTGGTTGTGCCAATAACAACTTTACTATGAGTATATACAGCTACAGAAACACTGGAGAAATCCCTACTTTGTATATCTAGTGACTTCATTAGACCCTGCATCACAACATCTTATGTTCCTCATTGTCCCTATATCTTAGTTCCCTGACAGTGTTATCCTGCTGCTGCCCCTAACAATTTCCCCTAAATACTGTAAGGCTGCGTTCACATGTTTGTCTTGCATTTAAACAAAACCAGGTGCTCGTTACCAATCAAATGTGTTTCACTGGAAGCCATATGCAATCAAACCGAGGCCTGTCCTAGTGTCACGTGTGAAAACGCCTCAATAAATGTGCCCCACACAGTTACCCCCAGTAATGTGCCCTCAAAAGCCCTCAGTGATGTCCCCCACAAAGCTTCCTCCAGTGATGTCCCCCACACTGACCCCCAGTAATGTCCACCAGACACCCACCCAGTTATGTCCCCTACACAGCTACCCCCAGTAATGTCCCCCATACAGCCCCCCTGTAATGTGCCCCACACTGCCCCCCAGTAATTTCCCCCACACTTCCCCTTAGTAATTTGCCTCACACAGCCCCCCAGTAAGTAATGTGCCCACACAGCCCCCCAGTAAGTAGTGGGCCCACGCAGCCCCCCCCCCCAGTAATGCCCCTTACACAACCCCCCAGAAAGTAATGTGCCCACTTGCCCCCTAATAATAGTAAAGGTATGTTGTTATTTGGTTAAAAATATTTCTGAAACCATTTAAACCTACACTAAAGAAAATTGTTTTATATTTAAATGCTGATAAGTTGTACCAGGTAATTTGAGTGTAGCAAGGCTCATAGCTGCCTGAAGTAAGCATTCGTTATTATGAGCTGTGTTCTTGAATACTGCTACTCCTTACTCTGATAAAATCGAAATCACATGAGGTAAAGATTCAATCTAAAACCTTGAAGGCATTTCTCATAAATCTGATAAATTACAGCCCAGGTGCGGTAACAATTTGTCAAGATTGTAAATATGAAGAGTTTAACCAAGCTGTCACAATGAAGAAAGTGAGAGTCTGTCTTAGAGTCTCTACCTGCAAATCACACCTGGACTATATTACCGCGTGCAAGCTTGGGCCAAATTTACAATCTTTTAACAGTTACAAGCAATTATGTTTGTGTAACTACTCAAGTCGTTAGCAAGTCCATGCAAGACAGTATCTCTTTTCTTACAGCATAGACAGTTATCTATCATTTCATATTAATTTATTTAGGAATCCAAAATAAAAGCAGCACATACTCTCAGAAGGTTTATCTGAAGATAAATTTAAACTGTTGAAAACCACTTTTGTACAACAGAATTTATTCAAATGTTTTTATAGCCTTTGCACTAACAGTGCAATTTAAATTGCATAAATTAACACTACCTCATAAATTATATTATTAAAAGATTCAGTTGTTGGCTCATTTGGCACGTGCAGAACTCCAGCTTTGCGGACTAGTGCTCGCAGCTCCTCTTAGCTGTGCTCTGAAGTTATATGGGTAGGAGGATCAAAGAGGCTACTGGGGCATGGAGTAGCTGCACCGTGTAGCCTCAGTTCCGGCTACTCCACACCCCAGTAGCCTCTTTAGAAAATGTGCATATTACCCCAATATAAGATTATAAAAGTTAGAGCTGAGTAAAGGATTAGCCCTAAAAAGGGCTATCCTTACCCAAGTTAGATGCACCTACAACTGGATCTACCTTAATAGACCTTAAAGGTAGGTTTTCTTTAATAGCTAATAATCAGTTTTTATTAACTCTTTCTTGGTGGTGGTTAAAAAAAAATCATAAATTCTTGTTTATAGTTTTTAGCCTTTTATATCCCGAATGTTCACTGTACCTTAAAAATAATGTGTTATCTTTATTCTATGGGTCATCACGATTACGACAATACCCCAGTTACATAACTTTTATGTGGTTAACTTGTTTTGCAGAATATAGCAGTGCAGTGCAGAATATAGCACTCATTTTGTGAGAAATTCACTTGTTTATGTATCACCATTTACTAATAGGCATAACATTTTTATTTTTTTGCTTACAGAGATGTTTTAGAGCTTATTTTTTGCAGGACAAGATTTACTTTTATTAGTATCATGTTGGGGTAGATGTTACTTTTTGATCACTTTTAATGCTGATTTTAATTCATAATTTTTGTGGGTTTTTATAATCCGCATACTGCAGGGATCTCGCGGTGACCACATGGGCTCAGCTTCTACCCTCATCCTATGACGTATAGTTATTGCTATTGTCTTTTGGTTTATATTTTTGTTTATTACTACTCTGTTCATTGTGTATAAAGATGTGTATCACTTCAGAAAGCCTATTATACCATGCCTGATGAAGGGACCACAGCTGTCCCAAAAGCTTGCTGAAATGTTTCAATCTCTCATATTTCAGTTAGCCATTAACCCCTTAAGGACGGAGGGTTTTTCGGCTCATTTCTCGCTCTCCAACTTCAAAAATCCATAACTTTTTCATTTTTCCGTGAACAGACCTGTGTGAGGGCTTATTTTGTGCGTAACAAATTTTACTTTCCCGTAATGTTATTTATTTTAACATGCCATGTACTGCGAAGCTGAAAAAAAAATCCAAATGTGGAAAAATTGAAAAAAAAAACGTCACATTCTTGTGGGCTCAGTTTTTACGACTTTCACTCTTCTCTCCAAATAACACACCTACTTTATTCTTTGGTTCGGTGCGATCGCGGTTATACCAAATTTATATAGGTTTTATTGTGTTTTAATACATTTTCAAAAATTAAACGAATGTGTACAAAAAAGAAAAAAAAAATTTTGCCATCTTCTGACGCTAATAACGTTTTCATACTTTGGCGCACGGAGATGTGTGAGGGGTAATTTTTTGCGAAATGAGGCGACGTTTTCATTGCTACCATTTTGAGGTCTGTGCGATATTTTGATCATTTTTTATTTCATTTTTTATGTTATGTAAAAAGGTGTAAAAGTCGCATTTCGGACATTTGGGCGCCATTTCCCGTCTCGGAGGTCACCGCCGCCCGTAACCGTTTTTATATTTTGATAGATCGGGCATTTTGGGACGCGGCAATACCTAATATGTTTGTGATTTTTACTGTTTATTATGTTTTATATCCGTTCTAGGGAAAGGGGGGTGATTTGAACTTTTAATATTTTATTAATTTTTTTTATTTTTTAAACTTTTTTTTTTCTTTTTTTTTTTTTCCACTATCTTTTAGACCATCTAGGGTACATTAACCCTAGATGGTCAGATCGCTGCTACCATATACTGCAATACTTCTGTATTGCAATATATGGCATTTTTGCAGCACATTCATTACAATGAGCCACTGGCTCATTGTAACGAATCTGCAGCTGCCAGATAGCCTCGTGTCAAAAGAAGACACGAGGCTACCATGGCAACCGATCGCCGCCCCCCGATGACGTTCGGGGGTGTGGCGATCGAAAAAAAGATGGTGGCGCCCGCGCGGGGTCAATAGCCGCGATCGGTGCTAGCACCGACCGCGGTTATTAGCGGTGGGGGTTTTATGCATTATGCAAAAACCCCCACCTTTGTATGAAGAGGACTCAGCCCGTGAGCCCTCTTCATACATCCCTTATACCTCTGCGCTGTAGAGCTAAGGCGCAGAGCGTTAAGGGGTTAAAAAGTATCACAATTTCAAGGAGGTTACTTTATTGGAACTATCAAAAGCAACAGGAATTTCTTCAACTGGCTAACACATTACAAAACTTTTTTTTTCTTGTGAAGATCAGAGAGGCTCAGAAACAGAGACTGTCTGATCCTGGTTCCATGTGACATCTGTACCTGAAACAGCCGTGAGCGCAATAGTCGCAATCAAGGCTGTTTAACCCTTTAAGGCTTCCTCACCTGCTGCCTCCCTCTCCACAAAACAGTTTCTGGGATGCCAATCATCTCCACTGCAACCCTGGACCCATGAAGGACACTAGGGTTGCCTTCAGTAGCTGACTGATAGTTCCTAACCTAACAACCTGTACAGTAAAATAGAACTTTACTAAACTAATATGGTATATTTATATATTTATAAATACAATGAAAATGGCCAACGTTAATATTTTGTGTAATATATTTGCAACATACATAAAAAAATATTGACAGCATAAACTTCCTCATCTTACTTGTTTTTAAAACAATGAATTGTATCCCCTCTCACTCTTATGAAATAATTATATATTTTATATCTTTAATAAAGTAGGTAATTTGTTTTTTACACAATTCTTCATGTTGTGTTCTCAGAAAACCTGACATATTATTTGTCTGTTATTTTGAAAATGCATTACATACATGTTTTATCCATTGTTCTGTCAAAATGTCATTAATTATTGAGAACAACATCACAGGTGAAGAAACTTCAGTGACACAAGGTATGTCACAAAGTATTTACAATTCTTGACCAGTACAACCAGTGTCTACCACTGTTTTACACTTTAACTGCTAAACAAATATAATAAAACCTCAGGCAACTTTGTAAAGCAGTGTTCATAAATCTGCCAAGTACTATGCAGATTTGACCAGTAGCCTAATTTGTCCTGTAATAAATCTACAATTGAGGTGAGAGCTATAAAAATACCACATGGAAATTTAAAGATAACATCTCTTTACCACGCCTTAACTCTAGCTTTTCTTTTTGAAAACTATGTTTTCATTAAATGTTTGTTGAAGAGAATATTTAATAAGAGACAGAAGATGAGGAAATAAGGCAGACCTATGGGTATAAACATACTTATAATTTGTCATATCTGTAAATTATAATTGGGAAAGATATCAAAGCAACAATTGAAACTATTTTACAAATTCTAACAAAAAAAATTATGGATGATCTGCCCAAATATAAATGTCCTTTCACCTGGATAGCTAGGATAAACATAATTAAGATAATTGTTCTTCCTAAAATGTTATATTTATATATATTCTGCTGTCTTCCAGCCTTCCCAAAAAATATATTAAGAGCCTACAAAGTCTTCTCCTCGGATTCCTTTGGAAGGGGAATTTAGGGAGAATCGGCTTCCCTGACTTAACATCATATCTGTTTGTTGCTAGGATAGAGTCCATAGTCTTTTGATTCCGGGAAAATCCAATCCCTTGGTTGGAATTACAAAATAAAAATGGCTTGTGGATTGTTTACATCTCATGACTTTCTATCTTATGCCCAAATAGTCAGTTCTATATATTCAGATATTATAGTAAATAAAACAACTTCCAAACTTGCCTTTTTGAAGGAATGGGATAAAGACCTTAACAGAGAGATCTCTAAACAAGAGTGGGAATTATCATGGAAATAAATAACCATGTACTCCAAGTGCATTAACCATATTGAATTGGCAAAAAAATAAAACTTTGTTGGCACTGTTTCCCAGAAAAAAATTGCAAATTTTGTAACATCAAAGGCAGCAATCTATGTTTGAAATGATGTGGCCAAATTGGGGGTGTTACCACTGTTGGTGGGGATTTCCTCGGATTAAACAATTGTGGTGCAATATTTTTGAAATAATCTCTAAGAAAATTATAAACCCCTCACCAGTGCTAGCACTTCTAACTATGGGCATGGAGATATTTTCAAATGATCTAAGAAATTTGGTCTCCCATATATTATGTGCTGCTAGACTAGAAATTACAAGGAAACGGAAATGTGTAACATTACCTTCTCATATCTCAGTTATTGACAAAGTAAACAGCTTGTTCCAGTATGCATACTCGAAAAATATATAATGCCATCATTTAAGAGTACATGGAAATCCTGGGTCAGTGATTCTAACTTGTTTTAAGGTTACTACCTATCTGTGTGCGCTATATAAATAAAGAATTATTATTATTATTATTATTATTGACGTATATATAGGTCATATATATTTTTTGTTTATATATATATATATATATATATTATATATTTATTTATTTTATTTATTTTATTTTTCCCTCTCTATTCTACCTTGTTTTTTTCTCTCTTTTTCTTATTACTAATTACCCTAAATGGAAAAATAGGGTTTTACCCCTGTTTTGGTATGGCAAGAACTGGACGATATGTACAGAAAGTATGGGTTTGATAAAACAAGAGAATATTTTTAAATATTTTTTTTTAATTTGCTTTATAAATGAATGAACTTTTACCAGAATAGCTTATAGAGCCACTTATTTTTCCCTTTTGCCAAATTTTAAATTACATAGTTGGCTATACATTAAACGGCTCAGATGCTAATTGATCATTTATCTTATTCATTGATAGGTCTTAAATAATTTTAAAAAATCTTCTCAACATACATGTTCCCATAACATTTAAGCTGGCAATACACATTAGATAAATGTAATCTGTCTGCAGTTCTGCAAAGTTATTGGATTTATTTGGTATATTTCAACTCAGGGATATGCCCAAGCAGAACATGAAAGGATATCCAAGTGGATGAAGGAATGATTACTATTCAGTGGAAAAACATTGGCCCAGTGTGCAGTATAAAGTGTTTGGCGAGTAGACACATATAATATTATTCTCCACTGTACAGTCCTATGGACTTAAAGAGCCAAGTATTGTATACCACATATAGAGGCACGTTTACTAACAACAGTGCAAACTGCACTAAATGCAGTTTGCCTGTGTAGTGTGCAGGGTGCATCAGACTCAAGATTTCTGGTGCACGTTCTTCTTTTCTTGATGCATCTTTAACATGGGGCGTGCAACACAATTTGGTCAGACTTTAACCCCTTCCCGACATTTGACGTACTATTACTGCATGGCGGGAGGTGCGTTCCCGCAAAATGCAGTAATAGTACGTCAAGCTTCTGGCGCCGGCTCCTGAACGGAGCCGGCACCAGAAGCTGCGGGTGTCGGCTATATATTATAGCCGACACCTGCCTCTACACCCGCGATCGGAGATTTCTCCGACCGCGGCGTGTCAGCGGCATTTTCGCTGGAATCGGACCCCCCCGCGGCGCTTACCGGGGGGGTCCGCTGCTCCGATCGCTGCCCCGGGACTGCCGGTGCCCGGGGCTGCGCGATCCTCCTGCCGGGAGCCGGGTCCCTGCCTTCTGTGCAGCATGCTCAGTGTGTCACATAATACAGTGTAATACATCTGTATTACACTGTATTAGGTGAAGAATAGCTTGAACAAGTGATCAATGGATCACTTGTTCAAGCTAACCTGTAAAAGTAAAGAAAAAAGGTAAAAAAACACTAATAACACACTTTTGAATAAAAATAATTAATTAAATAAAGTTAAAGTCCCCCTAAACACAAACATTCCCTATACACATCTAATAAAGTGAAAAAACCTGAAAATTTCCAAAATACCCCACATATTTGGTATCGCCGCGTCCGTAACAATCTGTACAATAAGTCAAAAACATTATTGGACCCGTACGGTGAACGCCGTAATAACAAAACGCGAAAAACTCGCCAAAAATGTAAATTTTCATAAAATCCCTTCACAAAAATGTTCCAAAAAGTGATCAAAAAAAAGTTATGTGCACCAAAATGGTACCACTGAAAAGGACAACTCAACACGTAAAAAATAAGCCCTAAACTAGCACTGTCAACAAAAAATTATTAAAGTTATATCTCCGAAAAGATGGCGATGCAAAAACAAAGGAGATTTTCTTTATATTTGTTTTTTTCCTGTAAAATCTATAAAAAACTATATAAATGAGGTATCACCGTAATCGTAGTGATCTGGAGAATAAAAATATTATAGTATTTTTAGTGTATGGTGTACGACCCCCAAAATATACAAAAAAAAGGAACCCAAAATTGACAATTTTCTTTTCCTCCATACATTAAAGAGTTAATAAAATCTCATCAAAAAGCTACAGACCCACTAAAATGAAGTATTTGTAAAGTTCATCTCATGTCGCAAAAAATAAGTCCTTATATGTCCAAATTGCCAAAAAAATAAAGATTGTATAGACATTATAAAGTGACAATGCATAATCTGCTCTGAATGGCGCAGCTCCCCTTCGATGCCCTGGCGTGTGCCCATACAGCAGGTTACCACCACATATGGGGTATTACTATACACGGGAGAGATTGGGTAACAAATTTTGTGGAGCGATTTGGTATTTTATCCACTGAGAATTTGTACATTTTATGAAAAACACATTAATTTAGTAAAAAAAAAAATTCAAAATTGCATCCGATTTTGTTTTAACCCCTGTAAACCAATTAAAGGGTTAACAAACTTCATAAAAGTTGTTTTACGTACGTCGAGGGGTGTAGTTTCTATAATGGGGTAATTTATGGGGTTTTACTTTTATTTAGGCCTCTCAAAGTGTCTTCAAACCTGAGCAGGTCCCTCAATAGCAGGCTTTTGCGTTTTTTATGAAAATGTGAAAAATCGCACCTAACGTTCAAAGCCCCATAACATCCTACAAAAATGATAGTATGTATAAAAAACCACGGAGGTATAAAGTAGACATTTGGTAAATGTTAGTTATTATGTTTTCTGGTGTTATGACTCATGTGTGGAAAAAGTAGAACTTTTGAATTTCGAAAATTGAGAATTTTTCCAAATTTTCACCAAATATCTGATTTTCTCATAAATAAATGCAAAACATACAACCAAAATTTTGTAACTAACATGAAGTACAATGTGTCACGAGAAAACAATTTCAAAATCACTTGGTTATGTTAAAGCGTTTCGAAGTTATAACCACTTATAGTGACACAGGGCAGATTTGAAAAAAATGGGCCGTGTCAGGAAGGTGAAAAGTGGCTTCAGCGTTAAGGGGTTAAAAGATAAATGTTGTGCACGGTCTGACTAAGCACTGTAATGCCCCCTAATTTGTGCCGCATGACACAAATGGGGTGCACTTTTTAAATACCTGTGCAAGCAGTTTTCACTAAAAAGAATGTGCAAAGTCCTTAGTAAATGTGTCCCATAGTGTTAATGTCCACAGGATATGCCATAAATAGATAATAGAGGCGGGTCAAGGGAATGGGGAATACTGACCCCCATTGGACAAAGACAGTGTCCAATGGATGCATGGCTAATCTCCATTCAACTGATTAGGAACCATGAAAAATTCTTTCCTTTAAGAAAGGCAGTCTGATTTGACATCATAATTTCATAAAATACATTATATTAGATTCTTGGAAAACTAAACTAAGAAGAGGAGCTAAGACAGAGTTGGCTGTACTTGTGAGTTGTGCTGCCCAAGGCACAATTAGTGAAGAAACCCTAGCTTAAAATATGTTACTCAACACCTCTGCCCCAATAAAAATTACATACAAAAAAAAAATAAAATGAATATGAGCACACATCTAATAAAATTTAAGAATAGAATAAAAACAAACATGTAAACTAGTTTCAATCTAGTATGGTACATAGATGTCAAAAGCTGACTATCATCATAGTACTAGTGAACAAATATGTCTTAAAGGGATATTCCCACAAAGAAAAGTTTCTTAAATATACTTAGAATAAGAAAATACCACATTATCTTATTCACTGTTAACAAAAATGTCTTTATCAGTCTTGGTATGCATAATTTCAGTTGCCCCTGGTTTCCCACCCTGGATCTTCTAACTTTAGGGTTGGCAGATATTTTGTCTGATGCTGTGGAGCTGAACTGTTCCCTGCACCCTTCAGTGGCCCCCACCCCTGCATTCCAGGGCAAGCTCACACTAATATACACATGCTGACTTCCTGTCGGCAAACAACAGCAGCAGAGAGAGGAGAGCTACAAGCTACATGCAGATAAGTCCTATATCCTGGGGGAAAGAAGGGAAGGAACATCAGATCTGATAGTGTTTTGTGACAGAGCAGAAATGTAGCAATGCTGGCTGTGAAATTGTGTGTGATATGCATCTCCTGGATCCTGGAGCCTTTCCTGTGGGCACCCAGACCATAACCCCCAAGATTGCCAGATGGGAATTAAGGCAACCTGAAGTGCTGAACTCAGCACTATTTTGAAACTAAACATCCTGAGCTACTTGGGACTACAGGTATGGACAGACATGGGTTATCTATGGAACTTCTCCTTGGGGCTCGGGATTCTTATTGTTCAGGAGACTCAGGAGTGAAGAAACAATGATAATCAAAATGCTTTTGCTTTTCTTTCTACTATATTTGTGTCCCCAGGACAATGATATGATTGCAAGTTGTGACAGGGACCAGTAAGTTACCTGTAAGTTACTGGTTAAATTGTCAAGTTGGCGCTTTACAATAAACACGTGGGTTTTGGTTGTAGTTTGGGCACTAGGTCTTTAGAATGTTTATAATCACTACCCTAGACCATCACACTAGGAATTTTCTTTTCTTTTAACTATGTGATTTTTTTTTATTTATAGTGTGCTCGCTTATTATCATATTCAGGGTTATTTCATATAGCTTGAACCATTTTATATTTTGTAGTATACCATTAAATATATTGTCATTTACTGTCTTTTATAAGCAATAGTCTGTGTACCAGATTAGGTTTTATCCATTGTATTCCATTCTGATCAAAATGCAGGCACACTCGTGCCCCTCAGTGTGGCGCGGCAACCCCCGGCCCGGACTTACCTCTCCTGGCTCCTGTCCAAGCTTTTCCTGTCCAGTCTTGTCCAAGCCGCGATCCTGCTGCCTGACTAGAGCTCGCACGTCCCCACTCACGAGGGCGCGCGCACCGGCTCATAAAGACTTAAAGGGGCACCACCAATTTGATTGGTTCTGGCTAATCTGGCTCAGCCCTTAAAATCCGGCACTTCCCTTCACTTACCACCAGATCTTCTCCTAGGATCTCCTATGGTTTCCATACCAAGCTTCCCCAAGCCATTCCTGAGGAAGAGAAAGCCATCCTGAGTTCCTATGTGTCTCCAGCATTCCCATAAGCTCCTCGTGTTCCTGTCTCCAGCATTTCCAGTGTTCCTCTGTGTTTCTGTCTCCAGCATCACCTGTGTTCCTCTGTGTCGCCTGTGTTCCAGCGTTCCTACGCTCCTGCCAGCTCCATGTCTCTGCCATTCTTGTGACCTGCTGTGCCTTCCAGGGTTCCTGTCCTGCTGTATCTTCCAGGGTTCCTGTCCAGCGGAATCTACAGTCCATGCCAGCATCATCAGTGTTCCTCTGTGTGCCAGCGTTACCAGTATTCCTCCGTGTTTCCTGCCGTCATCCCAGGTTTGGACTGTTTCCTGCATTTCCTGCCCTACTATCATGGCTGCCACCACGGGCCTAGTCGCACCTGTGGAACAACCTGGTGGCACCCCACCGCAGCAAGACCATCCCATTTTGCGGCGGGCTCTGGCAAAGACCAGATGCCACTTATACTCCGGTCCCTGGTTGCAGCTAGCTCCATCACCTCCCGTGGTGGTCGAGAGGGTATAGAGACTTTTTCCTTACACACTTGTCCCTACAAGTGCATCCCCTGACAATGGGGAGGAATTTTTATGCCCTCTTCGCTAGTTTTATGGCCCCATCACCCAATCACCGCTAGTTTGCAGCATTTTTTGGCTCGCACCACACTTTAGTAGCCTCTTTGTAGATAAGGGTGCCATAATGCCAGTTGGGGAGATTATGCCTCGTCATAAGAGGGGTATTCCCCAGAAGACAAGATTCTTAAATATACTCAGGGTAACAAAATAACACATTCTTTAATTCACTGTTATTAACAAAAATACAGCATTTCACAGATATAATTCTCACCTGTCGCTATCAATCATGACGGGGTCATTTATCTTAGAATGTTCTCTTTTTTTCTCTTTTTTGTGACTTTTCTTGGCACATTTGATATACTTCACCTAAATTTGCGATTTTTCCACTCACCTTAAAAAGCTAGCCATACAAGAATTATTCAGAGTTGTGTCTGATTTAACTTTAAAATCCCGAAGTTAACGTACATAAAACTAGCAATTTCGGTGCAAATAATGGTTAAAAAGTTGCAAATAAACTTCCGTCCTGACCAGATGTAAGAAAAGCTTAAGACAAAGTTGCAGAAGAGTTTGAGACTTTTAAGCGACATTTGTTCAACATTTTCATAGAAAGTGTCAAAAACTCCACATACGCAGATGCCTGATATATCAGCCTCTAAGATAAATCAAACAAGTCCAAAACTCATAAAAAAGACACATACAAATGTCCTGACTAAAGATAAATGACTCCCATGGTGTTTACAATTTTAGTTGTCCCTGGGTACGACCGTAAATCTTCTGACTATGGTTGGATTCTTCCCATGACTAGCTTCTCTTCTCTGCACACTGCAGTGCTCTCTGCCTCCTGCATTACAAGACCAGCTCATAAACAGGGACATCCTGGTGACAACCAGCAGTCTGCAGAGGCTTATTCTAAGAGTTGCAGACAGGTAAGTTGACACTGTGTTTTATTGATAAGGTGAGGGAGCAGAGGTGACTATGTGTTTTATTGATTAAGTGGGTTAGTAGAGTCGAGAGTGTCATTGTGTTTTATATCCATCTCATGGATTATCACCAGTTAATTCACCAGCTGTGTCTGCCTTGCTTCATGAAAAGCTGTTTTGTAAAAAATGTTCCTATATGCTATTTGTGCATGTACACTGTCATGCTATACTAATTTAAGATCTTTAGCAGACAGATCATATGCAAAACAGCCATATATTGCAATACATAAGTATGCAACAAAAGGTCAGAAAGTCCCCCTAAATGGTAGCAATAAAACATCATCTTGCTCCACAATAAATGATCCAAAGTGAAAAAGTTACTGGTGTCAAAATATTGCAAAACTAAGATATTTTGCTTTGAACAAAAAGTACATTTTTTTTTTAAATCTAATCAAACCTACATAAGTGTAGTATTCTCATAATCCTTGACACAAAGAATAAATGGAAGACATAAATGGGAGCACACTGTACAGAGCCTACAAAAAAAGGTGCAAATGCGTTCACCAGATTTACAAATTTTTTCCTGCTTCCAGTTACACTGCACGGAATATTACATACTAAGTCTAGGAATTACAATTTACTAAGCAGAAAACAAACCCACAGACAGCTTTATAAAGCAAAATGGCCAAAATGGCCAGGTCATTAAAGGGTTAAGATGATGCATATCTGGACACATGAATATAGCTCTGAACGAGATGTTGTGAGTGCCCCGATTTTCTATATTGATGTAGCAGGTAGTAATATAGTTTACTATAACCTCATAGCCATAAGCTAGCCAACTGATTGAGATCTATGAAGAGGTTTCTAGGCATGCTCTTTGCAGAGGGGGGCACCATTGTTTTGAGTATAGGTGTTTCCTTCTATTTTGAGTATCTTAGCTGTAATATCCAAAAGATATGTCAGGATTCTGGACCAACGCAGGAGATGTTACACGCCAACAGCTGGGACCGAAGTCTAAGTGACACCTGGTCTTCACCAGAGCTCGCCGCAAAGCAGGTTGGTCTTGCTGCGGCAGGGGGCCAGCAGGTCGCTCCACAGGTGCGTCTAGCCCGCGGTGGTAGCCAAGGTAGAATTGCAGAACACAGTCTGAGCCCAGGGTGACAGCAGGATAACTGCAGCGGAAGGGACACTGGAACTCACAGCAGAAACACGGGAGTGGGAACACGGAACTGGAACGCACAAACTGACTGGCACACGGGAACAGGATCACAGGACAGGAACGCAGGAACAGGATCATGGGACAGAAACACAGAGGAGCTCTCACTTCACAGGATAAGGCTTAAAGATCCATCGGGGAATGATGGGAGCCGACGGATTATATAGCAGAGCTGGATTGACCAGCGGTAATCATCAGGACACTGGCCCTTTAAATTCTGAAGAGCTGATGCGTGCGCCTCAGGGAGAAGTGAAGCTTGCAAGGCCTAGTCAGGACCGGAGCCAGACTTTGGAGAGGTAATTGTGGGCCTGAGAATGGGGCAGCGCCACACAGAAAGGCATCGGTGTGCATGCAAACCGAGTCATGGATCGAGGGGGCACCTGTGACAGTACCCCCCTCCCTTAGGGCCTTCCTTTTCTTAGGCCTATACCTCTTTTTTTTTTTAACCCAAGACACCTCTGGTGGAGACTACAATCCAGGATATTCTCATCAGACAGAATCCAGTTCTGGGGAGCAGGTCTGACATACGTCTTTCCAGGAAGTAGCTTCTGAGGAACTGACTCCTGTCCAACAATGTCCGCAGAGGTCAGGACAGCTGGCGGTGATTCAATGGAGAAGCATTCTGATCCCCAACTCAGGACCTCCCCAGCCTTCCAGTTGAGGACCAGAGAGTGAAGTTGCAGCCACGGAAGACCCAGGAGAAGAGATGAGGTGGATTATGGCAGGACATAGAAGAATAGTCTTTCTTTGTGATGAGGTCCAACCATGAGAATTGGCTCAGTGCGGTACCGGACCGGATCAGATAAGATTTGTCCATCGACAGAGGATAAGGAAAGGGGATTCTTGAGAGGAACCACTGGGATGCGATTTCGGGGGACCAGAACTTCATCCACAAAATTCCTCGCAGAACCAGAGTCCAAGAAGGCCTAGACTTGCACAGGAGTGTGAACACTGACACCAAGGAGTACAGGAACTTTCAGACGTGGAGACACCGTATTTACACCTAGGGATGTTCCTCTCAGTAAGGTGTTGGCGTCTCCTGGACGTGCTGGAACGGACAGGACAAGCCCCAATGGAGTGTTTGGGACTAGCATGGTACAAGAAAAGCTTCTCCCAGAAATGTCTGGAACGTTCCTCGGCGGTGAGATGGACTCTGTCGACTTGCATAGGCTCCACTTCAGACTGTGTGGCCGGAGGCTTTTGGAAAACCGGAGCCAAGTGAGGAAGTTGAAGAAACAGAGCTTGTGGTTGCTCGTGATGCAGTTCTCCAGCAGTCTCCATGAACTGAACATCTATACGAGTGGCCAGGGTGATGAGACCACTTGGAGTAGCTGGCAGACCACGGGCAGCCAGAGCATCTTTGACCTGGGGAGACGGTCCTTTTTTGAAAGTTACTGACAAGGCCGCATCATTGCAGAATAGCTTGGAGGCCAGGGTACAAAACTTGACAGCATATTCACCCACAGATGAGTCTCCTTGGTGCAGGTTCAGTAGTGCTCCTTCAGCATGCAGGTTCCTCAAACACAGAGCGGAATTTAGCCAGAAACGCAGCATACTGACTATAAAGGCCATCTTGGAGCGTGCGGTGACAAACTGGGATGGCATAAATTCAATGTGCAGCGAGCACTGGGTGATAAAACCCCTGGCATATCAGGCATAGAGAGTCTGAGCCTTGGTCCTGCTGCCGGAGGAAATGCCAGGAAGACTGGAGAAGTCGCAGGAGTAGTCACAGGAGCAATCAAGCAGCTGCTGGGCGAAAATGCTGAGAAGATCAGTCCGTTCCGGAGGTGACTCCTTGGTGGGATCCATGGCTGGATCTTATTGTCAGGGTTCTGGGTATGTGGAACTTCTGGACCATCGCGGGAGATGGTACTAGCCAACACCTGGGACCGTAGTCTAAGTGGCACCAGGTCTTCACCAGAGTCCATCGCAAAGCAGGTTGGTCCTGCCACCAGGTCGTTCCAGAGATGCAACTAGCCCGCGGTGGCAGCCAAGGTAGAATTACAGAACTCAGTCAGGATCACAGGACAGGAACACAGGAAACACAGAGGAGCTTTCATTTTACAGGATAAGGCTTGAAGATCCCGCGGGGAATGATGGGAGCCCACCGAGACATGGATCCCGGGCGCACCCGTGACAAGGTATCTGATTCTAAAATTGATTGATATTGTATTAGTTATTAAATATTGATAGGGACACAGGAAAATATTTAGATCACTAGACTGTAGCAGATATCACATATGGAAGAGCTAACTGTACAATTAGCCCTAGATTATATGTACAGAAGTATGAAGGAGCAGGCCATGAATGTTTGATCCAATAGAAAATTGCTGTATTAAATCAGATAAAGCTGAAATAGCAGTCCTATGCTGTAGTACAAAACTAAGCTATAATAAGGTTATGTGAATAAGCCCTTCATACCTTCTTTGACCTTTTCATCCTACCTCTTTTCTCTTATTAGTGTTATGATTATTATTAGGCTTTAATGTAACCTGTTTTCAAAAACTCTGCACAGGGTTAACAACTGTTAAAAAAGATTTAACATAAAGACCTAAGTGAAAAGAATGGGAGGGGTTTTACTTAAAGCATGGAGTACGTTTTAGTGCAGGAAATAATTAAATGCAAAAGTTTGAAGAAACCTTTTTCTTATTGCTCATTGCTGATTTGTAAACTTTATTGCAGAATAGGAAGTATGTACATATATCTGTATTGATTTGATGTTTTTTTTCCCAAAAGAACGTAATCTTCAGTGGTATTAATAAAAACAGAAGCAAATTGCAATAACTGCAGACAGATGACATGTCCTCTTGTTGCCACTTTCTATCCCTTTCAGTTTATCATGTGTTAAGAGGCATTGTTGGAAATTGCTTATTGAGTGAATAATCTACACAGACAGGTAAGCTTCAGGTTAATATGCTAGGGTCTTTAGCTCCACGTCTTATGCCACATTGATCATTCTCTTCTGCTGGAGTTATTTTTAAAGCAATGAGAATACCATGTTGACACTAAGACTTCTTCAAAGTAAGTGTATAAGAAAATGAATTGGCAGTAGTATTTTTTCTTACATATGGGAGAGATTTTTTGGCTTGCTGTAACTGCCTGTGGGTGAACATAACTTGCTGTTTTACATGAACAAAAAAGGGAAAGTTTTCAACTGAATACAATTTTCTTGACATTTTGGCAGCTGCTAAAAAGTATCTTAAAACATTTTACATATGACACAGTAAATCATCTTCTTAAAGTAAAAAAAAAATACATTTAAGGTATATAATTTTAGCAATGCTTCCTTTTAAATATGCATCTTTTAAGTATTAAAAGAAATTGATGTACACTGTACATGTAACTAATAAGATGCCATAAAACAATGTGTAAATGGACAAATAGCATTCAAAAGACTAACACATACTAAGAAAAATAATAATAATTGCAATCTTTATTTATATAGTGCCATCATATTCTGTAGCTCTTTAGAAATCATGGGGGAGATTATATATGTATATTTATGTGTGTATGTATGTAATATATGCATGTAATAATCGTATTGTAGGCAAAATTTCACTCCTAGTCTTTTTTTTTAGGTGGATGTATAAGTTGAGATACCTGTGATTACTGATACCATGGCTGGTGTTTTACTCTTCCAGAAACTGATTAATCATTTAATGAAGATCTTAGACATTCTAAAATTCTATTAAAAAGATGTGTTAGAACAAAACATTGTTTATGGAATAAACAAAAACTTTAATTAAGCGAAAGATACATTTAAAATTAGCATGATTATAAAATGTAACTGAATGTTCTCAAGATTCACATGGCTAGCTATGCAACACACAGTACATTAGTACAGTGAGGGAAATAAGTATTTCATCCCAGGCCGATTTTTCCACCTACAGAGAATGAATCGGTCTGTCACTTCAAATGTGATAGACAGAAACTAAAAATAAACCTCGAAAATCATATTGTAAAATGTTTAAATAATTTGCTTTATATTGCATTATATAAGTATTCAATCTCCTACCAATGAGAAAAAAATATGGCTCTCTCAGTTCTGTTTGTTTTTCTTTAAGAAGCTCCTGCTACTCTGCACACATACTTGTATTAATTGTACTTGTTTGAACCTGTTTCCTGTCCACGCATTCAATCAATCACAATTTGACCGGTCCACTATGGACAAAATTATAGACCTTCACAAGGTTTGGATGGGACAATAGGCAAGCTGCTTGATGAGAAAACAACAACTGTTGGCACAATTATTAGAAAATAGAAGAAACACTATATGACTGTCAATCTTCCTGTATCTGGGTTTCCATGCAAGATCTCACCTCGTGGGGTATTCTGAGAAATATCAAGAATCAGCCCAGAACTGTTCTGGTCAATGACCTGAAAACAGCTGGGAACACAGTCTCAAAGATTAATGTTAGTAACACACTACACCATCATGGATTAAAATAATTCAGTGCTTGGCAGGTCTCCCTGCTCATTCCAGCTCATTTCAAGGCCCGTTTAATGTTCCCCGTTTAATGACCATTTGGATCAAGAATAGATGGGGCCATGAATTACAAGATTTTGAACAAGAGCATCCTTCTCTCAACAAAAGCATTGAAGATGGCTTGTGGTTAGGTCTTCCAGTATAACAATGACCCAAAACACACAGTCAGAGCAAGTAAGTAGTGGCTCCATATGTGTATGTTAAGGTCCTGGAGTGGTCCAGACCTCCAGACTTGAGCCCAATAAGAAATCTTTGGAAGTAGCTGAAACTCAGTGTTGCCTAGAGACAGCCTCAAAACCTAAAAGATCTGGACAAGATCTGTATGGAGGAATAAGTCAAAATCCCTGCTGCAGTGTGTGCAAACTTGGTCATGAAATACAAGAAACATTTGACCTCTGTTTTTTGTTCTTGTAGCTAATTTTATGTTCTGTTCTGATAATTACAGTATTTTTCAGACTATAAGGTGCACCATCAATAAATGCCTGCTAAAACGTCCAGGTTCATATATAAGGCGCACCTGATTATAAGAATGAATGACCAGCAGGTGGCAGACCTGTGCACAGTTCAAGGCAGCTGTTGTCTGTAAGTACAGTTCATATATAAGGCGCACCGGACTATAAGGCGCACCTTTGATTTCTGAGAAAATCAAAGGATTTTTAGTGCGCCTTATAGTCCGAAAAATACAGCAATCATTTAAAAATAGTACAACATGATTTTCTGGATTTCTTTTAGGTTCTGTCTCTAATAGTTAAATGTCTTTACAGTAAAAATTCAGATCTCTCCATTCTTTGTAGGGGGAAAACTTGCAATATCGGCCTGGGATCAAATACTTATTTACATAATTGGTTATGTAAATTCAAGGAGGCAGAGATTTTAACACTGAAGTCAAGCTCTCGCTTCCTTAGAAAGCCCCTTCACTGTAATTGATGGCTAGAAAATAGCAAAGTGGATTCACTCGTGTTAGAGTTCGGTGGCAGTGAGATCTTTTGTCACATATCTTTCTTATCTTACTAACAGTGTTCAAGCAAAATCTCCTCAGGAATGCTTGACTACTTGGCTGAGATAAAAGCCAGCCATACCAATGAACTAACAGCTATTACTAATATTGTTGCTTGTCTGATTTAACTTTTGATGTCTGATAGAGTCTCCATCTGCTGTGACTGTTGGATACAGAGATTTATATGACCCAGTTTCAATTGTCTTAGAGCTTGTTGAGCTCTTTACAAAGTGTCCCCTGCTAGACAGCATTTAAAATAGCTGGACTGGGAATTTTGGCATCAAAATTCAGTTCCCTTGGACACCATTCATATTATCAAGCACATAACCTGTTATCTGATTATTCAGTCAGTGCTCAGAATAAGCGGTTAGGACTCTCTATATACCGACTTAATTCTTTTGGACATTTTCAATAGTAACCAAATATCTAACCTGCTTGGCGAACTGTGTGGCTCTGGTTAAAAAGGAAAAGAAAAAAAAGGGAAGCGAGAGGGAAGGGGGACAGGAAAGGAAAAGAGAAAAATGGAGAAAAAATTTACTAATACTCTTTAATAATATTTAAAAAGTTCTCCTTTCTCTACAGGATTAAAGACACTCTATGGGGCAGATTTACTTACCTGACCCTGTCACGATCCTGTGGTGCGTTGTCCGACGAGGATTCGGGTCTGGCGGGATTCACGTAGCTCATGCGCTCGAGTTTCTGCATCCGTCACTTCTGCGCCGAGGTCCCCTGGAAGTCACCTGCTTCTTCCCGGTGCTTGTAAGTGTGTGTCTTGCGACATATTTCTAATTGCTAAATCCTGCGTGTTGTCCGGCGGCCTGTCCCCCGATTTCTGTTGCATGCAATCCAAAATCCCAGTGCAATTCAGCGCAAAAACATAAATCGTTGGGAAACCACATGAAAATTCGTCCGACTGATCCTTAGTAAATAAGCCCCTATATGTCTGCTATCTTCTTGTCTGGTGTGAATAGAATCAACTGCACTAATATCCTGCGACCCTCCTTTGTTTGTGATTATATTTTTTAAGTGTTTTCATGCTTCCTGATCATTTCTATTAAATATTCTGGGAAAGTCCCAGGCCTAGTGAGGAGGCAAGACACACAGACCATCTAAACTGAAATTAAAATTGGTCCTCCACTGGAATTGTTTGGAAAGGAAAAAGGAAGAAAAAGCTAATTGAGGGTTGTTTTGTCTTTTCTTGCTACATTGTATTTTGATTCCATATATATTGATACACACATCTCCCCAAAAGCGTAAGAAACTTGCAGTGATTGACCATCTTAAGGTGCAGTTGGCCTCTGTTTTGCTATTGGACTCCATCTTATTTTTGGCAATTGTACACAATGGCTCCAAAAGGGAATAAAGCAGAAAAATATCAAGGAACAGTCTCACCCAAAGAAAAACCTTATAGTAAAGGTGATAATAAATTGGATAAAATGTGGCAATCCCCCCAGACTAGAAGTAAAGTGAACCAAAAATTAAGTGCGGACTCTAAAGGACAGATCAAAGCTGGGTGAACGTAGAGGAATAAGCTATAGAAACTGGTGAAGAAGGGAATGTTGAGTTGTACAAAAGTTCTACCGTAGAAATTCTACAAGCAATAAGGGACTGTAATACATCCATGTTGGACTTAAACAACAAGTTTGATACAGAAATAATGGTGATCAGGAGCGATCTTAAAAAAGTAAGGGAACAAATGAAAGATAATGGGGCAGATTTGCTTACCCTGTCCTGTTGTGATCCCGCGGTGCATTTTCCGATAAGGATTCGGGTCTGCCGCGATTCACTAAGATCGTGCTCCTGAGTTCCTGCATCCATCGCTTCTGCGCTGAGGTCCACCGGAGTTCACCTGCTTCTTCCAGGTGCTTGTAAGTGCGTGTCTTGCGACACATTTCTAAATCTTACATCCCACGCATTGTCTGACTCCGTCGGGTTGTCCGACGGCCGCCCTCCAATTTCTGTCGCGTGCAAACCGGAGCTTATGCGCCAAAATCCGAACGCATGCGCCAAAATCCCGGGGCAACCTGACGAAAATGCGCTCTGCGGACCCTTAGTAAGTGACCCCAATGAAGGTGTAGAGGAGAAGAATCCCTTAGAGTTCCCAGAGAATTGTTTAAAAGAGTTAGTTAGCAAAGATCATCTGTCACCTTTCTTCTGTGTAGAGAGGGCCCATAGTGTGCCAGGGAAACCTCCACCCCTGGGTTCTGGAGCAAGACATTTCTTGGTAAAATATTATTATCTAGAGATAGTGACATGGTGTTGAGAAGAATGAGGGAAAAAGGGGAAGTGTTGTATGATGGCTCAAGAGTTATGTGTTTTCCAGACTACTCTAAAGCAACACAGGCAAAAAGGATGTTATGACATAAAAAAGAGATTACAGAAAGCCAACTTAAGATATTCTTTATTGTTCCCTTCTAAACTTAGAGTCATATATCAGGATAAGGCAATTTTTCTTAGTACCCCTCAGGAAGCAATAGAGTGGTTAGATTCCATAGGTTGGTAATGTACATATATGTACATGTACGTATTAGGAAGATAGGGAAGTGTTTAACTAGATATGGAAAGTTAACAAATACAGTAAATATTTTGTTCTGGCAGTTATTAACCCCTTATCATCGACACTAGTTTTCAGTTCAATGACCAGACTCTATTTTTCAAATCTGACATGTCTCACGATAATTGGTTATAACTTCGGAACGCTTTAACATATCCTGGTGATTTAGAGAATGTTTTCTCGTGATACATTGTACTTCATGTTAGTTATAAAATTTAAGTGATAAGTTTTGCGATTCGTTCTGAAAAAAAGTGAAAATTTGGCAAAAGTTTGTAAAAATCCTTCATTTTCCAAGTTTGAAATGTTCTGCTTTCCACACAGGAAGTAAAACTACCCAAAAAGCTTGATAATTAACATTTACGGAATGTCTGCTTTATGTTGAGATTATATTTTATGCGTCCTCTCACTTTTATAGGATGTTATGAGGCGCAGAACTTTAGGTGCAATTTTTCTCATTTTCATGAAAATTGCCAAAACTCACATTTTGAGGGACAACTCCGCTTTCAAGTGACTTTGAAAGGCCTAAATAATAGTAAAACCACATAAATTACCCCACTATAGAAAATCACCCCTCAACGTATATAAAACAACTTCTATTAAGTCCATTAACCCTTTAAGTGTTTCACATGGGTTAAAACAATATGGACCTGTGATTTAGAAATTATGGAATTTTTTTGGGAAAATACATTCATTTAGGCCAAACTGACAGTTTCAGAATAAATTAAATGATGAAACACACTGCAACGTTTGATGCCCAATTCCTCCCAAGTGTACTGATACCCCATATGTGGTGGTAACCTGCTGTACGGGCACACGGCCAAGTATAGAATGAATGGAGGCGCCATTCACAGCAGATTTGTATTGTCACATTGTACAACCTATAAATTTTTTGGTAATTCAAACATATGAGGGCTTATTTTTTATGGGATGAGATACAATGTATAGATAATTCATTTGGGGGGTCTATAGCTTAGTCATGAGATTTTATTAACTATTTCAAGGGGGACACAAACAAAATCATCAATTTTTATTTTGGATTTTTAGCATTTTTTTCCCCCCGCTCACCGTAACATAAAAATAATATTTTATCTTAATTCTCTGGTTCACTACGATTGCGTTGATACCTCATTTATATAGTTTTTCTTATCTTTGCTCAATTTTCCTGAGCAAAACCAATATTGGAGAATATCGTATTGTTTTTACTATTGACAACTTTTTAGGGCCATAACTTCTGTATTTTTTTTTTGTCAGACCTCGTTGAGGGCTTATTTTTTGCGAAAAGAGTTGTTCTTTTCAGTCGTATAATATTATGGAATATTATATAATATTATGGAATATTTTAGAACATTTTTTGTCATGGTGTTTGATGAAAAATTGTATATTACGGGAAGTTTTGTCGTTTTTTATGTTGTTCGAGCGGGTTCAAGATTGATTTAGATTTATTGTACAGATTGATACGGACGCGGAGATACCAAATATGTACGTAATTGTGTTTTTTATATACTTTATTTGCATTTTATGTGTAACTGGGGAGATTATGGGACTTTTATTTATTTAATTATATAATAAAATGATTTCATCTTGCCAGGACGGCAGAACCCAGTGGGTAGAGGAGCTGGAAGCCCTGGGTCACTCGTCGGAACCCGGGGCTGCGTCAGGAGGGATCGGATCCCCCGGTAAGCACACCGGGGGGGTCCGATCCACGCGGGACACGCCTACACGCCGCGGTCATGCTTGACCGCGCCGTGTAAGAGGTTAAACACCCGGGATCTGAGTTTTTCCGATCCCGCGTGTTAGTGCCAGGCCTGGGCTGTAAGATCACCGCCCGACACCGGCACCAGCGAGACCCGGTGTCCCGAAATCATCTTCTGACGCACCGCCGTAGAAAGGCGTACGTGTCAGAAGAAGTACCCTTAATGAACGCCGTAAAAAGCCGATAGGGCAGTCATTAAGAGGTTAATAAATTATTGAATTGTAGGCTGAATTTAATTCCACTGTTGATGTGGCTATGGGGGTGGGGCAGGGGTATGGAGTAGTGGGGTTGGATGTGTAGAGACCCCCAATGTGTGTTGGGGGCAAAATGGGGGGGAGGGGTGCTCAGTCAGCGGGGTTTTAATTTTTTTATTTCTGGGTGCTTATGAGCGTCACAATTCTAACATGGAACGTTGAAAAGAATAGCTATATTTGATTGTATTCATAGACATCTACCAGCTATTGTAGCCCTCACGGAGACTCATTTAACACAGGAGTCTTTATGGAGAGTAAAACGTAATTGGATAGGCACGCAGTATCACTCGTGCCATACTGCTTTGTCTAGAGGAGTTAGCGTCCTTGTCCATCAAAGAATAGATCTTAAGATTTTGAAAGTCAGAGTGGATGAATAGGGTCGATTTATCTTTATTGATGGCTTTATAGGAAAAATGTCCCGACTGTCCTGTTTTATCATGTGGAGATTATAACTGTGTGATGGAAGAAACGGTAGATAGAATCTCAAGTGGTCCAAATAGGAAGGTGGAAGGGGAATCTCCATTGAAAATATTATGTGTTGAGGTGGGTCTGGTAACTCACACAAAGCAATGTCAAGAATTGATCTGGCTCTATGTAATAATAGATGTTTGGAACATATAGCTAGGATGTGTTATGATCCAAATAGCATATCATATCATTACCCTGTGATAGTGGACCTTTATATTAAAAAGGGGATAGATGGACCCTCAATTTTGGATGCTGATCAAGAACTGATGGAGGAAATGAAGGAGTTCTGGGAAAAAAATAGGAAAGAAATGGATATCAGAATTGCTTGTGACACATTAAAGGCATATATTTGTGTTTTTTTTTAATATAATAAGATCCAATGGGCTAAAAAGAGGAAACAGGAAGACTCTCTCAAACACTGCATACAGATTTGTAAAACTAACTTTATATTTAGTCCAACTGATGACAATTTTGAAAAGTTAAAAGATGCCCATAAGGAATATACCAGCTTTCTATTGGACATCATACGGCTTTATTTGCAGGACAAAAAACTTTTTTGCTGCGGGGAAGTCAGGGAAGACATTGGCTAAGATCATTCGGAGCCAAGATGCCAATCCAGGGATTGGCGCTATAAGAACTACTAATGATAGAATAACTGATGACCCACATGAGATACAAAGGGAATTCGTTACGTTTTTCTCTGATCTTTATACATCCCAAGGGTAGAAAAAGAAGAAATTAAAAAATATCTTGAGAGCATAGCTCTCCCCCAGTTAACACCTCAACAAAGGGGAGATCTTGATAAACAGATATCCGAAGTTGAACTTGGGGACGCATTAGATTCAGTGGCGGGCAATACTGCCCTAGGATCGGATGCATTGCCGTTTGTAGTCTATCATAGATGTAGGAGGATTTTGCTGCCTATTCTCCTGGAGGTTCTAAATCGCCCTCTACAGAAGGGTATTCTCCCGACCTCTACGAGAAATGCCATTGTCACCTTGATATTAAAGAAAAATAAAAGTGAACTTGAGATAAAATCATATCGGCCGATTTCACTCTTGAACACTCATGTTAAACAATATGCCAAGGTTCTAGTGCTAAGATTAAGAAGGACACTGGCAGACATTATTCATCCAGATCAATCAGGTTTTATTCCCGGTAGACATACGTCCAACAATCTGAGAAGGGTCTTCGCTGGGATCCAGATGGGCCGGGGGGAGACCCACTTCATCCTGTCGATAGATGCCGCCAAGGCTTTCGACAGGGTGGAATGGGTCTTCCTCTGGGAAGTGTTAAAAGGTTTTCGTTTTGTCCAGGAATTTATTAAACATATTCAACTGATGTATGCTGACCCAATGGCTAGAATAAGAGTGGGAAATGGATTATCAAAAGAATTTGAGATAACAAGAGGAACGAGACAGGGCTGTCCTGTATCCCCTATTCTGTTTGTATTATTTTTGGAATCTCTGGCAATCAAATGTAGGACTAGCTTAGATATAGTCGGCTGGGGCTGCAGTGGCTTGAACGATAAAATAATATTATATGCTGATGACATTCTCTTTACCAGACGGAAAGATTGGTTAGGGCCTTAATGGATACAATACAAAGTTTTAGCGAACAACCGGGTTTTCGAAGTTGGTCAAAATCCCACCTTTTACCTCTCAATGACTTCAGGTTTAATATGGTGGAAGATTTGAATATTCTATCAAGGGGTGAAGAGATATCTAGGAATAAAAGTATCTGCAAGTCCCAGCACTTATGTAGAGGACAATGTAACCCCATTAATTCAACGGATTAGGAAAAATTTTTAAATATGGACAAAATTATCACTCTCACAAGTTGATAGAATGGCGTTTATCAAGATGATACTACTACCTCAATTGTTATATGTTATTACTGTTACTCCAATTTGGATAAGCAGTCATTTTTTTAAGATTATTGAGAGTTTACTAAATGATCGTATTTGGGGAAGTATATAACATTAGTAATAAAAGTTATTTTCACTATATTCAGCTAGTCTTTAGAGTAAGGGGTTTATGGGAAAATCAAATCTTAATAGTTAGGAACCACACGGGGACAGAGCAGATTATTATCCAAACTATACAAATTTATTATCACAAATATAAGTAATCTAATGCAGCATGCTAGTAAAAGAAAATGAGAGGGAGACATCAGGGAACTATCTGAGTATTTTCCAAAACATCAATGTGTTAAGCTCAGATTCAGATTAATACAATTTTATATCATTTATAGACCACAATATATCCCTAAAAATATAAATCAGTTTAAGAGAGCACAGACAGAAAAATGTCTAAAATGTCATGAACAAAACACCAATTTCCTCCTATGGTGTGGAACTGTTGTTGGGTATTAACATTTTGGGAGGAAGTCCACACAAAGGTGTGTAAGATATCATCATTAAATGTTCCCAGGACTCCAAAGGTCCTGGTATTAGGGAATACTAATGATATCACTGGTTCTTCACATCAGATTAAATGGCTAGTAATAGCTCTACAAGTGGCCAGATGCATGAAAATATATGCCTGGAAGTCCCCTATGAAATCATCAATGAAAGAATGGGATAACAGATTAAAAAGAATAAAATTTTTTGAAAGAATAAAATTTGCAGAACTAGGCAAGGAGGCCCTGTGGCATAAGAGATGGCTAGGTAATAATGAAGCTCATAGCCCGAGATTGCCTTAGTTCCTTTTTATTATTGTTGTTTTTTTTTCCTTACCACGCTGACTTGGTGGGGTTGGAGGGGGGATAAACGTGTAAAATAAAACCAAGATATACATTTGTGATAAGGTAAAAGGGTGTTAGCAGAACATTGTGCATATACATATATATGAATTTGGCAAAATAGTATTACAGGATATATTATGCATTGTATAACAGATGATGATTGTGAGAACTAAATACTGAATGATGACTCTTTCTATGTAATCCTTTATTACCTATGATCAGAAGGTAAACGTAATGAGTCTTATAAATTATCCCATAAGATTTTGAATTCTGATTTTGAGAAGATTTGCTGAATAATGAATGATGATGTAACTAGGGGTTTGTTATAAGGCTCCAAATATAATGGAGGCAGCTGAGGAAATGTTGATAAGAGTAATGGATGCGGCTTCAAAGTATGGTGAAGTACTTACCATGGGGGACTTCAATTACCCAGATATTGACTGGGGGGCAGAAACCTGCAGGTTCTTCAAAGGCAGCAGGTTCTTGTCAAAAGACAATTACCTGTCGCAACTAGTTCTGGGGCCAACAAGAGGGGGGCACTGCTGGACCTTATCCTAACCAACAGACCTAACAGGGTATCAAAACTACACGTTGGGGGGAACCTGGGTAATAGTGATCATGAATATGTAATGAATATCTTGTTCTCTTACATAGGTTGTTATTTATAATATTTGAGAATGTAAATTTAAAAAAACCCTGTATGTTACCCCATTATAGAAACTAAGCATGTGAAAAACACTTTTAAGTTTTTTGTTATCCATATTTGACAAGTGTTAAAACAAAACGGGGGGTGATTGAGAAATAGCATTTTTTTTGGACAATACAGTCATTTTGGGCTAAAAATAAAACATTCATAATGGATTAAATGACAAAAACCTCCATAGAGTTTGTTAACTAATTTCGCCGGAGTGTACCGATATCCTATATATGGTGGTAAACTGCGGTATGGGCATTGAAGGAGTGCAATTCAGTGCAGATTTGCATTGTCGCTTTGCATATTTTTTTTAATGTAGACATATATGGGCTTCCGGTGAGAAATCCACTTTTCAGGAACATAATTTTGGGGCTTCCATAGCTAAGTAATGAAATTTAATTAACTCTTTCTTGGTGGAGGAAAAGAAAATCACATTTGTGTTTATGATTTTTTGCTTGTTTTTGGCCAAAATAATAGCTTTTTTTGTATTCTATCGGTCACTTTGATTTTGATGATTCCTACTTTATATAGCTTTTTTTATTTTTACCCACTTATACCAAATAAAACTAATTTAGAAAATATCCTGTTTGATTTGGCATTGAAATCTTTCCAGAGGCATAACTTTTTTATTTTACGTTTGACTAAGCTGGTTTTGCCTTTTTTGCAAGAAGAGTTTTTCACAGGTATTATTTTGGGGCACATAAAATTTTTTGATCAATTTTTGGAACTTTTTTTGTGAAGGGTATTAATGAAAACAATGCTCTGGTTAAGGACATCACTTTCAAACACTGATCACTGATCTTATAATACTTGTCAAGTATCAACAAACTCCGGATCACCAAGGATGGGAGGAGCATGTGAGCGGACGTGACGTCACGCCCGCCCGCTTCCTCGCGCTCTCCCGGGGCCACGCTGAGCATGAAACCTCTCCTGGAGCGCGGAGGGCAACTAACCACCTTGCTCTTACTATCGGCCATGGAGTAAACGGCAAGACTATTCCTTGACATTGGGACCCTTGTCCCTCCTTTGGAGCTGGATCGATTAACATTGTTTCTGGGTGGAGGTAACGCAAGGGAGCCGCTGGTGTTCGTCGTGGCTGGTGCCTGTGAGGACGCGGGTGGGATTCCATGCGGTGAGGCGAAGTCCGCTGGCGTCTGATAAGGTCGACTGGGGGACATTAACCTTCACTGCTTTGGACCGCCCGCTCCCGGCTGGACCGTCCTGGATCGTCACTCTCTGGTTCCATATGATGACCCGCTCCATCAGGTCGTATTAATATACCTCCACCAAGAGTTGCAAAGACTCTCAGCTTTCTTTTGATCTTCATGTACCTTGAATCGATACACCTCTTCTCGTTTGCGGTGAAGTAAGCTTCCCTCTTGTGTTGGATAAAGCTATGTTTTCTCACTAACTCCAACTAACACTTTCGTGTTGATAACCCACTAAATAACATTGCAACATTGCAACATTAAGTGGCTAATCTGTGTCTTATCTACTAACTGCTTCAAGTACTATATTGTGGACGGCACATGGTTTGAGCGCATCTCATAATGCATAACTGACTGTCTAGAATGTTTTTGCCCATTCTTATACTAACTGCGCCCAGTATAACAACTTTTGTCAATGGTGAACCTGTTAACGGCTGTTTTGTAAACATCTAGTTGTTAAATGGTGTTCTCCTCATCTATTGTCTGGGCATGAGCCTAAAGCAAAAGGTTTCGGACGTCCTGAGAATTGGAAACCTCTGTTGTTGTACATATAACTGTGTTTACTCCTATACTAACCGCGTTTTTGTATACTATTTGTTATCGATAACTATTGCCAGTTGTGATTATATATAGCTTTGTAATACTGTGCCTTCTCCTAGACACGGTGTACTTCAGCTTTCCTGGTATATAATCATACCGGCAAAGAGGACTTGATTAGAGGATTTGGTCCTCTGGTACATAGAATACTAAAGCCCATGTTAGATAAAACTTGCTGTATTTATGCTTTTCTGCTTTATGTATAACTCATCTATTTCCATCAACAATAACAAATTTTGTAGTAGGTGACTGTCCATTGGTCACTGCAAGTTGTAATTTAGGATTATCCTATACCTGGACTGTTCGCATTTATTCTTTTGCTTTATATATAACCCACTTACTTCTACTAATAACTACAAATCTTGTTGAAGGTGATTGGCTATTGGTCCTTGTGTGTTGAAGTCCCAGATTATCCTATATTTGTATTGAAGAAGGGGAAGGGGTTGTCCTCCCCTTCTATTGATCTACGATGACCAGACCTGGAACTAAAAAAAAGGGGACAAATATCACCCCTGTCTCATCCCCAAGTAAAACACCAAAAAAAATGGCGGAGAAAGTGAGAGAAAATGCCGCAAAAAAATTAGACAAATATGCGGCTTCCCCTAAGCTAGTGGTGAAACGCGGAGGCCTGATTGGACCTCAGTTGGAACCGGTTTCCCCGCTTAAGGAGGGGAACCGGCCGAATGAGGAAAATGTACAGGAAGATTGTTCTAACCCCCTTGAAAATAGCCAATCTATGAGTAGGGAAAACTCCCCTGGCAAAAGCACCCCAGATGAAATTGAGGAGAATGGGCTGATAGAATCTTTAGGAAGGAATCAACATACAAAAGAAAGGGCCGAGGGAGGAAAAGCCCCTACTTTGTCGGAGATCTTTGAGGCCATTGTGGAGTGTAAGGGTTCTATAGTGGCCCTGTCTAAGGAAATTGGCCAGTTTAAAGAGGAAATGGCCTCCATAAGGGCCAATGTACACAAACAGGGGGAACGCTTAGATAGGGTGGAGATGAGGACCTCAGATCTAGAAGATGGTATGTCTAAATTAAGGGCTGAGTTGAAAATAATAAAGTCAGGGCATGAAGAGCAAAAAAGAAAACTTATTGACCTAGAAAACAGGTCACGTCGTGCCAATCTGAGATGTCTGGGCTTCCCGGAGGGGGCTGAGGGGGGTGATGCTATTAAGTTCTTGCAGGACTGGTTAAATAGGACCCTCGGAGAAGGCTTTGCATCATTTCCCGCCTTTATAGAAAGAGCCCATAGGGTTCCGAGTAAACCTCCTATCCCTGGAGCAATGCCACGTCCCATACTTATGAAATTGGTCGTATCTAAAGATAGGGATTTGATCCTTAGGAAAATGAGACAAATAGGGAGAACTGAATATGAGGGACACTTAGTCAGATTCTTTCCAGACTTTGCGGTTGATACTCAAAAGAAAAGAAAGAGTTTTTTTGAAGCCAAGAACAGGCTTCGCCAGAAGGAAATCCAATGTTCCATGTTGTTTCCAGCCCGTCTGCGAATAATTTGGAAGGATAAGACGGTATTTTTTGATAATCCCAATGAAGTAATAGAATGGCTAGATAGGGTTGTGAACTAAACTGCCTTTCCCTGGCTCCAATTTTTCTTTTGTTCCTTTTTTTTTTTTTTTACTTTTGTAGTTGATGGGGTGGATTGCGGGGTGAGGTCTTGGGGGAGGGGGGAGGGGGATGCTTAGGTTAGAGGCTGTATCTGAGACCTATGGGCTTGGGACCCAGGGGATTGGGTATCGGCCACCTGGAGGGTGGAGGGTGGGGTGGGAATAAAGGTTGTGTTTTTTTTTTTTTTTTTTTTCTTTCCCCATGTCTCTCTCTCTCCCATTCCCCGTCTTTGTTATCACCCGGGTTAGAGTTTAAACTAGGTACAAATTAGTGGCATGAAAATCTTGTCATGGAATGTTAGAGGTTTGGGTACCCCCGCAAAAAGAGTGGCGGTTTTTGATCTAATAAGACGGCAAAGCCCAGATATAATCGCTATCCAGGAAACCCACCTTGTGGGGGAAAAAAGGGATGTTCTCAAAAAACCCTGGATAGGGAAGTCATATCACTCTTTCCACTCGTCTTATTCCAGGGGAGTTTCTATCCTTATGCATCGAAAATTGAGTTTTATAGAAGACAGGGTAAGAATAGATTCCGAGGGCCGATTTATTTTCCTGTCAGGCATGTTTGAAGGGAAGAAGTGGGCTATTGCAAACATCTATGTGCCCCCACCCTTCTCCCCCAATATTATCATCCAGTTCTATATTTTTTGTTCAGAGATAGTGGACCCCCTTACAATTCTTATTGGTGATTGTAACACAGTAATGAACTCTTGTATTGATACTTGCCACATCATGCACGGGAAGGTTTCTTCACATAAAAATTTGATATTGGATAAACTGGTAAGGGATTTTAATTGGTTTGACACATGGAGAATATTTAACCCGGATAAACGGGAATTTTCCTGTTATTCCGCTTCACATCAAGTATTTTCACGTTTAGATATGGCCTTAACTAATGGTAAGGCCTTACACTATGTAGATAAGATCTGCTTTGGGAGTAAAGGGGTATCAGATCATGCACCGTTGGTAGTAACGTTTAAAGTAGGCGTTCGCCAACCACTTAATAAAATAAAAATTGCACCAACATGGTTAGGGATTTTAGGCAAACAAGAATGGTTCACTAATAACTTGGTTAATTTTTTTTTGATAAATAAGGTGTCAGGTGAAAAGGATCTTGTTTGGGACACGGCTAAGGCCTATATTCGGGGGGAATACAAAGCCCAACTCTGCAGGTATAAAAAACACTTAAAGGATGGTGTGATGGATCTGGAAGAGAGGGTTAAGAATAGGGAACAAGAATTTCTTAAGTTACCCACGGTATTGAATAGACAAAAATGGGAGGATATGCGTGCATGTTACACTGATTTGATTAAGCTACAGGCAGATAGGAAAATTGCAGCACAGGCCAGGAAAGGATGTATTCAGGCTAACACCTCTGGAAAGATGCTTGCCAATCTGGTCAGAGACAACAGGGAGAAAACTCATATAATGGGGGTTGAGAAACCTGGAGGTGGATTTACGATCATCCCCGAGGAGATCCAGGAGATTTTTACTGCCTACTATGAGGACCTTTACTCATCCCAGATTTCATCATCACAAAGAGAAATAGCAGAGTACCTGGATGGTTGTATTATCCCACAGGTTTCCTGGGAGGGGAAAGATGCCCTTGATAGGGAAATTAGTGTGGAGGAGGTCCAACGCGTGTTGGCCACCTCACCGAGGGGCAGCGCGCCGGGATTGGATGGCATTCCCTTTGAATTTTATGATCTATATAAGGAAGAACTTCTGGGGCAGTTGGTTGAGGTTTGGAATTATTCGCTAGAGAAAGGGTGTCTTCCCTCTTCAATGAGAGAGGCCCTCATTACGCTAATACCAAAACCTGACAAAGATAGACGTAAAGTTGAGGCCTATCGTCCCATCTCCCTTATTAATGTCGACAACAAATTACTAGCTAAGGTCTTATCTGAAAGATTAAAGACAGTGATTAGGGAGGAGGTACATATGGACCAAAATGGCTTTATGCCGGGAGGTTCGACATTGGATAATCTCCGCAGGCTTTTTTTAAACTTGCAGGTCCTGCCATCCAATCCCGGACAGCGCTCTCTAATGTTCCTGGATGCTTCTCGGGCATTTGATACTCTGGAATGGAAATTTTTATGGCATACATTGGAAAGAATGGGTTTCGGCCAGAAGTTTATCTCCTGGGTGAAACTCCTATACTCTGACCCAACAGCAAGAATATTAATTAATGGGCAGGTCTCCAGGCCCTTTAACTTAAGTAGGGGCTCCCGGCAAGGATGCCCACTCTCCCCACTCCTTTTTGCAATTACTATGGAGCCGCTGGCATGTAAAATAAGACAAGATCATGACATCGTCGGGTTTAGATATGAGGGTACGCATGAAAAAATATCATTATATGCCGACGATGTGTTGTTATACTTGGGAGAATACAGGTCAATTGAAAGAGTTTTTGGGGTATTTAGGGACTTCGGGAAACTATCCGGACTACGCATAAATTGGCATAAATCGGCATGGATGCCCCTAGATACAGTGGCAGCAGATCCTCCACAGCAATTGGTCACTATTGATAGGGGCCAAACGGTAAAATATTTGGGTATTAATATCACAGACAACTTAAAGGATTATGTAGTCAAAAATATTCTTCCAGTGGTAGCCGACCTGAGGAAGAGAGTTCAGGTGTGGAAAAAACTTCCACTAAATATGATGGGAAGAATAGCGGTGGCCAAGATGATAGTACTCCCTAAGCTGCTATACGCCTTAGCGGCTTCTCCGGTAATGATTACGAATAAAATCTTTAAGATCATTGAAAGCCTATTGGCCGATTTGGTATGGAGAGGCAAGCAACCTCGCCTTAAGATGGCAGTACTTAAACAACCTTATGAAAGGGGTGGGTTTGGATTGCCGGATTTGAAGTTGCATTTTATTATATCTCAGATGAAGTATGTTATGGTTTGGGACAATTTCACCTTGGCCACCCACTGCAGATTCGAGCTGAAACAGCATAATTATAATGTGTTAGAACTACTTGAGACTGGGATCTGGAAGAGCCTTAAAAAAGACAGTTCATTGCCCACTCTGAAGCTTATGGCTGGAGTTTGGGAAGAAATAAAGTCTAAATTTAACATCAAGGGAATCTCTGCCATTACCCCTATCTGGGGCAATATGACATTGAAGGTGCCAGACTCTAATGCTAGACCATGGGTTGAAAAAAATGTGATATATGTCAACCAAATTATTAATAACGGGGTCTTTAAACCCTTTTGGCAATTACAGGAGGAATTTGGGATACATGGATCCGGTTACTATACCTATATGCAGTTAAAATCGTGGTGGAGGACAGTGGAAGAGGCGTCGGGTGGTGCCGGGGAGTCCCACCCAATCCTGGAGCATCTCCAGGGATGGTTGGGCCTCAAAATCAAGAGCAAAAAACTCTTACGGCTTCTTCCAGTGAATAATCAGTACAATAATCTGCTGAAAATAAAAGATAAATGGATTGGAGAGGTGGGCATCATTGAGGAAAGTACCTGGAAAAGGCTACTTAGGGATGCGACCAGGGCCCTCGGGGTTCCGGCCCAGCGCCTTGCCCATTTGTTCACACTAAACCGAATATACTACTCCCCAAAAATCCTTTCTAGATTTGGCAGAAGGATTGTTTGCTGTAATAGGTGTGGCATGGAAAAAGCCGATGATATACACATGCTTTGGTATTGTCCGAGGATTAGGCCTTTCTGGGGAGGGGTATTGGAGGACATAGAAAGGATCTTTGAGGTTGGTATACCAGACTCACTCCAGACGTGTGTGTTGGGTATATTAGACACCGCAGTATGCAAGAATGTTAGATACCACGTCTTGATTAAATTACTATCAGTGGCCAAATTTTGTTTGATAAGGAAATGGACTGCTAAGGACTGCCCGACAATAGGGATGTGGCAGAGAACCATGAATAACACCATTTTAGCCGAAGGCTTTGCGAGTATGTTGGGAGGAGGATCAAGATGGGGAAAAATAAGAAGAGATTGGAAGTTATGGATTAATGCTAAATTCTGTCGGGAGGAGATATTGATGATGGGAGGAGTATAAGATGCTGAATTGCTGATGGGGGGTGGGGGGAGAGAGGTACGGGATAAATAAAATTATTATTATTTTTTTTTTTTTTTCTTGTTTTGTTTGTATGTTTTTTGTTTTTGATGGCATTCTGGGAGGGGGGGTTGGGGTGAGTTAGGGAGGGGTTTGGTTGGAATATACTCTCTTCTATAACAACCTGTCTTGTGTACTATGGGGTCTATAGGTACTCTAATGATACTAATCCCTCCGTATAGTATGTTGAATTTGGTTTTTTAAAGAATAGTATTTATTAAGTGATGTGTTCTTCTGTTAACCCAAATATTGCTGTAATGTAAGGCTTTTTTTTTTTTAGTGATATTACATGTTGAATGAAGATTGTATAACTTTTTTGTAAAATGAAATAAATAATATTAAAAAAAAAAAAAAAAAGTATCAACAAACTCCACCATGTGAGAAATCAACAAATGTGTTGCAAAATATAATATTGTATAAGTCTTCATTATTCTAATAAAACAGCTCCAATATGCCAAGACATGACTTTTAAACAAACTCAGAAAGTGTCCTGGGGGTTGAAGACATTAACAACAGGTATACTACATTAAACTTTAAAAAAAGAGGTAAAATGGGTGCATTTGACAGAAGCTAGAATAGATTGAGAAATTAATAATATAATGGTCAAATAAGCATTAAATCATTACTCATGACTTTCCCCATTGTTCATGAAAGCTGTGAGATACAGTGGCTCCATCTCTTCATTCATCTCCCTCAATAATGTCATTCACCCATGATCATGTCATTGGATCCCCTGTACATCCAATGACTAGGACATGTTCTTTGTTGCCCAACCTAGCCCAGACTTTTGCCTTTGTAAACCCAGTCACAGCACTGTTTTGACATTATTTTCTGCTCTTGTAATATTAACACAGCACAGCTTTTGGAACCTTTTTGGCAGGCTGAAAGTTTAATGTTTACAATTTTAATAAATATTTCTAAATGCTCTTCATTGGCTATTTTTCACTGTTTCACAGGGATTTTAAACTTTCAGTTATTTAGTTAGCCATGCACTTTAAGTGAATTAACAAATTATTAACAAATAAAAGTTAACAAAAACTTATATTGTTTCTCCCTCCTTCATATTTAGATATAATACTTAACATAATAAAAGTAAAAATCATCACAAGAAACATTTTTTTCAGACTGTTTCTTTATTTAAACAGCATAAATGTGTAAAATTTACCAAACATCCAGGTATGATTGCAAAATTAATTGCAATATGTGCTAAAATTCACTGAATTCCTATAGTTAATCCACATGCAAATGTCTGTAAATAATTTTTTGGATGAAGATCTTTGGCATTATGAATGCTTTGGCATTATGAATTCATCACATGTTTTTGCAGCTGTGCCTCTTTTTGCTCACATTTTCATTTAACAAGCAGCGAAAAAATATTGTGGCACAAAGATGCTTTCTGTGATCATTACATAAACTATTCAATGCCCATGACCAGTGTTAACAGCCAAAATTATTGCTTGACAGGCTTTTAGGGAATATGAAGAATATTCTACCCACCTGCTCTTCACTAAAATGAAACTATGCAAATACCTAGCTTTCTGTACCCATATAAAATTGTCTGTATGCGGTTTGGGCTCACATTTGGTGAGTTACACTTAAAACTAATAAAGTTGTACTCTAATATGAAATCCCAAAATTTCAAAATATTGCATATTTAGCTCTTATGGTAAGGTGAAAAAAACACCATATCCCTTTACAATCCACAAAACATTCTGCCTTTTAAACATATAATTCAACATTGTAAAAGTGAAAATCTCTCCATTGAACATTAAATTCTAGCCATTAAAGTATTACCTGAATATCCATTTGAATATCCATATAAAGAAAAAAAATTTGAATACTAATTAGTATTATAATACTAATAAAAGGAACTAGAGCATTTTGTAATGTAAGCAAAATTTTAGCTGGCAATAAATTTTACATGCAGTTGGCAAAATGCATGGTCATCTGGTCCATTTTCCCTATACACATACAGTACAGACCAAAAGTTTGGACACATCCTCTCATTCATAGAAATAAAGAGTTTTCTGTGTTTTCATGACTATCAAAATAGTAGATTCACACTGAAGGTATCACAACTATGAATTAACACATGTGGAGTTATATACTTAACAAAAAGTGTGAAACAACTGAAAATATATCTTATATTATAGGTTTTTCAAAGTAGCCATCCTTTGCTATGATTACTGCTTTGCACACTCTAGGCATTCTCTTGATGAACTCCAAGAGGTAGTCACCTGAAATGGCCTTCCAACAGTCTTGAAGGAGTTCCCAGAGATGCTTAGAACTTTTTTGCCCTTTTGCCTTCACTTTGCGGTCCAGTTCCCCCCAAACCATCTCAATTGAGTTCAGGACTGGTAACTGTGAAGGCCAGGTCATCTGGCATAGCATCTCATCACTCTCCTTCTTGGTCAAATAGTCCTTACGCAGCCTGGAGGAGTGTTTGGGGTAATTTTCCTGTTTAAAAATGAAATGATGGTCCAACTAAACACGAACCGGATGGAATAGCACGCCGCTGTAAGATGCTGGTAACTATGCTGTTTCAGTATACCTTCAATTTTTAATAAATCCCCAACAGTGTCACTAGAGTGCATTCGTTCACCTTTTCTGCATCACAGAAAAACAGTGGTTGGAACCGATTTGAACTCATCGGACCAAAGCACAGATTTCCACTGGTGTGACGTCCATTCCTTGTGTTCTTTAGCCCAAACAAATCTCTTCTGCTTGTGGCCTGTTCTTAGAAGTGGTTTCCTAGCAGTTATTTTACCATGATGGCCTGCTTCACACAGTTTTCTGTTATCAGTTGCTGTAGAGATGTGTCTGCTTCTAGAACTCTGTGTGGCATTGACCTGGTCTCTTAACCTGTGATTTCTGATGCTGGTGACTCAGATGAACTTATCCTTCACAGCAGAGGTGACTCATGGTGTTTCTTTCTTGGAGGTGGTCCTCATATGAGCCAGATTCTTTGTAGCACTTGATGGTTTTTGCAACTGCACTCAAAGTTTTTTCAATTTTTCAGACTGACTGACCTTAATTTCTAAAAGTAATGATGGCCACTCGTTTTTCTTTACTTATCTGCTTTTTTTCTAGCCATAATAAAAATTCTAACAGTCTATTATAATAATTTAAGATAATCCTTTATTTTTCCCCCCCGTGGAGAAATTCCCAATGTTACAGCAGCAGAGAGTATACAGAGTGTACAGTACAAACAATGACAGAACAATAATATTGGTGATAAACAACAAAAATAAGGGATGAACAAAAATAAGAAAAGTGATAAAAATTGATATTCAGTAGGACTATCAGCTGCGTATTCACCTGACTTCTGCACAACACAACTGATGCTCCCAACCGCATTTATAAGGCAAGAAATCCCACTTATTAAACCTGACAGGGCACACCTGTGATGTGAAAACCTTTTCTGTTGACTACCTCTTGAAGCACATCAAGAGAATGTCAAGAGTGTGCAAAGCAGTAGTCAAAGCAAAAGGTGGCTACTTTGAAGAACATAGAATATAAGACATATTTTCAGTTGTTTCACACTTTTTTGTTCAGTATAACATTCCAAATATATTAATTCATAATTTTGATGCCTACAGTGTGAATCTACAATTTTTATAATAATGAAAATTCAGAAAACTATTGAGAAGATGTGTCCAAACTTTTTGTCTACAGTATGTATGTGCTCAGGGTACAGAACTGGAAAACTGGGAGGAAGCTGAGACAACAACAAAACTATTGGGCAAATAAGATCCAACTACTCCATATTTCTCAACAACAATCAACTCAACAATCTCAACAACAGCAATAAACATAGGTTGAAAGGGAAACAGGTGAGCGCTCACACACCTGGACATGTGGTCTGTAATCCAGTCTCCACTCCTCTGGGATGCAAGAGAGCCTAGTCCGCCGGCCACAGACACAAATAGTGAAAATTCAAATGCAAGGAATAGCTCAGCATCAGTATTGAAAATCCATTCTTCTTTATTTCATTTAGATTAAAAAGTCCATAGCAAAAACCAACCCGTTGGCTTCTGGAGCAACCTTTTCACTAGACTGCTGTTGCGGTGCCCCTCAGTACAATAGAAACCCCCGAGTAGTGACCCTATTTTAAGAAAGGGTACAACTCAAATAATTTATCTGGGTTGTTTGAGCATTTTAACCTCTGAGATGCTGGCCCAAATGTGATACAAAGTTACTGGGGCAGTGTAAAAATTGCATTGTTTTTGCAAATGTTTTTGCTTTGTGCCCAGCTCCTGCCACGGGAGACAAACACCCGAAAAATCATGATGCAGGTTCTCCCAGGTATGACATTACCCCATATGTGGCAATAATCTACAGGCTTGGAACACGGCAAAGCTCAGCAGGGAAGGTGCAGGATGTGGTTTAAGCTGTGTGAGAGTGCATTGTTCAGGGTACAATTATATTTCCAGGGACGTGTGATAAATCATGAAACAATCTTTCATGAATAACCGTTGTTTCTCGGGGCATGTATCACACTGGTATATAGTTTGATTTTTAGCACACCCTTCACCTCTCCTGTGCCCTTCCCTTGCTGGCAGTTTGGGGAACTTCCCCTGGAAAGTGCTGACCTAGTACAATGGGTGTTGTGGCCTTGGTTCCAGATGTACTACCACTCCTCCCTTCCTGGTCTCTAAAAGTCCAGGGGTTGCGGGTTTTGGGCCATATATTGTGCAGCGTAGAGATTTGTGTAGGATACCATCACTTAGGATACAATTAGGTCCTCACTAAAAAAACTTTAAAATAATTCACTGGTCCGAGCCTTGCCTTGTCGCTGTATATACCAGGACTGGTCATAAAATCAGGGACCTGAGGCGCATAGTTACAGGGGGTCACCCATGTGGGGTCAGAATTCCCAGGCACTTCAGCAGAAGTCCCGGGCACTTCAGCAGCACCTCTTGGGGGTTCCTCAGAGTCACTTTGTGAGGATGAGGTGGACAAATAAAACAGACACTAGTGGACTCCGTATCGGAGGGCAAATAATTATATACCTTCAAGTTAGTGTATGACTTATGGGACATATGGGTTGGATAGTACACAACCTACACAGAAAAACACCTACTCCACAGAACAACATCTACTCCTCCACAGAACGACTCCTCCGCACTGCTACTACTCCTCCACATTACTACAACTCCTCCACGCTACTACTACAACTCCTAACATATCACACTTAACAGTGGAGTTGTTGGGGGATACAGAAACGTACAAAGGGGGGGTAATCTTGTGTTTTAGGGTACAGTAAAGGGCACAAATCACTAGCACAACTCTTTCCAACACCACCAAACACAAAATGGTGATGTTGAAGAGCATAAGGCTAGTAGGATCAGCCCCCCGGAAACATAGATCACTGTCATTGACCAATCTGTATCGCTTGGCCAATGGCGGAAATCGACGTCACTGGACCAATGAGGTGATATCATCACAGGGGTGTTGGCTGGCGATGCCGACACCTCCCACCGAGGTATTACCCTGTCTTGCAACAGGGTGACGTCCAAAATGCAAGCAGTGCTCGCGTCTGATATATCGGATGCTGAGCGTTAAGTCACTGCACCTAGCATTTAATATATTGGACGCGGAGCGCTAAGTGGTTAAAGGCATTGCTAGAGGTTCTATCATCGAAAAAGTATCCATGTATGCCGATAACATACTTGTATATCTTGGAGATGTGGGCCCCTCTCTGGTATCCCTCCAATCCTTGATTGACTACTATGAGGGTTTTTGGGTCTTTGACTTTATTGGGATAAATCAGCCCTCTTTCCTCCCTCGGACAAAGAAGAAGGCAACCTCCCCCTCATAGTCATAGTTCAGGTGGTATCTAAATTTAAGTACTTAGGGGTCCAGCTATCATGATTCAGGCCTACACGGAGTTAAATATTGATCCCCTGATAACTGCTACTGGGGACTGGCTATTTTACTTGGCCTCCCATATGGTATACGCCCAATGGTGGGTATATATTGACAGGGGCAACGTCGCTACTGCCCTGGCTGGGGCTATTTTGGGTTCTTATGAAGCGCTTATGAATTTGCTCTATAGATATAAATCCCCATCTGATATTCCACTTCCCATGCATTCGGTAGCGGCTTGCTGGCACAGGGCACAAATTCTGGTAGGAGAGAACAGTTCCCCATTTCGGTTCCTTCAGCCTGACAGTGAAATCCTCAAAACTGGAGACTCTGATGAGCACCCCGGATCTCCCTAAACCACTCACCCAGGTCTATGCTCTCCTGCAAGAACATAGGACTAGACCATTTCACAAAGCCCTTGAATGCTGGATATGAGACATCCCTGACCTGTCATATGATGAGTGGAGGGAGGTTGAACTGTCCTATTTTACATCTGTGGTGAGTGTACGGGATTTCTGATCCAGTCTAAATTTCTCCACCGATTGTATTTCTCCTCTGCAAAAACTATTATGTATGGATGTAATGTCCAATGATTTCTGTTTCCGCTGTCAGGCTGAAGCTGTATCCTTCTTTTTGCACCATGTCTGGGCCTGCCCTAAGATTAATATTTTCTGGTCTGAAGTCCTGGGATAACTTAATCAACATTTTGAGTTCCCACACCTAATGTCCCCTTCAGTATGTCTCCTTGGCATTATGAATGAAGTTATCAATGGCCACTATGATAAAATCTTTTTTAGGTTCACCTTGTACTATGTCCTGAAAGTGGTGATGATGTCATGGAAGGACTAGGATCCCCCCCCCTTTAAAATTATGGATATTACTCATTAACTGTGTCATTCCTCAATACCGTTCGTTATATGTTAACAAGAAGTGCCCCCAGAAATTTGAGCTCATCTGGTCCAGATGGTGTGTGAATCCCCATACCGCTTTATAAATCTCTCTGGTTTTCGTTTATTCCTATAACGAAGGAGAATTAGCATATTGGTATGTGTGTGTGAGTGTCTGATTGTCTAGCATCAAGGTTAATTCATGCTTCAGCAAGTGGACTGGCTACAATATTCCAATTTCCTTCCTGAAGCTTGCCCTGCATACCAAATGCTACTTATGGAAAATGTATTACGCTTTATGATGACATTTGTTACTGCTGTAACATGGTGAAAGAATAAGGAGTAGCCGGCAGTCTTGTTATTAAGTTTTAGTTTATTTTGGGAAAAATTAGCAAAGAAAACAAAAAAAGGACATCTACAAACAGAATCAAGGATTGTAAACCAAGGACATTGACATGCTGATGTGTGCCCCTTCTGGCAGGATCTGCTCTTCCTTTAGCTTCTTATGTCCTGGTTTTGAAAAAGAAAGCTTTAAAATGAGTATGCAAATAAGTCTAAAGTGGTCTGGGTTCCGTTAACACCTATGGAGCCTTGACTCCTCAGTCTCATTTGCATAATTCTAAAAGCCTTTAAAAAAGGAAAAGCAGATCCTGCCATAGGGGGCACTTACCAGTACAGGCAGTGCCTGGGTTACTTACAAGTTAGGGTCCAGAGGTTTGTTCTTAAGTTGAATTTGTATGTAAGTCGAAACTGTATATTTTATAATTGAAGTTCTAGACAACTGGACAATTGACAATTGGAGTTTAACATTTTTTTGCTGTAATGGGACCAAGGATTATCAATAAAGCTTCATTACAGACACAGCTGATCATTGCAGTCTGGGACAATAGTAAAGCATCCAGAGATCTTCATCAGAGGTCACAGTGGGCAGAGGGGTCCATCTGTAACTAGGGGTTGTCTGTAAGTTGGGTGTCCTTAAGTAGGGGATCGCCTGTATGTCAGTGTGTTTTACAATCCTTGATCCTGGTGGTAGATGTCTTTTAACAAGTGAGCAATTGTGTGTCAAGCCATGTCTGCATACTATTACTGTGTATATCATGTATATTGATTATTTTTCCTATAAAATCTGTTTAAAAAACATAAGGCTTTAGTAGTGTGTCTTGTCACATGACTCTATGACCACTCTACAACTCCTGGACATGCTCCTGATGAGGCAGTGGATGTTCTCATGGAGAATCTCCTCACAGACCTTGCTAAAAACTTCAGTTAATGTCTCCACAGTCTGTGGTGCAACAAGATATATATGATATCCCAGACATGTTATATTGGATTTAGGTCTGGGAAATGGGCAGGCCAGTCCATAGAATCATTGCCTTCATCATTCAGGAAAGAAGAACTACAACAGCCACATAAGGCGTAGCATGGTCAAGCTTTAGAAGTAACCTAGGACTCACTGCAATTGCACATGTTCATTTAATGATGTAAAGTAAGAATGACATCACGCAGCAACTGTATCTTCTCAATTCATCTTAATTTCAGCAACTTTTTCTGTAAAGGTAAAGGAATGGATGCAAATAATGTTGTGTGTACTGTGTTGTGTTGTTCGTAGTGTTCCCCTTTTTAGCACTGTATTTGAGATTATTTTGTACACAAGGTAAAATGCTTTAACCCCTTCACGCTCCGTGGCGGATATATCCGCCACGGAGCGCAGTGACTTAGCGCTCAGTGGCAGATATATCCGCCACGGCGCTTATGCCGGCTCGGCTCTGGATCAGAGCCGAACTGGCATCGGGAAACACGGGGTGCCGGCTGTAACTAATAGCCGACACCCCAGTGTAACACCCGCTCCGATCGCGGGTGTGTAACCCGTTAAATGCCGCGGTCAGCACGACCGCGGCATCTAACATGCCTCTGGGGGTCTTTCCCCCACGATTGGCCCCCCTGAACCGTTTTCGGGGGGCACCGATCGCTGCTATGGAAGTGCTGGGGTCCGATCTGGTCCCCAGCACTGCGTGCAGGCACTGCCAGTAAGATGGCGTCTGTGACGTCATCTTACTGGCATAGTGCCAGCCTATGCAAGTGCATAGGCTAACACTGATAATACCCTGCAATACATGATTATTGCAGAGTATTATCATGAACAAGCAATCAGATGATTGCTTGGTCATTTCCCATGGTGGAAAAAGTGAAAAAGTAAAAAAAAAAAATGTTATTCAATAAAAAATAAAGTAATAAATCAATAAAAATGCCCATAAGCCCCATAACATATAAAGAGACATATAACCCCAAAAAAGTCTAAATCATAACAAAAACCCCACATATATAGTATCACCGTGTCCGTAACAACCCGTAGAATACAAGTAAATCATTATTGAACCCGTACGATGAACGCCGTTAAAAAAAACTATTGAAAACCCACCAAAAATTAACATTTTTACCTATTCAATCTTACAAAAAAATCCATCAAAAGTGATAAAAAAAAACATATGTACTCCATAATGATACTGATGCAAAGTACAGCATGTCCCGCAAAAAACAAGCCATCAACCAGCTCCCAAGTCAAAAAAGTAAAAATGTTATGCCACTTGGAAGACGGCAATGCAAAAATGATAGATTTTTCCCACATTACGGTTTTATTTGACAAATTTAGTAAAATGAAAGAAAATATATTCAAGTCTGGTATCCCCGTAATCGTATCGTCCCATAGAATAAAGCTAACATGATTATTAGGCTAAACGGTGAACACGAAAAAAAAAAAAGTCAAAAATCCATTACAGAATTGATGCTTTTCTACTCATACCCTCAAAAACGAGTTCCTAAATTTTCAACATTAGGTGATACCAACCCCAAAATGGCAACACTGGAAAAAGCATCTCATCCCGCAAAAAAAAATGCCAGCAGATGGCCCCAATAACGAAAAAGCGAAAATGTATAGCCTACAAAAGGGACCAAAGAGGAAACTAAAATCCTGGCAACTGCAGGTCCCTCCTTCCATTCTGCGCCTCTCTGTGCGCCCATAAAACAAGTAATAGCCACATGTGGGGGGTCTCTGCACTCGGGATAAATTGCAGAACAAATTGTATGGTGGGTTTTCTATTTTTATCTTTTGGAAATGTGTAAATTTTAGGGCTAAATGAGCATATAACCGGAACAATTTGACCAATCTAAATTTCACCTCCATTTTGATTCAATTACTATGAAGATCTCAAGGGGTTAACAATTATCCTAAAAGCTGTTTCTGATAGTTTGAGGGGTGCAGATTTGAAAATGGGTTGATTATATACGGGGGTTTTGATACTAAATATGTAACATTTCATTCAAAACTGTATTTATCCGCAAAAGAGTAAATTCTGAAAATGCGGAAAATCACTATTCGATTTGTAAGCCGAGCGACATCAAAATTTATTATCCAGACATTTCAAAAATTATGAAAATGTAAAGTAGACACATGGGAAATGTTATGCAGCAACTTATTTAGGTGGTAAATCTATCTACCTGAAAATGTAATGATTTTGAATTTCAAAAAAGTGAGGTGCGGCTGAGACAGAGCAATACTGATCCTTTAGTGCTCTGGGGTGAGGGATGGGGGGCATGACACATAGTCTGGTTATGTGCTGAAGGTCAGCTGAAGATTGAAATGGCTGAAGGAGGGTCGATCCCCAGCAATTAAGCCACTTAGCTGTCTCTGGAAGGTTTAAGCTTTTTGCTAACTTTTCTCCTGGTCCTGTCATCCAGTTGGAGGAGAGTAGCGAACAAATCAACCAAATATGTGTGTAGGAACCTGCATGTGTTTTGTATCTCCAGCACTTCTTAGAATCTATAAGTTCAAGATTATGCTTATGAATTTGGAAGTTTTTTATCACTTGCTCAGAAGCTTGTAGTGGTTTATTTGCAGACAGCCACTGGTGGTGTCACCATGTCCACCCTGGAGGATTGTTTGGGCTTCATGTTCAAATACAGTGATGGAGAGTGCTTTTTCCCATGAGATCACAAAGGATATTTTGGTGGTAAAGTGGGCAATAATAAAAGAATGGTAGAAGGTGGAAATATTTCTAAATGGGGTGGGAGGACCACACCATTTTTCAGAACATATATTCTCTATTCTAATTAGGTTCTGATAGGTAGAGCAGAGATGTTGGATATGTGTCCAGCATATTGAAAACAAGCAAAACTGTGTACCAGCAACAGCAATACATTAATGATAAAAGGTACAGGCGGTCCCCTACTTAAGGACACCCGACTTACAGACAACCCATAGTTACAGACAGACCCCTCTGACCTCTGGTGAAGCTTTCTGAATGCTTTACTATAGTCCCAGACTGCAGTGATCAGCTGTAAGCTGCCTGTAATGAAGCTTTATTGATAATCCTTGGTCCCATTACAGCAAAAAATGTTTAAACCCCAATTGTCACTGGGGCCAAAATTCTTTTTGTCTGGTTCTACAATTATAAAATATACAGTTTCGACTTACATACAAATTCAACTTAAGAACAAACCTCCAGACCCTATCTTGTACGTAACCCGGGGACTGCCTGTATATACTTTATTGATAATTATAATAGTATAGCACATATATACCAATAATTTTAAGCTGTAAATGTAAAGGAAATATAGACAACAAATATACATATTTCATTTCAATTGCTTATAGAAGGATAATTAATGTTAATTATGTTATATAATGTTATATATAATGTAATAGATTTTCCCCATTAAGTGTTAGAAATGACAGGTGCAAAATTGGTGAAATAATTACACAAGAGAGTTCCATGATGTATGGTGGTATCAGCATGCTACTAATGTTAATTGTGTTCTTTTTCGGCCAGACTTTTATCTTATTTGAGAATATATTATTTCTTGGTCAATGACCTGGCCCTTTTATTTGTTCAGCATTTGTTCATATGAAGAAACGTCAGATATTTTGGTCAAACCATGCTCCTGTCCTTCTCTCACTATCAGAAAACTGTGTCCCCCACACTAAACAATTGGGGTCATTAAATGTCTCTTTGTTGAAAGATAAAGTAACCCCAGATTTAAATACAAGAAGTATAATAGAATATTTTAAAGTTAATGACAACAAGGAGGTAACAGATTAATCAGTTTGGTCAACCCATATAATGTATATAAGAGAGGTGTTTCAACAGATAGGGACACATTTATTTACCCGGTCTGCGGAGTTCACAGAAAGTGCATTGTCCGACGATAATGCACTGTGCCGGAATTCACTAAGATTGTGCGCCTGATATCCTGTATGTTTCGCTTCCCCGCTCAGGTCCAACAGAGTTCACCTTCTTCTTCCTGGTGTATGTAAGTGCATGTCTGGCGACACAATTTGAAAGTTAAATCCCACGATCAATTGGATCCTCTGACGGCAGTCCCCCTATTTATGTCACTTGAAAACCAGCGCAACTGCGCCAAAAAACGAACGCGTGCGACACAGTCCCAGCGCAGACACCTGTTAAATACCTGTCAAGGCTGCACAAATCCCGAAAATGGTGAACAGTCCGTCCAAAGTGTGATCCGCAACCCTTAGTAAATAAGGACCATAGTGTTAAGGGTCAGGAAATATAGGGAAAAGAAAGAAAGATTGCTGGAGGAAATCACAATATTGGAAAATTGAATATGACAAAACCTATAATAGACAGAGGGAAACAATTGATAAAAGCAGGAGCAATATAGCAGCTGAAAATAAAATCACTGGCCCACATTTAATAAAGAATGTATAGTGTGCAGGTTGCACCAGATTCAGGATTTCTGGTGTATATTCTTCATGAATCAAGTGATCCCTGCAGTGCTCCGACAGAGTGCACCTTTTTTTGGTGCACCTTTAACATAGGGCTTCCAGCCCAATTCTGTCGGACATGATAAATGTGGTGCACAGTCCGACTGAGCACCGGAACACCAATTTCATTGCAGAAAGTTTGTGACAGGACCAGCCTGTAACAAGCTGAGCAGCATGCACAACAATGCTCAGTGTGTTACATAATACAGTGTAATACATCTGTATTACACTGTGTTATAGAAATTAGTGCTTGAAGAAGCATCAGAGCATTGCTTGTTGAAGCCAACCATTAAAAATAAAAAAGAAAACATTTTTTAATAAAAAGAATTAAAGTGAAAGACCTAAAAGACTTAAAGACCTAAAGTACAAAAGCACAAAATCATGAAAAAAACCTACATATTTGGTATTGCCGCGTCTGTAACAATCTGCATAATAAATGAGTAACATTATTGGATCCAATCGGTGAACGCTGTAAAAACTAAACCTGAAAAACTTGCCAACAATGTAAATTTTTCATAAAATCCGTTCATAAAAATGTTCCAAAAGGTGATAAAAAAAAAGTTATGTGTGCCAAAAAGGTACCCCTAAAAGTCCAACTCAATATGTAAAAAATAAGCCCTAAACCAGCTCAGGGAACCAAAAAATATAAAAGTTATGTCTCCGAAAACATGGCGATATGAAAATAAATGAGATTTTCTCTATAATAGTTTTTCTTCAGTAAAATTGTAAAAATATATAAAAAAATTATATAAATTTATATATAAATCACCATAGTTAAAGTGATCCATAGAATAAAGATAATATGTTATTTTATAGTACGGTGTACAGCCCCAAAAAAATACAAGAAGAAAGGAAACCAGAATTTACGATTTTCTTTCCCTACATACAGTCATGGCCAAAAGTTTTGAGAATGACACAAATTTTATATTTTCTCATGATCTGTTGCCCTCTGGGTTTTATGTGTGTTTGTCAGATTTTTTTGTCACATAAGTCCTTATATTTCCAAATTAGCAAAAAAATAAAGATTGTATAGCCAATAAAAAGGGACACTGCATAATCTGTTCAGAATGTCGCAGCTTCCCTTCAATGCCCTGGCATGTGCCCATACAACAGGTTACCACCACATATAGGGTATTGTCGTACAAAGTTTGTGGAGTGTTTTGGTATTTTATCCACTGAAAATTTTTACATTTTTTTGAAAAACACATTCATTTAGCTAAAAAAAATTAAAAATTCTAAATTGTATACCTTTTTGTTTTATCCCATGTAAAACAATTAAAGGGTTAACAAACTGCATGAAAGTTGTTTTACATACATTAGGTGATGTAATTTCTATAATGGGGAAATTTGGGGGGTTTTACTTTTATTACGGCCTCTTAAAGTGGCTTGAAACCTGAGCAGGTCCCTCAAAAGCATGATTTTGTGTTTTTTATGAAAATGGGAAAAATCGCACCGAAAGTTCAAAGCCTCATAACATCTTACGAAAATGAGAGGATGAAATAAAACATAAAGTGGACATTCGGTTAATGTTAGTTACAACGTTTTTTTTGCTGTTAGGACTATGTATGGAAAAAGTAGAACATTTTGAATTTCAAAAATCGAGAATTTTTCCAAATTTTCACCAAATATCATTTTTTTTCCTAAATAAATGCAAAACATACCACCAAAAGTTTTCAACTAACATGAAGTACAAAGTGTCATGAGAAAACTATTTCAAAATCACTTGGATATGTTAAAGCGTTCCAAATTAATAACCACTTCTGACACAGGGCAGATTTGAAAATATGGGCCGTGTCAGGAAGGTGAAAAGTGGCTTTGGCGTTAAGAGGTTAATCCATTAGTATTGCAGTATATTACAATAAACAAGTGATTAAATGATCACTTGTTTATGTCCAACCCACATAATAAAAAGTAAAGAAAACTGTTTTACTGGGGTTTTTTTAAAAATGTAAATAAAAAAATTATTCAAAAAAATAAAAGTCTTGAAATTAAAAAAAAACTAAATTAAACTCGGTAATCTATGACTGATATCCCAGAGTAACACCTGCAATTGGAGTGGGCTCTGATCACTGCATTCTACCTGTTAAATGCGCGGTCACGACATTTAACTTGCCTTTGGGGGGTCTTTCCCCCACGATCGTCCCCTGCGCATTCATCGGGGGCAACAATCATTGCTATGGCAGCCCAGGGCTGCCTGAAGGCAGTGCCTTTAAGGTGGCATCTATGATGTCATCTTAAAGGCACAATGTCGTTCTATGCATGTGCTTAGGTTGACACTGCTAATACCCTGCAATGCATCAGTATTGCAGGGTATTATCATGAACAAGCAATCAGATGATTGCTTGTTCATGTCCCATGGTGGAATTTTTACCCATTCAATCCCACAAAAAAATGCTATAAAAAGTAATCAAAAAACATATGTACTCCAGAATGATACTGTTGCAAAGTAGAACATGTCTCGAAAAAAACAAGCGATGCAAAATTTATAGATTTTTCCCCACATTAGGGTTTTATTTGGCAAATTTAGTAAAACATAAAAAAAGATATTCAAGTATGGTATCCGCGTAATAGTATCGACCCATAGAATAAAGATAACATGAGTATTAGGCTGTATGATGAACACCAAAAAAAGTAAAAAATCCATTACAGAATTGATGCTTTTCTACTCCTGACCTCAAAAAAAAGTTCATAAATTTTCAACAATAGGAGATACCAACCCCAAAATAGTATTACTGGAAAAAGCATCTAAAAAAAATGCCGTCACATTGCCCCAACACCAAAAAAGCTAAAACTTTATAGCCACGTGTGGGAAGCCTCTGTACTCTGGAGAAATTGCAGAACAAATTGTATGGTGGGGTTTTTCTTTTTATCTTTTGGAAACGTGTAACGGGCTAAATGAACGTAAAACTGACAAAATTTGACCATCCTAAATTTCCCCTCCATTTTTATTCAATTACTATGTAGATCTCAAGGGGTTAACCATCTTCCTAAAAGCTGTTTCTGATAGTTAGAGGGGTGGAGATTTTAAAATGGGTTGATTATGTAGGGCGGTTTTAATGATAAATATTTAAAATTTCATTCAAAACAGTATTTTTCACCAGAATAGTAAATTTTGAAAATACAGAAAATTGACATATGATTTGTAAGCCGTGCAACATCAAAATAAATTATCCAGACATTTAAAAAATTATGAAAATGTAGACATCTTGGAAATGTTATTCAGCAACTTATTTAGGTGGTAAAACTATCTGCCTGAAAACGTGATGATTTAGAAATGCAAAAATGGCAAATTTTTTAGAAAATACATAATTTTTTCTTTTTTTTTGTAAATAAACACAAAACTTGTCAGCCAATATTTATTCCAAAAATGAAGTACAACATGGGGGGAAAAAGAATTGTAGAATCGCTTTGATGAGTAACTATGTTCAAAAGTTATAACCATATAAAGCAGGGGCACTCAAACTCGCGGCCCGCGGGCCAACTGTGGCCCGCGGGACAATATTTTGCGGCCCCCACCTGGAAAAGCACCGCCCGCCGTGTATTCACGGCGGCGGTCAGGTCACGCTGCATGGAGAGGGCTCACGGGCTGAGCCCTCTCCATAGCCGGTAAGTCTTTGCTGCATATTGCAGCAAAGGCTTACCGGTAACACCCGCGATCAGTGCTAGCACCGATCGCGGGTGTTTGCACAGCGATAGCTGCCGGCAAAGCTGCCAGCAGCCTCAAAAAGATAGCGGCGCATGGGTGCCGCCATCTTACCTGGGATCGCCGCTCCCCGTGACGTCATCGGGGGGCGGCGATCCGTCTCCATGGTAGCCTCGGGTCTTCCGAAGACCCGAGGCTATTTCGTTTTAACCCCTTCATTACAATGTGCTGATAGCACATTGTAATGAATGAGGAGGAAAATCCCCATATATTGCCATACTGTAGTATGGCAGTATATGATAGGATCGATCAGACAACCTAGGGTTAAAGTACCCTAGGGAGTCTGAAAAATAGTATAAATAAAAATACAAAAAAGTTTAAAAAAAAAAAATTATAATAAAAAAACCTAAAATTTCAAATCACCCCCCTTTCCCTAGAACTGACATAAATATAAATAAACAGTAAAAATCATAAACACATCAGGTATCGACGTGTCCGAAAATGCCCGATCTATCAAAATATGATAATGGTTTTTCAATGCTTTTAACCCCGTAACGGAAAATAGCGCCCAAAGTCGAAAATGCCACTTTTTTGCCATTTTGAAAAATATAAAAAATCTATAAAAAGTGATCAAAAGGTCGTACAGTCCTAAAAATGATATCATTGAAAATATTATCAAATTTCGCAAAAAATGACACCACCCACAGCTCCGTACACTAAAGTATGAAAAAGTTATTAGCGCCAGAAGTTGGCAAAATCAAAAAAATAATTTTAGTACAGGAGGTTTTAATTTTTGTAAAAAACATTATAAACCTATAACAAATTTGGTATCCCCTTAATCGTACCGACCCAAAGAATAAAGTAGACAAGTCATTTGGAGCGCTCAGTGAAAGATGCAATATCCAAGCCCACAAGAAAATGGCGCAAATGCGTTTTTTCACCATTTTCATTGCATTTGGAATTTTTTTCCCGCTTCCAAGTACATGGCATGGAATATTAAATACCATCACTATGAAGTGCAATTTGTTACGCAGAAAACAAGCCGTCACACAGCTCTTTACGTGTAAAAATAAAAAAGTTATAGATTTTTGAAGGTGGGGAGTGAAAAATGGACATGAAAAAACAGGAAAGGGCCCGTAACCGGTTAATCCCCTTCCCTCCGGTACTTGAAGAAGATGAAGTCGCCGCTCTGAACGCACTTGGTGCAGGTCAGAGCGGCGACTTCATCTTCTTCGATGGGAGGGACACGGGGAGACAAGTACCGGGGGGGAGGGGGGGTGGAGTGTCCCTGACTGGGCTCAGTGCGGTAGGAGCTTGGGACCCCTCGGTGCACAGGACCGTTCATAGAGAAAACACGTCTCCCAGCTTGGGGCTTTCCTTGCACTGGGAGACGCCATGACATTTGAATCTGAATAATGATATTTTGTAAGTGCATTTTGTGTGGAAAACTTGATGCGGCCCAGCCTTACCCAGAATCTACCTCCAGCGGCCCCCAGGTAAATTGAGTTTGAGACCCCTGATATAAAGCAACCCATGTCAGAATACAAAAATGGGGCTGAGCCTTCAACTATAAAATGACCTTAAGGGGTCAAGTACCTGATGTCCAACATCTACATTCACCGGCCACTTTATTAGGTACACCATGTTAGTAACGGGTTGGACCCCCTTTTGCCTTCAGAACTGCCTCAATTCTTCGTGGCATAGATTCAACAAGGTGCTGGAAGCATTCCTCAGAGATTTTGGTCCATATTGACATGATGGCATCACACAGTTGCCGCAGATTTGTCGGCTGCACATCCATGATGCGAATCTCCTGTTCCAACACATCCCAAAGATGTTCTATTGGATTGAGATCTGGTGACTGTGGAGGCCATTTTAGTACAGTGAACTCATTGTCATGTTCAAGAAACCAGTCTGAGATGATTCCAGCTTTATGACATGGCGCATTATCCTGCTGAAAGTAGCTATCAGATGTTGGGTACATTGTGGTCATAAAGGGATGGACATGGTCAGCAACAATACTCAGGTAGGCTGTGGTGTTGCAACGATGCTCAATTGGTACCAAGGGGCCCAAAGAGTGCCAAGAAAATATTCCCCACACCATGACACCACCACCACCAGCCTGAACCGTTGATACAAGGCAGGATGGATCCATGCTTTCATGTTATTGATGCCAAATTCTGACCCTACCATCCAAATGTCGCAGCAGATATCGAGACTCATCACACCAGGCAACGTTTTTCCAATCTTCTATTGTCCAATTTCGCTTGTGCAAATTGTAGCCTCAGTTTCCTGTTCTTAGCTGAAAGGAGTGGCACCCGGTGTGGTCTTCTGCTGCTGTAGCCCATCTGCCTCAAAGTTCGACGTACTGTGCGTTCAGAGATGCTCTTCTGCCTACCTTGGTTGTAACTGGTGGCGATTTGAGTCACTATTGCCTTTCTATCAGCTCAAACAGTCTGCCCATTCTCCTCTGACCTCTGGCATCAACAAGGCATTTCCGCCCACAGAACTGCCGCTCACTGGATGTTTTTTCTGTTTCGGACCATTCTCTGTAAACCCTAGAGATGGTTGTGCGTAAAAATAGTAGATCAGCAGTTTCTGAAATACTCAGACCAGCCCTTCTGGCACCAACAACCATGCCACGTTCAAAGGCACTCAAATCACCTTTCTTCCCCATACTGATGCTCAGTTTGAACTGCAGGAGATTGTCTTGACCATGTCTACATGCCTAAATGCACTGAGTTGCCGCCATGTGATTGGCTGATTAGAAATTAAGTGATAACGAGCACTTACCGGCCATGTGATTGGCTGATTAGAAATTAAGTGATAACGAGCACTTACACTCACCGGCCACTTTATTAGGTACACTTGTCCAACTGCTCGTTAACACTTAATTTCTATGTGTATCTATGTGCACACCTTATTTCACATAATTTGGATTATTTATTTCAATTTTGTATGTACTTTGTGTGATCACAGAAAAGTATCATGTTACCAGAAATAGAGGCTGTATTAGTGATACTTCCAGATTTCCGTTTGTCACGTTGTTTAGACTTTGTTTATATGCAGACACTGCTATTACCTGACAGATGGCTGATAACTCTCAATAGAGCCACAACACGTGTGTTTTCATCTGTATTTTACACATGAATTTAATAATATTTGTCAGTACCTGATGGTGTTTGATTTAACCCCTTCACGTCCAGTCAACATAAATATACATTAGCTTGTACTATGCCAGTTTGCAGAGATGCCATATGTTTATGGTCCTTCTTCCACTAATGATCCTTAGGTCACTGGTAGGAAAGGGGGAAATCTAATGTAAGAAATATAAAAGCGAGACACTCTCTAAGGCAGGGGTCTCAAACTCAATTTACCTGGGGGCCGCTGGAGGTAGATTCTGGGTAAGGCTGGGCCGCATCGTTTTCCACACAAAATGCACTTACAAAATATCATTATTCAGATTCAAATGTCATGGCGTCTCCCAGTGCAAGGAAAGCCCCAAGCTGGGAGACGTGTTTTCTCTATGAACGGTCCTGTGCACCGAGGGGTCCCAAGCTCCTACCGCACTGAGCCCAGTCAGGGACACTCCACCCCCCCTCCCCCCCGGTACTTGTCTCCCCGTGTCCCTCCCATCGAAGAAGATGAAGTCGCCGCTCTGACCTGCACCAAGTGCGTTCAGAGCGGCGACTTCATCTTCTTCAAGTACCGGAGGGAAGGGGATTAACCGGTTACGGGCCCTTTCCTGTTTTTTCATGTCCATTTTTCACTCCCCACCTTCAAAAATCTATAACTTTTTTATTTTTACACGTAAAGAGCTGTGTGACGGCTTGTTTTCTGCGTAACAAATTGCACTTCATAGTGATGGTATTTAATATTCCATGCCATGTACTTGGAAGCGGGAAAAAAATTCCAAATGCAATGAAAATGGTGAAAAAACGCATTTGCGCCATTTTCTTGTGGGCTTGGATATTGCATCTTTCACTGAGCGCTCCAAATGACTTGTCTACTTTATTCTTTGGGTCGGTACGATTAAGGGGATACCAAATTTGTTATAGGTTTATAATGTTTTTTACAAAAATTAAAACCTCCTGTACTAAAATTATTTTTTTGATTTTGCCAACTTCTGGCGCTAATAACTTTTTCATACTTTAGTGTACGGAGCTGTGGGTGGTGTCATTTTTTGCGAAATTTGATAATATTTTCAATGATATCATTTTTAGGACTGTACGACCTTTTGATCACTTTTTATAGATTTTTTATATTTTTCAAAATGGCAAAAAAGTGGCATTTTCGACTTTGGGCGCTATTTTCCGTTACGGGGTTAAAAGCATTGAAAAACCATTATCATATTTTGATAGATCGGGCATTTTCGGACACGTCGATACCTGATGTGTTTATGATTTTTACTGTTTATTTATATTTATGTCAGTTCTAGGGAAAGGGGGGTGATTTGAAATTTTAGGTTTTTTTATTATAATTTTTTTTTTTTAAACTTTTTTGTATTTTTATTTATACTATTTTTCAGACTCCCTAGGGTACTTTAACCCTAGGTTGTCTGATCGATCCTATCATATACTGCCATACTACAGTATGGCAATATATGGGGATTTTCCTCCTCATTCATTACAATGTGCTATCAGCACATTGTAATGAAGGGGTTAAAACGAAATAGCCTCGGGTCTTCGGAAGACCCGAGGCTACCATGGAGATGGATCGCCGCCCCCCGATGACGTCACGGGGAGCGGCGATCCCAGGTAAGATGGCGGCACCCATGCGCCGCTATCTTTTTGAGGCTGCTGGCAGCTTTGCCGGCAGCTATCGCTGTGCAAACACCCGCGATCGGTGCTAGCACTGATCGCGGGTGTTACCGGTAAGCCTTTGCTGCAATATGCAGCAAAGACTTACCGGCTATGGAGAGGGCTCAGCCCGTGAGCCCTCTCCATGCAGCGTGACCCGACTGCCGCCGTGAATACACGGCGGGCGGTGCTTTTCCAGGTGGGGGCCGCAAAATATTGTCCCGCGGGCCGCGAGTTTGAGACCCCTGCTCTAAGGTGTATTTACAGTTGTTGCTTAAGAGGCAACACAGGAGGTCCTTGTGACCCGTTAAAATTTAACTTTTACTTCGATATTCCTTAAAAAAGGATCACGATATAATCATATATATGAGCCTTGACATAAAGAAACACATTAAAAGAATATGGCGGATGTGGAGAAAATCTCAATTGATATAGTATAATAGTACGAAAGGCTGGTGGAGCAGTGTGACTCGCTAAGGGGTGCTACTATACCGATATACTATCGGGATGGACAGTTGTGAAGTGATCGCTGAGAGCAGCTGTATACCTTTCTGCGGTGGTGTGTGCCAAATTGTCTCTATAGGATATACATTTCAGCCCCGATACCCCCTGAGGACGCAATGTCAATGGCGAAACATGTCGGGGGGGCTGTTTGAGCCTAATTTTAATTGATGGCGATTCATTTGGAGACTCATTTAGGACTTAGGGTCGTGCTGCAGAGACCATTAGTCCAGTAATATATGCCAACGACTACCAATGTATGAATGTGTTGTGTGGATGGTGTGATTTAGCTTAAAATCAAGTATGCTATTGCTTGTGGTGTGTAAATATACTAGTCCCCAGAGGTGAATAGGTATATCCTATAGAGACAATTTGGCACACACCACCGCAGAAAGGTATACAGCTGCTCTCAGCGATCACTTCACAACTGTCCATCCCGATATCGGTATAGTAGCACCCCTTAGCGAGTCACACTGCTCCACCAGCCTTTCGTACTAGTATACTATATCAATTGAGATTTTCTCCACATCCGCCATATTCTTTTAATGTGTTTCTTTATGTCAAGGCTCATATATATGATTATATCGTGATCCTTTTTTAAGGAATATCGAAGTAAAAGTTAAATTTTAACGGGTCACAAGGACCTCCTGTGTTGCCTCTTAAGCAACAACTGTAAATATATGAATTAAGTCTAAAGGTCCGACCATAAAGTGGTCCTAGGACTATCTAAAACTACAATTTTACTCTCTAAGGTGGACTCATATGTTTTTAGCTTGGATCTACCTTAGATGCTTCTGGGTTCAAGATTGTATAGGCTGCCCAGCAGTCAGATGTCCATGTGCTCGAGAAAAATCTTGATTGGTTCAGTATTTCTTATAACAGGAGAAAGGACTGGAAAGGTATGTATCAAAGGTAAGTAGGGTTGTATCAAGAGAATTTATTTAAACCCCTTATCACCAACGCTTTTTTTCAGCTCAAAGACCAGACTCGTTTTTTCGAATCTGACATGTCTCATGATAATTGGTTATAATTTCAGAATGCTTTCAGATATGCCAGTGATTTTGAGATTGTTTTCTCGAGACACATTGTACTTCATGATAATGGTAAAAGTGATAAGTTTTGCATTTGATTCTGGAAAAAAAAATTAAAATTTGCCAAAATTTCGGAAAAAATTTCATTTTCAAAGTTTGAAATGTTCTGCATTCCAGACAGGTTGCAAAACTACCCCAAAAGCTAGATAATTAACATTTCCGGAATGCCTGCCTTATGTTAGAATGACATTTAATCCGTCCTCTGCTTTTTCTAGGATGTTATGAGCCTTAGAACTTTAGGTGCGATTTTTCTAATTTTCATGAAAATAGCCAAAGCTCACATTTTGAGGGACAACTCAGCTTCCAAGTGGTTTGAAAGGCCTAAATTATAGTAAAACCCCATAAATGACACAATATAAACTGCACCCCTCAACGATATAGAAACTTTTGACTTTTTTGGAACATTCATTTAGGCCAAAAATGACACTTTCATTATGACTAAAATGATGAAATGCTCTGCAAAGTCTGATGCCCAATTATTCCTGAGTGTATCGATTTCCCATGTGTGGTGGTAACCTGCTGTATGGGCAGACAGCCGGGCATAAGATCAAAGCAGCGCCATTTAGAGCAGATTTGTATTGTCACATTGTACAGGCTATAAAATTTTAATTATTTTTGGTAATCTGAACATATGATTTATATTATTTGTAAGGTGAGATACAATGTATAGATAATTAATTTTGGGGTTCTATAGCTTATTCATAAGATTTGATTAACTATTTCAAGGGGGATACAACAAAATTATCCATTTTTATTTTGGATGTTTATCACTTCTTTGGGCACATAACTTTTTTTGATGACTTTTTAAAACATATTTTGTGAGGGTATTTGATTCAAAAAGGTGTATTACGGGAAGTTTTTCATGTTTTTTCTTACATCGTTTACTGAGCGGGTTCAATATTGTTTTAGATTTATAGTACAGATTGATACGGATGCAGTGATACCAAATATGTACTTATTTGTGTGTTTTGTGTGTTTTATATACTTCATTTGGTTTTTATAAGTAATTGGGCTGATTAGGGGACTTTTTATTTAATTATTATAAAATGATTTTAACTTTTTTTTAAACTTTTTTTTACATTTTTTACTTATTGTCTTGAACAAGCCTTCATCTGATCACTTGTTCAAGCCTTTACACTGCAATACACATGTATTTCAGTGTACAGAGTAAGTAACGGTGGGGTCACTTACACACCCCGGTCATGCTTGACCGTGGTGTGTAAGGGATTAAACACCCGGGATCTGAGCCAGACACCGCCACTTTCAGTACCCAATGTCCCGAAATCTTCTTCGTAGAAAGGCGTTGCGCCAGAAGAAGTACCCCTAATGACCACTGTAAAATCCCAAAAAGGGTTTAGGGCAATTATGCATTTCTGAGGTGAACTACCCCTTCATCAGATTTAAAATTGCATAGTATTGTAAAGTCAAAAGTGAAATAAATTAAAACGAAATTTGTGGAACAGAGTTTCTGTTAAGTACAAGTTTAAAAACGTTTTTGTATTTATATATAGCTTAAATGGTTTTTTATCCCTGAAGCTGTTAAATAATATTAGTACATACAAAACATATGTGTAAATAAATGGACAAATAGATTATTGAAGTGATTAAAAGTGCAAAAGTAAATAAAAAAAATTATACATCCATTTTTGGGTATAAGCTATTTTAGGGCATTAGGACCAAGACCAAGTACGGGAATGCAGGGGGAGAGGAACGGTGTCCTTCTGGAGGGTGCTGATAGGCTGCCCTTTGGGGTCACTCGATCTCTAAGTAGAGCTTATTTGAAATGCTAGTCGATTCGTGGGGAGTTAGTATGTGTGGCAATCTGGCCAGGGAGGCAGCAGGTCAGGAATAGTTATCAATATTGAACCTAGTATTCCCTGTCTCTGTCTCTCCCTGTACTCACAAAAATAGCTCCCACCCTAACAAGGGCGGTCTCAAGGTGACTCTATTAGCTGAGGTGATCCTAGTCAGCCCTATGTAGTTCCCAACACTTTTCTGGATCCTGGAAGTACCAGGATCTGTCATCAGGGGAACAAACCAATGGGCAATATTCGAGGTTTAGACACAACTGTTCTGATGTGTCTGAGTTTCAAAGACTGGCTAATCACTTGAGGAAAAGATTCCTTGATAAGGATTTTCCTGATGGGATTCTGCGTAGAGCATGCCAGGAAGCCATGACTAGGGATCTATCTCAGCTCCACATCACACAAGAGCCTCCATTACATGATGAAGAGACAGAGAAGGGACCAATTAGAATGATCGCTTCCTACAATAGTGATTCAGTATGGTAAGAGAGATCATCAATAACTATTAATTAATTTTGGAAATGGATCCTGACTTCACATGGGCGAATCGATTCTAAAGATTCTAACTTCGGTTAGAATTTCAGGAAAAATTCGATTAGTCACGAAGCCGAAGTTTATGCTGATTCGCAGGAACAAAGTTGTTTTTTTTCCCCCTTTTTCAGCTAAATGGGCGCAAGAACAATGTGTTACATGGGGCAGAGAACTCTGGGAAGGGGAAAGCAACACCCCCGATGACATCTGCAGACCTATAAGCAGGCTTATGTGGTGTCACACAGCCCTATAAAACCCAGCCATTTTCAATCTCGGCACTTCACACTTCATGTGTCGCCTGTAGCGCCTAGCTGCTGCTACTGTTCTGTGTAGTAACGATTCTTGCTGCAATCCCTGGATGTTCTTTAAGGGGGATCTGTATACCCCAAATAGCAGTTCTATTTAGTGACAAAATCGAATAGGAACAAATCTGTTTGACTTTCATGCATCTGCAGTAGCGATTTCGTTATGCAACTGCTGTAGTGATTTGTTGACCTCTCACCTGGTGTCAGCTGTAGAGTTTCTGTATAACGCACATTGCCATACCTTTTTGGGGCTATAGTTTACAGCCAGATTTACATGTCAAATCCACGTAGTTTATACAGTGATTTTCGCAGAAATTACACTGTTAGTTGTAGGGTATCTGTATAACGCACATTGCCATACCTTTTTGGGGCTATAGTTTACAGCCAGATTTACATGTCACATCCATATAGTTTATACAGTGATTTTCGCAGAACCTACACTATCAGTTGTGGGGCATCTATATAACGCACATTGCCATACCTTTTTGGGGCTATAGTTTACAGCGAGATTTACATGTCAAATCCACATAGTTTATACAGTAATTTTAGCAGAAATTACACTGCCAGTTGTGGGGTATCTGTATAACGCACATCGCCATACCTTTTTGGGGCTATAGTTTACAGCCAGATTTACATGTCTAATGCACGTAGTTTATACAGTGATTTTCGCAGAAATTACGCCAGCAGTCGCCAGCAGTCTTTGAGCGAGGCAATTACAAAGAGACAACTCTATTCCTCCAGCCATCCTAAGGTGCAGAAGCTGACCGTGCAGTCTCTCTCTTTCCAAGTCGTGGACTCTGCACCCTTCAGAGAACTAATGGCTTGTGACAAACCGAGGTGGAGAGTTCCAAGCCGCAATTTTTTTTCCAAAAAGGCACTGCCAGCCCTTCACCATTATTTACTTCAGAAGGTGGGCCAGTCCTTGAGCTTATCAGTTTCTTCCAAGGTGCACGACAGTGCGGACATGTGGAGCTGTAACTATGGTCAGTGCCAGTACATGTCCTTTACAGCCCACTGGGTGAATGTGCTTCCCTCCCGGCCCACAGCGGTGTCACGCAGTTCTACACCTGGTTTGCCTGGGCGAACAAAGTCACACGGGAGGAACTGCTCCGTGTCATGCAACAAGAAATCAATGTGGGGCTTTCTCCGCGACAACTAAAATGGAGGAGGGATGGCCCATGCGACCTGCATGGCGCACATGTTCAATCTGGTAGTCAACAAGTTCCTGAAGTCTTCCACCCATCTGCAAGACATTCTAAAAATGGCGAGAACACTGTGCACGCACTTCAGCCATTCTTACATCGCCAAGCATACCCTCCTCGAGCTGCAGCGTCAGAACGGCCTACCCCAACATAGTCTGATATGCGATGTTTCCACCCATTGGAATTCCAGCCTCCAAAAGTTAGACCGTCTGTATGAACAGAAAAAAGCAATTAATGATTTTTTGATGATGCAAGCGGACCATAATACTCCCCTCTGTAACTTTGATGTCAGCCACTGGCAGCTCATGTGTGACACCTGCCATTTGCTCAGGCCCTTTGAAGAGGCCACATTATTTGTCAGTCGCCAGGACTGCGGGATGAATAATGTCATTCCACTGCTTCATGTCATGGAACTCATGCTGCAAAATCTGTCTGGACTTGGCAATGGAGAAGTGGAGACTACATCTCAGGGCCACATTAGTCCGGTGGGGGCTGAACTGGAGGAGGATGAGGAGGAGGACATTGGAGCAAAAGCAGAGTCTGGTGAAATCGGTGTTTTTTCCACTCAGTTTACAAGAGAGGAGGAGCAGGAGCATCAGGAGGAGGTAAAAGATGAGGCAGATGACCGAGAAGCACCGTGGCAGTATACTGTGGAGATGGAGGCCGGGAGTCCCTCAGAGTCACTTGCGCAGATGGCCCGCAGCATGCTACTTTGCTTAACTAGTGACAGACGAATAGTCAACATCCACCATAGAGATGACTTTTGGCTCTCCACCCTCTTGGACCCTCGCTACCGGGCAGAAATGGGTGACTTTTTTCCAGCTGCTGAGAGTGAGAAACAACTGGCATACTATAGAGAAATACTGTGCACACAGTTGGCCGCTGCCTATGTGCGACATTGTGTATACTCTGTCAGGTCTGACCGGAGGATTACTGGCAGTCATCTCTCGCGTACTATTGCCACAGCTGCTGTGGGGAGATGGGGTGGTGAGGTAGGAGAAGTAGCAGCTCCATCAGCAGCAGCTTAAGTCTGGATTCCTTATTGAGCAACTTCCTTCACCCGCTTAGTGAGGAGGGTAGCCGCCACCAGAAGCAGCAGCAGGACATGGAGCAGATCCTGCACCAGCAGGTGGTGGCCTACTTGGACAGCACTTTACCACCACAGGTAGAGGATCCCATGAACTACTGGGCAGCCAAACTTGATGCGTGGCCGCAACTTGCGGAGTTTGCAGTAGAGAAGCTGTCCTGCCCAGCCAGTAGTGTGGCATCAGAGCGGGTGTTCAGTGCGGCGGGGGCCATCGTTACCCCTAGGAGAACCCTCTTGCCCTCCCGTAATGTGGAGAGACTGACCTTTGTCAAGATGAATTAGGCTTGGATCGGCCAGGATTTCAATTTGCCAATGCCTAATGCATCAGATTAAATCAGCCATGACGCCTCCTCCAAACGTTGAGAAATGAGTCTGGGTTCTAACTACCTGCCTCAGCAAATGTTCTGATGCTGCCACCCGCCTGATGCCACACATCTGCTGCCAGTTGCTCATCTGCCTCCTACCATCTTTACCAGGGACTGGAATTGTCCGCCAACTCATACTATATCATGGTGACACTCTGCAGGCTCCTGCTGCTTCTGCTACTGATGCCACCTTCACACTATATCATATTGACACCCTGAGGGCTCCTGCTGCTGCTGCTACTGATGCCACCTTCACACTATATCATTGTGCCACTCTGCGGGCTACTCCTGCTGCTGCTACTGATGTCACTTTCACATTATATCATTGTGCCACTCTGCGGACTCCTGATGCTACTGATGCCACCAACACACAATATCATTGTGCCACTCTGCGTGCTCCTGCTGCTGCTACTGATGCCACCTTCACACTATATAATTGTGCCACCCTGCGTGCTCCTGCTGCTACAGATGCCACCAACACACTATATCATTGTGCCACTCTGCTGGCTCCTGCTGATGCTGCTACTGGTGCCACCTTCACACTATATCATTGTGCCACCCTGCGGGCTCCTGCTGCTACTGATGCCACCTTCGCACTATATCATTGTGCCACTCTGCGGGCTCCTTCTGCTGCTGCTACTGATGCCACTTTCACACTATATAATTGTACCACCCTGCGTGCTCCTGCTGCTGCCACTACTGATGCCACCTTAAAACTATATCATTGTGCCACTCTGCGGGCTACTCCTGCTGCTGCTACTGATGCCAACTTCACACTATATCTTTGTGCCACTCTGTGGGCTCCTCCTGCTGCTACTGATGCCACCTTCACACTATATCATTGTGCCACTCTGCGGGCTGCTACTGATGCCACCATCAAACTATATCATTGTGCCACTCTGTGGGCTCCTGCTGCTGCAGCTATTGATGTCACTTTCACATTTTATCATTGTGCCACTCTGCGTGCTCCTGCTGCTGCTACTGATGCAAACTTCACACTATATAATTGTGCCACCCTACATGCTTCTGCTGCTACAGATGCCACCAACACACTATATCATTGTGCCACTCTGCGGGCTCCTTCTGCTGCTGCTACTGATGCCACCTTCACACTATATAATTGTACCACCCTGCATGCTCCTGCTGCTGGCACTACGGATGCCACCTTCAAACTATATCATTGTGTCACTCTGCGGGCTATTCCTGCTGCTGCTACTGATGCCAACTTCACACTATATCTTTGTGCCACTCTGTGGGCTCCTCCTGCTGCTACTGATGCCAACTTCACACTTTATCATTGTGCTACTCTGCAGCCTGCTACTGATGCCACCTTCACACTATATCATTGTGCCACTCTGCGGGCTTCTGCTGCTGCTACTGATGCCAACTTCACACTATATAATTGTGCCACCCTGCGTGCTCCTGCTGCTACAGATGCCGCCAACACACTATATCATTGTGCCACTCTGCGGGCTCCTGCTGCTGCTGCTACTGGTGCCACCTTCACACTATATCATTGTGCCACCCTGCGGGCTCCTGCTGCTACTGATGCCACCTTCACACTATATCATTTTGCCACTCTGTGGGCTCCTTCTGCTGCTGCTACTGATGCCACCTTCACACTATATAATTGTGCCACCCTGCGTGCTCCTGCTGCTGCCACTACTGATGCAACCTTAAAACTATATCATTGTGCCACTCTGCGGGCTACTCCTGCTGCTGCTACTGATGCCAACTTCACACTATATCTTTGTGCCACTCTGCGGGCTGCTGCTGATGCCACCTTCACACTATATCATTGTGCCACTCTGCGGGCTCCTGCTGCTACTGGCACCAGCTACACACTATATCATTGTGCCAACCTGCAGGCTCCTGCTGCTGCCGCTACTGATTCCACCTTCACACTATATCATTGTTCCACTCTGCGGGCTCCTGCTGCTACTGATGCCACCTTCACACTATATCATTGTGCCACCTTTCGGGCTCCTGCTGCTGCCACTACTGATGCCACCTTCACACTATATCATTGTGCCACTCTGCGGGCTGCTGCTACTGATGCCACCTCCAGACTCTATCATTGTGCCACCATGCAGGCTCCTGCTGCTACTGATGCCCCCTCCACACTATATAATTGTGCCACCCTACATGCTTCTGCTGCTACAGATGCCACCAACACACTATATCATTGTGCCACTCTGCGGGCTCCTTCTGCTGCTGCTACTGATGCCACCTTCACACTATATAATTGTACCACCCTGCATGCTCCTGCTGCTGGCACTACGGATGCCACCTTCAAACTATATCATTGTGCCACTCTGCGGGCTATTCCTGCTGCTGCTACTGCTGCCAACTTCACACTATATCTTTGTGCCACTCTGTGGGCTCCTCCTGCTGCTACTGATGCCACCTTCACACTTTATCATTGTGCTACTCTGCAGCCTGCTACTGATGCCACCTTCACACTATATCATTGTGCCACCCTGCGGGCTCCTGCTGCTGCCGCTACTGATTCCACCTTCACACTATATCATTGTTCCACTCTGCGGGCTCCTGCTGCTGCTGCTGCTACTGGTGCCACCTTCACACTATATCATTGTGCCTCTCTGCGGGCTCCTGCTGCTACTGATGCCACCTTCACACTATATTATTGTGCCACCTTTCGGGCTCCTTCTGCTGCTGCTACTGATGCCACTTTCACACTATATAATTGTACCACCCTGCGTGCTCCTGCTGCTGCCACTACTGATGCCACCTTAAAACTATATCATTGTGCCACTCTGCGGGCTACTCCTGCTGCTGCTACTGATGCCAACTTCACACTATATCATTGTGCCACTCTGCGGGCTGCTACTGATGCCACCTTCACACTATATCATTGTGCCACTCGGCGGGCTCCTGCTGCTACTGATGCCACCAACACACGATATCATTGTGCCACTCTTTGTGCTCCTGCTGCTGCTACTGATGCCAACTTCACACTATATAATTGTGCCACCCTGCGTGCTCCTGCTGCTACAGATGCCACCTTCACACTATATCATTGTGCCACCCTGCGGGCTCCTGCTGCTACTGATGCCACCTTCACACTATATCATCGTGCCACTCTGCGGGCTCCTTCTGCAACTGATGCCACCTTCACACTGTATAATTGTACCACCCTGCGTGCTCCTGCTGCTGGCACTACGGATGCCACCTTCAAACTATATCATTGTGCCACTCTGCGGGCTACTCCTGCTGCTGCTACTGATGCCAACTTCACACTATATCTTTGTGCAACTCTGTGGGCTCCTCCTGCTGCTACTGATGCCACCTTCACACTATATCATTGTGCCACTCTGCGGGCTGCTACTGATGCCACCTTCACACTATATCATTGTGCAACTCAGTGGGCTCCTGCTGCTGCTGCTACTGATGTCACTTTCACATTTTATCATTGTGCCACTCTGCGTGCTCCTGCTGCTGCTACTGATGCAAACTTCACGCTATATAATTGTGCCACCCTACATGCTTCTGCTGCTACAGATGCCACCAACACACTATATCATTGTGCCACTCTGCGGGCTACTCCTGCTGCTGCTACTGATGCCAACTTCACACTATATCTTTGTGCCACTCTGTGGGCTCCTCCTGCTGCTACTGATGCCACCTTCACACTTTATCATTGTGCTACTCTGCAGCCTGCTACTGATGCCACCTTCACACTATATCATTGTGTCACTCTGCGGGCTCCTGTTGCTGCTACTGATGCCAACTTCACACTATATAATTGTGCCACCCTGCGTGCTCCTGCTGCTACAGATGCCACCTTCACACTATATCATTGTGCCACTCTGCGGGCTACTCCTGCTGCTGCTACTGATGCCAACTTCACACTATATCTTTGTGCAACTCTGTGGGCTCCTCCTGCTGCTACTGATGCCACCTTCACACTATATCATTGTGCCACTCTGCGGGCTGCTACTGATGCCACCTTCACACTATATCATTGTGCAACTCAGTGGGCTCCTGCTGCTGCTGCTACTGATGTCACTTTCACATTTTATCATTGTGCCACTCTGCGTGCTCCTGCTGCTGCTACTGATGCAAACTTCACACTATATAATTGTGCCACCCTACATGCTTCTGCTGCTACAGATGCCACCAACACACTATATCATTGTGCCACTCTGCGGGCTACTCCTGCTGCTGCTACTGATGCCAACTTCACACTATATCTTTGTGCCACTCTGTGGGCTCCTCCTGCTGCTACTGATGCCACCTTCACACTTTATCATTGTGCTACTCTGCAGCCTGCTACTGATGCCACCTTCACACTATATCATTGTGTCACTCTGCGGGCTCCTGTTGCTGCTACTGATGCCAACTTCACACTATATAATTGTGCCACCCTGCGTGCTCCTGCTGCTACAGATGCCACCAACACACTATATCATTGTGCCACTCTGCGGGCTCCTGCTGCTGCTGCTACTGGTGCCACCTTCACACTATATCATTGTGCCACCCTGCGGGCTCCTGCTGCTACTGATGCCACCTTCACACTATATCATTGTGCCACTCTGCGGGCTCCTTCTGCTGCTGCTACTGATGCCACCTTCACACTATATAATTGTGCCACCCTGCGTGCTCCTGCTGCTGCCACTACTGATGCCACCTTAAAACTATATCATTGTGCCACTCTGCGGGCTACTCCTGCTGCTGCTACTGATGCCAACTTCACACTATATCATTGTGCCACTCTGCGGGCTGCTACTGATGCCACCTTCACACTATATCATTGTGCCACTCGGCGGGCTCCTGCTGCTACTGATGCCACCAACACACGATATCATTGTGCCACTCTTTGTGCTCCTGCTGCTGCTACTGATGCCAACTTCACACTATATAATTGTGCCACCCTGCGTGCTCCTGCTGCTACAGATGCCACCTTCACACTATATCATTGTGCCACCCTGCGGGCTCCTGCTGCTACTGATGCCACCTTCACACTATATCATCGTGCCACTCTGCGGGCTCCTTCTGCAACTGATGCCACCTTCACACTGTATAATTGTACCACCCTGCGTGCTCCTGCTGCTGGCACTACGGATGCCACCTTCAAACTATATCATTGTGCCACTCTGCGGGCTACTCCTGCTGCTGCTACTGATGCCAACTTCACACTATATCTTTGTGCAACTCTGTGGGCTCCTCCTGCTGCTACTGATGCCACCTTCACACTATATCATTGTGCCACTCTGCGGGCTGCTACTGATGCCACCTTCACACTATATCATTGTGCAACTCAGTGGGCTCCTGCTGCTGCTGCTACTGATGTCACTTTCACATTTTATCATTGTGCCACTCTGCGTGCTCCTGCTGCTGCTACTGATGCAAACTTCACGCTATATAATTGTGCCACCCTACATGCTTCTGCTGCTACAGATGCCACCAACACACTATATCATTGTGCCACTCTGCGGGCTACTCCTGCTGCTGCTACTGATGCCAACTTCACACTATATCTTTGTGCCACTCTGTGGGCTCCTCCTGCTGCTACTGATGCCACCTTCACACTTTATCATTGTGCTACTCTGCAGCCTGCTACTGATGCCACCTTCACACTATATCATTGTGTCACTCTGCGGGCTCCTGTTGCTGCTACTGATGCCAACTTCACACTATATAATTGTGCCACCCTGCGTGTTCCTGCTGCTACAGATGCCACCTTCACACTATATCATTGTGCCACTCTGCGGGCTACTCCTGCTGCTGCTACTGATGCCAACTTCACACTATATCTTTGTGCAACTCTGTGGGCTCCTCCTGCTGCTACTGATGCCACCTTCACACTATATCATTGTGCCACTCTGCGGGCTGCTACTGATGCCACCTTCACACTATATCATTGTGCAACTCAGTGGGCTCCTGCTGCTGCTGCTACTGATGTCACTTTCACATTTTATCATTGTGCCACTCTGCGTGCTCCTGCTGCTGCTACTGATGCAAACTTCACACTATATAATTGTGCCACCCTACATGCTTCTGCTGCTACAGATGCCACCAACACACTATATCATTGTGCCACTCTGCGGGCTACTCCTGCTGCTGCTACTGATGCCAACTTCACACTATATCTTTGTGCCACTCTGTGGGCTCCTCCTGCTGCTACTGATGCCACCTTCACACTTTATCATTGTGCTACTCTGCAGCCTGCTACTGATGCCACCTTCACACTATATCATTGTGTCACTCTGCGGGCTCCTGTTGCTGCTACTGATGCCAACTTCACACTATATAATTGTGCCACCCTGCGTGCTCCTGCTGCTACAGATGCCACCAACACACTATATCATTGTGCCACTCTGCGGGCTCCTGCTGCTGCTGCTACTGGTGCCACCTTCACACTATATCATTGTGCCACCCTGCGGGCTCCTGCTGCTACTGATGCCACCTTCACACTATATCATTGTGCCACTCTGCGGGCTCCTTCTGCTGCTGCTACTGATGCCACCTTCACACTATATAATTGTGCCACCCTGCGTGCTCCTGCTGCTGCCACTACTGATGCCACCTTAAAACTATATCATTGTGCCACTCTGCGGGCTACTCCTGCTGCTGCTACTGATGCCAACTTCACACTATATCTTTGTGCCACTCTGTGGGCTCCTCTTGCTTCTACTGATGCCACCTTCCCACTATATCATTGTGCCACTCTGCGGGCTGCTGCTGATGCCAACTTCAAACTATATCATTGTGCCACTCTGCGGGCTCCTGCTGCTACTGGCACCAGCTTCACACTATATCATTGTGCCACTCTGCGGGCTCCTGCTGCTGCCGCTACTGATTCCACCTTCACACTATATCATTGTTCCACTCTGCGGGCTCCTGCTGCTGCTGCTGCTACTGGTGCCACCTTCACACTATATCATTGTGCCACTCTGCGGGCTCCTGCTGCTGCTACTGATGCCACCTCCAGACTCTATCATTGTGCCACCATGCAGGCTCCTGCTGCTACTGATGCCACCTCCACACTATATCATTGTGCCACTCTGTGGCCTACCATGTTGCCGCCACCTCCACACCTCTGACCTCATGCTGCTGCTGCTGGTGCCCCTTTTGGAGTTCTTTTTTGTCAAAGGCCTGATATTTTCAGGAAAACTGTAATGTATTATGGATGTGGCGTCTTTAATCTGCAAATTAAAATTCAAAATTTCAACTTCTAATTCATATCAAACTTCGTCATTGTGCCACAATTTGGCCTCCTCTGCTGTTGGCTATATGAGCCCTGCTGCCGCCACCTCCAGACTCTATCATTGTGACACCCTGCGGGCTCCTGCTGCTACTGATGCCACCTCCACACTATATCATTGTGCCACTCTGTGGCCTACCATGTTGCCGCCACCTTTGACCTCATGCAGCTGCTGGTGCCTCCTTTGGAATTCTTTTTTGACAAAGGCCTGATATTTTCAGGAAACCTGTAATGTATTATGAATGTGGCGTCTCTAATCTACAAATTAAAATGGAAAATTTCAACTTCTAATTCATTTCAAACTTCGTCGTTCTGCCACAATGTGGCCTCCTCTGCTGTTGGCTATATGGGCTCCTGCTGCCACCACCTCCAGACTCTATCATTGTGCCACCATGTGGGCTCCTGCTGCTACTGATGCCGCCTCCACACTATATCATTGTGCCACTCTGTGGCCTACTATTTTGCCGCCACCTCCACACATCTGACCTCATGCTGCTGCTGCTGCTGGTGCCACCTTTGGAGTTCTTTTTTGTCAAAGACCTGCTTTTTTCAGGAAATTTGTAATGTATAATGAATGTGGCATCTCAAATTTGCTGCTACTGCTACCTCCACACTATATCATTGTGCCACCCTGTGGTTTTCCCTGTTGCTGCCACCATGTTGCTGACACCTGTGGGCTCCTGTTGATGCCACCTTCAAACTATACAATTGTGCCACTTTGTGGCTTTCCATGTTGCTGCCACCTGTGGGCTCCTGCTGCTGCTGCCATCTCCACACTCTTATCATTATGCCACTTTGTGGCCTCCTGTTGCCGCTGCTGATGCTGCTGCTGCCGCCACCTCCACACTTTGTCATTGGACCACTCTGTGGCTTTCCATGTTGCTGCCACCATGTTGCTGCCACCTGTGGGCTCCTGCTGCTGCCGTCAACTCCACACTTTTATCATTGTGCCACTTTGTGGCCTCCTGTTGCTGCTGCTGATGATGCTGCTGCCGCCACCTCCATACTCTGTCATTGGACCACTCTGTGGCTTTCCATGTTGCTTCCACCATGTTGCTGCCACATGTGGACTCCTGCTGCTGCCCTCAACTCCACACTCTTATCATTGTGCCACTTTGTGTTCTCCTGTTGCTGCTGCTGATGCTACTGTCGCAACTCCACAATCTGTCATTGGACCACTCTGTGGCTTTCCATGTTGCTCCCACCATGTTGCTGCCACCTGTGGCCTCCTGCTGTTGCCGCCACCTCCACACTCTTATCATTGTGCCACTTTGTGGCCTCCTGTTGCTGCTGCTGATGCTGCTGCTGCCGCCACCTCCATACTCTGTCATTGTGCCACTCTGTGACTTTCCATGTTGGTGCCACCATGTTGCTGCCACCTGTGGGCTCCTTCTGCTGCTGCCACCTCCCCACTCTTATCATTGTGCCACTTTGTGGCCTTCTGTTGCTGCTGTTCATGCTGCTGCCCCCACCTCCACACTCTGTCATTGGACCACTCTGTGGCTTTCCATGTTGCTTCCACCATGTTGCTGCCACATGTGGACTCCTGCTGCTGCCCTCAACTCCACACTCTTATCAATGTGCCACTTTGTGTTCTCCTGTTGCTGCTGCTGATGCTACTGTCGCAACTCCACAATCTGTCATTGGACCACTCTGTGGCTTTCCATGTTGCTGCCACCATGTTGCTGCCACCTGTGGCCTCCTGCTGTTGCCGCCACCTCCCCACTCTTATCATTGTGCCACTTTGTGGCCTCCTGTTGCTGCTGCTGATGCTGCTGCTGCCGCCACCTCCATACTCTGTCATTGGTCCACTATGTGGCTTTCCATGTTGCTGCTGCTGATGCTGCTGCCACCACCTCCACACTCTTATCATTGTGCCACTTTGTGGCCCGCCATGTTTCCCCCACCGCCATAATTTGTAATTGTGCCACTCTTCAGCCTACTCATGCTGCTGCCAACTGACCGCTGTCTCCCTGGAACACCCTGTGATTTTCATTATGCTCTTTTCACCCTCCACCACTCTATGACGTTGCCAGAGTTTGGTTTTCCCCTTCATTTCATCTGCCAGAAGGATGAAAAGCTTCAGGATTGATAGCCAAAAGCAGGAGTGGATACAGAACACACAGGACATGCAAGTATCCCATTTTCTGCACATCTCTGGATCAAATTCTGGATAAACTCCTGTTTGATTTTGGCTTTAGCAATACTGATGGATTATTGTCCGATTGAAAGAGGACACTGATGAAAAGAAGAGCAAAATGATCAGTGACAGTGGCAGCTGTCATGTGTGTCTCATACTAAAACACAGCATTGTTTGAAGACCAAACCATGCTCCCTATGCATATTTAAGCATGGCACAATGTTCTACAACATCCTACACGCTCTCTGCAGCCAGGAAATACCTGTTTTTTAACATGATTCGTCATGATTCGATTCGGACCGAATCAAATTTTTTCGAAAAATTCTGTGAATCAGGACGAACCAAATTTTAACAAATTCGCACCATCTCTAACCCTGACATCAAGGAGGTGATTGGTCCCACACCCCTTATTACTTATAGGAGGGGATGTTAACTCAAAGATAAGAGCCTTGTTATGAGCCACTTCTCAGTTACACCACAGCAACCTGGCTAAAATCTGAGGTTTTAAAAAGAAATAAAACCTAATATTTGATTCTGAAGATGATCAACACAAAATATAAGTACTTTTAATTAAATATGTATTTTGTATTTATACAGTTACTTAGATATTGATTTAAATGGTTGGAATTTTCTTCTTCTAGTTTTTTTTTCTCCATAATGATTCATGTTAGACAATCCATAGTGATAACAAATATCTGCAACAATATACAGGGGCGGATTGTAAAGCGGCCCCATTCTGTGGACGGAGTCAAAACAAGTAGGCCTGCCCATATTATGTGAGTGGAGTTACTGAACTCCACACAAATTGTTGATAGATGCTCTAAATCACCATGTACAATGCAGAGAAAGAGACTCTTTATGCCTCACATGTACAGGCATAAAGCTTCTTTTTAATAGTATCATAGAAACTGCTGATCTACTGGGATTTTCACGCACAACCATCTCTAGGGTTTACAGAGAATGGTCCGAAAAAGAAAAAACATCCAGTGAGCGGCAGTTCTGTGGGCGGAAATGCCTTGTTGATGCCAGAGGTCAGAGGAGAATGGGCAGACTGGTTCGAGCTGATAGAAAGGCAACAGTGACTCAAATCGCCTCCCGTTACAACCAAGGTAGGCAGAAGAGCATCTCTGAACGCACAGTATGTCAAAATTTGAGGCAGATGGGCTACAGCAGCAGAAGACCACACCAGGTGCCACTCCTTTCAGCTAAGAACAGGAAACTGAGGCTACAATTTGCACAAGCTCATCGAAATTGGACAGTAGAAGATTGGAAAAATGTTTCCTGGTCTGATGAGTCTCGATTTCTGCTGCAAAATTCGGATGGTAGGGTCAGAATTTGGCGTCAACAACATGAAAACATGGATCCATCCTGCCTTGTATCAACGGTTCAGGCTGGTGGTGGTGGTGTCATGGTGTGGGGAATATTTTCTTGGCACTCTTTGGGCCCCTTGGTACCAATTGAGCATCGTTGCAACGCCACAGCCTAGCTGAGTATTGTTGCTGACCATGCCCGTCCCTTTATGACCACAATGTACCCAACATCTGATGGCTACTTTCAGCAGGATAATGCACCATGTTATAAAGCTGGAATAATCTCAGACTGGTTTCTTGAACATGACAATGAGTTCACTGTACTCAAATGGCCTCCACAGTCACCAGATCTCAATCCAATAGAGCATCTTTGGGATGTGGTGGAACGGGAGATTCGCATCACGGATGTGCAGCCGACAAATCTGCGGCAACTGTGTGATGCCATCATGTCAATATGGACCAAAATCTCTGAGGAATGCTTCCAGCACCTTGTTGAATCTATGCCACGAAGAAGTGAGGCAGTTCTGAAGGCAAAAGGGGGTCCAACCCGTTACTAGCATGGTGTACCTAATAAAGTGGCCGGTGAGTGTATGTTTTGGGTCGCTGGGTAGTTTTATGCCTAGATACTTAATACATTCTGTTTTCCAAACAAAGGGTGAGAGTGGCTTTAGTTCCCCGACCTTCCGTGCAGGTATGGTGATGTTTAGTATTTCTGACTTAGATTTTAACTTTAAAATTGGCCAGTCTATTAAATCTGTCAAAGGTGTCGCAGAGGGCAGGCAATGCTTCTTTAGGATTTGTTACCAGGAAGATTAAATAATTCGCAAATGCCGCCAAGTTTATTTTCCGTAATCCCATTTGCAAGGAATGTATTTATGTGTCCTGTCTATTGTGTTGGGTTAATGCCTCTAAGCACAAAATGAAGAGTGTCGGGGAAAACGGACACCCTTGCCTTATACCGTTGCTTATCCTAAAGAACGGGGATAATACCTCTTTAACTCTGATTTGTGCTAAAGGGGCAGGTGTATAGGCTGAATATAGCTGATATAAACTCAAATTGCCAGTTAACTCTATCAAACGCCTTCTCGGCGTCTGTACTGAGAAGGATCAGAGGTGCTTTATTTCAGCAGTCTCATTTTATGTACCAACCTTTTATGCGGCACTGTGTTAAATTCTTTTGAAAAGCCAGATATACAACATCCACAGCATCCCCCAGTTCCAGTCTGAAACTTACTTTCTACTGACCTATCTCTCATAAACCCATGCTAATGCTGAGTTATAAGGTTATATACAGTGAGATACTCCAGGATAGCAACACTAACAAACCCCTCAAACAGTTTCCCCACAACAGAAGTTTCCCCAGCTGCTTGGAGGAGTCCACAGAAAACATGGCGGAAAGGGGATGGAGGGCCATGAGACAGCAAGAATGGCACTCGGGTCCCCAACAAAGGATTTCCCCAGTCTGCCAGTAGAGCACTGGAGAGTGTTGCTGTAACCACAGGAGGACCAGAAGTACTGAGGACATAGACTGGTAGAGCACATAAAATGAAAGTCTATCATTGTGCAATGCCCCAATTTGCAAAAACAGGGCCTTGGTACGATACTGGACCAAGTCATGGAGAATCTGTCCACTGATGGAAGAGATAACCAGTGGCTTCTCTAGGTGAAACACAGGAAAGTGATGCTGGGAAACCATTCACGAAATTCACGAGTCCTGGAAGGCAGAAACTTGAACTGAATTGTCTGTTCCAAAATTGAGAAGAACAGGAACATTTCCCAGATGCTGTAGATGGACTGGACAAGACATATGAAAGTGCTCCGGGCTCGCACAATAGAGGCAGAGGTTCTCCTTTCTCCATCTGGAATGCTCTTGGGAAGACAGACAAGCTCTATCCACTTGTATGGGCTCCTCTCCAGAAGACAATGAAGACATCCGAGGTGATCTTTGGAAGACTGGAGCCAGGAGGGGCTGACGTTGTGGTTGTTCCAGACATTGTTGCTCAGACCACTCAGTAAACCGGATGTCAATCCGAGTGGGAAGAGAGATGAGACCACTCAATGTAGCTGACAGGTCCCGTGCTGACAGAGCATCTTTGATCTGACCGGACAGTCCTTTTTTTAAAAGTAGCAAGCAAGGCTGCTTCATTCCAATCCAGCTCGGAGGCTAAAGGAATGCATAGTCTCCAACAGAGGAGTCTCCGTGACGCAAGTTCAGCAGTGTGGTCTCAGCAGAAGACGCCCAGGCAGGTTCCTCAAAGGTGGACCGGAATTCAGCAAGGAACATGGTGAGAGTAGCCGTGATCAGATTGTTCCTGTCCCAGAGGGGAGTAGCCCATGCCAGGGCTTTCCCGGAAAGAAGGCTGACCACAAAAACCACCTTAGCCCACTCTGTGACAAATTGGGAAGGCATCAGTTCGATAATTAGGGAGCATGGAGCATAACTTGACATTACCATCATATTTGGAGGGCATGGAAAGACGCAGCATGGGTTCAGCAGGAGACAATACAGCTGTAGTTACACGTGGTACTGGATGCTGGTGCTGTTTTGACAACAGTTGCTGCAGGGTGTCGGCGAGTTGCCCAAGTAACTGTCCTTGCCCAGCAATCTGTTGAGACTGTTGGACCACGATGGTGGTAAGATCAGCCAATTCTGGAAGCGGGACCTTGGTGGGATCCATAGCCGGATCTCTCTGTCAGGATCAGTGGTAGCCCGCTGCAAAGCGGGTTGGAATTGCGGCGCGGTACCACCAGGTCGTTCCACAGGTGCGACTTTGTCTGCGGTGGCGGTTAAGGTAAATTACAGAATCTTAAGGCAGGCAGCACGGGATCGGAGTCAGTAACGGAATTTAGGTCACAACAGGAAATCAGGATAATCGCAAAGGGCAAGGAACAAAGTTTTCTCTCAGGCATACAGCACAAAGATCCGGCAGGGTGTACAGGAAGAGACAGGTTTATATAGAATTCTGGGAAATGGCCAGTGCCAATTAACGATGCGCTGGCCCTTTAAATTTTGTGAAGCCGATGCATGCGTACCCTAAGAGATCTGGACGTGTATGCACGGCCGAAGGACCTAGAACAGGAGCGGGGAAGGTAAGAACCCAGCGGGGCACAGGAGCACCCGTGACAATTTTTTTCGCTTATTGCTCTCCTTAAAAGACTAATTAGCCACATTCTCTTTTACTTGTTCCTCTTATGCTTTTCCCATATGATATGTGTTTCTCACTGGCCTCTTTTAAAGTATTTGTGAAAAAGTCCTATTTTTTGGGGGGGCTTTTGTCTTCAAGAACATTGTCCCAGTTTATGCCTATAAGGTCTCCCCTTAGTTGCAGGAAATGTGTCCTTCTGAAGTTTAGAGTAAAGCGTAATACAAAATCAATGATATTATGATCACTATTACCCAGGTTCCTCCCAACATGTAATTTTGTTACCCTCTTAGGTCTATTGGTTAGGATAAGGTCCAGCAGTGCCCCTCCTCTTGTTGGCTCCAGGACTAGTTGCAACAGGTAGCTGTCTTTTGTTGTCGACAAAAAGCCTACTATTTTTGAAGGGCCTGCATGTTTCTGCCCCCCCCCCCCAGTCAATATCAGGGTAACTGAAGTGCCCCATGATAAGTATTTCACCATGCTTTGAAACCGCATCCCTTTGACTTTTTAGCATTTCCTCTGCTGCCTCCATTATATTTGGAGTCTTATAACAAACCCCTAGTAATATTTTATTATTATTTTTCACTCATTTACGTCACCAATGTCATCTTGTAGGACAGGCTTGATGCAAGATTTCACATATAAACAAATCCCTCGCCCTTTTTTATTTATACGATAATTTCTAAAAAGACTATAACCATCTATAATAACATCCCAGTCATAGCTATTGTCAAGGCATGTTTTGCTGAAACCCACTATATCATATTTGCGCTCCAACATTAAGAGTTACAGTTCCTCCATTTTGTTTGTGAGGCTTCTGGCATTTGTGTAAATGCACTTTATATGGTTTTCTCTATCCCTACTTCTTTGGTTCTTATTCCCCAATCTTATTCCAGCCCCCATTCCTCCCCCATGTACTTTGACTCTCCTGTTCCCTATCTTCACTGTCTTTTTGCCCTGCCCAAGTGTAGTTGCCCTCCACCTTCTAGTTTAAACACCCCCCCCCCTGTAGAGCCTGTAGCAGACAACAAAGTCAGCCCAGTTCTCCATGGATCCAAACCCCTCCTTCCTACACCACCTTTTGAGCCACTTATTTAACCAGCCCCTCCCAATAATCTGTCAACCCAATGTGCAACATGCCGATCCCGAGCACCTGGCAAACAACACACTGGGGCAGATTTACACCCCGAGGTGTGTTCCCCGACAAGAATGCACAGCTGCTGCGATTCACTAAGATTGTGCGCCCGATATCCTGCATGTGTCGCTTCCCCACTCAGGTCCGCCGGTGTTCACCTTCTTCTTCCCGATGCATGTAAGTACTTGGCTTGCGACATAATTTAAATGTTAAATCCCACGGTTTGTCTGAATCCGTCAGAACTTCCGGCGGCCACTATAAGCATCTATGTTCACTGCAACAAGATCTGGCTGCAAAACCCAAGAACACAACTTAATACACTTTATATACAAAAAAAAAACCTAGAACAAAACCTTCTCTGATAAACAAGAATGTAACTACTAAAATACTGTCCCTAAGTAAAATATATTATAATACAGCATTTTATGTACAAGAATATTATACTATAGTATTGCCCCCTATGTGCAAGAATATAACTACGATAATACTGCCCCCTGTGTACAAGTGTATATTTACTATAATACTGCACCCTATATACAAGAACATAACTAGTATTGCCCCCATGTACAATAATATAACTACTTTAATTCTGCCCCCTATGTGCAAGAATATAACTATTATAATATTGCCCCCTGTGTACAAGAATAGAACTATTATAATAATACCCCCTATATACATGAATAGAACTACAATAAGACTGCTCGTTATGTGCAAGACTATAACTACTATAATTCTGCCCCCTATGTACAAGAATATAACTACTATAATATTGCCCCCTGTGTACAAGAATAGAATTATTATAATACCCCCTATATACATGAATAGAACTACAATAAGACTGCTCGTTATGTGCAAGACTATAACTACTTTAATTCTGCCCCCTATGTGCAAGAATATAACTATTATAATATTGCCCCCTGTGTACAAGAATATAACTACTATTACTACTACTACTATGCCATATAACACCACCAGCCAGTCCCCCCCAGTCTATTGCCAGACAGCCCCCCAGTATACTGCCAGCCACCCTGTATATAGCCAGCCAGTCCCTCCAGTATATAGCTAGTCAGCCCCCCTAGTATATTGCCAATCAGCCTCCTCAGTGTATAGCCAGCCCCCATTGTATATAGCTAGCCAAACTCCCCAGTAGATAGCCAGCCAGCCCCCCAGTATATTGCCAGCACCCCCCCCAGTATATATCCAGCCCCCCACAGTATATAGCCAGTCTGCCCCCCCACAGTATATAGCCAGCCTTTGCACCCCAGTATATAGTCAGCCCCTCAGTATATAGCCAGCCTGCCCATCCCAGTATATAGTCGTCCAGCCCCCGCCCCCACAGTACATATATTGGTATAGAGTGTGTACACCGCGCTCCATGCAAGGGGAGAATGAAAAGAGAGATAGGTAGTTATAAAGCTGCTGCAGACTCTGGTGTGCAGGAAGGAATCCTGATATGGTAAACTAAAAAAATGTTTTTTTTTTGTTTTTTTTTTTTAATATCCCACAATATAAAGTCAACCGCCCCCCTACCTCAGCCTCCTAATCATACAAACACAGCAATCATGTTTACTATCCATTAGTTCTGTCATTGCCGCCCCCCCCCTTTTTCTTCTCCACTTTTTATTTATACACCACTTTTTTTTCTTTTTTTTTTTACATTTAAATTCTACCAAGCCGACAGAGCTGCCATTTGCACTACCGCCGGCTTAGACAACACCTCTATTCAGTAAGTTCTACCTATGCCTTTTTTCTATCTACTTACCCGTGCCGATTTCGATCATAAAATGCCACTCACTTCATCTTAGGACTACATGCTCACTAACAGGAGTTACATGTCCCAACATCAGGACAACAGACACCCGAAGTCGCTCTAGTCACTTTGTTACTATTGCGCCCCGTGTGTTCTTGTATGAAGGTCTGTGTGAACAGCGCATCTATAGTCATTAGTTATAATTGAGAAACATAGAAACCCTTCAATATCATCCTCTCTATATTCATATATCCAGATAGCCTCCGGCGTATTAGATCTTTACAGCCGACTTGTACCACGCAATCATACGCCCAGATACGATCAGTACTTAATACATCTATTTCTGGACTTCCATGTACTGCATTTCTTGCATAACTAATATTAAGTGCTCTATATATGACTGCTTTTTTGCACACTAGCCATATAAAACACTCCTATACCTGTTCCTCATTGATTTATTCTTTTTAATGTGAATGATGAATATTGTTTTTATGGATATTATGAATTATAATAAAAAAACATTGGAATTTGGCTGGCATCTTCCAGTCTGTCATATACAATATTTATTTATGTGTCTATCCATTTTTATTTATATTTATGCATTTTTAATCACCAATTGACACACTGATTTATGTATGTTTTATTCATTTATAAAAAATATATATATAAAAAATTATCTGCTATGTATATAAAATGCAATTCTCTTATACTGTTAATTTATATATTTTTGTTAGAATGTATTTATACTGAGGAATTCTACACCTCAATTTCTCCTACTTTCTCCTACTTTAAAAAAACTGGACCTGAAGAAGGGGAAATCCTCCCCGGAATTCGTAGTCCATAATTGTCCACTATACTCTGTTTTTGTTTTACCGTCTGAGCAAAAGTTTTGTCAAATAAATATGTTATTGCAAAACCTTAGAGTTAGATATACGCCAAACCTATAACAGAAAAACACTAACTTGTTATAGGTTAAACCATTAGTATCCATTTCAACTAGCAGCACGACAACTAAAACTGGTTACCACAAAAAAAATTTGTTTAGCCCACAGTATATAGCAAGCATGCCCCACACAGTATATCCTGACAAATCCTCCACCCACCGACCACATTATACAGCCAGCCCTCCCAATATATAGCCAGTTCCCCCAGAATACAGCCAGCCAGTCCCTTGCCCAGCACATAAAAATAATAAACCAGGTACTCATCGTTCCAACGCTACCCTGTAGCTCCGCTTCTTGATGCTGTCCATCTAGCGGTGACAGGTCCGTGTGCGCGGGCGTCACACAGACTATGACGGCAGCCGCTTGATGACATCGTAGTCTGTGCGCAGCCGGATTGCATGGAGCTGTCATTTCTGGCCGGACCACATCAAGTAGCAGAGCTGCGGGGAGCATTGGAAAGGTGAGTACATGGTTTATCATTTTTAGACCGCCCCAAGACTGTCCCAGACTGGCCCCGCACCAGCCCCAGGCCAGTCAGCCCACCGGGATTATCCACTGTGGGCTATATGGCCAGTCCGCCCCCCACCATGAATTACATACTGTATTTTATGAATTATACTGAACTACAGATTTTTCTGGATGGTGACCAACTGGAAAAGACACATGTTAATACAAAATGCATAATATAATGCAGGCTTTCTTTCTACTGGTAATGTATTACACAACATTCAAGCTCAGTAGAAATGAAATATGCATAGTGTATTAAAAGCAAGACATTCAACTTTTTTAATTATCTACAAAATAAAATCTTGTAACTATGATTAAAACCCTGCAGCTATGGCTGTATGGATGAAAGTCATTTATTAATTCCAAATCATGTTGAGCTAAACAGCAGTATGTGTTATTTATCAACGTAACAAGTAAAGTTTGAATTGAGTGCATTTTAATGGAAACATATTAACACCTAATAGCATATTATTAATATTTGCCTTGTAGGAAAGAAATAGACATTTATTTTAGTTGACATTATTGTGATACATACCTAGGAGAAAATGACCGGTAAGTACAAATGTGACAGTATAATTGATTTATGAAATTGTGAAATTATATATACACATCAAAGGTCAACAAATATCATAATAGTGTAAAAGCTGAGACTCAGTGGCACTAAATTAACTGGTTCACGACCGCCCGCCTTGTATTCACGACGGTAGCCGGGTCCCGCTCCATAGCCGGTAAGTCTTTTCTACATATTGCAGCAAAGACTTACCGCTAACACCCGCGATCGGTGCTAGCACCGATCGCGGGTGTTATCACAGTGATCGCTGCCGGTAAAGCTGCCGGCAGCCTCAAAAAGATGACAGCACCCATTCGTCACATACTATTACGTCACATGTTGGTAAGGGTTAATTTTGTGGGTAACTCCATATCCAGGCCTCCATTGGTTAATACATTTTTTTTCCATTTATGATTTTTTTTATTTTGTTGTCAGCACATTCAATTGTACAGAACAAAGTATTCAATGAGAATAATTCATTCATTCACATCTAGGATATATCATTTGAGCGTCCCCCTTGTTTTTGAGCAGTGTACTTTACCACACCTAAAACATTCAAAAACAATCATCTTGGATATCAGGTTGATTAATAAAAACAATACCTGAAAATAGACTTACAATCAGGCAAACATGTTCTACCCATGGTTGTCAAAGTCTAACGCTTCTTTAACCCCTTAAGGACGGAGGGTTTTCCGGCTCATTTCTCGCTCTCCAACTTCAAAAATCCATAACTTTTTCATTTTTCCGTGTACAGACCTGTGTGAGGGCTTATTTTGTGCGTAACAAATTTTACTTTCCCGTAATGTTATTTATTTTAACATGCCGTGTACTGCGAAGCTGAAAAAAAATTCCAAATGTGGAAAAATTGAAAAAAAACCGCACGTGCGTCACGTTCTTGTGGGCTCAGTTTTTACGACTTTCACTCTTCGCTCCAAATAACAGGCCTACTTTATTCTTTGGTTCGGTGCGATCGCGGTGATACCAAATTTATATAGGTTTTATTGTGTTTTAATACATTTTCAAAAATTAAACGAATGTGTACAAAAAAGAAAAAAAATTTTTTGCCATCTTCTGACGCTAATAACTTTTTCATACTTTGGCGCACGGAAATGTGTGAGGGGTCATTTTTTGCGAAATGAGGCGACGTTTTCATTGCTACCATTTTGAGGTCTGTGCGACATTTTGATCATTTTTTATTTCATTTTTTATGTTATGTAAAAAGGTGTAAAAGTCGCATTTCGGACATTTGGGCGCCATTTCCCGCCTCGGAGGTCACCGCCGGCCGTAACCGTTTTTATATTTTGATAGATCGGGCATTTTGGGACGCGGCGATACCTAATATGTCTGTGATTTTTACTGTTTGTTATGTTTTATATCCGTTCTAGGGAAAGGGGGGTGATTTGAACTTTTAATATTTTATTAATTTTTTTTATTTTTTAAACTTTTTTTTTTCTTTTTTTTTTCACTATTTTTTAGACCATCTAGGGTACAATAACCCTAGATGATCAGATCGCTCCTACCATATACTGCAATACTACAGTATTGCAATATATGGCGTTTTTGCAGGTCTTACATTACAATGAGCCACTGGCTCATTGTAACGAACCTGCATAAACCATGTAGCCTCGTGTCAAGAGAAGACCCGAGGCTACCATGGTAACCGATCGCCGCCCCCCGATGACGTTCGGGGGCGTGGCGATCGAAAAAAAGATGGCGGCGCCCACGCGCCGCCGTCTTTTAAACGCCGCCCGCGACTTTGCGGGCGGCGTTTAGAGGGTTAATAGCCGCGATCGGTGCAAGCACCGACCGCGGTTATTAGCGGTGGGGGTTTTGTGCAAAATGCAAAAACCCCCACCTCTGTATGAAGAGGACTCAGCCCGTGAGCCCTCTTCATACTTCCCTTATACCTCTGCGCCGTAGAGCTACGGCGCAGAGCGTTAAGGAGTTAAGGGTTTCAAGTCCAGTCCTACGATAATCCATATGAGTACAATTCTTCTAGTTAGTTGAACCACTTATTAAGAAGTAGTTACATTTACAGTATACAGTAGAGATGAGCGAGCACTAAAATGCTCGGGTGCTCGTTATTCGAGATGAACTTTTCCCGTTGCTCGTGTGCTCGTCTCGAATAACGAGACCCATTGAAGTCAATGGGAGACTCCAGCATTTTTCAAGGGGACCAAGGCTCTGCACAGGGAAGCTTGGCCAAAAACCTGGGAACCTCAGAAAAGGATGGAAACACCATGGAAATGGAAAGGAAACAGCAGGGGCAGCATGCATGGATGCCTCTGAGGCTGCTTAATCGCACCATTATGCCAAAATTATGGGCAACAGCATGGCCATGACAGAGTGACCGAATGAGGCTAGATAGCATCTAAAACATCCAATAATTGACCCTGACACTATAGGGGACGGCATGCAGAGGCAGCGGCAGCAGTGGCAGGCTAGAGAGTGGCATGGTGACATACCCTAAATAAACTCAGGCTTCAAACCAATGGGGGGCAGAGAGGAAGCAAAGGAGGTGAGCAAGAAGCGCTGAAATGATTTCCTATGTGAACAAAAGGTTGACGGTATATTTAGTCGATAACACAGCATGGTGGCGACATAGTGACCAAGTTCCATAACGTATCTGGTGAAACAGCCGAAAAATGAGCCTGACACAGCTCGTTTGATAAGGGGACGACTTGTGGAGGCAGCCATGGAGACGACTTCCATGATTAAGAGCGACAGTATGGGGCATCCATATTGCGCTGCTATGATTGCAACTTCAGGTCTCCAGCATGGCGGCGACAGATGGGCCGAGTTCCACTATGTATCTGGTGAAACACCTGAAAATTCTGCCTGACACAGCTCGTTTGATAAGGGGATGATGTGCTGCATATCCTCTTGTGCTCCAGCGTCTTGGGTATAAAGAGTTGAAAGTTGCGCATGGAGACATTGGTGAGAGCTGTGGAGGATCGTGGAGGCAAAATGGACAGGAAACAGCAGGGGCAGCATGCATGGATGCCTCTGAGGCTGCCTAATCTTTGGATGGAGCTGGCGCTCCGCTGCCAGGCGAGCTTTTGCCTGTCCAAGCCCCTGTCTCTCGGCTCCTCCCCACCCAAAATGGGCCTGGGGGCCAGAAGCGTTTACTTTGAAAAAATTATAATTTTCAAAGCAGGCCGGGTCGTTCGAATATTTCACCTAGGAATAATGGAATAGCATAGTGGTTCTATTTTTAATAGTTTTTTCGGAAATGGTTCCATGATTAAGAGCGACAGTATGGGGCATCCATATTGCGCTGCTTTGATTGCAACTTCAAGTCTCCAGCATGGCGGCGACAGATGGGCCGAGTTCCACTATGTATCTGGTGAAACACCTGAAAATTCTGCCTGACACAGCTCGTTTGATAAGGGGACGATGTATGGAGGCAGTGAACTAGTAGTAGATTAAAGGTGCTGCAGTTAAAACTATGTTAGTTGGATCTTGGGATGGAGCTGGCGCTCCGCTGCCAGGCGAGCTTTCGCCTATCCAAGCCCCTGTCTCTCGGCTACTCCCCAAACAGCACTTCTAAGAACCTTTTGTATAAGATCAAGTGTAGTAGTGTTCTTATAAGTTTGGGTTATGGCGGGTGAGGGAAATGTAAACAGATGCGCAAGAAGCGCTGAAATAATATCGGTAAATGATAGAAGTTTGCCAGTATATTTTGTGGATATCACAGCAGGGTGGCGACAAAGTTAACAAGTTTGATGTGGAAGCCATGAAAACAACCCAAAATTCTGCCTGACACAGCTCGTTTGATAAGGGGACGATGTATGGAGGCAGTGAACTAGTAGTAGATTAAAGGTGCTGCAGTTAAAACTAAGTTAGTTGGATCTTGGGATGGAGCTGGCGCTCCGCTGCCAGGCGAGCTTTCGCCTATCCAAGCCCCTGTCTCTCGGCTACTCCCCAAACAGCACTTCTAAGAACCTTTTGTATAAGATCAAGTGTAGTAGTGTTCTTATAAGTTTGGGTTATGGTGGGTGAGGGGAATGTAAACAGATGCGCAAGAAGCGCTGAAATAATATCGGTAAATTATAAAAGTTTGCCAGTATATTTTGTGGATTACACAGCAGGGTGGCAACAAAGTTAACAAGTTTGATGTGGAAGCCATGAAAACAACCCAAAATTCTGCCTGACACAGCTCGTTTGATAAGGGGACGATGTATGGAGGCAGTGAACTAGTAGTAGATTAAAGGTGCTGCAGTTAAAACTAAGTTAGTTGGATCTTGGGATGGAGCTGGCGCTCCGCTGCCAGGCGAGCTTTCGCCTATCCAAGCCCCTGTCTCTCGGCTACTCCCCAAACAGCACTTCTAAGAACCTTTTGTATAAGATCAAGTGTAGTAGTGTTCTTATAAGTTTGGGTTATGGCGGGTGAGGGGAATGTAAACAGATGCGCAAGAAGCGCTGAAATAATATCGGTAAATGATAAAAGTTTGCCAGTATAATTTGAGGATAACACAGCAGGGTGGCGACAAAGTTAACAAGTTTGACGTGGAAGGAATGAAAACAACTCAAAATTCTGCCTGGCACAGCTCGTTTGCTAAGGGGACGATGTATGGAGGCAGCTATATGGACGACTTTTGGAGGCAGCTATGGCGATGACGTGTGGAGGTAGCAATGGAGACAACGTGTGGAGCCAGCTAAAAAGACGACGTGTGGAGGCTGCTATGGAGACAATTTAATTTGGATAGTGCCTGTATGTGGCAGTCCAAAAAAGTTTTCAAACCAGAGGAGCAGGTAGGTGGTCCTCCAGAAAAATTAAATAGATTGAGTGCCTGCATGTGGCACTCCCAAAAATTGTTTAAAACAGAGGACCGGGTAGGTGGCCCTCCAGAAAAAATACATAGAGTACTATAGCTAGTGACAGTTGGCCCTGGCAAAAAATAGCCAGTTTCCTCTGCTTTAGTGTACAAAGAGGAGGAGAAGGAGGACAATGAGGAGGAGGAGTGCATACATTATTCAGGTTGAGCTTCTTTCACTTGGTATAGAAATTATTCATCTTGATAAGCGTTTGGGCGGTGTGCCTTTTATCGCCTAGGCTCAGCAGTTTGAGCATCGCCTGCTGTCGCTTAGTAATGGCACTGCTGCTGTGCCTAGAGCTACCGACTGATGGCGCCATGCCCACGGATGGTAATTCGGAGGAGGAGGTGGAGGAGGGGTGGGAGGAGGAGGAGGCATATTAGGCCTTTGAGACCTGGACCGAGGTAGGCCCCGCAATTCTCGGCGTCGGCAGTATATGACCAGCCCCAGGGTCAGACTCGGTCCCAGTCTCAACCAAGTTAAACCAATGTCGATATATAGTGGCCCTGCCCGGCAGCACATAAATGGTGTTGGTCAGGGCACGGATGATGTTGTCTGACATGTGCTTCTGCAGGGCTGGGACGGCACATCGGGAAAAGTAGTGGTGGCTGGGGACCGAATACTGAGGGGCGGCCGCCGCCGTGAGGTTTCGAAAGGCCTCTATCTCTACCAGCCTATAGGGCAGCATCTCCAGGCTAAGCAGTTTGGAGATGTGGACGTTGAGGGCTTGGGCGTGTGGGTGGGTTGCACTATACTTCCTTTTGCGCTCCAGCGTCTGGGGTATGGAGAGCTGAACGCTGGTGGATGCTGTGGAGAATCGTGGAGGCGAATATGCGGTTTTTGCACGGGAGGTGTTTGGGCCGGGGTCCTGGGCAGGGGGCTGACTAGCAGATGACACAGGGGAAGGAGCAGTGGTGTGCCCGGCCAGAGGTGAACGGGCTTGGTGCCATTGAGTGGGGTGTTTAGCATTCATATGCCTGCGCATACTGGTGGTAGTTAAGCTAGTAGTGGTGGAACCCCTGCTGATCCTGGTTTGGCAAAGGTTGCACACCACAGTCCATCGGTCATCCGGTGTTTCTTTAAAGAACCTCCAGACTTCTGAAAATCTAGCCCTCGCCAAGGGAGCTTGACTACGTGAAACATTTGGCGCTGATGCACCAGCTCTGGCCCTGCCTCTCCGTCTGGCCCCACCACTGCCTCTTCCAACCTGTTCTGGTATAGGACTCGCCTCCGTCTCAGAAGCACTGTGTTTACCCGGCCTATCAACCCAGCTTGGGTCTGTCACCTCATCATCCTCCGATCCCTCAGTCTGCTCCCCCCGCGGACTTCCTGCCCTGACAACAACTTCCCCACTGTCTGACAACCGTGTCTCCTCATCGTCCAACACCTCTTTACACACTTCTTCTACTACGTCAATAATGTCATCATCACCCACAGATTGAGACCGGTGGAAAACCTGGGCATCGGAAAATAGCTCAGCAGCAACCGGATGTGACTCTAGAAAGGGTCCAGAAAACAGTTCCTATGAGTATGCCGGTTCAAATGCCAAATTTTCCTGGGAGGGGGCAGACTGGGGGGAAGGAGGCTGAGGTGGAGGAGTGCTGATTTCGGTGACATGGGTGGACTGCGTGGAAGACTGACTGGTGGACAAATGGGTAGAAGCATTGTCCGCAATCCACGACATCACCTGTTCACACTGTTCTGGCCTCAACAGTGCTCTACCACGAGTCCTAGTAACTTGAGACATGAACCTAGGGAGTGTAGCTCTGCGGCGTTCCCCTGCTCCCTCATCAGCAGGTGGTGTCTCACCCCACCCAGGACCACGGCCTCTGACCCTGCAGTAGTTGGACGCCCACGTCCACGCCCTCGTCCTCTACCCCTAGCCCTCAGGATAAACATTTTCAAAATTAAAGTGTAAACTGTAAATTTTTTTTGTTTTTTTGTGTTTTTTTTTTTTTTTTAAACAAAACGATGCTATCCTATTGCTATGGCTAGTTTCTAACCTACACTGATAGCACACAACTGAATTTTGTGCTGTGCCTGATGACTTTGAGTCAAAAATAAACGTAAAAAGTAAATGAGCAGACTGTGCCTAATTCAAATCAAACCCCTAATAAATTGTCCCACTTCGGTGTTTGAGGTGGATATGTGTGTCAACAGGAGCTAAACACAACGGTCGCCAGTCTCCCTGCAAATTCCTCACAATATGGTACTAGCTGCACTGCTAGTGCCAGCAAGCCCAGCCACAAGCAAACCAAAAAAAAGTAAAATATAACGCTATTGTAGGCCTAAGTAAGCCGTTGAGGTTCTCCTATGGCTATTTTCTAGCCTACACTGAAAGCACACTGCTTTGCCAGATTACTTTGAGTTATAAAAAGAAATAAACGTAAAAAAAAAAAAAAATCAGCAGACTGTGCCTAATTCAAATCAAACCCCTAATAAATTGTCCCACTTAGGTGTTTGAGATGGATATGTGTGTCACTAAGAGCTAAACACAATGGTCGCAAGTCTCCCTGCAAATTCCTCACAATATGGTACTAGCTGCACTACTAGTGCCAGCAAGCCCAGCCACAAACAAATAAAAAATATATATATATAACGTTATTGTAGCCCTAAGAAGGGCTGTTGGGTTCTTGTAGAATCACTCCTGCCTAACACTATTCTATTAGAACACCCTAACGCTTTCAATGACCAGCAGCAGCTCTCTCCCTAACGGCATCCAGACAGAGAATGATGCGAGCAGCGCGGGCAGGGGCTAGTCTATTCCAGGGTCACCTGATCAGGCTAGCCAACCACTGCTATCGACGTGTAAGGGTACCACGTCATGCTGGGTGGTGTGCAGAGTCTCCTGGCTTGTGATTGGCTCTGTTTCTGGCCGCCAAAAATCAAAACTGCGGGAGGTGCCATTTTCTCGAGCTGGCGAAGTATTCGTCCGAGCAACGAGCAGTTACGAGTACGCTAATGCTTGAACGAGCATCAAGCTTGGACGAGTGTGTTCGCTCATCTCTAGTATACAGCATTTCTGTTACAATTAGCCCTCATTTCCTCCCAGAAAAAAATCTTATTCCATCATTCTTCTTGTTTTACTATTTACTGCCAATATCCCCGTAAGAATAGACTTGTCAAAACATAGACTATTTCTACCATTCTACATAACTCTCCCAATTTTCCTGTTGTGTGACACCCCTATCTTCTTCTTAGATCTGTTATCTTCTTCAGTTGCTCCCTTTGCTCAATGTTCCTTGCACTGTCTTTCAGTAGATCAATAGATAGCTTGACAGGTCAGCTGCTAAGCAGGTTCAAATAAGACAGAATATTAAATGATTTAACTATCTAATAAATGTTCAAAAATCCAAGGCTTTATGCAAATGTAAGGTATACCATTAACTAAAGTTAAAAATAATAAAACCTTTGATTGTAAAGTCCTATCATTTTCTGTAGCACTTTACAGAAACAAGTGCACATATATAGCAAAATACAAAATAATTTATAACAATAAATGAAAATATAGGAATTTTCATTCCTACCATTTTGCCTACGATACAACCTTTTGAACATTTTTTAATCAAAATTTTTATCTGTTGCAAAATGGGAAAAAAGCTATTTGGACATGTGGACGTTATTATTCATTACAGGTTCACCACCAAACATAATTGTTTTTAGATTTTGATAGCTTGAAAATTTTGGGATGCAGCAAAAACTACCTTGAATTGTTATGAATGGATATTTACTTTAACCCCTTTCTCCACTGCCCTTTTTCATTTTTGCTCCCCTTATTTAAAATTTAAAAAATCCATAACTTTTTTATTTTTCCATGTACATATAATATTTCTTAGGGCTTGTGTTCTTCATAACCAATTGTAATTTCTAGTGTCTGTATTTAATTTTTCATGCCATGTACTAGGAATCAAGAAACAAATTCCAAATGCAGTGAACTTGACAAAAAGAATGTGTTTGCACCATTTTCTTGTGAGCTCTGTTGTTACGGCTTTCTCTATGTGCTTCAAATGACACTTCCCATTATTACAGGTATCCAAAATTTTGACATATTCAAGTTTAAGAAGATATGGAGTTTGTTTTAGTCATAACAGACAACATTCTCATACAGGCAAAAGAAGTACAATACAGTACAAAACAAACTTTCACCGGCAGACTATTTAAGGGTCAACAAACAACAAGAAACAGTTGGTTCTAATAAAGTTGGGGAAGAGTTAGTCAGGTGGTAAGGGTAGGAGGGAAGAGGAAGGCAAACGGGGGAGAAAGGGGTGGGGAGTACATGGCGGATCCATGTGGTCATCTGCGCCGGCAGTGTCAAGGAGTTTCCTGTAACCATCAGTTGAGCTGAAGGAGACCCACGGTGCCCATGTGCAACGTAGTCTATTTATGGCAGCAGGATCTGAGTGGACAAGGCGCTCCATAGGTATATTTTGTTAAGCCTGTTTAACCAATGTCCCACTGAGGAAGGGGGGGGGGGAGGGTCCATTGACTTCCACCGTGCCGGGATACAGGCTCAAGCTGCATTTAGTAAATTTTGCATCAATGATTTTTTGTAATAGAGTAGTGACAGCTCTTTATGGTGTTGGAGGGCCAGAGCAGGGTTATCCATCAGGGTCTGTCCTGTCAATTTACAAATCAGTCATCCCACCTCCTCCGAGAACTGACGGATTCCCGGGCAGTCCCAGAAGATATGGAGTATGGTCCAGTGATGTGTCTGGGAACATTTTATGGAGGAAATGCAGGACCCTCATAATTTTACAGTCTGTTTCCTGATATGAGTTGGAGATTGAGGCTTTGTGAGACAATGTCAGAATTTGTTCCTTCTGTTCCACTGAGAGCACTCTTTCCCACTTCTGTTGGAACTTGGGGACATGCCCTTCTGGGGGGGGGGGGGCGGATGCCATCTGGTATAGAGTGCATAGTACTCCCCATATGGATTCGGTCCGGCCGGGATTCATCAAGGTAGTTCCTCCGCCGTCCAGATGCTGAAAAGCATCTGAACGCACTCAACTTCACCGAGCTGGACCAAGTGAAGGTAAGCGCGTCCCAAGCGACACTTTTATTGTTTTAAATGCGCCGGTTTTCGCTCGGCCACGCCCCCCGATTTCCATCGAATCGCATGCGCCAAAATCCCGGGGAAATACAGGGAAAATCGGCGCAAATCGGAAATATTCGGGTAACACGTCGGGAAAACGTGAATCAGTCCCTTAGTAAATGACCCCCAATGTGTTAACTGTGTGCGTTGCCAATCCGGCACAGGGGGGTTCTACTAGGAGTGTGAGAGCAGTCACTCTCATCCATTCATTTCCATCTGTGATGAAGTTTGGCGCCTTAAATTTGCCTGACCATCTCCAGCGATAAAAGGGGGGTTCAGTTACCCCAGGTGCAAAGTTGCCTAGGGTTGCCTAGTATTGGAAACATGGGGGAGGGAATTTCAAGTTATTGAGCTACTGCGGAAAACCACTAGCATGGGGTGTGAGCTCAGTCCAGTCCAGAGGAGGCATGTAAGAGGAATACTATGCCCATACGAACATGGTGAATAGAGTGCCTGCATAACATAGAGTAGAAATGGAAGCGACCAAACCAAGAGTGGGTTCCTTTAGCCCATTGTGCCAAGGCTTTATGCAAATGTAAGGTATACCATTAACTAAAGTTAAAAATAATAAAACCTTTGATTGTTAAGTCCTATCATTTTCTGTAGCACTTTACAGAAACAAGTGCACATATATAGCAAAATACAAAATAATTTATAACAATAAATGAAAATATAGGAATTTTCATTCCTACCATTTTGCCTACGATACAACCTTTTGAACATTTTTTAATCAAAATTTTTATCTGTTGCAAAATGGGAAAAAAGCTATTTGGACATGTGGACGTTATTATTCATTACAGGTTCACCACCAAACATAATTGTTTTTAGATTTTGATAGCTTGAAAATTTTGGGATGCAGCAAAAACTACCTTGAATTGTTATGAATGGATATTTACTTTAACCCCTTTCTCCACTGCCCTTTTTCATTTTTGCTCCCCTTATTTAAAATTTAAAAAATCCATAACTTTTTTATTTTTCCATGTACATATAATATTTCTTAGGGCTTGTGTTCTTCATAACCAATTGTAATTTCTAGTGTCTGTATTTAATTTTTCATGCCATGTACTAGGAATCAAGAAACAAATTCCAAATGCAGTGAACTTGACAAAAAGAATGTGTTTGCACCATTTTCTTGTGAGCTCTGTTGTTATGGCTTTCTCTATGTGCTTCAAATGACACTTCCCATTATTACAGGTATCCAAAATTTTGACATATTCAAGTTTAAGAAGATATGGAGTTTGTTTTAGTCATAACAGACAACATTCTCATACAGGCAAAAGAAGTACAATACAGTACAAAACAAACTTTCACCGGCAGACTATTTAAGGGTCAACAAACAACAAGAAACAGTTGGTTCTAATAAAGTTGGGGAAGAGTTAGTCAGGTGGTGAAAAGGTGGTCCTCTCTTAGTTTCATTAGTGGGGGGGAGTTTAACTGTTAGGTCTTATCTGGAAGCCTGGGGAGTCTGATCCCCAAGTATTTAAGTTATTGGTCAGCAGGTCTGTTTGTCGGAACAAAATGTGTATTTTTTCACATGTTCACAATGGGATTGGTTCCCGCAGTAGTCATGGGACCCTTATGGCCCCCTTACCTTGTATTTGTATATTTGTATTTTAACATGTTTTTTTCCCCTTTAATATGTTTCATATTTTATTATAGAAGAACTGAATTTGGCGTTTTCCATTGTTACTACTCTTGTCATACTTTCCGGTTTGTGTTCGTCATGATTTCTCTGGTTTTTCAAGAATTACATTCTCTGCAGTGAAGAACGTGATGACCGTGGCTTAACCATTGGGCTTTCGTGGGATCTGACTACTCTAGCTTTTTCTCTGGACTTTCATTACTTGATGATATACCTTGTTATATATATAACTTGTCATTTGTGCCCCCGCGAACCTCATTCCGGGACGTGGACAAACCCATGCCCCTTGGTGTACGGAATTCCCTGCGGCCTACGGCTACCCTCAATACTTTACCCATACACGCTCATGCTCCAGCAGCCAGCCGCGTACGTTCCCGCGCGTGCACCGGCACTCTACGATTTAAAGGGCAGCGCACCTCTAATTGGGGCTGGCCATTTTCAGGAAACCTGTTTAAACTTGCCTCTTCCTGCAAAACCTGCCAGATCTTTGTGCCTACGCCTTTTAGAGAAAGCTTCCCTGCGACAGTTCTGAGTATTCCTGCGTTTCTGTGTGTTCCTGCTCTTGAGTCCTGTGTTCCCGCTCCTGTGTGTTCCTGCTTTCCTGTGTCCCGTGTCCTTGTGTTTCAATTCCCATCTGCCTGGACCTCCCGTTGCTGATCTTGGATTGGACTTGACGAAGCATCTCTGCTGCCTGCCCTGACCCTGTGCCTGAACCTGACCACGAGACTGTCTCCTGCTAAGGTACCTCGACCTTGGCTGTCACGGCTAGCTAGTCGCACCTCTGGAAGGACCTGGTGGTACCTTACCACAGCAAGACAATCCCGCGTTGCGGCGGTGAAGACCAGGTGCCACTTAGATTCTGGTCCCAGTTGTCGGCTAGTACCACCTCCCGCGGTTGTCCAGTGGATCCACTCATCCCAAATCCTGACGTACCTCGTGTAGACTAATTTGGTTTATTTTTTATCTGGATGTCATACACCTAGAATTCTTCAAAAAATACTGTACCGTTGATCCTTGGGGCTGCCTGATTTGGGTTGACCACTCCATTTGCTTTTTCTGGTTTTAATTAGAACTCTATACTAGCTTCTTTATGGGTATTTATGGTATATATTTTTTTATAAAATTTTATTAATTAGTATAGTCCCCCAAAATGATGTCACTGTAAACTGTACATTACTCTGCAAAAAATAATCCCCAATATAACTACATTATTAAAAAAATTTGAGTGCCTGAAAAGCGACCTAATGTTAAACCTAAAAATGACCACATGATTCAAGCTAAGAGTGCGTGGGGCAGGAAGAGGATGGTATCAGTAGGTTATAAACTGTGCAATTTATATGCACCTTAGGTTTATCATTAGAGGCGTTTTCCAGGAATGTAGAAAACTTTCAGGGGACCAGGATGGGGTAGAAATAAAAAGAAAGCATACCTAACCTTTTGCAAGTCCCCATTCCTACATATGTATTGACCCCCTAGAATATCCCCCATCTCAGGGGTCAGAAAGTGCAGAATCTTTTGTGGCCAGTGTACTTTGTAAAGCCTATATATTTTCTTTATCTGAAAAACTAAATATTGCAACATATGTAGATTAAAATGCTCCTCCTGCTAAAATTATTGAGGAATTATTCATGATTTGAATAATGAAAAGTTATGCAAATTTCCCGTATACTTTCTGTATCAATTCCTCACAGGTTTCTAGATCTCTGCTTGCTGTCATTCTATAGAAAGCTTTTATGTTTATTTCCAGTGCAAAGACATTGGTCACACAGGTGCAAGGCTCGTTAAAAAGTACAGTTCTGATTACTCTCAATGATATTAACGAGCCAAGCACCTGTGTGACCATTGTCAGATTTCTGTCTATGGGAAGTAAGCACAGCAGCTTTTTATAGAACAACAGCAAGCAGAAAACTGTGAAGAATTGATACAGAAAATATATGGGGACATTGTATAACTAGTGATCATATAAATAATAACATTATAATAGCATTATAACAAATCAAAAAATTTCCTCACAAACAAAGTTAAATTCACAGATCTGTACTTTCCAAGATCACTTTTTGATCTTGGAAACTACATATTTTATATGTTGGCACAACATTTTCTGTGCACCAGGATCTATTCTTAACGAATATTTATAATAATAATGGTTTATCTATCACAGTACATATTTCATGTAGTACCTGAGGGTGTTCGTTACTTGGTCACAGTGATTTGTCTATTTTAATGGTTATGAGGCAGGGACGTGCCAATTGCTTGGTTCAACTGTTGACATTCAAAAGAGAATTTACATTATACCTCATCATGTCATCCTCTATGGGATTTACCTAGGTAAAGACAGTTGAGAAGGGGACATGCCCACAGAGGGCTCACATTTGCCATTTTTAGTTAGTTGTCATTTATATACTTTAAAAATAATTTGGGATTATTTCTTACTTTCCTTGACAATATTTCTTTCAGACTCTATTTTTGCTGCCTTCACCTGTTATTTACAGAATGTATTTTTCTGTCTATAATTCGGTAAAGTTTAATCGATACCTTTGTGTTTTAGAAACTTAAACGCTTTACCATTTATTGCTCGACTTTGTTATCCCCTTTTTTTTTCTTGTTTCTCTTATACTTTTACCCATATGGTATGTGTTTTTCACAGGGACTTTTTAGAATGATAAGTACTTCACCGTGTTTGGAGGCTCCATCTATTTGACTTACCAGCAGTTCCTCTGTTCCTTTGCAGCCTTAGTTATTTTTGGAGCCTTATAACAAATCCGTAGTAATATGTTATTATTCTTTTTTCCTCCCCTTGTCTCCACATTTTCATTTTCCTAACTGATGTCCTTTCACAGGACGGGCTTGAGGCAAGATTTCAGATACAAACAAACACCTCCCATTTTTAATTTTTACGTTAATTTCCAAAATGACTATAATCTCAACAGCACACTCATAGCTATTGTCCACCCATGTCTCACTGATACCCACTATATCATATTTGCCCTCCAACATTAAGAGTTCCAGTTTGTCCATATTGTTTGTGATGCATCTGACATTAGTGTACATACACTTTATATGGTTTTCCCTATTCCTTTGGTTCTCATGCACTGATCTTACTTTGGATCACCCCCATCCTCAATATACCATGACTCTTTCCAGTTCCCTATCTTCACTGTCATGCCAAGTGCAAGTTTTTTTGCCCTCTGGCAGGTCTTTAGTTTAACCACTCCTCCAACCTTCTAGCCATTTCCCCCCATAACAACTACACCCTCCCCATTGAGATGCATCCGATCCCTGCTATAAAGCCTGTAGTCAGCCCAAGTCAGCCCTGTTTTCCATGAACCCAAACCCCTCCTTCTTACATCAATTTTACACCACTTCTTTACCTAATCTCCAGCTGCCTGGCAGTATAGGCAGTATTTCAGAGAAAATTGCCTTTGAGGTCCTTTCCTGAGCGTGTGGCCTAACTTCCTGAAATCATTTTTGATGATCTTCCACCTACCTCTTATGGCCTTTGGATCTTCACCAGCCCCTCCCAGTAATCGGTCAACCCAATCAACAACATGCTGAACATGAGCACCCAGAAAACAACAAACTCTTTAGTATGGAAGTGACAGATTGTGGCAGATTGCCCTTTATGTTCCTCTAAAAATGGAATATTTCACTGCCAACACCTGTCTATGCTCCCATTTTCCTTCTTACTGGAGCAGGCAATTTGATAGAGAACATGACTTGCTTCAGCATTTCTACCCTTGTACTGATATTATTTTATTTGTATATGTCCCCTATTATTTGCAAAGCGCTACAGAATATGATAGCACTGAATAAGTAAACATTTTTAGATGCAAAATAAGATGTTCCTTGCTCTCCACAAAAATCTGACTGCAAAACCCACTTCCTGAGACAATTGCTACCAGCACATACCCTCTTTCCCAGAAAATAAGACTACGGTATATGCCTGAGTATAAGGCGACCCGAGTATAAACTGAGGCCCCTAGTTTTACCACCAAAAACTGGGAAAACCTATTGACTCGAGTATACATAAAAATATTTTTCATAATCTTTATGTTGTTTTTTTTAAATGACCAAGTAGCATGCCGTATATTTCTCGCAACTTTTTAATCTTTTTATTTTTTAAACTGTTTTATTGGAAAATATATGTACAAAGATCATCAAATACCGCTTGCAAGCGGGATACAGTCATACAGAGGATAGCTATATATAATGGCAAGTAAAAGTACATATTAATCCAAAGTATTCACATGATGTTTAACGTAGGCAGTGGTGGGGTTGCACATGAGATTCTTCTGTTTCATGGGGCATGGTCAGGGACTGGGGGAAGAAAAAAACAGACAGTCAGGAGTAAATTAGGTAAGCGGGGAGTCACACCATTTTTTCCATACCTTATCAAATTTCTCTCAGATTACTCGCTCATAGGGAACAATCTGATTAACCAACTGTTTCCATTGTGAAAGGGAGGGTATAGAGTCACCCATCCAGCGTAGGACAATAGCTTTCCTAGCTCGGAATAAAGATTCCCGAAGGAAGATTCTTTCATGATGAGACCAGCTCTCTTCCTCCAAGATACCAAACAGACATATTAACGGTGTGCTAGAAAGAGGTTTTGTCAGCAAAAGGGATAAGAAATCTATTTCAGAGGACCAGAATGTTTTAATGTGAGGGCACTCCTAATACATTTGCCAAAAATCTGGTAAGCACTGGGTTGAGGAAAATTTGCCCATCTTAACAATACATAGGCAAAGATTTGGGTCATAAATAATTTTGTAAACATCCAAAATATCACAGCATTAAGTTTAGAAAAGGAAAAGCGGATGTCCAAGAGGAATGTAATAATAACAATCGCTTTATTAAATCAAAATAAGAGAGAGTAAAAACATTTAAAAAGCACATGCAAGTGCTACATAAATCCTAGTGTCCCCAGTGCAGCAAGTCATGTGACCGGATGTCAGGTGATCCGAAAACCGGAAGTCATTTGACCGGAGGTCAGGTGATGCGTTTCACCTGTTAGATGGTGCGTGTCAGACACAGGAAGTTCAAGATAATGTCACTTCCGGTGACGGGTGGGTGGTAATGAGCATGCGCCAAAAAAGACCAGGCGCGAAAAAGTTATATATCACACATTGATACAGTACTTCATAGCTAGCGCCAGTAAAATCTGAAAGCAATTAAAGTGCCAGTGCATGGCGGATGAAGAAAGAGAATTATTATATTTAGATAAAAAATATTTATAATAAATAATGTGACTGAGCCCACAAAGTGTGAAAACCACAGGGCTGGTGAAAGAGTGTGGGAAGTGAGACGTGAGTGAAGGGAGATGTGAACGGGTGTGAGTAGAGAGAATGTGATACGTGCAAGAGTGGTGCAAATGGTGGTGACAAGGGTAGGTAGATTGAGGGTCCCAGGACCAGGCAATATTAGTGCCTAAAATGAGTAGTCGTAATAGGCATGAGATATATACAATAATGTAGTAGCGATAAAAGATATATAAGAGAATAGTGACGCTGGGATTTTACAAGAGAGTTAGAGAAGGTCCAGAGGGATAAAACCAGGTCAAGAGGAAGAAGGAAAAGAGAGAAGGAGGGAAAAGAAAAAGAAAGAGGCCTGTAATTGGTGGGAATAGCAGACCAGCCAATAATAGAGCAATGTTGGAAGAGAGTTGTCCAAAGGTTGAGAGAGGGGAGGTTTTGTTTTTCTTTTCTTGCAAATAAGGCGAATTTCTTATTCCACTGTTCAGCCGAAACCGAAGATGACGAGAGATAATGTTCAATCGAGGACGGACCACGGAGTCAGAGGACCAGAATCAATACAGCAGGTGAGCAAAACTGTGAAGAGAGTTTACAATTATATACAATAGAGTATAGGTGACATAATAGGGGACCTTTTGTAAAAAAATGTGACGTGGAAAATATTAAAAGTGGTGTGTTGAGTGAAAGGAGAATATAGAGGTATAAAGGTAAGTGCAGTGAATAAACACGTGAGATGGCACACGTGTATATTCTGTGCGTCCCAGAGGGACTACGCAGAAAGTACACGTGTATAGGAGGTCCAAGAAAACAATGCAACTAGTGAAGGGACCAAAGAGTGCCTTGTGACAAAGCAAAAACAGTAACAGAGCAGACTAGAGCACTAAGATTAGGGGTGACCAGATCAGTCCTTATAAAAACCTGTGAATAATAGGTCCTCGTTCAGGCCACTGGGGGAGAGTGAATCCAGTAGGTAGATCCACTTAGATTCTGTTTTCAAAAGTTCCTTTGTGCGGTTCCCACCCCTTGAATTCCAGTGGATCTTTTTAAGACCACATACCCAGAGGCTGTGATTGGATCCCCGGTGTTCCTGTAGAAAATGAGCAGCAACAGTGGATAAAGTCTTACCTTTTGTCAGGTCATTGGCAGCCGTCCTGATGGAAGAGAGATGTTGCTGTATGCGTCGTCTTAATTCTTGTCCTGTCTGTCCCACATAGATGCGGGGGCAGGAACACATAAGGATGTATACCACATCTCTCGTTTTGCAATTAATATAATCGCGCAACCTGAAAGGAGAATGACTGTTAGGGTGGATAAATGTGTTTTTGGTCACCTTCATGCGGGGACAGATCGACTGTTAGGCTGTTAGTATCGGTAGATTTTCTATATAAGGTGGTGGCAAGATGGGTTCCCTCTCTGTATATTTTTAAATCCAAGAAATCCACCTGGGTCTCTGAGATCAGGTGGGTCAGCAAGATCTTCCATGGATTAGTATTCAGGTATTCAATAAAAGCGATACAGTCATCGCGAGTTCCTCGCCAGATCATCAGTACATCATCGATGTATCTGTACCAGCCCGTCACATGTGTCTTAAAGGTGGCCGACTGGTACACGTTGCACTCCTCCCACCAACCCAAAAATAGGTTGCCTTATGAAGGAGCACACCGTGCACCCATGGCCGTGCCGGAAGTTTGCTTAAAGAACGCTCTATCAAAGGTGAAATAATTTTGGTGTAATACCAAGGACAGGAGGTCCATGATGAAGGAATCGTGTCTGCGATCCAGGGAGCCCTCCTTGTCCAAAAAATATCCAACAGCCTTTAGACCTACCTGGTGACCAATGTTGGTGTAAAGAGATTCGACGTCCAGTGTGACCAATTGGGGGGTATGAGCAGGTTCTCTATTTGTTGAATGAGGTGCGTCGTGTCGCGTACAAATGCTGGCAATTTCATGACCAAAGGCTGTAAATAAAAGTCAATGTAAGAGCATAGTTTTTCATTCAGTCCCCCGATGCCAGACACAATTGGCCTACCTGGGGGATCGCAGAGGGACTTATGAATTTTGGGGAGCATGTAGAAGGTCGGAATTTTGGGTACATCTACCGTCAGAAATGTGTGCTACTTTTTGTTAATGATGCCATAGTTGAGGGCTGCCTTTAAAATCCGATCGATTTTGTTCTTAAACACCTGTGTGGGGTCAGAGGGCAATGTTATATAAAAATCTCGGTTATACAGTTGACGTCTGGCTTCTTTGACATACAATTCTGTCGGCCAAATAACCACATTGCCCCCTTTGTCAGCCTCCTTTATTTGGAAGTCCTTATTATTGCGTAATCCCCTGAGTGCTGACCGCTCCCGTCTGGGTAAGTTTTCCATGCGATTTCTATCCAACTTCAGGTTTTTAATTTCGTTGACAACTCGATCAAAAAAGATCTGGATCGCAGGGAAAAGTCTGAAACGTGGGGTATTCTGGGAGGGAACCCTAATGGGAAAGGGTGTCCTACCTGAGGGCGCATCGTTCTCGTCCAAAAGTTCCAGAAGGTCCGTAAGCACACATCGATCACTGTCGGAGAGGGTGTCCATCAGTGAGGGCTGATGGTAAAGAAGCTTAAACGTTAGCTGTCGACAGAAAAGATACACATCCTTTGTTAGCTCGAATTTATCTAGGGGATTCATTGGGGAGAAAGAGAACCCTCTTTTTAGGATATCAATTTCAACATCATTTAATTGATAAGTAGAGAGGTTAATAATCTGTAGATCACCTGGGGATCCCTTTTTGCCGCGTGCCGGTCTGTCCCTCTTGTATGACGGTGACTCTTTCACCAGCCCTGTGAAACGCATCACCTGACCTCCGGTCACATGACTTCCGGTTTTCGGATCACCTGACTTCCGGTCACATGACTTCCGGTTTTCAGATCACCTGACTTCCGGTTTTTCGGAATGCATGCCGCGTCACCGTAATTCACAAGGGACAGGTGTGGGTGAGTCTCTTAGGACTGGGCATACTATATATACTCCTGGTTTGTCTATCACCCCTTACCCCTGAGGAAGCCTGTGTACTCAGGCAAAACGCGTGGGGATCATTGCCCCCAGTGCCTAGCATCGATCAAGTGTTCACTTAGGTAATTTATGGCTGTGATTATGCTTTACTCTTATTATGACTTCTTTTGATACCACACTCATGTAGATTGTTATCTGACCTAATGTGATTATAGCTATACAAGCCTGCCTTACCTTAAAATGTATTATGTATTGCTGCACTGGGGACACTAGGATTTATGTAGCACCTGCATGTGCTTTTTAAATGTTTTTACTCTCTCTCTTATTTTGATTTAATAAAGCGATTGTTATTATTACATTCCTCTTGGACATCCGCTTTTCCTTTTCTAAACTTAACAATTTGCCCATCTTATGAAGTCTTAATGGTGTAAGATAACTCTGATGAATGATATATAATTGCGTCATTTTGTTATTAACTGCGGGCGAGACATGGAGATGTGAGTTTAAGACCTCCTCCATTATTTCATCATCAAGTTCTGGAATGAGACTCTTCCATTTCTGGAAAAGTGGTGGCTAAACTGCTTATAAGGTGCGAGTAGATAGTTGAAATTATGCCTCCTGGGTCTTGTGACCTGATTACCCCTATAAGTGGGTATGAGGAGACTGTGAGATTAGGGTCGGGTTTGTAATGCATAGCGTAGCTGCAGTGAGTGCATTGTAGTTCATACTGCTCTTTAAACTGTTCAAAGGAGAGGAGAACATTATCCTTAAACAAAGCATTTAATGTGTGTATCCCAAGGGATCTCCACCAGTCCCCCTCTTGCAGATGTGATAAATGGGGCAGCTCATCATTATGCCATAGCGGGATCTCAGATGGCTGAAAAAGGGCAAATAAGTGTAGCCTCTCCCCAGACTGTCCTAGCAACCTTGTAGGATAGGCAGTAAGCCCTTGACACTTTTGTTGTCTCCAAGTAGTGACCATATGCCTACAACCCCTAAGTCCACTGCTAACCACTTTTCTGGATATTGGAGGGGGTTATGTGTTACCCAGGTGCCCAAGAATTGTAGCTGTCCAGTGAGATTGTAAAGAAAAATATTAGGAAGGACCATACCCACTTTAGTTGTGGATCTCTGTAATTTAGTTGGCAGCAACCTTGACCTGGAGGATCCCCAGATAAAGGTAATTATCAATGAGTCTAGATTATTAAAAAAGTGTTTAGGGATCGGATAGAAAATGTGCTGGATCACATAAAAGTATTTTGGCAAACCACCATCCTAACCAAATTTATCCTGCCTGCCACTGAGAGAGGAAGGGCGGCCCAAGTTTTAAATTTATCCCAAAAGTAGCCTAACAGAGGAAAGACATTAGAATCTAATATCTAGTATTTGGGCTGCCTGGTTAGAGTCACCCCCAAATGTTTAAATTTATCTGTGACCACGAGGTCGCGCATAATTTCAGGGGAGTTATTGGCCCTGCCCAGAGATAGGAACATTAGACATGACTTGCCCCACTATATATGCAAGCCTGGGAATGAGCCAAAGTAATTTATCAAATCAATTGCTCTGGTTAAGGAAGTGTCTGGGTGCGAGATGAGAAGGAGAAGATAATCCGCATAAAGTGCAAGACGATCTTGTCCCATCCCATATGGCACCCCAATGTATGCTGTATCCATACAAATTTTAATTGCTAGCGGCTCAATTGTTAAGGCGAACAAGGGGTGATGAGGGACACCTTTGAGGGGTGCCCCTCACAAGGGGGAACAGATCAGACAGTAAGCCGTTTAGAGATACAGGGTTTTTTGGGTTTCTATATAGAATCGACACCCATGTACAGAAATTAGGTTGTCACGGTTACACCCGCGATCCTCGGTACGGATTGAGGGTGTACCCATGCCTGCTGCCGCGGTCCCCGCTCCCCCAGCTCTCACTTACCTCTCCAGGCTCCGGCCTGCACTCTTGCTCCCAGCGTGTAGGCCGCATGCTTCTTCCATGCAGTCACGTGCTCCTGCCACTAGAGGGGGCGCGTGGACTTCTTCCAGCCTTAAAGGGCCAGCGTCCTCCTTATTGGCTCTGGCATTCCTGGCTCGGCTATATAGCCTGGCGACTCCCAGCATCCCCTGCCGGATCTTCATGTCCTGTTACTGAAGAGAAAGCCCTCTGTGTTCCCAAGCGTTTCCAGACGCCTCTGTGGATTCTGTGAATCCCGTGTTCCGTGGTATTCCCGTGTTCCGTGGTATTCCCGTGTTCGGTGGTGTTTCTGTGTTCCTGGTTTCCTGTGTTCCCTTGTTACGTGGTATCCTATTGTGGTCCTGTTATCCTGTGGCGGTCCTGTTATTCCTGTGGCGGTCCTGCATTCCTGTGGCGGTCCTGCATTCCTGTGGCGGTCCTGCAATCCTGTGGCGGTCCTGCAATCCTGTGGCGGTCCTGCTATCCTGTGGCGGTCCTGCAATCCTGTGGCAGTCCTGCATTCCTGTGACGTCCTTCAGAGGTCCTGCCAGCCGTCCTTCAGAGGTCCTGCCAGCCGTCCTTCCCGTGGTCCTGCCTGCCTTCCCGTGGTCCTGCCTACCTTGCCATGGTCCTGCCTGCCTTCCCGTGTTCCTGCCTGCCTTCCCGTGGTCCTGCCTGCCTTCCCGTGGTCCTGCCTGCCTGCCTTCCCGTGGTCCTGCCTGCCTGCCTTCCCGGGTTCCTACCTTGGCTGCCACCGCGGGACTAGTCGCACCCGCGGAGCGACCTGGTGACTCCCGCCGCAGCAAGACCATCCCGCTTTGCGGCGGGCTCTGCCGAAGACCAGGAGTTCACTTAGACTCCGCTCCCGGGTGCGGCTAAGGTTGTTATCTCCCGCGGTGGTCCAGGGAGTCCCCTTACTTAGTCCAGAGGACTATTCCCCTGAGATTGTGACAGTAAGATCCGGCCATGGACTCCGCCAAGGTCATGATCTCTGCCAAAGTCATGGACAGTGTCAAGGATCCATACCTGCTTCTGGGTGACCTTCCCAGCACTATTGCCCAGCAGTCCCAAGAGATTGCTGCGCAAAAAGAACTCTTGGACAAGAGTCCTGCGGTTTATTGCCTCCCAGCAGCAGGCTCCTGTGATTCCTCCTGTTGCTTCTGTCCCCCAGCCATGTTTTTCGGCAGCGAACTCTGGAACAGATTTTTTGATGACAAACAAATTTGATAGCAAGCCCAATTTTTTCAGGAATTTTGTTGTCCAGTGCTTGTTGTACATCAAATTGACGTCCTCCCAGTCCACCCCCGAACGCTCTAAGTTGGCATGCGTTTTTTCTTTGCTCACTGGAGGGGCGCTGGACTGGGCTACTCCTCTATGGGAAAGTGGTGACCAGGACATGGTTACCCATACCAAGTTCCTGGCAAAAATCCAGTCCAGATTTGAACCACCTCAAGTTCGACCACCTCATCTGTCCTGCATGGTTCCGGTGTCTCCAGTGTCTCCGCAGCTTCCCAGAGCTGCACCAGTGGCGCCCAAGCCTCCGCAGCTTCCCAGAGCTGCTCCAGCGGCGCCCAAGCCTGCACAGCTTCCAAGAGCTGCTCCCGTGACTCCGCAGCTTCCCAGAGCTGCTCCAGTGGCTCCGCAGCTCCCCGCAGAGGCTCCAGTGGCTCCGCAGCTTCCCGCAGCTGCTCCAGTGGCTCCGCAGCTTCCCAGAGCTGCTCCAGCGGTACCCAAGCCTTTGCAGCTCCCCGCAGCTGCTCCAGTGGCTCCGCAGCTCCCCGCAGCTGCTCAAGTGGTTCCGCAGCTCCCCGCAGCTGCTCCAGTGGCTCCGCGGCTCCCCGCAGCTGCTCCAGTGGCTCCGCGGCTCCCCGCAGCTGCTCCAGAGACTCTCCAGCCTCTGCAGATTCCCGCAGCTGCTCCAGAGACTCTCCAGCCGCCGCAGCTTCCCTCAGCTGCTCCAGAGACTCTCCAGCCTCCGCAGCTTCCCGCAGCTGCTCCAGAGACTCTCCAGCCTCCGCAGCTTCCCGCAGCTGCTCTCGTGGCTCCGCAGCTTCCTGCGGCTGCTCCAGTGGTGCCCCAGACTCCGCAGCTTGCCACGGCTGCTCCTGAGACTACGCAGCTTGCCAGTGCTGCTCCAGTGGCGCCCCAGACTCCGCAGCTTCCCAGAGCTGTTCCAGTGGCGCTCCAGACTCCGCAGCTTGCCACGGCTGCTCCGGCCTCCCCTGAGGCTGCTCCGGTGTGCCTAGAGCCGACCCAGCCTGCGGCTTCCCAAGTCTTCCCAGTGCCTTCTCTCCTCCTAAGGTGTCTTATCACCAAGAAGAATTGGAGGAGGCGAAGAAAGAAGAACAGCGGGCTGAAGAAGAAGAGAGGAGGGGCCCTAAGGGGGGGGGGGGGTACTGTCACGGTTACACCCGCGATCCTCGGTACGGATTGAGGGTGTACCCGTGCCTGCTGCCATGGTCCCCGCTCCCCCAGCTCTCACTTACCTCTCCAGGCTCCGACCTGCACTCTTGCTCCCAGCGTGTAGGCCGCATGCTTCTTCCATGCAGTTGCGTGCTCCTGCCACTAGAGGGGGCGCGTGGACTTCTCCCAGCCTTAAAGGGCCAGCGTCCTCCTTATTGGCTCTGGCATTCCTGACTCGGCTATATAGCCTGGCGACTCCCAGCATCCCCTGCCGGATCTTCATGTCCTGTTACTGAAGAGAAAGCCCTCCGTGTTCCCGAGCGTTTCCAGACGCTTCTGTGGATTCTGTGAATCCCATGTTCCGTGTTATTCCCGTGTTCCGGGGTATTCCCATGTTCCGTGGTGTTTCCGTGTTCCTGGTTTCCTGTGTTCCCTTGTTACGTGGTATCCTATTGTGGTCCTGTTATCCTGTGGTGGTCCTGTTATTCTGTGGTGGTCCTGTTATTCCTGTGGCGGTCCTGCAATCCTGTGGCGGTCCTGCAATCCTGTGGCGGTCCTGCAATCCTGTGGCGGTCCTGCTATCCTGTGGCGGTCCTGCAATCCTGTGGCGGTCCTGCAATCCTGTGGCGGTCCTGCAATCCTGTGGCGGTCCTGCATTCCTGTGGCGGTCCTGCAATCCTGTGGCGCTCCTGCAATCCTGTGGCGCTCCTGCAATCCTGTGGCGGTCCTGCTATCCTGTGGCGGTCCTGCAATCCTACTGGCGGTCCAGTATCCCAGTGTCCTTCAGAGGTCCTGCCAGCCGTCCTTCAGAGGTCCTGCCAGCCGTCCTTCAGAGGTCCTGCCAGCCGTCCTTCCCGTGGTCCTGCCTCCCTGCCTTCCCGTAGTCCTGCCTGCCTGCCTTCCCGTGGTCCTGCCTGCCTGCCTTCCCGTGGTCCTGCCTGCCTGCCTTTCCGTGGTCCTGCCTGCCTTACCGTGGTCCTGCCTGCCATCCGTGGTACCCGGGTCCCTATCTTGGCTGCCACCGTGGACCTAGTCGCGGACCGACCTGGTGACTCCCGCCGCCGCAAGACCATCCCGCTTTGCCTTCTGGCATCTAGCAGGCTAAGGCCCAGTCTTCCTTATTACAACAAAGAGAAGAAAAGTTTGATGTGTATATTTGGAACAAAAAATTTTATTAGTTTACATAATTGAATACACAATGCATAGAAAACGGGGTTAAAAACACTTAAAAAGTTGAAACAAACACACTCCCTGGCAGAAATAAAGTGCAAATATCAAAGGTAATGTACCCACTAAATAACAGCTTTTTAACGTGTCTATGTAAATATGAATGGTAAAGGTACAAAGTAATAGATGAGAAGCTGCAATATGATACATGCAGTGTGGGAAAGGACAATCTAAATACAAAGAAATTAGAGAGGTAACATTACCGCTAGGTTGTAGATAGCCAAATGCCAGGGAGGAGATGAAAAGGCCCCACGCGTATCGCCTGATAAACAGGCTTCCTCAGGGGATAACCTCACATACCACCAATGTGCCTTATATATACCGACTGCAGCTCAGATGGAGTAGCCAGGCGGATGTGACGTCATCCACCAGGTGTCAGCCCACCCACCAGTCAACAAAGCGCTCACTTATAATTTTGAGGGTGAAACCCTCATATTAATACAGAAAACAGTATACAGACTGCCTCAGCATTGATACATGAGTAACTGGTGTGTCGAACATTTATCCTAGGGTTGTGAGAAAAACTCCAGTACTTCCCTAGTCCGGAGCACGTGACCGCAACTTGCGTGTCACGTGCGTTCCACCACGCCGGAAGTGGAGGAGAGATATTCTGGACGTAATGCAGCTTGCGTGTCACGTTTGTTCCACCAAACCGGAAGTGGAGGAAAACTATAGTGCCATTGACATAAGGGCAACGTTGCCTTGGTGATCAGACGCACGGTAAGAGTGATAGGGCCTTATCGTTAAAAGACTATAAACAAAATATGTAACCCTCATCTTTTGCGTATCCTTTTATAGCTCCATGATAACCAAGTAAACCATAGGTTGTAATATGTGTTAAAAACGCTGTGCAAGTTATATAAAATAAGAGTGTCAAAAATATACCAAGATCGCCAAAAAGTTATTAAAAAATCACAACATACAATAGTAAAAAAAAATCCTGTCAGAAAGTGCAAGTGCTCTGTGTATGCTTACACTTTCTGACAGGATTTTTTGGTACTATTGTATGTTGTGATTTTTTAATAACTGTTTGGCACTGGCACTTTTACATTATATGCAGCCCTTAAGCGCTGTTCCAATCTTATCTGGAACTAGTTAAATTTCTTAAAAATAGTTTTTACATTTTTTATTACAGCCAACTATGGTCGTGTTTATAAGTGAATATTTATCTTTAAGCATCTTGGTACATGGATCACATGCTCACAGGGGCACTTGCATAGGTAACCGTTAGGATCAGCTAGATCATCAGACTGCACTTGGGGTAACAATCAGTACTTGGGTTTCGAAGACAGCCATGTATTTTGTGGATATACTTTACCCACATATATGGGCTGCATAGCATCTTTCTGACATATGCATCGCGCATCATGTATTAACACGCCTCGTATGTAAGCTTTACCTTTACAGCACCTTCCTGTTAAACCATATGCAACATCCCCCACCGGGCCTAGCCCTTTTAGGTGAGGCCTGGAGACAGCCGGGGCCCGCGGTACCGGAGTGGCTGGCGGTTGCGGCCTAAGCACGCTATTGTCACAGTGCTTGGTACGGGGGAACCGGAGGGCTGTCCTACAGCCTGGCAGGTCTCCAGCAGGGTGGTGTTGGCAAGAAAAGATGAGGGAGAGGCTACTATAGCGGATCTCCCTGGGGCAACCCCTTGATGTCCCGAGTGTGAGTCTCTGTGTGATGGACAGGGTGCCGGTGATGAAGGCAGCCGTATTAGCAGGGACCAGACGGAGACAGAAGTTGAAGAAAACAACTTACAGTTCTTTATTTGAACCGGCAGGAACCGCAGCAACGTGCCTTTAACAGGTAGATGGAGTGCTGAGATGCTTTTGGAGGGAGCCTCAGGAGATAGTTCACCAGCCTGGATGTAGAGGGCAGGCTGGGAGGCAGCTGTGTCCTGGTAGGAAGCTTCAGCTTGTCCTGTAGGGCTTCAGGTATCACCTTTAAAGGTAAGATGATACCCCTTTTCCTCACTACACTAACTCTAGTCTTAGACTCCACTCTTCAGAGGCAGGGGCTAGGCTCTTCCTGCTCTGGTATGGGCTAGACAGAGATTACTCACTCACTCACTGATCTCTAGGATTCTCCTACACTTGAATCTCTCTGAAAGAAGAACTCCTCTCCAGAACATTCCTGGCCAGGGGGTTTTATTACCTTCCTTTGGTCAGGTGGTGGCTGCTCCTCCAATCACATCTCAGCTTACAAAGGACAGGATGTAACACAGATCATTGGACAATAGCATCTTGCATCATACAAAATACTTAACTCCTGCCCTGCCAGGCAGGATTAACCACTGCAATACCCCTATGTCCTATCAGGACCATGTAGTGTAATGTGGTTATATGCAGTTGGGACGTATTCGCAACTATGGTGTTGCACATAGTTTTGTTTGTAGGATCATATTCGCTGCTCATGCCTGCAAAGGAGTTTCTCTATTACTGTCGTTATTTCTTCGCCTCCAGCATTATACCATCTATGACTAGTAGGGACATTTTTGTTACTCTTGGTATATCTTGGACACTTTTATTATATATAGTTATGGCGTATCTTGGTATATTTTTGACACTCTTATTATATATAACTTGCACAGCGTTTTTTAACACATATTACGACCTATGGCTTACTTGGTTATCATGGAGCTATATAAGGATACGCAAAAGATGAGGGTTACATATTTTGTTTATAGTCTTTTAACGATAAGGCACTATCACTCTTACCGTGCGTCTGATCACCAAGGCAACGTTGCCCTTACGTCAATGGCACTATACTTTTCCTCCACTTCCGGTTTGGTGGAACACACGTGACACGCAAGCTGCCTTACGTCCAGAATATCTCTCCTCCACTTCCGGCGTGGTTCCAAGTTGCGGTCACGTGCTTCGGACTAGGGAAGTACTGGAGTTTTTCTCGCAACCCTAGGATAAATGTTTAATTTCGACACGCCAGTTACTCATGTATCAATGCTGAGGCAGTCTGTATACTGTTTTCGGTATTAATATGAAAATTATCAGTGAGCGCTTTGTTAAATGGTGGGAGGGCCGACACCTAGTGGATGACGTCACATCCGCCTGGCTACTCTGAGCTGCAGTCGGTATATATAAGGCACATTGGTGGTAGGTGAGGTTATCCCCTGAGGAAGCCTGTTTATCAGGCGATACGCGTGGGGCCTCTTCATCTCCTCCCTGGCATTTGGCTACAACCTAGCGGTAACGTTACCTCTCTAATTTCTTTGTATTTAGATTGTCCTTTCCCACACTGCATGTATCATATTGCAGCTTCTCATCTATTACTTTGTACCTTTACCATTCATATTTACATAGACACGTTGAAGCTGTTATTTAGTGGGTACATTAACTTTGATATTTGCACTTTATTTCTGCCAGGGAGTGTGTTTGTTTCCACTGTGTCCAGCTTTTGTCTGGCTTTTTAAGTTTTTTTAACCCTGTTTTTTATGTATTGTGTATTCAATTATGTAAACTAATAAAATATTTTGTTCCATATATACACATCGAACTTTTCTTATCTTTGTTGTATAGCTTTCACGATGTGTGGATTTTGCATTATCTGCAACTAGACCCATAGTTTTGGTTCAAACCAGTCTTCCTTATTCTCAACAGCTATTTGCATAATAATTTGTGTTCTGCACAGGTTCTCAGAGGTGGACCTCCTAGGCATAAAGCCTGATTGGTCCTCATGGACCAAAGATGTAATAACTTTGTTCAGTCTGCATGCCAAGATCTTAGTCAAGACTTTGTAGTCATTATTCAACAAAGTCTATAAGAACTACATTTCTTTATTTTTTTATCTGGCTTAAGAATAACCTCGATTTTTGCCATATAGAATCTGGCCATATCTCCAAGGGGAGGCCATCTGGAGCTGTTTTTTTTCTGCCATTGTTTTTAAAGCCTCTTGGAGCGGCTCAAGAGTCAAAGGGGTGTCCAGCACATCACGCTGAGATTGACTAAGCACAGGACATTTCCCCACCGAGAGGTAATCATTGATGGCTGCTACAATCTATCTGAGTGGAATCTCTATAAAAAATCAGCAAAGGCTGCCAGTATGTCATCATTGGATGTGATAGCAGCCCCCTCAACGCAAAAAAAAATATGTCTTTTTTCCTTTTTATAAAGGCAGTGTAAGTATTGTCGACCTGTAGATAACCATTTATCTTTATTCAAAGCGGAAGGCTCGCTAAATAAGCAATCTCTAACTGGGTGCAATTAGCAGCTAATTCAGCCTTTTCCCTGCGTGACTCTCTCTTGACATGGGTGATCGCAGATTGTAAGCATCACCATATATGCATTTTAAGAGCATCCCATGAGGAGGATTGAGAATCAGTCATGCGGTTGTAGGCTGGGTAGTCTGCTATTAAGGCAGGAGTTCGGTCAGTGGCAGACAGGAGTGAGAACCAATATGGGTGAATTTTTCGGGGGTTAGATAAAACATGAACCTCTGGAAATAGGAGAATGACAAAAATAGGGGTATAATCAGAGATACCCCTTGGCAGATGAATAATGTCATGTATGAGCGCTACCGCACTAACGTTCCCGCATACGTAATCTATTCTAGAGGAGGTATTACGCCCAGGTGTATCACAAGTGTAAGTGTGTAGGGAAGTCGAAACCTCCATATATCAGACCAGCCTAGCTCTATTAACAGTTGTGCCAAAGGGATCTGGGGGTCAGGGGGCTCCATTTCTTGTTCACTTCTGAACCTATCACGGACAGCATCGTGTAGGCCATTAAATTCTCTCCATACCCAGGAGGGTAGCCTGTGGGAACTGTGAAGCAAAAGATGCGGCCGCATGTAATACGGTCAGAGGGGAAGCAGGGGGATTATAAACACCCAAGGTAACAAATGAGCGTCAGTTTACCCATGCATGAACAAAAACATAGCGTTCCTCAGAGTTTATCCTTACTACACCCGGTTCCCATGTCACTGAGCGGTGTCTTGGACATTGTACCCAGGGCCTATGTATGGACCTAGTATTTGCCTGGGTCAAATGTGTCTCTTGGAGACACATTATCGAGGGAGTGTGTTGCTATAGACCCGCCATTACCATGTTGCATTTGAGGGTGTCCCCCAGGCCCCTAACATTCCATGAAATTAGTGCAAGTGTCATAATCTATCAGTATAGCTGTAGGTAGTTATTATATAAGTGACATGTGCTAGTTACCAAGTAAAAAGTAAAATAAACATAATGGGGCAGATTTATCAAGTGTCTGAAAGCCAGAATATTTCCAGTTGCCCGTGGCAACCAATCACAGCTCCCCTTTAATATATTCATGAGCACTGGTAAAGTGAAAGCTGAACTGTTATTGGTTGCCATGGGCAACTAGAAATATTCTGACTTTCAGACTCTTGATAAATCTGCCCCAATGTGTCCCTATAAGAGAGACGAAACAAGATTAACGATTAATGTTGTAACTATAACCAGCTCATTAAAGAGCAAAAATAGTGCAGCAACTGAGATCATAAAATTGCCGCAGTATAAGTAGTATGGGGATGCCTTCTCCTTAGATGGAATAGCAAAGGCGCAGACTATCGCTTCACAGCAGAGCTGAATCATTTATTAGAATAAAATTAGGACCACAGGATATTACTGTTCACTCCTTACATAAGGAAGGCACAAACCTGTTACATAGAGGTTTCAAAAATAAGTATTTGCCCAAAATATACATCTTATCACCAAGAACAGATTGGCTAATTTTACTTACCCGGCCCATTCGCGATCGCGTTCTGTGCGGTGGATTCGGGTCTTCCGGCGATTCACTAAGGCAGTTCCTCTGACGTCCACCAGATGTCGCTGCTGCGCTGTAGGCCCGCTGTAGTGCACGATCCTATACTTGGTGAAGGTAAGCGCGTATGCCGCAACACTTTTTTTTTTTTTTATGCGGCGGTTTTTCCGAATCCGTCGGGTTATCGTTTGGCCATGCCCCATGATTTCCGTTGCGTTCATGCCGGCGCTGATGCGCCACAATCCGATCGCGTGGGCCAAAAACCCGGGGCAATACAGGGAAAATCGGCGCAAATCGGAAATATTCGGGTAACACGTCGGGAAAACGCAAATCGGGCCCTTAGTAAATGACCCCCACTGTGTTGCTCTGATAGATAATGGAGCCCATACACCTGGCTGCACCCAATATGGCGTCTCGATCTTTGCTGCATAGAATTCCTGCCAACATGGGACGTGGAGGTGCTCCCGGAGGTGATGGTTTGGCTGGGACCCGATGGGCCCTTTCCACAGAATATATGGTAAATATGGATAAGCCAGGAAGCAACTCCTTGAACCATTTTTCTATAAAAAGAATTGGGTCTGTGCATTCAGCCTCTCTGGAAGTCCAAAGACTCTAACATTGTTACGCCTAAGTCGATTCTCTAAATCATCTGATTTCTGAGCCCACATTTCAGGTGCTTTTTCCAGGGCTGCAATCTGGGCTGGGACTGGAGCATTATCATCTTCCAAATGGGAAATCCTCTCCTCAGTGTCTTTGACACTCTCCCTCATTTTTTGCATGTCCTGTCTCAGGAGCCCGACATCCACCCGTATATCCTCTGTCTTACTGGTAAGGGACACTTTAGTGCTGAATCATTGCTAGGAGCTGTGCAGATAACTCTTTGAGTGTTAACTCCGGTTCTCTTTCTGCAGCAGAGGAGTCATCAGATTCAGAGGCCGCGGCCTGCGCACTTGTTGTTGCCACAGCGCCATCTTGGGCTTTCGGCCTAGCACACTCTTTTAGCCATCCTGCAACCGCAGAGGTGTGGGATTTGCTCATGGTACTTCATCCACAGCAGAAGGATCATTTGACCCATGTCTAGGGTATAATGGTGGTCCGTTTTCGGCAGGATTCTGGCAACGAGGTAGGCTCCCATTTTCCCTCTGTTTCTATACATTCATTCATTTGGATCTACTGAACCCCAGATACCAGTAGATGCTGCAACTTACTAAGAATCAATAGATTCTCTGTACCCTCACATAGATCCAGAGATATATCTTGTATGTTTTTGCTTTCTTATGTTGATGCTTACTCTTTTTATCTTGTGGCAATTGTTTCACAAAGAAAAGGAATACATAACACCTTGTGAATCATCCACCTGATTCAGTATGCCCAGTCCAAGAACATCCCCTTAACTCTGCTAACACAGAGGAAGCCTTTGGGTGGGTAGACTGGACCTTACAAAAATCACTACAAACTTCTAGAAGATCTATAACCAGCATTAGATTATAATATAGGTGGTTTGGGAGGTTTTGAAAATTACTTATGAATGATAACTCACCGCATTTCTGAAAATCAGCTTATATGGCCAGCAGGACTAATTGCTTTAGGAGATGCCCAGCAAATTTACTTTAATTTACAGTAGAGGACTGCTATAAATTATATCTCAAAACTACAATGTTTTTTTATCTAGCACATATCATCTGGCACATGGAGGGTTTGAGATGAGTTCAATTTAGTAAAAGGCATCTTAATACATTAGGTGCGTCTCACTTCAACATGCAGTAGAAAGGTGGATCATCTCTAAAAGCATTTCTCATTATTTTATGTTTACAAATCTGTTCTAATATGTGTATTATATTATTAAATTGATTATACATTCCTATTTCAATCATTTTTTTTATATCTATGATCCTCTAACACTGCTAAATAGTTGCCATATGCATCTAACAGCTGCTTATTATAATATTTGAACAAAAAATATGATTGCATTTCACTGGCAGCATAACTTCATACACCTAATGTTTTCAAGAAGTATCTGAATTGTTAGCTGAAGGCAAAACAAGTGCTTTATCTGCAATCCTACAGACAACAAAGTAAAACAGCAGGATTACAGTCAGGTGATGTCACCCAGGTAAAACTGTACTGACAAGCTTTTAATTAAACTTTTCCCACACATCTTTCTGCTGGTCCCCAGGAGCAAATATTCATTATGCATTGACTGTCAGCCAATTGAAAGTCAGAAGGGAAGTGTTTTATTTTGAAAGCTCTTGCTGATAGCAAATGAACACTTTGTTATACAATCTGTTTATTCTTTTAACTACTGCCATACACATGGACAAGCACACGCACAGGCATATTCTATTGTAGCTTTGGGGGTCAGACTGTATATGACTTAATTTTCACTTCATTTATTGAGAGGATAGTTTAACAAGTAGCTTTTGAGAGTAAAAAAGCTTCCTGTATTATTTTCTGGACCGAAAAAAGTAACATACTACCACTAAATAATCAAAATAAATTACCAAATTGCGATGTGATTCATTTTAACTGAGTTTTAACTCATTGGGGTACATTTACTAAGGGTCCATGGATCGCCATTCCGTCAGGTTTTCCCGAATATTTCCCGAACATTTAAACAACCCCTTTAGTATCTTCAGAAATAGTGCATAAAGTTGCCTACAGTTGTGTTAAATGGAAGAAACAAATCATATTTTCTTTAAAAGGTTGCTGAGAGTTAAGATGTGATTCTGTTGAATATATGTGTTATGAGATAGCTCAACTTAGATTGCTTGCATTTTTCTCTGTAATGATTCTTGTTCTATAAGTTTGCTAACAATCACCGTGCATTGATCTATTAGTAAATGTCCATACTTTATAGCTTGCAGATAGCCTGGTAGCTTGCTTTTTATGGTAAATCTTCTTTAAACTATGAATTTTTTATAATGCTTATCTATTTTAATCAGTGTTTGAATATGGGTAATGTGAATGAGATACATTTACCTATTTGTGTGTATTTGCATTGGAGCTTGTCTTCAGTGTGATATTCTCCAGAACTTCATCAAATCATCTAAGATATTTCTCTCTGGAATTCCAGTATTGTGTTGATATTTAACATTATTATCTTTTCTGTAGCCAAAGAGATGTTGCACCATATGCATAAAAGAGTCATGCTGTTACATTTGTATGCTGTACGATAATTGTATTATCCAGAATTTTGCAGAATGGGGTTTAAAAATAAGTTCTTCCAACTATGACCCTCCGAAGTAAAACACATACAGTTTGCTCTCGTTATAAATATACTAGATTGGGGGGCGTGGCCTGGCTGCGGTGCTGTATGGACGTCTGAGGACAGAGCTCCCGCACTAAACCCTGCATAAAGCGACAAAGAATAGCTATCCTTGTCAGAAAATCCTCCATTCTGATAAATTACCGAACAGCACTTCTTCAGAAGATGACAAAGAAAAGAAAAAACAATATCAGACCACATAAATTGATGAATTTCTACTTTGCTCCAGTCGCGGAGCTCAGTCAAGATGGCGACAGCCTCAGTGAGGGGAAACTTCCTTCGTCACAGCGCGCCACACTTACCGCGCAGAGAGCCAGAGAGACGGCATCCCATCCGAGAAGATCTTCCTCGGCACCGACATCGCTGGTAAGAAAAGACCCTCATACACCTACCTGGGGTGACTCCAGCGAATCCCCACCGGCACTGCCCGAGCAATTACACAGGCTGCCCCAGCAAGGGACACGGGAGAGAGATGAGGAGGTAGACGGGTCCCCCTCTCAGAGCCTGGCGAAACAACGTCCGAGGTTACACAGCAGCCAGGAGCTTATCAGAACGCCGGCAGGACCGGGAGGGACAGAAGATAGTGAAGGAGACGAGGAGCTAGATGCTTTTGCTCAGATTCCCGCCTCAGACAGCGTCACAACTGAATCGGCAATGAAGCGCATGCTAGGGGCACTGAGACGCTCTTTTCAAAGAGACATTACTTCTTTACTGCACCCGCTTTCTACTAAAATCTCCCAAGTAGGAGATAGAGTACACCATGTTGAAAATAAAATGGGTGAATTTGCCACATCTCACAATGCCCTAATAGACGCACATTATGAACTTGAAGAAGAGCTAAAACGCATGCAAGTTAAAATGGCGGACCTAGAAGATAGGTCCCGCCGTAACAACATCAAAATCAGAGGCATCTCAGAGTTGATATCTCCAAAGGAACTTCCAAAATATATCCAAGGGCTAATGAAAACCCTGGTCCCAAGCTGCTCCAATCAAGAGCTGGAGATCGACAGGGCACATAGACTGCCCAGACCCAAACACTTAGATGAAACTGTTCCAAGAGATGTCCTCATTAGAGTGCATTTCTTTTCGGTGAAGGAAAAAGTGATGGAAGCAGCACATGAAACCAACCCTCTTCCTTCTCCATACCAGGACATTTCGCTTTTCATAGACCTATCTGCTCCCACCTTAAGGGCCCGCAGACAGCTGGCGACCGTCACCGCAAAGCTGAGAGACCACCAAATCCCATACAAATGGGGTTTCCCCACTCGGCTTCTTGTATCCAGAAATGGCAGAACCCAAGTAATCAACAATGAAGAAGAGGGCCGCAAGCTTCTCAACGCTTGGGGAATATCAACGTCTGATATACCGGCACCATCACGGGAACACAGACCTCATCGAGTGGAGGAAGAATGGAGAATGGCTAAACCAAGAAAGAACAAGGACACTTGAGGAGCTGACAGCCAGGGGTACAGGTACGGGATATAATCACCCGATTCCATCTCCAGTACAGTCACTCGCTGATCAGTGGGATCAGCTAGTATGATGAACTGGACAATCTTACTACCCCCACACCTAGAAACAAAAACAAAAGGTACCCCTTTAAGGAGGGACAGGGAAAGAGGGGTAAAAGGAAGCACTATGAAAGACCAAATTGAGTCTGAATAATTGCAGTAAAAAATACTTTATTAATGACTATTTAAGACATAACGATAAAAGCAGGATGAGAATCCTCAGACAATGCTGAGGGGGAATGACAGTGCAGGCGGCGACAACAAATGAGAAAGTCGTCACCCCGGGCAGACATAGGAGGAATTACACATGGACAAAGCATGCACATGTAATAGGTAAGGACAGAAGGTACATATAATGAAGGCAACAGGTGTAAAGTGGCACACAGCTGCTAACATGCATAAACATAGGTAATGTGCACAAACAGGTAGAGATGATACCTTACCAATGAACAAAAGGATAGATGAAGTGGACCTCCACTGTCCGGGATGACGATATCCCCGACGCGCGTTTCGGCTCGTAACAGAGCCTTCGTCTGGGGGTAGCGTCATTCCAGTGAGGGGAGTGTTAAAAAGGAACAGTCAACCAATGGAAGCGCAAAGCCCCTGTCATGTGTGGGGGCGGAGCTGAATGGGTCACGTGACCGCTGTTGTGTGTGGGGCGGAGCCAAATGGGTCATGTGGTCGCTGTCATGTGTGGAGGCGGAGCCAAATGGGTCACGTGATCGCTGTCATTGGTGGGGGCGGAGCCAAATGGGTCACGTGATCGCTGTCATGTGGGGGGCGGAGCCAAATGGGTCACGTGATCGCTGTCATGTGTGGGCGGAGCCAAATAGGTCACGTGATCGCTGTCATGTGTGGGGGCGGAGCCAAGTGGTAGTGTGATGCGTCACATGGTAACCAGTCACGTGATCAGTGATCACGTGTATCTGGCGTAACGGTATTGCGCAACAGCGTGTAAATGCAGGGAAGCAGAGTATGTGTTGTGACAAGCAATGGGTAAATTGAACACCATTTAGTGCAAATACATGTGTTACAAGAGATTTGCAAAGATGCATGCGTAGATGTATAAAAACTTGATTCAATTACATTAGTATTACAATAATAGCGTTAAAGCCTGCATACAAAAAAACTTTAAAAAAGGGGGTTCAAAACATTATCCCAACATGTATTTATGGCTAAGGTGCCAATTAATACGCATAAAACATACCATACAGGGGATACCTATATAAAAATGGATGGTAACATATACAATGTAAGGTTCCTAAGAATGAAATGAAAAACATATGATAATAATGAGATCGCAATTTTGCAGTGATACCATATTATGAATCATGACGGCGGTGAATTATGACTACCAGCATGGTAGAGTATATGTGCAACAACATCAAAAAATTTTTTTGTGATAATACAAGGTAGTGAGGTATTGGGCACAAGTGAGGACAGGGGGGCGTGAAGGTGAGGAAAGCACATGAAGGGAACACAAAATGGGAAGGTGATATAAGAATAAAACATAATAGTGTAATCTGTTGGTGAAGATTTAAAACGGAACCTAAGCACTGAAAATAAAAATTGTGTATATAATACCCAGAAAAAATGCAAATGATTAACATGTTTATAAGATCGAACTCTAGTATATAGTGCTGTACATCCTTATTTGTATATGCACCAGTTGACCCTTGCGAAGCCATATTATGCAGGACCAATAGAAGAACTGCATTTTTCCCACCATGCTGTTTAGGACAATTAGAGATTGGAGACATTGCGTATATTATCCATAGCGCCAAAACCATAGGTTGACCCTGAAATAAGGAAATCAAAATAACAAAAAATTAATTAAAACCTATAAAATAGATAAAAATACTATTGTATTTATACGCCGATGCGTTGAATGCAGAGCGCGACCCTAGAGACCGAGGGTTGAAGGGCAGAAGTGGATCTACTGGAGAAACGGGGCAAAACTCGAGGTTTCGTTTAGGCCCCTAGGTTGAATGGTGTTGAGGGTCCAAATCCATCTTGTTTCGCACTGTGATAGTCTCTTGTGGATTGGGCCCCCAATCAGTGCTTAGGTTCCGTTTTAAATCTTCACCAACAGATTACACTATTATGTTTTATTCTTATATCACCTTCCCATTTTGTGTTCCCTTCATGTGCTTTCCTCACCTTCACGCCCCCCTGTCCTCACTTGTGCCCAATACCTCACTACCTTGTATTATCACAAAAAAATTTTTTGATGTTGTTGCACATATACTCTACCATGCTGGTAGTCATAATTCACTGCCGTCATGATTCATAATATGGTATCACTGCAAAATTGCGATCTCATTATTATCATATGTTTTTCATTTCATTCTTAGGAACCTTACATTGTATATGTTACCATCCATTTTTATATAGGTATCCCCTGTATGGTATGTTTTATGCGTATTAATTGGCACCTTAGCCATAAATACATGTTGGGATAATGTTTTGAACCCCCTTTTTTAAAGTTTTTTTGTATGCAGGCTTTAACGCTATTATTGTAATACTAATGTAATTGAATCAAGTTTTTATACATCTACGCATGCATCTTTGCAAATCTCTTGTAACACATGTATTTGCACTAAATGGTGTTCAATTTACCCATTGCTTGTCACAACACATACTCTGCTTCCCTGCATTTACACGCTGTTGCGCAATACCGTTACGCCAGATACACGTGATCACTGATCACGTGACTGGTTACCATGTGACGCATCACACTACCACTTGGCTCCGCCCCCACACATGACAGCGATCACGTGACCTATTTGGCTCCGCCCACACATGACAGCGATCACGTGACCCATTTGGCTCCGCCCCCACCAATGACAGCGATCACGTGACCCATTTGGCTCCGCCTCCACACATGACAGCGACCACATGACCCATTTGGCTCCGCCCCACACACAACAGCGGTCACGTGACCCATTCAGCTCCGCCCCCACACATGACAGGGGCTTTGCGCTTCCATTGGTTGACTGTTCCTTTTTAACACTCCCCTCACTGGAATGACGCTACCCCCAGACGAAGGCTCTGTTACGAGCCGAAACGCGCGTCGGGGATATCATCATCCCGGACAGTGGAGGTCCACTTCATCTATCCTTTTGTTCATTGGTAAGGTATCATCTCTACCTGTTTGTGCACATTACCTATGTTTATGCATGTTAGCAGCTGTGTGCCACTTTACACCTGTTGCCTTCATTATATGTACCTTCTGTCCTTACCTATTACATGTGCATGCTTTGTCCATGTGTAATTCCTCCTATGTCTGCCCGGGGTGACGACTTTCTCATTTGTTGTCGCCGCCTGCACTGTCATTCCCCCTCAGCATTGTCTGAGGATTCTCATCCTGCTTTTATCGTTATGTCTTAAATAGTCATTAATAAAGTATTTTTTACTGCAATTATTCAGACTCAATTTGGTCTTTCATAGTGCTTCCTTTTACCCCTCTTTCCCTGTCCCTCCTTAAAGGGGTACCTTTTGTTTTTGTGTATGCTCATGGGAAGCCTCTCTTTGGTGTGTTACTTACCATACCGGTCCAACCCACACTTTATTACGTACCACATGGATCTGGACTTACTTGGTATATAGGTTTGATACCTTCACCTCCCTTCTCTCTCCCTTCCTGATTCTCCTGTTGTTTTGATTAAGTTTCCTGTGTTTGTTTTTCACAGATTTTAGAACCAGGACACACCATGAATTTTCTATCCAGGGAACAGACCTGGCGTACTAAACTCAACCATGTGTTTAAAGATGCAGCGACAGGTGGTGACACAGTGAGTTGCGTGAATGCAGGCGCGACCCAGAGAACGTTGAAAAATTTATTACAAAAAAGAATGAGAATTTGGTGGAATGTGGCCTTTCTGGAGAAATATGTTGAATGTAAATTAATCCCAAGAGGCCTCAGAGTACAGGTTTTTCCCTCCTTTCAGGTGGAAAATGACATGTTTATTACCCAATGGGAAGAAGCCTGCACCCGTTGTTCCGAAACTTTCATAAAATTGTTGATTGAGGATAACAAAACAAGACTTGAAACAGTTGGCAAAGAAATAGAGGAAGCACGAATAAAACTAACCTCCTTACAAACGCAGGAGGAAATAAAAACGTTTGACCTATTTGAGTGTTGGGAAAAAGAGATTTGTGATAAAAAGACAAAGAAATTTCAGCGTGATCAGGATGACTTTTCCCAAAAGAAAGCTTACCTCTGGGGCCGGTCTAGCCGGAATAGGAGAAACATTCGCTCGGAACGTACATCAAGTCGCTCCTCATCGATTTCATCCACAAGGTCATTCAATGACCCAGGGGACAACCCACAGACTCAATCAAACCAAGGGACCAAGAGGAAATACACTCAACCCCAAGCAAACAATAAGCGTCGTCCGGAAACACGAAGTGCCGCTAATGATAGCCAACTAAAGGTAATTAACCTTTCAAAGCGTGTGTTAACACCTCATGAAGTAGAGGTGCTGGAAAAGGGGTTAACATTCTCCCCAAGTGCTAAATTTAACACTTTCTCCGCAGTGAAAGATCTCCACATGTTTGGAAGATCTCTAATCTTCAAGAAATGGTTTCATACAAAAGACCCAGCAGAAATTTTTGAAACCGAGCAAGAAATTGAAGCTGTCAGGATATTGGAAGAACTCCAGATTGAACATAATGCAGATACCCAAATCCCCCAATGCGTGAGAAAAAAGTCTAAGAAATTTCCGAATCTTTCCAGCTGCCCAGCGGTCGATCAATTTGTTAAAGCAGTATCCCAGGAATTTTCCAAAATAAATGATCAGGTAAGCCATGATAATTTGTCAAACGCACATCGTAGATCCATCAATAGTCTTAAAAGAGATAAGACGATTGTTATCAAACAATCCGATAAGGGTGGGAACGTGGTAGTGTGGCCACGTGAGATGTACGAGTCTGAGGCACATCGTCAACTCAGTAACCACCAATGTTATAAACGCCTCACGTTCAATCCTTTGTTAAAGTTTACAAATGAATTAAATTCCATACTTTTACAGGCTGTCAAGAACAAGGTGTTTGACACAGACCTTGCCGAGTGCCTAAAACAAACAGACCCGACGATTCCCACCCTATATCTACTGCCGAAAGTGCATAAACATCCAAAGATACCACCAGGCCGGCCTATCATATCTGGGACAGGAAGCCTTACAGCAAACGTAAGCAAATTTGTCGACCACCACTTGAAGAGAATCGTAGAGACGTTGCCATCCTACACCAAGGATACAATGGATCTACTGCGCAAAATAGATGGACTCCATGTCGACAATGACACATACCTCGTCACTTGCGATGTGGAGTCCCTCTATACGTGTATTAAACATCATGACGGTTTGAACGCGGTACGATATTTCCTGTCTATGGAAAATGTGACACAGGAGTTTTCCTCATTTATCCTGCAACTATTGGAGTTTGTCCTCTTCCATAACTTTTTCGTGTTTGGGGGATCCTTCTACCTGCAGCTCCAGGGCACAGCTATGGGGGCGTCTTGTGCGCCCTCGTATGCTAACTTGTTCCTGGTGCTGTGGGAGAGGGACCTCCTGGACAGTGATCGGGATGTCGCTATGGACCGGGTCCTGTTTTGGGCCCGGTACATAGATGACATCCTGATCATTTGGAGGGGGGACTTGGTGGAGCTACAAAGCTTCTTTTCAACTCTGAACAATAATCCCTATAACATCAGGCTCACATACCATGCAGACAAAACCTCTGTGGCTTTCCTTGATGTAACCATTACCAAGGACATAGATGGTTTTTTACAAACAAACGTATACAGAAAAGAGACCTCTGTTAATTCATTATTGCATGCTACCTCTTCTCACCCCATCCAGACCGTGAGAGCCATACCTACTGGTCAGTTCCTCCGGATTAGGCGGATATGTTCCTCGGATGATGACTTCGAGATTCAGGCTGATGACCTCAAAAATAGGTTTCGTCAACGAGGCTACAGTAATAGATCCCTAAAATTGGCCTACTGGCGTGCAAAAAGAACACCACGCCAGACTCTTTTATCACTAAAGGAAAAACCAGCAATACCAGACCAGGTGAGATTCATTACGAATTATCACTCTCAGTGGCACTTGATGCGTCAGACCTTGGAAAGATTTTGGCCAATTCTACAAAGCGACCCGATCATCGAAAAATATATTACTCCACATCCCTCAGTGACAGCGAGAAGGGCTAAAAATTTGCGAGACATCCTTGTAAGGAGCCATTATACATCTGGCAAATCTAACACCATATTCGATGCTGGTCGCCCACCTTGGGGGTGGAAACCATGTGGGAGGTGTGTAGCATGCCCCAATGTAGAAAAAGCCGACACATTTACGGATTCATCGGGCACCAAGATGTACAACATCACACACAATATCTCCTGCAATACCAAAGCAGTGGTTTACTACGCAACCTGTCCATGTAATTTAATCTACATGGGTCTAACCACTCGCCCGATGAAAGTACGCATTCGAGAGCATATGCGTGACATCAAGTCTACACTGAATAATGAATCTGACACTGATGGAAAACCGGTGGCTCAACACTTCAAAGAGCGACATAACTCCGATCCGACCCTACTTAAGGTACGTGGTATTGATAAAATAGATCTAGGGATTAGAGGGGGCCCAATCCACAAGAGACTATCACAGTGCGAAACAAGATGGATTTGGACCCTCAACACCATTCAACCTAGGGGCCTAAACGAAACCTTGAGTTTTGCCCCGTTTCTCCAGTAGATCCACTTCTGCCCTTCAACCCTCGGTCTCTAGGGTCGCGCTCTGCATTCAACGCATCGGCGTCTAAATACAATAGTATTTTTATCTATTTTATAGGTTTTAATTAATTTTTTGTTATTTTGATTTCCTTATTTCAGGGTCAACCTATGGTTTTGGCGCTATGGATAATATACGCAATGTCTCCAATCTCTAATTGTCCTAAACAGCATGGTGGGAAAAATGCAGTTCTTCTATTGGTCCTGCATAATATGGCTTCGCAAGGGTCAACTGGTGCATATACAAATAAGGATGTACAGCACTATATACTAGAGTTCGATCTTATAAACATGTTAATCATTTGCATTTTTTCTGGGTATTATATACACAATTTTTATTTTCAGTGCTTAGGTTCCGTTTTAAATCTTCACCAACAGATTACACTATTATGTTTTATTCTTATATCACCTTCCCATTTTGTGTTCCCTTCATGTGCTTTCCTCACCTTCACGCCCCCCTGTCCTCACTTGTGCCCAATACCTCACTACCTTGTATTATCACAAAAAAATTTTTTGATGTTGTTGCACATATACTCTACCATGCTGGTAGTCATAATTCATCGCCATCATAATTCATAATATGGTATCACTGCAAAATTGCGATCTCATTATTATCATATGTTTTTCATTTCATTCTTAGGAACCTTACATTGTATATGTTACCATCCATTTTTATATAGGTATCCCCTGTATGGTATGTTTTATGCGTATTAATTGGCACCTTAGCCATAAATACATGTTGGGATAATGTTTTGAACCCCCTTTTTTAAAGTTTTTTTGTATGCAGGCTTTAACGCTATTATTGTAATACTAATGTAATTGAATCAAGTTTTTATACATCTACGCATGCATCTTTGCAAATCTCTTGTAACACATGTATTTGCACTAAATGGTGTTCAATTTACCCATTGCTTGTCACAACACATACTCTGCTTCCCTGCATTTACACGCTGTTGCGCAATACCGTTACGCCAGATACACGTGATCACTGATCACGTGACTGGTTACCATGTGACGCATCACACTACCACTTGGCTCCGCCCCCACACATGACAGCGATCACGTGACCTATTTGGCTCCGCCCACACATGACAGTGATCATGTGACCCATTTGGCTCCGCCCCCCACATGACAGCGATCACGTGACCCATTTGGCTCCGCCCCCACTAATGACAGCGATCACGTGACCCATTTGGCTCCGCCCCCACACATGACAGCGACCACATGACCCATTTGGCTCCGCCCCACACACAACAGCGGTCACGTGACCCATTCAGCTCCGCCCCCACACATGACAGGGGCTTTGCGCTTCCATTGGTTGACTGTTCCTTTTTAACACTCCCCTCACTGGAATGACGCTACCCCCAGACGAAGGCTCTGTTACGAGCCGAAACGCGCGTCGGGGATATCGTCATCCCGGACAGTGGAGGTCCACTTCATCTATCCTTTTGTTCATTGGTAAGGTATCATCTCTACCTGTTTGTGCACATTACCTATGTTTATGCATGTTAGCAGCTGTGTGCCACTTTACACCTGTTGCCTTCATTATATGTACCTTCTGTCCTTACCTATTACATGTGCATGCTTTGTCCATGTGTAATTCCTCCTATGTCTGCCCGGGGTGACGACTTTCTCATTTGTTGTCGCCGCCTGCACTGTCATTCCCCCTCAGCATTGTCTGAGGATTCTCATCCTGCTTTTATCGTTATGTCTTAAATAGTCATTAATAAAGTATTTTTTACTGCAATTATTCAGACTCAATTTGGTCTTTCATAGTGCTTCCTTTTACCCCTCTTTCCCTGTCCCTCCTTAAAGGGGTACCTTTTTGTTTTTGTGTATGCTCATGGGAAGCCTCTCTTTGGTGTGTTACTTACCATACCGGTCCAACCCACACTTTATTACGTACCACATGGATCTGGACTTACTTGGTATACAGGTTTGATACCTTCACCTCCCTTCTCTCTCCCTTCCTGATTCTCCTGTTGTTTTGGTTACCCCCACACCTAGAGCAGATTGAACTTACACTGCTCTCATTGTTGATGCTTAACCCCTTAAGGACGGAGGGTTTTTCGGCTAAATTCTCGCTCTCCAACTTCAAAAATCCATAACTTTTTCATTTTTACGTTTACAGACCTGTGTGAGGGCTTATTTTGTGCGTAACAAATTTTACTTTCCCGTAATGTTATTTATTTTAACATGCCGTGTACTGCGAAGCTGAAAAAAAATTCCAAATGTGGAAAAATTGAAAAAAAACCGCACGTGCGTCACATTCTTGTGGGCTCAGTTTTTACGACTTTCACTCTTCGCTCCAAATAACACGCCTACTTTATTCTTTGGTTCGGTGCGATCGCGGTGATACCAAATTTATATAGGTTTTATTGTGTTTTAATACATTTTCAAAAATTAAACGAATGTGTACAAAAAAGAAAAAAAAATTTTTGCCATCTTCTGACGCTAATAACTTTTTCATACTTTGGCGCACAGAAATGTGTGAGGGGTCATTTTTTGCGAAATGAGGCGACGTTTTCATTGCTACCATTTTGAGGTCTGTGCGACATTTTGATCATTTTTTATTTCATTTTTTATGTTATGTAAAAAGGTGTAAAAGTCGCATTTCGGACATTTGGGCGCCATTTCCCGCCTCGGAGGTCACCGCCGGCCGTAACCGTTTTTATATTTTGATAGATCGGGCATTTTGGGACGCGGCGATACCTAATATGTCTGTGATTTTTACTGTTTGTTATGTTTTATATCCGTTCTAGGGAAAGGGGGGTGATTTGAACTTTTAATATTTTATTAATTTTTTTTATTTTTTAAACTTTTTTTTTTCTTTTTTTTTTCACTATTTTTTAGACCATCTAGGGTACATTAACCCTAGATGATCAGATCGCTCCTACCATATAGTGCAATACTACAGTATTGCAATATATGGCGTTTTTGCAGGTCATACATTACAATGAGCCACTGGCTCATTGTAACGAACCTGCATAAACCATGTAGCCTCGTGTCAAAAGAAGACCCGAGGCTACCATGGTAACCGATCGCCGCCCCCCGATGACGTTCGGGGGCGTGGCGATCGAAAAAAAGATGGCGGCGCCCGCGCGCCGCCGTCTTTTAAACGCCGCCCGCGACTTTGCGGGCGGCGTTTAGAGGGTTAATAGCCGCGATCGGTGCAAGCACCGACCGCGGTTATTAGCGGTGGGGGTTTTGTGCAAAATGCAAAAACCCCCACCTCTGTATGAAGAGGACTCAGCCCGTGAGCCCTCTTCATACATCCCTTATACCTCTGCGCCGTAGAGCTACGGCGCAGAGCGTTAAGGGGTTAAGCATCTCAGTTGGTTTTATTATTGTTACTGTTTTTTAGGTTATCTCACATGCCTCTTACATGCCTCTTATAAGTACAATAGAACTCCTTATACCTTAATAAATGTTTACTCTCCTAACTCTAGACAGACTAAGTTTGCTGGGAAAATGGTAAGATTAGCAGAAAAACACAAACAAGGGAACTTAATTATGGGTGGGGATTTCAATGCGATCTCGGACCCGCATCTAGATTGTACATCAACAAATACACACCATGGTGGGGGTTTGAACGACTTATGGTGGAAAAACAGCTTATATGATGCTTGGAGGGCACAGCATAGTACTGAGAGGGACTACTCCTTTTACTCTCCCGTTCATAACTCCTATACAAGAATTGATATGTTTGTAATTGACGCGCCTTCCCTTATGCAAGCAACTAACAGCACAATTGAAAACATAACGTGGTCAGACCACGCACCCATTACTTTAGAAATCTCAGAAGATCAATCAAGTTCCCCCACTTATCTATGGCGATGTAGCCCATACCTCCTATCGCACACGACACATAGGCAAACACTAGAAAGGGAATTAGTTGAGTCCCTGAATAACAATGAGAACTCTTCCACCACCCCAAGCACTCTGTGGAATGCTCATAAAATGTTTGTCAGGGGGACGGGAATTAGACTGGGACACATAATTAAAAAACAAAGAGCAGCCCAAACTATGGAGATATTAAATGAAATCCAGAGAGTCGAAACCCAAAATAAAACGGGCCCCTCACAGATTCTAGCAGAAACCCTGAGAAAATTGAGAGACAGGCTGCGATCACTTCTCTTATTCTTTTATGAGAGAAAATTGCAAAAAACCAAAGCATTATATTATGCGCAAGGTAACAAAGCGGCAAACTTTTAGCCTCCCAACTGAAAGCCCGACACTTAAAGGCAAAAATTCCCTATCTAATGCACCCGTATAGCCCAGGGAAAATTACGCATCCCCTAGAGATAGCCAATAGATTTAAGGAATATTATGCTTCCTTATACAACTTAAAAGAGGACCCCTTTACATTTCAACCACAAGAAATACAGGCATTTTTAAAAAGGCAGAACCTAAAACGTCTGACTCCAACACAATCGGAGGAACTTAATGCTCCTTTATCAGAAACCGAAGTTCTAAGGGCAATCAAAGCAACGCCAGCTAACAAGTCCCCGGGGCCTGATGGGTTAACAGGGGAATACTACAAGACATTCTCCCACCTTGTTACTCCCCTAATGATGCGTATGCTCTCCTCAGCAATAAGTAAAGGAGATCTACCGGCTGAAAATCAGCAAGCATTGATCATAACCTTACCTAAACCGGGCAAGAAGCCAGACCTACACCAAAATTTTCGGCCAATCTCTTTACTTAACGTAGAGATTAAAATCTACGCAAAAATTTTAGCAACGAGATTGATGAAGTTTCTCCCCTTTCTGATTACCACAGATCAGACAGGATTTGTTAAGGGTAGACAGGGTTAAGGATAATACAAGGAGAATCCTGAATTTGACCCATCTCATAGAGAAGGGGAAGACACCCTCCATTCTGTTGGCTTTGGATGCCGAGAAGGCGTTCGACCGGATTCATTGGTCGTATGCCTTCTCGGCGCTACAGATGATGGGGATTGAGGGCCATTAAAGCCTTATACTCTCAACCATCAGCGAGAGTGTTTACAAATGGAGTTTTGTCAGACCCCTTTTTTTACCAACGGCACACGTCAGGGGTGCCCTCTGTCCCCGCTAGTTTTTATTATCTCGTTAGAACCACTAGCAGTAATGTTAAGAAATCAGCCGGAGATACAGGGCATAAAAGTAGGAGATAGATCACACCTTATTTCCCTTTATGCTGTTGACATCATTCTGTCTTTGACATCTCCAGAAAAATCTTTGGAAAGGACAATGGAAGCACTAAGGGAATTCAGTAGATTATCATACTATAAATTAAACACCCAAAAAACACAAGCTATGCCCATGTTTATTCCTAAATCCTACTTGGAAGAACTGAAAACTAAATATCCGTTTGACTGGAAAACAGAATACATTCAATATCTGGGAATTGAAGTCACAAGTTCATATAGTAAACTATATAAACATAACTATCTATCCCTCTTAACTAAAATAAAACAAGAAGCAGCACATATCCAAAAATCTGAAGTGTCTTGGATAGGAAGAATAGCCGCATTTAAAATGTTGTTGCTTCCTAGGCTATTGTACTTATTTCATACTTTACCGATACTAGTACCTAACCGATTCTTTATAGAAGCTCAATCTATAGCATCTCAGTGTATTTGGGGTGGTTGTAAACCGAGAATTGCTAGAGCCATTCTGATTAAGCACAAATATGCGGGTGGATTGGGGTTGCCAGATATCAAGGCATATTACCAAGCCTCTATACTTACCAGTGCAGAGAAATGGTGGAATGCCCCCTCCGGGGATCATGTTGGAAGGAATTCTTTCTTAAAGGACCTGACAAAACAGTGGATTTGTCGATTATACCTATTGAACTGATCGACATAGGGCTAGAAGGACCTTATACTAAGCACTGGAAGGCAAAGGGTTTGTCCAACTATCTCAACTGTGTAGAGAACGAACCATAATTCCATTTGAAGACTTGCGCAGCAAATATGATCTTCCGTTGAGGGACATATTCTTATACCTAAGAGTGAAACACTTTATTACTGAGCTAGTGAAAAAGAAACACAAAATAGATGTAAGCCTCCTTCCACTATTAGAAGTAACAAAACAAGGACTACGCCCTATATACAGTCACCTGACAGGAGCTAGGGTTTTCACAAAATCCCCTCCGTTCCAAAGATGGGAAAAAACATTACAGAGACAATTCTCAGATAGGGAGTGGAGGGAAGCACTAAAGATCACCCATAAAGCCCTAAAAAGCAGTGCCGTAGTAGAAAATGCTTTAAAAATATCCCTGCACTGGTACTTTACCCCAGATCGGATCCAAAAAGCGTTCCCCGGGTCCTCCCCCCTTTGTTGCAGGAGTTGTGGAAATAGAGGGACGCTTTTCCACATAATGTGGGAATGCCCACAAATTGAAGTCTATTGGACCCAAGTATATAATATCATTGTACAGATAATATCTCAGGTCTTACATAAAAATCCGGCACAAGCATTGCTACATCTTGAAATCCCTCAATTAATAGAGGACAACAAGATCTTTTTTTTTTTTTTATTATTTTCAAAACTTATGCACATTATACAAAAAGAATTTCATTATACAATAATCCATAGCATTTATACATCAATCAAATTATTGTTTTTATTTTCCTCTTTCCTTCCTCTCCCCTCCCTTCGCCCTTTTCCTTTTCCCCTTTTTATTCCTTTTACGAACCCTCTCATTGGACCTTAAACCATCAATATCTCTTATCACTCTATAGTAGTAACGGAGGGCCTATAGCTTAAGCATTAAGAGCCTCCCCCCCCCTTTGGGCCCGCTGGCTGGATAACCCCCCCCCCAAAAAAAAAAACAAAAAAAAAACACTTCAGTTAGATAAGTGCCAAGCATTCCATATTTTAATTCTTTTCGGTCCCAGCATTTTATTTTTAAGCCACATACATTCGTAATTCTTAATCTGTAAGGAGAGATTCTGCCAAAAATCTACCTTGGGGTACTCCTTAGATCCCCATTTACGAACTATACAAACCAGAGCGACATTCATTAGCTTAATAATTAATTTCCCAAATTCCTGCTTTATCGTTTCTTGTTCTATAAGACCGAAAATAGCAGTTCCTACGGAAGGTCTAAGATCAATAGAAAGAGTTACTGAAATTTTCTCGAAGATTGCGTCCCAGAAGGACCGTATACCCGGGCATAACCAGACCAAATGAAAGTAATCTGCTTCTGCTACGTGACACTTCCAACAATTGGAATTTTCCCTAATCCCCATTCTAAAAAGATCTTTTGGTGTGTAATATACCTGGTGAATAAAAAAAAATGAATTATCTTATGGTTCCAGTTAATGGAGCCATTCTTAATATTTTTGTGCACCTCGCCCCATTCTTTGTCATCAAACACTCCTATTACACTTTCTCATTTACTTCGTGATTTATGTTTAATACTATTAGTGAAACTATTTCTTACAGATTTATATATCATAGAAACACCCTTCTTCGGATTTACTGAGTTTCTAATAAAATCCAAACATATATGCGTGACTAAGTGCCATTTAATGGAGCGTGTATTATATTTTATTGCATGTGCTAATTGTCGGTAGCGAATCCAATCCCTTCCCTTTAACCCATATCTATCCTGTAATGTGGAGAAGGACATCATTTGGTCTTCTACCATTACTTGGGAGACATAGTTAATCCCTAATTTCTGCCAGAAGGGTATGTCCGGTATCTTCATCAGTTCAGCTAGATTACTATTATCCCATAATGGGGTCTCCTGCAAATATCCTTGTAATTGTAACATTTTCTTAAAACATTTCCAGACTTTCCCTAATGTGTTCCCGAGGATCCCCTTTCCAGGTGTTATCTTTCCCAACCAAAAACTCTCCAGTAACTCCAGTATATTCTCTGCTTTCCCTCCTGCTAACTGTATCAATTTAATATACAAGTCATTATCCTTCCAATTTATCAGTCGACCCACTTGTGCAGCTATGTAGTATCCCTGAAAAAACGGTAGTCCTAATCCTCCTTCTCCGATAGGCTTGTATAGGTATTCCATCTTGATTCTAACTTTTTTCCTTCCCCAGATTAGTTTGTTAAGTAATGATTCTACCAGTCTAAAGACGGAAATATCTATCCAAATAGGAGCCGTTGACAAAAAATAAAGAATTTGGGGAAGAATGACCATCTTAATCAGACCTATCCTGTCCGCTCTGGAGAGGAATAGACCATTCCAACATTGAATTTTATTTTTAAGGTTTCTAATTGCGGGTTCTAAGTTAAGTTTGTAAAATTCTTTAGGTTTAGTAGACACCTCTATAAGGGCATTCTCTGCCCTAGTGAATTCTACTTTTAATTGCTGTTCTTTCTGGCCGAACTCGGCCCTTGAATGTTTAATTCTCTTTGAATATAACTCTTTCACAAACATTTTAAACATATCCCACGCTGCTGCTAGATTCGATGAGGTGGAATTTAAGTCCCAAAACCATTGGGTCTCCTCTTCTAATGACAGCCTTGGATGTAATATTGTGATCCAATACGGGTTTAACTTAAACCGCCTATAGCTCTTTTCCTCTGATTTTAGAATAATCATTACTGGGGCGTGATCTGAAATGATAATCCTTTCATACACCATCTTGCGAATTAGACTGAAAAAGGAGGAATTTGTTAAACAGAAATCAATGCGAGAAAGAGTGTTATAAGATTTGCTCATACATGAAAATACTCTGCGGCCTCCATACAATCTTCGCCAAACATCCAACCAACCTAGATCCTCACATAAATATGATAGTTTACTCCGTTGTTCGGTACTACCGGCTTTGTCTTGCGCCAGTTTAAATCTGTCTCTCTTCTCCTCCATTACCATGTTAAAATCTCCCATGATCATTAAAGGGCAATTACCGTGTTCCTCTACAAATTTTATTAGTATATTAAAGACATCAAAGGAAGCTGGGGGAGGGAGATATACAAAAGCCAATATAACTTTTAACCCTTTAAGTTGACCATAAAGAAAAATATACCTGCCTGAGCTGTCTATGCGAACTTTAAGTACTTCAAAATCTACATCCCTGTGTATCAATACCGATACCCCTTTTGAAAAAATGTTACCAAATGAGTGGAATTCTGTTCCTATCCATCTTTTTTTGAAACGGTGGGTATGATCCACAATCAGATGGGTTTCCAATAAGCAAATAATGGCTGGCAGATGTTTACTGATAACATCAAAGACTTGACATCTTTTAAGTCTATTACTGGAACCTCTAATGTTCCATGTTAATATTCGGATATCATTCTCCATCTAAAGAAAGAAAAAAAAAAAAAAAAACCCCAGCCAGCGGGTCCCCAATCCCCCCCCCCCCCCCAACCACTGACCCACGGTATCTTCTTCTCCGCAGGTCTCCAACTAACCTCCCACGCCCTCCTCCCCCCCTGTTAGCATGGGTCTCTTAATGAAGATAAGTAACTACACATACATAAAATTAAAGACCCTGTTGGTCCAACCAGTCGGTCGCTTCCTGGGCCGTAGCAAAAAACCATGCCCTATCCTTGTATATTATTCGCAATTTGGTTGGAAACATTAGAGCATATTGTAAGTTAGCCTCACTTAATCTTTTCTTAACATTTCTGAAGCTTGCACGCTTCAATTGCGTATCTTTAGAAAAATCTGGATAAATAGATATTTTCATCTCTCTTAATGCTTCAGAGGTCTTTTCCCGGCTCTGTCTCAGAATATAGTCTCGATCTCGAGAACTAATCAGCTTAACCAGGACAGATCTAGGAGGAGATCCTGGTGGCAATTTTTTGAATGGCACCCTATGTGCTCTCTCCACTCCAAATGCTGTGGAGAAGCCATCTGTGCCGAACATGTCAATCAACCATTTTTGTATCTTATCTGCCATGTCCTTTTCCTGTTCATCTTCTTTAAAACCAATAATCCGAATGTTTGCCCGTCTTGATTGGGCGTTTTTGGGACCCATTTTACCAGCCCTATCAATGGTGTTCTCTGAGGTGCAGCAGACTTATTCTTTTCCTGCGAGCTATATCAACAGATTATCGTTGATTTTCAAAAACCGAGAAAAAGAAAAAGAAAAAAAAAAAAACAAGACTCCGGCAAAAGACCTGTTAAGATATAAGACACAGTCCAACTTGACCGCTCACAGGATCACAGGATCCGCCAAGCGTTAAGAGATTATATCACAAAGCCTCTTTAGCTACGATCACAGGCCTCAGCCTCCCTTCTTCCCAGGGCGTATGCAAGTTAATACAGGTTCAACTCTACTATTATACTGATTTCCTGGGCTGGGGAAAATAAGGCATTTAAACAGAGAGAGTCACTTGTCACATTGGTGCAGCTGTACTGCTGAAATGATCCAGATTACAACATTCCATATATGGTCAATGTTCTTCCATAAATGCTGATATCAACAGAATTTCACTCAATCTGTTACAAGCCCGGCTAGGCCCGCTCCTCAAATAGATAACCGTTAGCTCCAAATCTGTTCTCTACACCTCCTGTACACACCTCCGGGGCTCTCATGCAGCGGTATAGTTATCCAAACTCAGTAACTGGCAGGAAAATTTGAGTGAACACATGGGATGTCACACAGTATACACGTTTATATGGTTAAAGGAAGGTGCCAATAAAGTCTGTGTCCAAATGTTAGTTGTTAGCACAATGAACCGACTCAGGACAAACAAGGGGTTAGTTTGAGTCAGTATGAATAGAAGTACATTCCGTCTTACCAGACCCCCACAGAGTGAACACCGCGGACCACTGCAGGTTCAGCTTGACACCAGGCTGTGTGGTTTGCCTCACGCAGTACAGTTTCCTTATTTCACTCCGGTTTCCTGGCATTCTCCAGCGCACTGCAGAGTCCCCTCATCGATTAGCGCTTCACAACTCCGTTCGCCTCCTCATCCCCATCGGCATTCCAACTATATTTTTCGCAATATCGGCATGGTCCAGCGATCTGCCTATAAGCTCTGAGGTCCGGCCGTGAAAGCCCACTTCAGCGTGTCAGCGTGTCTGGACCACCAGGCGCCGCGTACTCCCGGCGGGCCGCACTCGTTCGGGGTCGGGCAGCGAGATCCATACACGGAAGGGGAGGAGCGGCAGTGGCGTCACGTCACGTACGTCACGTCATGACGTCACAACCTCGCGTATCTGCCGAGGACAACAAGATCTTACTTTGCAAACTATTCACACTGGCGAGACGAATAATATCCAAAAACTCGAAAAGAACTAGCCCTCCTTTGATCAATGAATATATAGAAGAGGTGAACAAAGTGTATGGCATAGAAAAAGCACTGGCATATGGTTGGCTTAGTCATCAACCCATTCATAAGATATGGGCTCCATGGGAAAGACATCCCCTATGCACCTGAATGCGAACTAGAATAGTAGAAGTGCAGGTTGGGTCTAGAGAGGTAAAAACATAAATGACGGTCTATGAGAACCACAAATAGAACTGATAAAATAATAAGTAATAAAGTAGCCATGTGAGATTTGTTTTGTTTCGTTAGTTCAATTGGTTGTTCAGCAGGCTGTTTTCTCTTTTCTTTTTTCCAAACTATATTACAGAATAAAAGTAACTACAACTTAAGAGCTAATAACATGTAAGAAACGCTTGATTGGATGTCATTCATAAATCTTATATAACGAAGGGAGAAAATTATCATAAGTGTAATGTATAAATGACTTGTGAAAAAACAACTCCAGTGATACATGTTATATTACCTTCATTGTCATGTTTGTAAACTAGTTTTACTTTGAAAAATCCAAATAAAAAAGAATTAAACAAAATAAATATACTAGATTTACACTCACCGACCACTTTATTAGGTACACCATGCTAGTAACGGATTGAACCCCCTTTTGCCTTCAGAACTGCCTCAATTCTTCGTGGCATAGATTCAACAAGGTGCTGAAAGCATTCCTCAGAGATTTTGGTCCATATTGACATGATGGCATCACACAGTTGCCGCAGATTTGTCGGCTGCACATCCATGATGCGAATCTCCTGTTCCACCACATCCCAAAGATGCTCTATTGGATTGAGATCTGGTGACTGTGGAGGCCATTTGAGTACAGTTAACTCATTGTCAAGAAACCAGTCTGAGATGATTCCAGCTTTATGACATGGTACATTATCCTGCTGAAAGTAGCCATCAGATGTTGGGTACATTGTGGTCATAAAGGGATGGACATGGTCAGCAACAATACTCAGGTAGGCTGTGGCGTTGCAACGATGCTCAATTGGTACCAAGGGGCCCAAAGACTGCCAAGAAAATATTCCCCACACCATGACACCAAAACCAACCAGCCTGAACCGTTGATACAAGGCAGGATGGATCCATGGTCTTTCAGGTTGTTGACAAATTCTGACCCTACCATCCGAATGTCGCAGCAGAAATCGAGACTCATCAGACCAGGCAACGTTTTTCCAATCTTCTACTGCCCAATTTCGATGAGCTTGTGCAAATTGTAGCCTCAGTTTCCTGTTCTTAGCTGAAAGGAGTGGCACCTGGTGTGGTCTTCTGCTGCTGTAGCCCATCTGCCTCAAAGTTCGACGTACTGTGTGTTCAGAGATGCTCTTCTGCCTACCTTGGTTGTAACGGGTGGTGATTTGAGTCACTGTTGCCTTTCTATCAGCTCAAACCAGTCTGCCCATTCTCCTCTGACCTCTGGCATCAACATGGCATTTCCGCCCACAGAACTGCCGCTCACTGGATGTTTTTTCTTTTTCCGACCATTCTCTGTAGAGATGGCTGTGCGTGAAAATCCCAGTAGATCAGCAGTTTCTGAAATACTCAGACCAGCCCTTCTGGCCCCAACAACCATGCCACGTTCAAAGGCACTCAAATCCCCTTTCTTCCCCATACTGATGCTCGGTTTGAACTGCAGGAGATTGTCTTGACCATGTCTACATGCCTAAATGCCCTGAGTTGCCGCCATGTGGCTGATTAGAAATTAAGTGCTAACGAGCAGTTGGACAGGTGTACCTAATAAATTGGCCGGTGAGTGTATATATATATATATATATATATATATATATATATATATATATATATATATATAACCCATTCAATGTACATTGCAAAATAAGTTCAACCCCAGACCAAGGATGTCCATAAATTAAGTTATGAATGTGTTTTAATGAGAAATGACACAGAAAATATGAAAATATATTGAACACATTTATTGAAAAGTATTTAATACTTTGTACAAAAGCCTGTGCTGGTGATGACAGCTTCAAAAGCTTCAAAACTAGTTGTATCTATTGCACAGGTAAGATTTTGGCCCATTCTTCCTCTTCTTTGAATCTTGAAGGTTCTGTTGGTTCTTCCATGAACACAGAGCTTTCCGTTCCTTAAAGTGGCGTAACAAACGCGTGCACGGCAGGTGCGACCAGATGTGTAACAACAGCTATAGCCACAAGACACAGGGACCCACCTTCTTCGGCAGCCCACCCTTACCAGGACCTGAGCCATGTTCCAGCTGATGATGGAAAAGTTTAGTGGCATTATGGCAGCACTGCAAGCAACTACTACTGAGAGGTCCCATACTGGTTTGGAAGGGTACCCGGTTGTCCAGCGTTCCGCACTGGCTGCGATTAAAAATGGCTGTGCCGTCTAAAGGTCCAGATGCAAGGAGTAAGAGTACTGTTGCTATGGGCAACCAACAGGAGCCATGTTAGGGATGTCTACTGGTGGATCACTGCGTGAAAGAATGTCCTGTTGCCCATTGTTTTGTTGGAGGTGCCATATAGAAGGAGTAATACTGTTACTACAAGCAACCAATCTCAAAAATGCCTGGACATATGGGAACGGTTTTCAGCAGCAGAGGAATTGCTACATATATGCCAGCACCGATACCAAATCCCATGTAAAGTGAACCATCCGGGAGTTCCTGGTGAGACTGTTTGGGGTTTTAAGGGAGCTGGGAGGAGTGTAAACACTGTGAAAAATAATGTTACAGTGGGCTTGTGAAAGCCAGAGGTACATACTAACCACAGACTAACCAAAGGGCTGGTGAAGTGTGCGTGTTTCCAGAAGCTTGGGCACGATTCCATTGATTGTCCTTTAATTGTTATCTGCTGGTTCTGAGCAGAAGTATGATGTGGTCAGAGGGAACTAAACTCCTGGACCTGTAATGACACAACAGGTGCAACCTCCAAGAAAGAAGAAGAAGATGCACGTGGAATGGAGAATCTCGTTTGTCACGGCGCTGCTTTGCTAGAAGTCACTCGTATACTCACAGTGAGTACTTTAAAAACGTATTTTATTAAGACACTACGCGTTTCGGTCCCAGTCTGGGACCTTCCTCAGGTGTAAAATACATCTATTCTTGGATGTGTTTGCATCCAAACATATATACAATAAAAGACTGACGTCAGAGTGACGTTTAGCGGAAATGACATCGCGAGTCTACACTCACAATTTCTAAAATAAGCATAAATGTATAAAAATATATAATTATATATAAAAGAACATAGAGATACACATTAAAATATATGAAGTCTATGTTGATATGTGTAATGTTTTTATTTGTTTTTATATCAGCTCAGATATAGAAGACATCGACCTTGAACCAATCCCGTCCCCTCTGTCAGATTCAGGGGACTCCAACACTTCTTTTTTAGAATTGGGTCCGACCAGGCCCATCACTCCGTTAAGACAATTAATGGATCCAAGCAGTCCTATCCCAGTAAATATTACAGCAAAGACCCTTCAACCATCAAAGACCCCGTTAACACAAATCAGCTTAATAAAGTTTTTTGTACCCCTACAATCTCCACTCCCCACACAGAACAACACCAAAAAAAGAAAAAACAGAGAGGCTGTAGAGGCGGTAGGAGACAAAACAAAAATAAAAAAGAGAAAGAACAAACATCAGTAGGCAATAAAAATAAAAATATAGATGGACAACATATATCCATATGTAAAAAGAAAAATAAAAACAAAAACGAGAACTCGTCGTTGATAAAAATTTTCAATTTATCCACACGAAATTTAACGGAAGATGAATCCTCACTACTAAAGAAAGGTCTTAATTTTTGTCCTGAAAAAACAACAGACGATTTTGAATTGTTTTTAGATTTAAATAACTTCGTCAGAAATTTATCCAGAAAACGTTTTTTTTCATTGAAAAATCAAAAACAAAATCAAAACAAAAACTCCAACACTATAGAAACTACGGACCCTTTCGTTCACCAAAAAGTAAGAAAAAAATCCTCCTTCAACCCCGTTAACGCCAGAGGGCACCACCTAGAAACTTTTTACTCAATAGTTTCCAATGAGTTCAGATCTATAAAAACAAAACACCAAAAACAACCTTACCAAAAAAGAAACAATAGCCCTAAAAAAACTGCAAACAGATGAACAAATAATCATCCGGGCAGCGGACAAAGGGGGAGGGATTGTCATACAAGACAGAGATAAATACAATCAGGAAGCATTAAGAATCCTTACAGATAGTAAATATTACAAAACTTTACAGAAAAACCCAACGATCTAATGGAAAAAGGAATACAACGAAATGATAAGAGAAGCATTCGAAAAAAATATACTAAATAAAACAGAAAGAAATTTTCTTGCAATTGATCAACCAAATCTGGCCCTCTTTTATCACCTCCCTAAAATCCATAAGGATGAAATAAACCCTCCAGGACGACCCATAATATCGGGCATTGGCTGTCTCACCAGCCAACTGTCCCATTTTTTAGATTTATTCCTACAGCCATTAGTCAAACAGCTACCCTCCTATCTTAGAGATTCCACCCATCTAATTGAAGACCTGGAAAACTTAGAATGGAAGCAAGACTTTGTCTTCCTATCAGTAGATGTCACCTCGTTGTACTCCAACATCTCTCACGAACTGGGTCTAAGGGCTACGGAACACCATCTCCGCAATGACAAAACCATTCCAGAAGAACAAATAAACTTCATATTAAAAGGATTAGAATTCATCCTGACACATAACTATTTTTCATTTCAACAAACGATTTTCCACCAGCTGTTAGGGACAGCCATGGGGACTCGAGTGGCGCCAAGTTACGCAAACTTGTTCATGGGCCACTTCGAGTCCCAAATGATTTATAACACCCACTTCTGGGAAACACATATCGTCTACTACCGTCGGTTCATCGACGATATCTTTATAATTGTAAAAGGCACTACAGAAGAAGCACAAACTTTTGTTGATAGCCTGAACAATAACAACTGGGGCATAAATTTTACAGCCAATATAGATCAAAGCAAAATGGTCTTTTTAGACCTAGAGATAACCCACCAGTCGGAAAAAAATCGTGACAAAAAACCATTTTAAGAAAGTCGATAGTAATGGGTATCTAGATTATAATAGTGCCCATTACAAAAAATGGCTCAATAACGTACCTTTCAGTCAGTTCTCCAGAGTGCGGAAGAACTGCACTCTTGACAAGGACTACAAATCACAAGCAGAAATCATCAAGAAAAAATTCACTGAAAAACACTTCCCCAAAAAACTAATCAGAAAAGCATACCAGCAAAACCTGGAGAAAAAGAATAGACCGAAAATTAAACAAAAATCAAACGAGGAATCAAACACATTCATGTATAATTTTATCACTACCTTTGATAAAGGACACACAGCCATCAGAGGTATTCTACAGAAACACTGGCACATACTCCTACAAGACCCAGTATTAAAAAAAGTATTACCCCCGATACCGAAAGTTACATTTCGCAAAGCAAGATCAATAAAAAATATTCTAGCACCGAGTAAAATTCAAACAACCAAAAAAGAAAATGCAGCAGACAACTCAGGCAAAACACCAGGCTCTTTTAAATGTTTCAAAAAGAAATGCCTTTGTTGCAATATAATAGAACACAAAAAATGTGTCTTCAAATCCACCAGCACAGGGGAAGTATTTAACTGCAAACACCACATAACGTGTGACTCTACATTCGTGGTGTACTTGATCAACTGCAGTTGTGGCATGCAGTACGTTGGGCGCACCTCGCAATCCCTCCGCATGAGAGTAAATGGACATCGTTTCAAAACAAAAACAGGGTTCCTCCAACAAAGTCTCTCAAGACATTTGACCATATCACATAAAAAAAGTTTTCATGACATCAAAATTATGGGGATCGAACAAATTCCTGAAAACATAACAAATAGACAGGAACAACTAAACAAACGGGAATCCTTCTGGATTTATAAACTTAAGAGCCTCCAGCCCGATGGTTTAAACAAAGTAATAGAATTCGTTTAATAGCGAGAATACTCTTTATACATACCCCGTAATAGAGCAATGTGATAACCCCCCACGGTCATCAAGAGCCCACAAGAGCCCGATACAGCTAGGTAGACATGGAATCACGTAATACCAACAACTTCCGGCAGTTGCCTAGTAACTATAAACAAATCGTCGAGAACACATGTCACTCTAATACCACATGACCGCTATTTCAAAAATAAAAACAAATAAAAACATTACACATATCAACATAGACTTCATATATTTTAATGTGTATCTCTATGTTCTTTTATATATAATTATATATTTTTATACATTTATGCTTATTTTAGAAATTGTGAGTGTAGACTCGCGATGTCATTTCCGCTAAACGTCACTCTGACGTCAGTCTTTTATTGTATATATGTTTGGATGCAAACACATCCAAGAATAGATGTATTTTACACCTGAGGAAGGTCCCAGACCGGGACCGAAACGCGTAGTGTCTTAATAAAATACGTTTTTAAAGTACTCACTGTGAGTATACGAGTGACTTCTAGCAAAGCAGCGCCGTGTCAAACGAGATTCTCCATTCCACGTGCATCTTCTTCGTCTGCTTGTTGGTCCATCTTCCTGGGAGAACGGACCATCATACATTCTCGTGGCTGTCAGCTTTGCCGATGCCAAAATACATCCAGATATCCTCAACAACAGAGGTGCTCATTGTTACGCTTTGACTCCCCCACAAACCAGGTGAGAGTTACTATCCAGCATTTCTTTATTGCTCCATTGGGGAAACACTTGAGTCTTTTTTGCGCTTTTTGTCTCCCCTGTTCCTTTCCTCCCATTCCGAGAGAAATACTCGGACCCAGTATCCATTTGTTTAACCTCCAAGAAAGACATTTGAATGTACTGTGGGTGGAATCCCATTAAGGGTTTGGTTGGTTCCAGACCAAAAGATTTCGAAAATCAGGCCAGAACTAATACTGTTTCTGAATGTTGTTCATGAGACCCACAAGACGGTGACTTTAGACTTTGAGACTGAGTTTGGAACAGTGAAACATGAACTTATTAAATCTGATGATATTGAGTGGAGATTGTGCTAGGCAGAGATTTCAAGTTCTGTGGGGAAATTCTTAGACAAAATGATGTCCTTTTTAACCCTGATGTTTATCCCCAGGAGACAAATTCCCCAGAAAATGCTGTGATCTCTAAAAAAGAACCTGTACCTATAGAGTCTTTACCTGATGATAAAAAATGTGTGTAATGAGATGCTATGTGATAATAATGTCACCCAGTATGCCTCTGGTGTACACCTGCAACCTCACAGTGCAGAGTCTGCAGACTTGGTGGTAGCTGCTCTAGAGGTGGTGGAAAATGACATAAACACATCTGTGCTCAACAATTCTAAGTGCTCAAGGGTGCCCCAAGAGGTTGTGGCTGGTAATAGTGAAAATTCACTGTGTGAGGAAAATGTGCAATCACATGTCAATGTTGTAGCCAATGGTAACACAGAAAATGTTTTGACTATACCAGTGTTGAGCAACAATAATGTATTTGCTAATATCGACCAATTATTTCCTGTGTTGACAAGGAACAATGATAACATGGGCATTTCTGTGGGGGAAGAAAATGTATTGCCAAATGTGTTCTCATATGTGTTCTCATATGTGACAAAGGGTTACTGAACGTATGTTTCATGCTGGCATGGAGAAGCCCTCCAGTGGCTAGTGAGGGCCGCCAAGTGTATAGTTAGAGCCGGACAGGCAAGGATTTTGTTTGATGTTTTGTTTGATACTGCTGTTTTTTTTGGAATAAATGCACAGTTTCAACTTGAATCCTGTTATCGATGAGAGCTTTGTCATTGCCGACCCCCAATTTTGAGCTGAACCCCTACAATATATATATATATCAATATCTATATATACACACACAACTTTGCTTATATATATTTATATGTGCATATGTGTGTGCATATATTTATATATTGTATATGCATATGTATGTATGTATGTGTGTTTATGTAAATGCTGTCTGTATATGGTGTATGTGTATGTATATGCTGTATGTATATATGCAGTACGTATATGCAGTATATGTGTATATGCTGTATGTATATGCAGTATGTGTGTATATATTGTGTTCATTCTGCATGTATGTGTATAGATGGTAAGTGTTTATTGTATGTATGTGTATATATGGTAAGTGTATACTGTATGTATAAGTATATGATATATACTATTTGTACTGCATTACATAATATGTATGTACTATACAATATATGTGCAAATTTGATGTGTATACACGTTATGTGTGTATAAACATATGGATGTGTACATACAGTATGTGTGTATATTCTATATGCTTTTGTATATATTTTATGTATTAGTGTATTATGTATTAGTGAAATGTGTATATAAGTGTATACATGTATATAAAATTGTGTATAAGTGTATACATGTATGTATGTATGTATGTATATGCAAATATATAAAAGTGAGTATGAGTGTACAACTTTATATGTGTGCATATATGAGTGTATAAATGTATGTGTGTATATGAGTGTGTAAATGTGTGTGATTGTATAAACGTTTCTGTACACATATGTATATATATATTTTTTTTTTTGGTCAAATAGTTTTTATTAAAGAATTTTTAACAGTATTTTATAAATCACATAACATCACATCCCATCCATAAGACTGTTCAAATATATGAATCATTAACATTAAAGCAAAATGTACCCCATGCAGGGGGAAGGAAGGTAGATTATGACATGTTAGATTCAAGCAAGATTCAAGCATATCAAGTAAATGATTCATCCTTCCTAGTAAGCTGAGACACAGCACATAAGCGATAAGACATGACCATATGCATCCTACTATCAGACTTAACTAAAAGGATTAAAACTCAAACAAAGGAAAACAAAACTGGAGCACAGAAATATCCGTTAATACCGTTAGTGTTGCAGTTGGGGCAACTTGGTATAACAATTGACTTTAATGGCTGTAGGCATTGGTAGGGAGAGTTCCCTGGGAGACAAAGCGGCATGAGGACCACAATTCCCATATGAGATTGGGAGCATGTGATTTCAAAAAGCCATATGACATAGCCATCTCGTAAGAGAAGATAGTATTGATTTCTGATATAATGTCTTCCTTGGTTGGAACCAGGAGAGATTTCCATCTTCTAGCAATAAGGATTTTAGCAGCTGTCAAAATTTTAACTAGCAATTTCTTTTGGTGTATTGGAAGGTTAGGGATCCCTATTAGCAGTAAAGCAAGCTCAGGAGATTGAGGAATGTTGTTAGAGAATAATTGCTGTATCAGATGAAATACGTTCCCCCAGTATACGTGCAATAGGGGGCATTTCCAGAAGATATGTGACAATGATCCTCTACCTCCACATCCTCTCCAGCAGAGATGCGATGTGTTAGGGTAGATATGGCTAAGCCGGATTGGGGTGTAGTACCATTGTAACCTTAGTTTAGTGGCTAGTTCTATGTGGGACACGCTTTTAAGCGCTTTAAGTGTTAACCTCATAGATGAGCACCAACTTTGGGGAGTAATTGTCGTGTCAAGCTCTCGCTCCCATATTCTCAGGGGGTATAGATATTGGAATGACATGCACAGTGTAATTCTGGTGTAATAAGGTTTAATCCCCTTAATATTCCAAAACATGAGGTTGAAAATATCTTTATTGTAGTGTGGATTTAGTATTAATTTTGTCTTGATGTAATGTGTTACCTGGGCGTACCGGAGGAATTCATTGTCAGACAAAGCATATTTAAGTTTCAGTTTAGTGAAAGGGAGCAGATTCTCTTCCTCAAACAGTTGTTCACATGTGTTTATCCATGTGGATAGGGAAGTTGAGGGAATTGCTATGGCAAAATGGATAGTGGCAAGTCTGACCAATTGGCCTTGTCACCAGAAGCCATATGAAGAGACCTCCATCCTTGGAGGAGAGCCTTCATGGGTGCAGGTAGGGAAACAGGTAAGTGTATATTCCAGATGGATGCGCTTAAAATGTTGCGGAGGCTAAGACCGCCACTCATAGCCGATTCAATTTGCATCCATGGGGTTTCAACCGTAGCATTATGCCAGGCAGATCCCTGGGATAACAAGTTAGCTAAATAATAGGCTTTAAGGTCAGGAACTCCCAGACCCTCCATGCTTTTATGTTTGACCAATATATGTTTGGCCAATCTTGGTTTTTTACCTGCCCAGATAAAGCGGGATAGAGTAGTTTGCGCTTTGATGAAAAAGGCGTTAGGTATGTGTATGGGGAGGGTCCTTAATAAGTACATCAGCTTCGGCAATAAGCGCATTTTAAAGGCTGCAATGCGTCCTAGCCAGGACAATTCTCCTTTTTGTATGTTTGTACACTCTTTAGATAGTTCAGCAAGTAGGGGGGGGGGGAATTATTCAAAAATAAATTTGAAGGTGATCTAGTGAGGGTTATGCCTAAATATTTAATTGAGGAAGATTGCCAATCCAGAATGTGTTTAGTTCTAAGATAATGAAGCTTATCTGGGGAAATATGAATTGGAAGGGCTTGAGATTTGTGAATGTTAAGTTTATAATAGGAATTTTTACCAAATTCTACGATACTCTCCATTACTGCCTCCAAGGATTTCTCAGGGTCAAGCATTGTTAACAATATGTCATCCGCATATAGCGATATGAGATGAGAACGGTTTCCTATTTGCACTCCCTGAATGTTTGGGTTCAGTCTAAGCAGTCTGGCGAGAGGCTCTATGGATAGAATAAAAATTAAAGGGGACAGGGGCCACCCCTGTCTTGTTTCATTAGTTATTTTGAATGGGTCGGACAGTGTACCATTTGCAAAGACCCTGGCAGATGGGGCCGAGTATAGGGCCTGAATACAATTTAATAAAAAGCCATCTATGCCCATCAGTCTGTGTGCCGAGAAGGAGTACGACCAGTTAATGCGGTCGAACGCCTTCTCGGCATCCAGTGCAAGGGATGGTTGGGATCTCCAGATTCCATATTTTGAGCAGCGCCATTCCTTCTTCAAGCGACTTAATTATCTGCGTGACTCCATTCCTGGTGATGACAACTCGAACTGGGAATCCCCACTTATATAGAATATTATTGTCTCGCAGGACTTTAGTGATAGGCTGCAATTGCTTACGGAGCTGGAGGGTTGCCGCTGAAAGATCTGCATATATTGAGATATCCTTATACGGCTCTGGAAGGGACTCCATTTTCCTCGTTGCTTTCATGACTTCTTCTTTGGTTGTATAGAAATGTATTCTAGCCAGAACATCTCTGGGAGTAGTTTCGTCAAGGTGTTTGGGTCTGGGCACCCGGTGAGCTCTGTCAACGGCCAAGTCCTGTGGGGAGATCTCCGGCAGGATGATTTTGATCATGTTCTGCAGGTATCTGGTGAGGTCCGCTGGTTGTATGAGCTCGGAAATGCCTCTAAATTTGAGGTTGTTCCTCCGTGACCTGTCTTCCAGGTCTGCCAGTTTCGCCCGCATCTCGTGTACCTCGGATTCCAGCTCATAGTGAGCGTCTATGAGCTCATTGTGCGAGCTGGCAAAGACCCCGAACTGGGTTTCAATGTGATCAGTCCTGCCTCCCAGGTCTTGTATGGCGCCATTAATGGGTTTAAGCATATAGTTGAAGTCCCTTTGAAAAGATTTCCTGAGGATTGATAACATCTCCTTCATAGATGCCTGCGTGATCGTGGACTCCGAGGTAGGTAGGGTAGCGAACGGGTCATGATCCTCCCCAGAGAGCCAAACGCTGGGAGAATCCTGTAAGTTCCCCGGATCCCTCTCCTACCTGGATGTTGCTGAAGGTAGGTGAGTTAGTGATCCCAGATGCAGCAGGGGATCTCCGCACTGAGGTGTTACCGTCCACGTCTTGCGGCCTGTTTTCTTGGCGTGCAGCGAGGTCGGCGCCATCTTGGTTTGCCGCCGAGGAGGGTGAAAAGTAAAATTCTGTGAGTTTGCGGGGTCTCCCCAGGTTCTTTCTCTTCTTGGTCATGTTGAGGGGTGTTTAGGGAGGCCAAGAGATAAGGTAGCACCCCAAGAACACTGTGGAAGTCATTAATAGAGTGGTTGCAGGACGGAGCTGTCACCTCACACAACCATCTCAGATGGCAGCCAAGCCACGCCCTCATATGTATATATTTTTTAAGCGGTGGGGGCTCCATGTTAAAATCTGCTATGGGGCCCAAGCTCTTCTAGTTACGCTCCTTCCATAGATTTTCTCTTGTATACAGGTCAGGTGATTGGCTGGCCATTCTAGCAGTTTTATTTTCTTTCTCTGAAACCAGTTGAGAGTGTTTCCTGTATGTTTGCGATCATTGTCTTGCTGTAATATGCACCCGATTTTCAAATTCAACAATCTGGTATAAGGCAGCAGATTTTTATCAAGAAAATGGTGTATTGTGGTCTAAGGTAGTGGATAACGAGATCCACAACTTAAAAAACAATAGTGAGGATATATGTGCCAGTAAAATTACTTTAAATCAGATACAAAATGGAAGACAGGTGGCTAAAGATAGCAAAACAAATCCCAATTTTTAAGTTTATCAATGCAAAAAAAATGGGTCAGAGCAGGTTGGACCCCTTTATTCTGAAAATGGGGAATCAGTGACTGGAGACCAAGAGAAGGCAGAGATACTTAATGGGTTTTTAAGCTCAGTTTATACAATAGAAGAAACCAGGGTCGGACTGGGGAGCCTAGGGCCCACCAGTAAAGTTGATTCTGGGGGCCCACCTACTGCTAAGAGGAAATATTGCATGTACAATATAAGGCTGCGATCACACAATGCATTGTGTTTTGAAATGCTCTTGAAAATTCTCTTAGCGACTTGTGATATACTAGTAAATCAACCAATCAGATATGGTGATTCCTTTTGTAAACAGCTATTTTCTGCTCTCAGACACTTTTGATACATCTCCCTCATGATGTGAACGCAGACTAAGGCCTCATGCATGCGACAATTTTTACAATATAGGCCCCAAACAGAGAAAGTTCAAAGGAACTGAATGCTCACGCGTGTCTCATGGTCAGGTGAGACAAGATGCAAGCACTGTGCCTTACTGCACTGTAACCATGCAAAATAAACCTATGGTGCCACGGCTAGCTTATGGCTCACAAATATGTTTGTGTGCATGGGGTCTAATGTCAGGTTCACAAGCTGCACTTGACTAGTGTTTTGAAATGCATTTCAAAACACAATTCATGGACACACTATATACACACTGGGCACACTATATACACATGGACACACACTGTACACATGAACACACGCTGGACACACTATATACACACGCTGGACACACTATATACACATGGACACACACTATACACATGAAAACAAGCTGGACACACTATATACACATGGGCACACGCTGGACACACTATATTCACACGCTGGACACACTATATACACATGGGCACATGCTGGACACACTATATACACACACGCTGGACACACTATGTACACATGGGCACACGCTGGACACACTATATACACACACGCTGGACACACTATATACACATGGGCACACGCTGGACACACTATATACACACGCTGGACACTATATACACATGGGCACACGCTGGACACACTATATACACACATGCTGGACACTATATACACATGGGCACACACTGGACACACTATATACACACATGCTGGACACACTATATACACATGGGCACACGCTGGACACACTATATACACACACGCTGGACACACTATACAGGGCCGATTCTAGCATATTTGCTGCCGGAGGCGAATATTAAAATGCTGCCCCCCCCCCCTGCTCCCTGTTAAGTAAATCCTTAAACTTTACTAACAATTAACAACCCTACAGACAGCTCCCTGATACTGTGTGACTGACTACAGGATCTGAGAGGCATTAGTGGCATCTAGTACCTTATAGATGACAATCTCTTCCATCAGTAGAACTTTATTCCGGGTTCTCCAATCCATGACGTATCACGGCTGAATTCACTGCCAGATATCTTCAGCTCCGTGCAGCATCTCCACCCGGCGTCCCTAAAAATACCACAGTCACTTACAGTATAAAGTCTCCTGGATAACAACACTGCGCTCCTAAATAATATATACCCCTCACAACATAAGTGACCGCACTCTCCCCACATACAAAACATCCCTTCATTATATAGGGATAAAATCTTGCCCCACATATACAGTCCCCTCCCAGCTTAGTAATATACTGTACCCCATATACAGCCCAAGCTTAATAATATACTGTATCCCATATACAGCCCCTGCAGCTAAGTAATATACTGTACCCGATATTTCCGGCCCCCCCAGCTTAGTAATATACTCTATCCCATATATATCTCCCCAGCTTAGTGATATAGTGATATATAATAAATACAGCACCCACCAGTATAAAATTATTCTGGCCCCATATAATATATATAGCATACCCCCCCCCCCCAGTATAAAATAAGTATAGACCCAAATAATATCTATAGCATCCCCCCCCAGTATAAAATAATTATAGCCCCAAATAATATATATAGCGTCCCCCCAGTATAAAATAATTATAGCCCCAAATAATATCTATAGCACCCCCCCAGTATAAAATAATTATAGCCCCAAATAATATATATATTGTCCCCCCCCAGTATAAAATAATTATAGCCCCAAATAATATATATAGCGTCCCCCCCCCAGTATAAAATAATTATAGCCCCAAATCCCCAAATAAAATATACAGAACCCCCCCCCCCCCAGTATAAAAAAATTATGGCCCCATATAATATATACAGCACCCCCCTAGTATAAAATAATTATAGCCCCAAATAATATCTATAGCATTCCCCCGCAGTATAAAATAATTACGGTATAGCCCCAAATAATATAAATATTTATAGCATTCCCCCCCCCCCCAGTATAAATAATTATAGCCCCAAATAAAATACATAGGATTCCATCATCCCCCATTCCATCATGTGAAGATACGCATCACCAAAGAAGATACACATCACCAAGTATAAAATAATTCTGGCCCCATATGATATATATAGTGCCCCCCCCCAGTATTAATTATTACCACATTTAATTAATTAAATTACATGAAAAATAATAAAATCATACTCTTCTGCAGGCAGCTGCTCCCTCGGCGCGCGGCGCGCGTCTTCGCGCGGTTCTCCTGTGAGCTGTGGCTCCGCACAGTGACACAGGCGCCGTGACGTCTGTGTCACTGCTTAGAACGGAGCGACGCAGCAGCCGGAAAGGCGCTGTGTCGCTCCGCATATAAATCGCGCCTGTTTCTTAAAGAGACAGGCGCGATTCATTTAGCTGGTGGGCGATTCTTGGCATGGGGACACGCTGGACACACTATATACACACACGCTGGAATCACTATATACACATGGACACACGCTGGACACACTATATACACACGCTGGACACACTATATACACATGGGCACACTATATACACACATGAACACATGCTGGACATACTATATACACATGGACACACTATATACACATGGACACACTATATACACATGGACACACTATATACACATGAACACACGCTGGATACACTATATACACATGGACACACTATATACACATGGACACACTATATACACATGGACACACGCTGGACACACTATATAAACACATGAACACATGCTGGGCACACTATATACACATGGACACACTATATACACATGGACACAAACTGGACACACTATATACACATGGACACACGCTGGACACACTATTTACACATGAGCACATGCTGGAAACACAATATGCATACCCTATATATACATTAACATGCAAAGTATACATAATACAGCACACAATACACTTATAGTATACACAGAGCAGACATGAATACATACAGTACATCACACTGTATACAGGACAGCAGCAGAAGAGGAGGAGAATCAAAGCAGCAGCAGCTGCGGGCACAGTCATTAGGAGGACAATACATATTCACTGATCACCTCCTCCTCCACAAGCTCAGTCCCTGCATCTCTATCACTTCCTGGTTTGCGGGAGCCTGGGAGGGGGGGTGGGGGGGAACTCCGGCAACTGCAGTGAACAAGACTGTGATCTTCAGGATGAAGATACACATCACCAAACAGTCCACAGCAGGGGCAGGATGGGAGCACAGTGACAGGTGCAAGGGCCCACCGGGGATTTCTCCGGTACCCCGGCAGGCCAGTCCAAGCCTGGAAGAAACAACTTCTGACGTGGGTGGTACCAGTGCGAGTCATGCATCCTGTAATGTACTAGACTGGCTGAATGTAGACATGATCCAATCTAGACTCAATACAATCAATGTGTACAAGGCTCCTGGACCAGATGGGTTACACCCCAGAGTTCTTAAAGAACTCAGTTCTCTTATTGCTGTACCGCTGTCTAAAATCTTCAGGGATTCCATAATGTCTGGTGTGGTGCCAAGTGACTAGCGCAAGGCAAATGTGGTGCCAATATATAAAAAGGGCTCTAGAACTTCGCCAGGCAACTACAGACCTGTAAGCTTAACTACCATTCTGGGGAAAATATTGGAAGGATTAGTAAAAGACTATATACTGGAGTATGTGACATCAAATAGTATAATAAGTGACAGCCAGCGTGGGTTTACTAAGAATAGAAGTTGACAGACTAACCTGATCTGCTTCTATGAAGAGGTGAGCAGATGTATGGATGGAGGAGCTGCTGTGGATATTGTGTTCTTGGACTTAGCAGAGGCATTTGACACTGTCCCTCATAGATGCCTGTAAAAATTAGGTCTATTGGTTTGGCAGGAATCATTTGCGATTGGATTGAAAACTGGCTGAAGGATCGTTTCCAAAAATTTATGGTCAATGGTCACCAGTTATGAGCAGTGTACCCCAGGGTTCTGTGTTTGGTCCACTACTATTTAACCCCTTCCCGCTGCAGCCCTTTTTCCTTTTGGCGTTTTCATTTTTCACTCCCCACCTTCAAAAATCTGTAACTTTTTATTTTTCCATGTACAGAGCTGAGTGACGGGTTATTTTCTGCGTAACAAATTACACTTCAAAATGTTTGTATTTAATATTCCATGCCGTGTACTGGAAAGCGGGAAAAAAATTCCAAATGCAGTGAAATTGGTAAAAAAACGCATTTGTGCCGTATTCTTGTGGACTTGGATTTTACGGATTTCACTGTGCGCCTCAAATGACATGTCTAATTTATTCTTTTGGTCGGTACGATTACGGGGATACCAAATTTATATAGGTTTTATAATGTTTTCATACATTTAAAAAAATTAAAACCTCCTGTACAAAAATTTTTTGGGGGGATTTTGCCATCTTCTGGTGCTAATAACTTTTTCATACTTTGGTGTATGGAGCTGTGGGTGGTGCAGTTTTTTGCGGATTTTGATGACATTTACAATGTTTTCATTTTTAGGACTCTACGACCTTTTGATCACCTTTTATAGAATTTTTAATTTTTTTTAAAATGGCAAAAAAGTGCCATTTTCAACTTTGGGTGCGATTTTCCGTTACGAGGTTAAACGCAGTGAAAAACCGTTATCATATTTTGATAGATTGGGCATTTTCAGATACGGCGATACCTAATGTGTTTATGATTTTTACTGTTTATTTATATTTATATCAGTTCTAGGGGAAGGGGGGTGATTTGAATGTTTAGGTTTTTTTATTATAATTTAAAAAAAAAATTAAATTTATTATTATTTTTACTATTTTTCAGACTCCCTAGGGTACTTTAACCCTAGGGTGTCTGTATGACCCTATCATATACTGCCATACTACAGTATGGCAGTATATGTGTATTTTACTATTCATACATTACAATGTTGCACATTGTAATAAATGGGTTAACCCGAAGTAGCTTCGGGTCTTCGTGAGACCCGAAGCTACCATGGTGACGGATCGCCGCTCCCCGATGACGTCACGGGGAGCGTCCATCCTCAGAAAGATGGCTGCGCCCGTGCGCCGCCATCTTTTTGAAGCCGCCTGCAGCTTTGCGGCGGCGATCAGCCCGAAAACACCCGCAATCGGTGCTGGCACCAATCGCTGGTGTTACAGGTAAGCCTTTGCTGCAATATGCAGCAAAGACTTACCGGCTATGGAGAGGACTCAGCCCACAAGCCCTCTCCATGCACCGGGACCCGACATGTGGCGTACTATTACGTCGCATTTCGGTAAGGGGTTAATGTTAATGATATAGAGGTAGGAATTAATAGCATAGGCTGCAGGGTTACTTGGGCAAACTGAGTGTTTGGTCATCTACTTGACAAATGAGGTTCAATGTGGATAAATGTAGGGTTATGCACCTGGGGGCTAATAATTCAAAGGCAACATATGTCCTTGGGGGAGTAAATCTGGGAGAGTCCCTTGTTGAGAAGGACCTAGTAGATCATAAGTTGAATAACAGCATTCAATGTCAAACAGCTGTCTATAAAGCCAGTAGGTTAGGGATATAATATTACTACTGTACCAGGCAGGTTTAGTCTCACCTGGAATATGCTGTCCAGTTCTGGGCACCGGTCCATAAAAAGGATTCCCTGGAACTGGAGAGGGTTTAATGTAGAGCCACAAAAATGATAAGAGGAATGGAGGGTCTCAGTTATGAGGAAAGATTAAAACAACCAGATTTATTTAGTCTGGAAAAGAGATGACTAGGAGGGGATTAATTTATATATATATATATATATATATATATATATATATATATATATACAAAAAATATGGTAGTAAGTTTTTTCGGATTAAATCAAAGCAAAAGACAAGGTGGCACTGTCTCTGTCTGGAGAAATCAAGGTGTAATCACCAGAGGCGACAGGGCTTTTTTACTATGAGAACTGTCAATCTGTGAATAGCCTGCCTCAGGCGCTGGTCACAGCAGGGACAGCAGAGAGCTTCAAGAAGGGTCTAGATGTTTTTTTTTACACCTAAATAACTTTGATAGTTATGTATGTTTTATAGAATTGTTTCCCCTAAATCCCTTCCTCATCCAATCCATTCCCTTCCTTTGTTGAACTTGATGGACAAGTGTCTTTTTTCAACCGTATAAACTATGAAAACATTTGTCCATTCATCCTTCCATCAATCATATAAAATTTGCCTTTGCCATATGATTAAATATAGCACCAAACCTTGATGTTCCAACCTTCGAACTTCACTGTTGGTATGTTATTTTTGTGTGTATTAGTGTATCCAAATAATAAAATGTTTCTCTCATTTACCCATACTATCTTCTCAGAGGCTTGTCGTAATGATGTTGAGAAAACTGTAAAAGCACTTGAACATGTTTTTTCTTTCGAAGACCCGAGGCTGCCTTGTTTTATCTCTTTCATTACAATGTGCTGAATCAGGTGGAAAATCCTTATATACTGCCATACTGTAGTATGGCAGTATATGATAGGATTGATCAGACAGCCTAGGGTTAAAGTACGCTAGGTAGTCTGAAAAATAGTAAAAATTTTGAAAAATATTAAAAAGTCAATAAAAAGTGATCAAAAGGTTGTACAGTCCGAAAAATGTTAGCAATGAAAGCGCCATCAAAAGTCGCAAAAAATGACACCACCCACAGCTCCGTATGAAAAAAAAAAATATTTGTACAGGAGGTTTTAATTTTTGTAAATGTATGAAAACATTAACAAATTTGGTATCCCTATAATCATACCAACCCAAAGAATAAAGTAGAGATGTCATTTGGGGTGCACAGTGAAAGCTGTAAAATCCAAGCCCACAAGAAAACGGCACAAATCCATTTTTTTACAATTTTCACTGCATGTGGAGTTCTTTTCCTTCCCAGTACACAGCATGGAATATTAAATACTGTCACTATTAAAGGGAACCTACCACCACATATCTACCTATAAAGGTATATAGGGTGGTAGGTGGACCTATAGGACATGAGGAAAGCCCTTTTAAGGACTAATCCTCACGTCCCTGCAATCTTTAGCAAACTTTTATTCAGTATAAATGTTAATTTCCGTACGTGGCTACTGGGGTGCGGAGTAGCCGGAGCTGAGGCCACACGTCGCGGCTACTCCACACCCTGGTAGCCTTTTTGTTCCGTCTACCAAAATCTTTGGCGCGCAGCTCTTCATAGCTGCGCTCCCTCGTCAAATGATCCTGCCATCTGTGCATGCGCAGAACAGCGGGCCCGCGGCTGGGCGGTCATTGATCCGAACCCGAAGCCACTGCGCATGCGCAGACGGCAGGATCATCACCAATTGCCAACCAATCATTCAGGGGAGTGACGATCTCAATAAGCACCGACCACGGGTGTTAGTGATGGGTCTTTGCTGCAATATGTAGCAAAGCCCTTCTCTGTAAGAGGAGGGCTCAGCCCGTGAGTCCTCTTCATACACCTTTCATAGCTCTGTGGCTGATATATCCGTTGCAGTGCATTAAGTTTAAGTGTTTAAAGATTTGATTAATTAAAATAGCCTTAGTGGTTTACCCTTGAATAATTACAATTTCTTAATAGTTCCAGTTTTCCATTTTTTTCTGTTTTCCATATCTGCATAATTGTCTGTCTATAAAGTTCAAAAGATGGAACTTCCATACCTCACAATTTAAATCGGATGTAGAGAAGTTATTTAGCCACACTCAGATAAACTCCACAGTCATCGATTGCAGATTGCAGACAGCAACTAATTTTGAAAAAGGGAGTTGAATGCAGCAAAAAAAAAGAACAATACTGTTGGCAAGATCATCATCTTAATATGATTTATCCTTGCTATCCATGATAGATGAATGACATCCTTTTTTTCGATCATTCTCTTAACCTTTTGAATTACTGCTTTGGAATTGATTTCTATTATTTTTTTCTACTGTCTTTGATATTGTTATTCATAAATAAACAAAACCCTTTTTCACCCATTTGAATGGAAAGGCTTTATGGAGATCACAACGTTGTTGTTCATTTTTATTAATCAACATTAGTTGCCATTTATTACCATTTAACTTATAGAAGGAAACTGCAGTTCATGGTTGACTCCACTGTTTCAGGTGTCAAATTCCCAGTATCTAACTTTTCTGGTCTTAGGTGTTATAGTTATGATAAATACAGACCAGCACATGCTGCTGCAAGATGGAATATCCTGTAAACGTCTTCTAATGCACTGGTGTGCCATAAAAACCTGATACATAGATCATTAAGGGATTAATTTATGGACATATATAGCATGATATAGTGAAATCATGACACTCAAGAATCAATCCATGTAGTCCTTTTTATATTTGAAGAAAAAGTTCTGGCCATGTAGCTCCTTGTTCAATGTCAAACAAAATATCATGTTAACATGATTGTAAATGTATTGTTATTTGATGAACAATATATGTGTCTCCATGGTAAAAGCAATTATTCCTTCTGCTGTCCTCTACAGCTTACCAACATGTGTTTGTCAGAAAAGCTTTATATTTTTAATATTTTTACTTAAAATTTAAAATTTTTATTTAAGAATCGATGCATGAATAATTTCTTAGTATAATTTTTTGGGAACCAGTTTTTACCAGAGCCTGCTGCAAAGTGGGTTGGACTTGCTGCAGTGTGGTACCACCTGTCTGCTCCACAGGCACAACTTTGTCCGCGGTTGTGGCCAGGGCGAGGCATAAAAGTTGTAGGGCACTGGCAGGAGGTCAAGCTTTTCACTAAGGCACGAGGCACCAAGATCCGACAGGGCATGCTGGCTATTTATTAGATTACCAGGTGGCCAGCGCCAATTAGTGGCGTGCTGGCCCTTAAAATCTTGCAGAGCCAACACACAGGGCAGGGGTACCCGTAACAGTACTCCACCCCTTTGGCCTCCCCCTAATCTTGGTCCAAAGGAACCTCTGCACAAGACCACAGTCTAATATATTGTCCTGGGGCTCCCAAGACCTCTCCTCAGGATGAAACCCCTTCCAGTCAACAAAGAAGAACCACTTTCCTCTCATCATTTTCATGTCCAGGATTTCTTTGACCTCAAAGATGTTGGTGGAGTCAGCCACAGGAGCAGAAGGAGGAGCTTGCTGAGAGAAGCTGGCTTCAGGCGGGCGACATGGGATGCTCATGGTGGGAGGAAGACGAAGCTTATATGCCACAGGACACTTTGACCTCAAAGATGTTGATAGAATCAGCCACAGGAGCAGGAGGACAAGCTTGCTGAGAGAAGTGTCTCAGGCTGACTGGCTTCAGGAGAGAGACATGGAAGGAGTTTGGGATGTTCAATGTGGGAGGAAGACTAAGCTTCTATGCCACAGGATTGATGCGTTTCAGTGCCTCAAAAGGACCCCAGGAAATGTGGACCAAGCTAGTAGCTGGGAATCTTTAGCCGGACATCGGAGAAAATCAAAGGAGGCCTGTGTTTTTTGTCTGCCTGGGTCTTGGAGAGCCTGTAGCAAGGAGAGTCGAGTCTGTTCCCAGAAAGACTTAAGATACTGGACCAACTCCTCCATAGCAGTAACGTCCAAAGGAACAAAAAGAGGAAAAGGGGTGCATGGGTGCTGTCCATAGATGATGAAGAATGGAGCTGAGTCAGCAGAATTGTAGGAACACTCTGTCCACGGCAACAGAGTGGACCTGTCGTCCTGGCGGGCAGAGACAAAATGACAGAGATTACAGCACAGAGTTAACTCTTTCTACTTGTCCATTGGACTGCAGATGGTATGCAGAGGTGAAATCCAGCTTCACTTAGGTTGACTGCATAGGCATCACCAGAACTTGGAAACACACTGAACCCCTTGGTCTGAGATGATGTGCTGAGGAAGCCCATGAAGCTGAAAGATGTGGAGATTCTTTCTCCACATCTTTCAGCTTCATGGGCTTCCTCAGCACATCATCTCAGACCAAGGGGTTCAGTGTGTTTCCAAGTTCTGGTGATGCCTATGCAGTCAACCTAAGTGAAGCTGGATTTCACCTCTAAGGCTGGCAAGAGGCACAAAGTGGCACAAAGTGGGACATCTTGGAGAACTGGTCTGTTACCACCTAGATGACGGTATGACCCGAGGAAGGAGGAAGATCTGTGATAAAGTCCATGACCATGTGAGTCCATGGGCATCTGGGTATTGGTAACAGCAGGAGAAGACCAGCTGGTTTTTGACGAGATAGCTTGTTTCGGGCACAGGAGGTGGAGGAGCCCACAAAACCCAATACATCCTAGACCAGATCTGGCCACCAGTAGAAATGGGAAATGAGAGTGACAGAGCTTTGCACCCCAGGGTGCCCAGCCGCACAAGAGCAATGCTCCCTAAGTTAATATCCTCTTCTGAAGAGCAGGTCGGACGTAGGTTTTGCCAGGGGGAAGCTGCCTAAGGTCCACTGGAGCAGCAACAACCAGTTGTTCAGGAATGACATGCCGAGGAGTTGTTCTCCCCCAATAACATCAGAAGCACAAGAGGGCATCAATCTTTTTTTACGTTCTTTTCTGCAGAATCAAGAAATTTAAGCCAGAAAAGAAGAGTGACCAGCGAGCTTGTCGTGGGTTGAGGCATTGAGCATTTTGGAGATATAGGAGGTTCTTTTGGTTTGTATTTATGCAAACCAGATGGCAAGCTCCTTCCAGAAGAAAGCACCACTTCCAGGACCATTTTTATGACCAATAGTCTCCATGTAGTAATTCCTCTCCGCATCACAGAAGGTCTTAGAGAAGAACCCACAGGTGAATGCTCAACCTTTGTGCCCCTTCTGGGTGAGCACTGCTCCAGCTCCCACAGAGGAGGCATCAACCTCCAGCTGGAATGGCTTCTCCATGTGAGGCCATGTGAGAACAGAAGCAGAGGCAAATGCGGACTTCACAGAGTTTTGGGCACGGAGAGTGGGTAAACTCGACCTTGCGGGGTGATGTAATAGGGAGCAGCTTTATAGGGCAGTCATAGGGCCAGTGTGGCAGCAGATTCTCTACTTACTTCTCCGAGAAGACATCCGCAAAGTCCTTGTATGAAGTGGGGAGACTCATCAGTGGCTTGGTGGACACCAAAGAGACCATGGTGGACACGGGATGAGGGACCATCAAACAGCGAGACTGGCACTCTGTTCCCCAGAGAAGAACCTCACTGGTACGCCAGTTGAGCACAGGAACATGTCGTTACAACTACCCAGTAAAACAGAAAACATGAATCGGGGTAGAACATAGAATGACAGTCTCTCTTTATGCAAGGCCCCAACCTGCAGGCATAGGGGCTCAGTGCAACACTCGACCAAATTGAAGTGGATCTGCCTACTGGTGGAAAAATGACCAGCGGCCTCTGTAGATGAACCACAGGAAAATTATGCTGGGAGACCAGGGCAGCATCAACAAAGTTCCCTGCAGAGCCGTAATCCAAGAATGCCACCACTTTAACTGGACCACTTGTTCCAGAGCTGAGTAGAACTAGGACCTTTAAGCGTGGAGAATCTTTGTTCTCACCTAGGGGTTCATCTTCCAGGAACCCAAGGTGCGTGCTTTTCTTGGATGCTGAGGACGGAATGGACGTGTCTTGAGAAAGAGACAGAGATTCCTTTGCCTTCGTCTAGAGAGCTCTGGAGTAGAGATATGAGCTCTTATCTACCTGAATAGGTTCCTCTGCAGCTGACATGGAAGATGGTGGAGGTGGTCTTTGGAACACAGGAGCCAGGCAAGCAGACTTCTTGTCCTGGCTTATAGTTGTTCAAGACGCAGGTCAAGAACCAGATGTCAATCCGAGTGGCCAGAGAGAGGAGAACACTCAGAGAAGATGGCAGGTCTCATACAGACAGTGCGTCTTTAATCTGTCCAGAAAGTCCTTTTTTTAAGGTAGCGACCAAGGCTTCTTCATTCCAGGCTAGCTCATAAGCTAGGGTACAGAACTGAACTGCATAGTCCCCTTGGTGCAAGTTCAACAGGGCGGTCTCAACAGATGACGCTTGGGCTGGTTCCTCAAAGACGGACCGGAATTCAGCAAAGAATGTGGTGATGTTTGCTGTGACTGGGTCTTTCCAGTCCCAGAGGGAATTAGCCAATGCAAGGGCGTTCCCATAAAGGAGGCTGATGATGAAAGCCACATTCTGTGATGAAGTGCATAGACATAAGCTTGATGTGGAAGTAGTAATGGGTGACAGGAGCAACTGGGGATCCCCGTCATACTTGGAAGGCATGGATAGTCTCAGCCTAGGTTCCGTGAAAGTTAGACCAATCGGAAAAGCAGGAGGGGCTGCAGGAACTTGATGCTGCTGCTGGATATCTAACAATTTCTGCAAGTTGGCGGTGAGTTTCTGACCAGGCACGGCAATCTGCTGGGACTGCTGGGCCACTATGGTGTTTTAAGATCAGCACTTCAGCCAGAACCTTGGCAATGGTATAAGTTGACTCCGGGGAGTGAAGTCTAAGTGGCACCTGGTTTTCACCAGAGCCCGCCGCAAAGCGGGTTGGACTTTCTGTGACGTGGTACCACCAGGTCGCTCCACAGTTGAAATGTTGTTAACGGTGGTGGCCAAGGAGAGGTACAAGGTTATGAGGCAGAATCATGGTCCGGGACAGGCAGGAGATCAAAACAGGCAGCACGGAATCAGAGTCAAAGGCAGAGCAGAAGGCCAAGACTGGCGGCAGAGAAGCGTAAACAGGAACAGAACTGGGGTCACAACGGGAATTCAACAAACAATCTCAAGGCATAGGGAAAAAGCATGGAGCAGAAAGATCTGGCGGGGCATGAGGGAATAGGCTCTCTAGTTATTAGATTACCAGGTAACCAGCATTAATTAGCGGCAGGCTGGACCTTTAAGTCTCACAGAGACAGCACGTGCATGCACTAGGAGGGAGGGACACACACGCCGGACTACAGAAGCTGTCGCTAAATCTTGTGGAGGTAAGTCAGACTGCTGGCACAGAGAGGCACACAGAGTAGCACAGGTGTACCTGTGACCCTAGACATGGTTCTCAAGGGCACCCATGACAGGTTCTAACTGGAAGACACAGCTATGTGTGCTATGACAAGCTACAGAAAACTTTCATATAAACACAACAGAGAAAAACAGACAACAGAGGGAAATTTTCAGATATAAAAAACAACCAAGATCATGATAAAAACACAGAGACACCACGATTATCAACTTTACAAATCCCAACAACACTATCCCTGACACAATCACAGATGGCAACAAGAACAAGAACCAAATGGATAAGCGAACAGAACTCAGAATCATAAATGTATCATTTACATTACTTTTAATGTGTACGCAGTTAATGTTCACTGTTAACTATGTCATCACGGTTAATTTTAAATTGCGCTTCGACAAGCTTCACCTTTCTAAGCTCTTAGACATACTTGTATTAACTTGATGCATATGACTTAATGCTGCCGGGCAAATAAGCTTGTCCAAATGTTTATTTTCTGTAATTGTGAAAATCATTGGAAAGCAAGAAAAAGATTTAAACAAAAAGGGAGATCATTTGATGTTATCACAAAGAATACAACAGATAAGACAACAAATAGGTTTATATACAATGAGCAATAGAAAGCAAAACTTCAGAAAATGGGAGAAATCAAAGCAACAGAGAAGGAGTAGCACATTACAGAGAAGAAACACCAACACACAGTCACAGATACAAATCAACAGAGAAGGAGAAATCATTGGGGGAGGAACCACCAGATCAAAACAAAAAAGAAACAATTGTTAACATTCAACCAACCTTATTCAATTCTCAGACCCCTCAAACTAACAACCAATACAATCTCAGGGGGAATACCCCCATAAAAGGGAGGTAGAGAGAGAACTGTCCACTCAGAGAGACAAAGGGTGCAGTAGAACAAAAAGGAGGAAGATTTAGCTATCTATAATTAATGTTCAACACCATTTACTAATACACACATTTGAACAAAGGGTTAAAATGGGCCACAACAAGCTCAATACATATGTAGGTATTGAAAAATATATAAGAAATTTGTGCCTCTAAAAATACTATATCAAAAAGCCAGCAGATAATGTGGATAATGCAAATTAAGCATAATTAAAAAAAAGATTGAATCTTACACCACAGAAAATCAAAAGCATGAAAGAACTATATTTGAATGCCAATATTACCATCCTCCCAGCATTTAAAGGACACCTGTCATCAGGTCTGTGTCACTAGTCCTGTCACTACTACCTGTTGGAGCAGCTCACAAGGATCCAGCACAGCATTTATCTAGTCATTTCATACATTAATCATTATAAAATCATCTATTCTTTATTATGTTAAAGAGGCTGGTCACATGGTCAGAGGCAGTGATGTCGCCCCTGCTACCCCTCCCCTCTCCTCCCCCTGCTCATGTCTGTGTGTAATGTATAGTAAAGCATATATATATATATTTTTTTTTTTAATTTTTGCAAAAATAGAAATACAGGTCATTCTTTATAACATTATATCATGTGCACACAAAATTGAGGCAACTCTATTTACTAATTCCAACCAATTTTATACATTTTAAACCCTCCCCCCCCCCCCTCCCAAATGACAGGACATGTAGCAGGGATGAATAAAGTAAAAAAAAGGACATCAATGCAACATGGCGATCCAGGTCCGGGCATATAAAGATATATATTCACACCTGTTACACAAATAGCCTTCTCTCGTTATCCTCTAAATTTTCAATCCATTGCCTCCACTTTTTCCAAAAGTGATTCCTCTTCCCTTTAGCAATATTATGCCTCTGTTCTTGTTTCAAGATTTTTAATATATATCTTAACCACATAGTTAGGTTAGGTACTTTTTCCGACATCCACATAGATGCAATTATTTTCTTGGCGATTAATAATAATAATAAAACTTGATATTTATATATTCCCAATTCTTGGGGATCTTCTAGATAGCCCAATACACATAACTTAGGCTCCAGTTGGATTTCTACTTGGAATATATCCACAATCTTATCTATAACCTGTCCCCAGTATCTGTGTAATTTGGGGCATCTCCACAACAAGTGGAATATGTCGGCATCTTCTCTAAGACATTTTGGGCAGCATGAATCATTTCTACTCCCAATCCTTTTCAATTTTTTAGGCGTCCAATACACTCTGTGCACTATAAAATAATGTGTCTCCAGAAACCCGGGGTTAGATGAGATTTTTTGCATGTTCTTGTTCATAGTAATCCACGCTTCTTTTGTCATGTTACCAATGTCCTGTATCCATTTTTCCCTACAGGTGATGGGGTGTTTCGCTACTTCCCTACTTTGAAGGATCTTATAAATCACCGATATAGTCCCTTTTATTGATGTTCTATTTTTTAAAGCCTCATATATTACGGATTCACCAGCTTCGAAGTCTACTACTTTTGCATGTTTCCCTATAATTGCCACCAATTGCAAGTACCTAAATTCGTCTCCGACCCTTTTTCCCAATTCTTTTTGAATACTATCTAGATTTTTCATCCTTCCTTCAATAAATAAATCTCCTATTGTTCTTACCCCTCTATTCTCCCAATATTTTCCTTCCTCTGATATCAGGGCCCCGTCCAGATGTTGGTTGGCCCATAATGGAGTGGAGGGTAACATCCTAGTTCGTCCTTCTATTTTTTTTATAGTGTCCCACACGTATTGGATTGTCCTTAGTGTGACCATATGTTTATCAATCCCAAAAAGACCAGCCTCTAGCAATTGGAATACATCCTTGTTCTTCATAACTGGGTATGCAGCTAAGATCAATGTTGCCATCTTTTGGTCATGCCACTTGACCAATTGTTGCAGTTGGGCTGAATAATAGTATAATCTCATATTTGGGAGCCCCATACCTCCCTGGTCTCTCGAGTACTGCAGATATTTTTGTTTGATCTTAGCTCTTTTTCCTTGCCACACAAATTCACCTATTATTTGTTCTAATGTATTAAAGATAGCATTTTTAATCCAAACCGGGCAATTAATGAATATGTACATAAGTTTCGGTAATATCGCCATATTGACCAACGCAATTCTCGCCGTGAGCTGTTTGTGTAGTTTTTTCCACATTTTTAACTTAGTTCTAATTGTATGGATAACTGGAATCACATTAAGTTCCACATATTTATTCATATCTCGACTCACTCTAATGCCCAAGTATTTAAAATTGTCTTCTGTCCCCAACACTTTTAAGTCTGTTTTTGGTAGCCTATTTATATTGTCTAGTGGGAGTATCATGGACTTAGTCCAGTTAATATTTAGCCCGGAAAATTTTCCGAAGCAGTGTAAGATTCCCATGACTTCCGTCAAGGACTCCGCAGCATTGGACAACATCAGTAATACATCATCGGCAAAAAGCACGATTTTTTCCTCAATTTCCCCAATTTGGATGCCCTTCACTCTCTCCTCACATTTTATTATTGATGCCAGAGGCTCGATCGCCATAGAAAATAACAAAGGGGATAGGGGACACCCCTGTCTTGTGCCCCTGTAAATATCGAAGCTTCCGGAGATCTCCCCGTTTATCTCAATTTTTGCTCGTGGTCTATTATATAATATCTGGACCCATCTAATGAATCCCTGGCCAAAGCCAAAGTTTTCCATTATCGCCCACAAGTAGTTCCACTCGACGCTGTCGAATGCTTTGACAGCGTCAAGGGACACTACAGCTCTATCATGTCCCTCCACATTCATACATCTCTGGATGTTAAACATGACCCTCCGAAGGTTCATGGAGGTGGATTTCCCGGGCATAAAACCATTTTGATCATCTGATATAATAGATGTTATAATTTTCTTGAGGCGCTCAGCTAAGATTTTTGCAATTTATTTTATTATCAAGATTAATCAGAGAAATTGGGCGATACGATCCTGGATCTAATGGATCTTTATCCTGTTTTTTAATTAGGACAATCAAGGCCTCAGACATAGACTGTGGCATTTCCCCTTTGTAAAAAATGTCTTGTATGACCTGATATATATGGGGAATAATTAAGTCTCTATATTTAATATAGATTTCCGCGGGGAGCCCATCTAATCCTGGGGCTTTACCAGTTGTCATGTTATTGATGGCCCATTTTATTTCCTCTTTTGTTATAGGTAAGTCCATAAATTGTTGTTCTTCTATTTGGAGTTTGGGTAGTTTAATTTTCTGTAGGTACTTTTCTAACTCTCCAGGAGGATATATTGATTTATTGTATAAATCTGCATAAAAATCCAAAAAAACTTTACTAATTCCTTCATTGTCTGAGACTATACTGCCATTTGGATCCCTTATGGCTGATATGTGGGAAACTTCACTTTGGTTTTTAACCAATGCGGCCAAGATCTTCCCTGATCTACTGCCTTCCGAATAGATTTTATCATTGATTTGTGAGTGGATCTTTTCTACTCTTTGTTGTATTTCTATTTCATATATAGCAATGACTTCTTCCCATTTTAATTTGTGTGTTTCACTAGGGTTGTTAAAATAGCCTTGTTCACTTTCCATGACCATTTTTCTTACTTCTTCTATCCATGCTAGTCTTTTACCCTTTATAATTTTACCCTGTTGTGTCATTAGTCCTCTAAGAAAGCATTTGAATGTGTCCCATATAACCCCCCCACCCATCCCCTGTACTATTAGCTTCAAAAAACCCTTGAATATTATTATGAATATAACTGTGATCTGTGATAGAGTTAATAGTGTGTGGGTGTACCCTATTTCTTATCTTTTTTAATCTATCAACTTCCATTTGTACATGTATTGGGAGGTGATCTGAAAAACCCCTCGCCCCGTTTGTAATTTTTTTAACGTGTGGTAGAATAAGCTCATTTCCCAATACGTAATCTATCCGTGAAAATACCTGGTGCGTTTTAGAGTGGCATGAAAAGACTTTAGCATCTGGGTTTCTATCCCTCCATATATCTATCCATCCGACTTCTCTTGTGAATTTATACAATATTGTGTCCCTTGCTACCTCTCCTAATTTTCCAACCCTAAACCTATCTAATTTCTCCGACATCACCATATTTAAATCGCCCAGCAAAATCATCGGGCACCTGGCGAAATTTGTGCAAAAGTTATTAAGTTTAATCAATACTTCCAGTGAGGAGGGTGGTGGGATATATATTCCTGCGATAATTAATTTAACTCCATATAGAGTACAATACAAGAACATATATTTACCATTATCATCTATCCATTTATCGTGGATCTCAATTTTAATGTTTTTATGTATAATTATGGAGACACCTCTAGAGTATTCCGAGTGCACAGAGTGTATTGCCGTCCCAATCCAACGTTTTGATATAGTTTTAACTGTCTCCGCTCTCAGATGTGTCTCCTGTAAACATATTATTGCTGGCAGTGACTGTTTTAACATATCAAAAATGGCTACCCGTTTCGATCTTGTACCAAGTCCCCTAATATTCCATGAAATAAAGTTAATTATTGACATTTGTGTTTTTTTTGATAATATATCATCCACAATATTTTCATGAGAAGAGTATTGAGTAGTAACCATAACATAACCAGATATAAATAAACCATACATAGAAATAAATAATCCTGTCCCCATGTCCTGCCACTAGATCCCCCCCCCCATCCCTCCCCCCCCCCTCCACGAAAGGTGCTGATTCCCAGTACCTAACTCTTCTCTACGCATTGCGGTTCATCCCCCCCCCCCACAGCCACTGTATACTTTTTAGTATTTTCATATTCCCCGTGTTATAGCCCCTTGCTACCTAACCATTCTGCTGTTTTCTTTGCCGTGGTAAAGATTAACACTTTATCTTTGTGGGCCACCCGTAACTTGGCGGGGTACAAAACTCCATATTGGATCTGCGCCTGTCTTAATCTCTTCTTAACCTCAGAGAATTCTTGTCGCTTTTTCTGTGTCTCATATGAGAAGTCTGGGTACACACTAATCGGATTGTTGTCATATAGAATATTCCTATTTTCCCTAGCTTTCCATAGGATCATATCCCTATCTCTTGTGGTCATAAATTTTGCCAGTAGAGTTCTAGGTCGTGCCCCAGGGGGTAGTATTTTAGTGGGTATTCGGTGAGCCCTTTCGATCAGTGAGCCCTTTCGATCTTTTGTCAAAGATTTTTAGGAGCCAGTCCTCTAAGAACTTATGATCAGCCTGTCCTTCACATTTTTCGGGGAACCCAATAAAGCGGAGATTATACCGCCTTGATCTATCCTCCATATCTGTCAGCTTATCTGACAAGGCGGTGTTCTTTTTTTCCAACATCCTGATTATTTTTGAATTAGTTGTTAATTGGTCTTCCACTTTTCCTATTCTCTCCTCAGTTACTCCTACTCTTTCCCGTACTTTGCTCAAGTCGTTTCTCAGTAGATTGACCTCCTCAGTAAGTGTACCCACTGTTTTTACTAAACTGACCAAGACCTCATTATTTTTATTCACAGCTGCCATAATGTCATCCAGTGTTGTCTCCTTCTGTTGTATTAACCCCTTAACGCTGAAGCCACTTTTCACCTTCCTGACACGGCCCATTTTTTCAAATCTGCCCTGTGTCACTATAAATGGTTATAACTTTGGAACACTTCAACGTATCCAAGTGATTTTGAAATTGTTTTCTCGTGACACATTGTACTTCATGTTAGTTACAAAATTTTGGTGGTATGTTTTGCATTTATTTATGAGAAAATCAGATATTTGGTGAAAATTTGGAAAAATTCTCAATTTTTGAAATTCAAAATGTTTTACTTTTTCCACACATGAGTCATAACACCAGAAAATGTAATAACTAACATTCACCAAATGTCTACTTTATGCCTCCATGGTTTTTTTATACATACTATCATTTTTGTAAGCTGTTATGGGGCTTTGAATGTGCAATTTTTCACATTTTCATAAAAAAAGCAAAATCCTGCTATTGAGGGACCTGCTCAGGTTTCAAGTCACTTTGAGAGGCCTAAATAAAAGCAAAACCCCATAAATTACCCCATTATAGAAACTACACCCCTCAACGTATGTAAAACAACTTTTATGAAGTTTGTTAACCCTTTAATTGGTTTACAGGGGTTGAAACAAAATCGGATGCAATTTTGAATTTTTTTTTTTTTTTAACTAAATTAATGTGTTTTTCATAAAATGTACAAATTCTCAGTGGATAAAATACCAAAACGCTCCACAAATTTTGATACCCAATCCCTTCCGTGTATAACCATACCCCATATGTGGTAGTAACCTGCTCTATGGGCACACGCCAGGGCATGGAGGGGAGCTGCGCCATTCAGAGCAGATTATGCATTGTCACTTTATAATGGCTATACAATTTTTTTTTTTTGGCAATTTGGACATATAAGGGCTTATTTTTTGCGACATGAGATGCACTTTACAAATACTTCATTTTACCGGGCCTGTAGCATTTTGATGAGATTTTATTAACTCTTTAATGTATGGAGGAAAAGAAAATTGTCAATTTTGGGTTCTTTTTTTTGTATATTTTGGGGGTCGTACGGTGTACACTAAAAATACTATAAAATTTTTATTCTCTAGATCACTACGATTACGGTGATACCTCATTTGTATAGTTTTTTTTATAGATTTTACAGGAAAAAAACGAATATAAAGAAAATCTCATTTGTTTTTGCATTGCCATCTTTTCGGAGATATAACTAATATTTTTTGGTTGACAGTGCTAGTTTAGAGCTTATTTTTTACGTATTGAGTTGTTCTTTTCAGTGGTACCATTTTGGTGCACATAACTTTTTTTGATCACTTTTTGGAACATTTTTGTGAAGGGATTTTATGAAAATTTACATTTTTGGCGAGTTTTTTGCGTTTAGTTTTTACTGCGTTCACCGTACGGGTCCAATAATGGTTCTGACTTATTGTACAGATTATTACGGACGCGGCGATACCAAATATGTGGGGTATTTTGATGATTTTCAGTTTTTTTCACTTTATTAGATGTGTATAGGGAATGTTTCTGTTTAGGGGACTTTAAATTTATTTAATTAATTCTTTTTATTCAAAAGTGTGTTGAATTAGTGTTTTTCACTTTTTTTCTTTACGTTTACAGGTTAGCTTGAACAAGTGATCCACTGATTCTTCACCTAATACAGTGTAATACAGATGTATTACACTGTATTATGTGACACACTGAGCATGCTGCGCATGCTCAGTGTGTCACAGCCGGGTCCTGCCAGAAAGCACGGACCCGGCTCCCGGAAGGAGGATCGCGCAGACCCGGGTACCGGTAAGTCCCGGGGCTGCGATCAGAGCAGCGGGACCCCCCTGGTAAGCGCTACGGTGGGGTCCGATTCAAGCTAAATGCCCCTGACACGCCGAGGTCAGCGCGACCGCGGCGTGTTAGGGGTTAACACCCGCGATCGGAGAAATCTCCGATCGCGGGTGTTAGAGGCAGGTGTCGGCTATAATATATAGCCGACACCCGCAGCTTCTGGCGCCGGCTCCGTTCGGGAGCCTGCGCCAGAAGCTTGACGTACTATTACTGCATTTTGCGGGAACGCACCTCCCGCCATGCAGTAATAGTACGTCAAATGTCGGGAAGGGGTTAAGCCGTACTCCTTATTTCCCTGTGCGCTATCCAATTCCCCATCGTTCCGATCTTCCACATATGAATCCTCCTCTAACGCCTCCCCTTCTGTCATTTTCTCATTCCCTTCTCTTTTCCTTCTATTTCCATCGGAGTCATCCTTCTTTCCAGGTGTGCCACTTTTACCCTGTAAACCATAGAACATGGGTATTTGCCCCCCTCCTGACTTCCTCTCCTGTACTTTATGTGATGATTTCCCCTCATCTTTATGTTTTTTTGTTCTATTGGACACTTTGGTGATCTTGTTATTTAGAGTATCCTCAGGGTGATGTTTTACCTATCCCCCCTTTCCTTCCCCCTATCCCTGTTAAGAAAAAAAAAAAAGAAAAACGTTTTTTGTCTCTTTTACCCTTCTTTTTCCTTATGTAGAACCTTTAACACACCCCAGAGAGAGCCATCTATCTAAGTGGCCCCCCAAGATTAGCCCTTGTAACATACCTTAGACCTGATAACATACACTATAAGGGCAGGCTACTTAGTATACATTCACTGGTTGCCTGAGGAGAAAACAAGGGAGAGGAAAGGGAAACGTTCCCAAAAAAGCCAACTGTCCATGGGTAGTCAGGAACCAAATTGTTCAGTACGATACCATATAGTCCGCGGGGATCAGCCCAACCTCTGAGAGAAAAAAAAAAGAATAAGAAACAGTACACTTTATCCTTTATGACATAGTTCTCCTTCCAAAAAACTTCCGAGCCAAATCTCGTTTCCAGAGAAAGGAGAAGAGGGGAAAAAAAGAGAAAAAAAAAAGAAAAGCAACAGCTTTCACATAGGACAGTTCAGGAAGTGAGTCTCGTGTATAGCACTTTGTGCACTGGGTTAAATATATGCCATTCGACAGAGAATCATTTATAGGATACGTTATGTCGATCAGAGGGATATTGATCCATGCACTTTTTGTTTAAACACAGTCCAGCCCTGAGCCTAATGCGAAAAATGAGTAACTGGGTATATATCTCCCATATATTACTACCTCACTCCTACTCCTGGCTCCAGCTTTCCACCATTCACCAGCGCAGTCACCCCCGATGGTAGGTTTCCCCCGGACCGCACCCCGGCTCACCTCAGTCAGGGGCGGATGACAGGTTATTCCCCACAGTTCAGACGGTGACACAGCCGCACGTTTTAAGTGGCTGGAGCAGTACCGTATGGAGAAAAAAAAAACCCAGTAAAGTTACTTGACAATGGACTGGCCTGTTTCCCGAGAAGGTTGCCTCGACAGATCCGCTTCCCGTTGGAAAAAGACTCCTCCGTCCGCACGACATCTGCAATGCTGCTGGCATCCACAATTTTTAGCGGTGTACCCCGTCCTCCGCGTGCTGAACACCAACAGCTCCGTGAGCGTCTCCTCCTCAACACATGTCTGATAATGCTGCCGATACTGTCCACATCTCCTCCTCGGGTATCCACATCACCTCAAGTTGTCCAGCCGTCACCTCACACTCCACGCACTCCACGCTCACGGGAAGCTCAGGGCTGTGTCGCTCAATTCCCCAGGTCAAAAGAGGCTATTCCGCTGGAGAGACATGTTAGCGTGCCGTGGCTGTGAGCACGAGGGAACGCCGCACAGGTACACACACCTGCTCACATGCTCTTCCCCCCACCGGATAGTAAAGCATAGTTAGTTTATCTGCTGACATGCTGCATCCTACTAATACACAGAGACACAGACATCAGCTGCACAGGTACCTGACATGTTCTGCTATAACATGGCTGCCTGGAGCTGTTGTATCTCTCCTATACACAAACAGGCTGCAGGGAGTGTGGCCACCAGCAAGCACATGTTGCAGCCATTACACCATTATACAAGCTGTCAGTCAAGCACTGGAGGTGTGGCTGTGCCTTCCACTCATGAATAAGACGGACATCTTGAATATGCTAATGACTCATTGGACATTTCACAGGTCATTTGCATATAGCTGTAGGACCTCATTACTTAGGTTTACAGGCATGTAAAAGGAAAATAAAGGGATAGAGGCAATGCTTTCTAATGGCAGCTTATGAAAATCTATTTAGATTAGGGGGGTTATTTTGCATGACGGGTTCTCTTTAAAGGAGGGAGGGGGGTAAACAAAAGTGGGGGATGCATTAAAAGTAGGTATTCTTTCTAAATTTGCATTTGATTTTATTTTGGGAAAGCATTATTGAATTCCAGTATTTTACACCATCTCTAAAATTCACAAAGATGCACAAAAACTGCCGGGTTGACTAATTGTCTTGGGTGTTTGGTCTGTCACCTCCAATTTGTATATGTATATTGATCAATGCCTGAATTCTTAGTTTAAACACAAATTGGGGAAATATTAGAAAATATAGAATGGTCAGATAACTGGATCTCTGAGAACTCTGAGATCTTTTCTGTTTTAATGAATTGTGGGCAATGATTACAGTTCCTGCATGGGTAGTTTCCTTTCAGTGTGCTTGCATCTAACCAGTGCTCTCTATTAGTGTTAAAACCGCTGGTTATCAGTTCGGATTTAATAGTCCTACCTCTGCGAAAAGTGACTAATGGACTCTCTAGCTGCTATTTCTCCTAATTCTTTGTCGGCTTCAATAACGTGTTAGACTTTATCGCTGATTTTATTATTTCTGCCTGGGGTAGTCAAAGGAAAAAAACTAATCTATTATTATTATCTCTGGGATTTTTTACTTTCATGGGCTTTATTGCGTCTTGCATTATTTTCCTATTTCTCTTGGTTCTGTGAAAAGCTTTATCTATTAATATTTCTGGGTATCCTCTAGACAGTAATCTGATCTTTAAATCTTGCGCTTTTGTCAATAATCAGACTCCTGCTTGGGCCACCGACAGGCCCCGACCTTTGGCAGCCAGCCAGGGTCCTCCGTCCGTTCAGGAAGCTCCTGTATAGTGCTGGAAACGTCCACTCAAGAACTATTACTAGAGTGATGTGGCCGGAAGACAATCCTGGCACACATCGCTCCATGAACAAGAATACGTGGCCGCATGATGACGTCATCACCCCTGGAGTGACCAAATATACCAAATATGTGGGGGTTTTGTGTATTTTATTCAATTGTACTGAATAAAAACCAATTTGGAGAAAATCTTGTTCATTTTAGCATCATCATCTTTTCATATGCATAACTTTTTTATTTTTCGGCTGACAAATCTAGTTAGGGGCTTATTTTTTGCGAGAAGAGTTGTTCTTTTTAGTGGGCTTATTTTGGAGTGCATAACATTTTTTAAATTAATTTTTAGAGCATTTTTTATAGGGTATTAATTAAAAATTATCTTTTTTCGGAACGTTTTTGCGTTTTTTTTCTACGGCGTGTACCGTGCGGGTCCAGTAACGATTCTGTTTGATTATACAGATTGTTACGGACGCGGCAATACCAAATATGCGGGGTTTTTTGTGTTTGTGTTTTTTATACTTTATTAAGGGTTTTTATGGGAAAGTGACATTTTAGGGGCTTATATTTTTATGTATTTATTTTTTATTTATTATAATGTGTAGTGTTAAGTGTTTTTGCATATTTTTACTTATACATACTTGAACTTGAACCAGTGATGCTCTGATCACTGGTTTAAGTTCAATACACTGCTCTACAATACTATTTTATTGCGCATGCTCAGACAGTTTACAGTCAGACCCGGAAGGGGTCTGACTGCCATGGAGACCGGGCAGCTCCGGGGCACATGCCAGTCCTCGGAGCTGCCCAGAAGTGGATCGGATCCCCCGGTAAGCGGCACGGGGGATCCGATCCACAGCGCAAACACCCTTACACGCCGCGGTCATGTTTGACCGCGGCGTGTAAGGGGATCGTACTAGACAGCTGACAGCCGCTGCTTCTGGTACCGGCTCCGTTCGTGAGCCGGTGCCAGAAGCAGGACGTTATAGAACGTCCCCGTGCGCTAAGCATCTAGCCCCGGGGACGTACTATAACGTCCTGGTGCGCCTAGGGGTTAACCCCCTATGCTGTAACATCACTGTGTGTATTAACCCCATGTTCTGTGACATCACTGTGTTTGTGTATCACCCCCCTGTGTTGTGACATCACTGTGCTTGGACATCACTGTGTTTGTGTATCAGCCCCCTGTGCTATAAAATAATTTACAGAGAAGCCTAGTATATGACATTTATTGGGGGTGAGGCCCAGTATGTAAAATAGTTCACAGGGTAAGAGGGGGGCAGTATATTAGATAATTCATTTGGGGGGCAGTGTATTAAATAATTACAAGAGAGAGCAAACCTCTAAAATTCATGTGGCACCCCAGTATATTAGAAAGAACAATAAATAGGTAAATTAATTCATTAAAGGGAGCAATATACTGTATAAATTAAGTCATGGGCGAACCATAAATTGTGTAATTGGAGTGGGAATGGGGTTATTGTCATCAAATATTGTGATGATTTTCCGCATTTTCTGCTGTGACTTCACTGTGTGTTAACCCCCTGTGCTGTGACATCACTGTTGTTATGTATTAACCTCCTGTGCTGTGATATCACTGTGCTTGTGTGTTAACCGCCTGTGCTGTAACATTACTGTGTGTATTAACTCCCATTTCTGTGACATCACTGTGTATATTTTTTTCCAAAAAATGATTGCAATCATAAATTCTTTGGTATTATTATCTTCATTTAATTTGTATTCAATGAGAAACCACAAAAGGAATTGTCAAAGAGCCAAATTGAATATAATTCCACACCAAACATCAAAATGGGGTTGGACAAAAGTATTTGCACTGTTTGAAAAATCATGTGAGGCTTCTCTAATTTGTGTAATCAACAGCACCTGTAGCTTACCTGTAGCACCTAACAGTTGGTGGCAATAACTAAATCACACTTGCGGAGTTGAAATGGATTAAAGTTGACTCAACCTCTGTCCTGTGTCCTTGTGTGAGCATGGAGAAAAGAAAAAAGAACTTTCAGAGGCTATCAGTCCATCCCTAAATACCTGAATGTTCCTGTGTCTACCGTGTGTAGTGTTATCAAGAAGTTTAAAGCCTATAACACTGTGGCTAACCTCCCCAGATGTGGACGGAAAAGAAAAATTGATGAGAGATTTCAACGCAAGACTGTGCAGATGGTGGATAAAGAACCTTGACTAACATCCAAACAAGTTCAAGCTGCCCTGCAGTCGGAGGGTACAACAGTATCAACCCGTACTATCCGTCGGCGTCTGAATAAAAAGGGACTGTAGGATACCCAGGAAGACCCCACTTAAACAGAAACATAAAAAGGCCAGGCTTACCTGAGAAAGCCTAAAACGTTTTTGGAGAATGTTCTCTAGTGGGTTGAGAAAAAAGTAGAGGTTTTTGGGAAAAGACATCAACATAGAGTTCACAGGGAAAAAAGAGGCCTTCAAAGAAAAGAACATGGTCCCTACAGTCAAACATGGCAAACATGCTTCCCTGATGTTTTGGGATTGCTTTGCTGCCTCTGGCACTGGACTGCTTGACCGTGTGCATGGCATTATGAAGTCTGAAGACTACCAACAAAATTTGCAGCATAATATAGGGCCCAGTGTTAGAAAGCTGGGTCTCCCTCAAAGGTCATGGGTCTTCCAGAAGATCAATGACTATAAACACACTTCAAAAAGCACTAGAAAATGGTTCAAGAGAAAGCACTGGAGACTTCGAAAGTGGACACCAACGAATCCACAAATGAATCCCATAGAAGACCTGTGGAGAGATCTCAAAATGGCAGTTTGGAGAAGGCACCTTAAAATCTCAGGGACCTGGAACAGTTTGCCAAAGAGGAGGGAGCGCAGTGTGATCAGTTGTGGTGTGAGGAGTATATATGATATTTGTGGGGATCGCAGTGTGGTCAGTTGTGGTGTGAGGAATGTATATATGTGGGGGGGCGCAGTGTGATCAGGTGTCTACTTGAGGGTGAGAAATATATAGGATGATACTAATCATGTCTGTTAAATAAACCTGCAGAGATGAGTCTTGGCTGTGAGAAGTCACCTGGTAGATCATAGGTCATAGAACGGAAGAGACAACATCTGGGACATCACCTGTAAGTCATTGGATTACACTGCAGCCTCTGTGCAGGGCTAGTGTCTACTACTATATGGTCACTATATGTGGTAAATACTGGTTGTGTATAGATTTTTATGAAGTATTGCTGTATTATTTAGCTATTATCTAGTGGTAATAGTCATGATTTAGTGCTATAATTTCAGCCTTGTACAGATTGTACAGGTATCATTAGTCATATTTTTTCGGATTGCGCATCTATGATGCGTGATGAGCGTTTTGCACGGCGCTGGAAGGCTAAGTATACTTTTTTTTTAAAAAAAGATCCAATTTTTATTGGTATTCTAATATCATAGTGACAGGCTAAAAATAAACATAAAAAATATAGATAATTTGTTTAAAAGAGAACTACGCGTTTCGCGCTCGAACCGAGCGCTTCCTCTGGTTCATATATTGTTCGCTAAGGATAGATGCTCGTTTATAAAGGCTTGTGAGTAGTTGATGAGTGATCTTCTTCACAGGTGGTCACTTCCGGTTGTCAGGTATAGGGTAATCTGTTCAGTATCATATACTTTACAGATGTTAAAATCTCATTATTAAAGTCATACTATAATCAGCGGTTAGTATTAATGTTTACAGTAGAATACAGAAGTACGATACAAAATAACACAATAAACAGGAGAGTGTGATGGTACCTATATGTGATGTCTTCATAATTGCTGGTTTCCAGTGGGGATAGGACTACAACTACGGGCGTAGCTTAGGGACAAAAAGAGTTTGATGCTTGAAAACTACAGGTACGGAAGCCGATTTGTACCAAAAAGACTGGAGTAACGCTCTTGTATTTGAGAGGGAGTGGCTGCTATGGTGCTGTATGGAGACTGGTGTTCTGGCAGGAACGAAAAGGCACTGATCTTTGTAAGTATTTCTGTGTTTTTATATATAATTGTATTATAGAATAGTTTCGTTTATTTCGTTAAGTCCACCAGGTGACAGTGTATTCAGTTTAAACATCCAGTATACTTCTCGTTTGCATAGCATTTGGAAGCGATTGGGAAACGTGTCTGGAATGTGATCTATCGGCATGACAGAAATGGGAAATGGTATTTTGGGATGGTATAAAGTACAATGTTTGGAAACTCCTTGTAAGAGGAAGTTTTTCTTGATATTTTCACGGTGTTTATTTAAACGGTTACGTAAGGTTTGAACTGTTCTGCCAACATATTGTAGTTGGCATATATTACATTTTATGAGGTAGATAACATACCTACTATGGCAAGACATTTTGTTTTTTATGGGGAATTCTTCTCCTGTGTTGGTGCATAGAAAAGTAGAGCCTGTTTTAATGGACTTGCAGCACAGACATTTGGGTTTTCCACATTTATTTACATATCCCTTTTCTTTATCGGTCTTATTTCTTTTGTGTTGTCTCAGGATGCTGGGGGCCAATATATTTTTAATGGTGGCAGATTTTCTGTATGTTATTTTCGGCTGTTTAGGGAGTAGGTCTTTTAGGTATGTATCGTTCTGTAGTATATGCCAGTGTTTTTGCATAATGTTCCTGATATTGTTTGATTTTTCATTAAATTTTGTGATAAAGTTCATTTCATGGTAGGAGTCATTATTTTTTGCAGTTGGATTTTTGTTTGTCACGCATTCTATTTGCTTTAAAGGTCGCGCTCGTTTATATGCATTTTTTAAAAGGTTTTTCGGATACCCTTTTTCTAAAAAACGTTCCTGTAGAATTCTTGCTTGTTGGTCGAAGTTGTCTACGTCAGTGCAGTTCTTCCTTATCCTTTTGTATTGTGAATAGGGTACATTTTGTATCCATTTTTTATAATGTGAACTAGAGTATTCGAGATAATTATTCGAATCCACTTTTTTGAAATGAGTTTTGGTTTTAAAGGAGCCGTCTTCGTGGTATATTTGTAAGTCGAGAAATGCAATGGTCTCATCACTGGTCTCGAGGGTAAAGGAGATGCCCCATGGATTTTTATTAAGGTAGTCGTGGAATTCTTTTATCATATTCTTTGGGCCTGTCCATAAAAGGAATAGGTCATCTATATATCTTTTATATTTTAAGATATATGGTAGGAACGGGTTGTTGCTGTTCATTATGAACTCTTCCTCAAATGCCCCCATAAATAAGTTGGCGAAAGTGGGGGCTACCCGTGTGCCCATAGCCGTTCCTAGTATTTGGTGGTATAGGTTGGTATCGTATATGAAATAATTATTCTGTAAAACAATACTTAAACACTCTAGTAAGAAAGCTTTCTTCTCTTCAGAGAAATCGACATCTCTATCTAAAAATAGTTTGACACACTCTATCCCTTTAGAGTGGTCAATATTAGAGTATAGGGAGTTGACGTCTAAGGTGATATAACTGATATTTTCGTCCCAGTTCGTTTTATATAGCTCTCGGATGAGCTGGTCCGAGTCTTTAAGGTAGCTAGGGAGGTTTGTGACGAATGTTTGTAGTATAATATCAAGATATTGAGATATGTTACTGGTGATGGACCCGACACCTGAAATAATCGGTCTCCCCGGTGGATTGGAGGCATCCTTATGAATTTTAGGGAGATAATAAAAGTATGCTGTGGATGGAAATGGGATGAATAAAAAGGATTTCTCATCTTTGGTAATGAGGCCCTTTTCACATGCATTCTTTAGAAATTCTTTTATATTCTTCTGTATTTTTGGAGTGGGATTTTCTGTGATTTTTTTATAATATTTGCTGTCATCTAGAATCCGGAGGGCTTCTTGATGGTAGGCAGTATACGTAAGAATAACTATACCACCTCCTTTGTCCGCTCCCCGGATTACAAGGTTATTGTTTTCTTGTAATTGTTTTAGGGCTTTGTTTTCTTTTTTTGTGAGATTGTTTTTTTGTTTCTTATAGCCCTTAGTGTTTTTCGGGGCTCTAGTTAATTTGGTAAGATCTTTTAGAACTAATTGTTGGAAAGTTTTGATATTGTGACTTTGTTCTTTAATGGGATAAAATTTTGATTTATTTTTTACTATGCTTGTGTTCTGTATTTCACAATTATCTGGGTGTTTAGTATTTTTATCTTCTTCTTTTTCTTTTTTTGCAAAATATCTCTTTAATGTTAGTTTTCTAACAAATTGATTTAAATCTAAGAACAATTCGAAGTCGTCCGGTTTGGAGTTAGGGCAGAACGACAGGCCTTTTTCCAGTAGTGATTGTTCTTCCGGTTTTAGGATGTGATTTGCTAGGTTAAAAATCTTAACTGTGGTCTCTTTCTTTTTGTTTTTATTTTTATTATTATTATTCCTCCCGTTTAGATTGTTCTTTCTTTTTTTGCCTCCCCGTTTGCCTCTCCTGAATTTTTTCTTTTTCGTGGTTTTATCGGCTGGAAAAAGTGATGTATCGGTTTGGTCGTTGGGGATGATCGATCCATCTCTAAAAAAAGTTTTTTTAGAGATGGATCGATCATCCCCAACGACCAAACCGATACATCACTTTTTCCAGCCGATAAAACCACGAAAAAGAAAAAATTCAGGAGAGGCAAACGGGGAGGCAAAAAAAGAAAGAACAATCTAAACGGGAGGAATAATAATAATAAAAATAAAAACAAAAAGAAAGAGACCACAGTTAAGATTTTTAACCTAGCAAATCACATCCTAAAACCGGAAGAACAATCACTACTGGAAAAAGGCCTGTCGTTCTGCCCTAACTCCAAACCGGACGACTTCGAATTGTTCTTAGATTTAAATCAATTTGTTAGAAAACTAACATTGAAGAGATATTTTGCAAAAAAAGAAAAAGAAGAAGATAAAAATACTAAACACCCAGATAATTGTGAAATACAGAACACAAGCATAGTAAAAAATAAATCAAAATTTTATCCCATTAAAGAACAAAGTCACAATATCAAAACTTTCCAACAATTAGTTCTAAAAGATCTTACCAAATTAACTAGAGCCCCGAAAAATACTAAGGGCTATAAGAAACAAAAAAACAATCTCACAAAAAAAGAAAACAAAGCCCTAAAACAATTACAAGAAAACAATAACCTTGTAATCCGGGGAGCGGACAAAGGAGGGGGTATAGTTATTCTTACGTATACTGCCTACCATCAAGAAGCCCTCCGGATTCTAGATGACAGCAAATATTATAAAAAAATCACAGAAAATCCCACTCCAAAAATACAGAAGAATATAAAAGAATTTCTAAAGAATGCATGTGAAAAGGGCCTCATTACCAAAGATGAGAAATCCTTTTTATTCATCCCATTTCCATCCACAGCATACTTTTATTATCTCCCTAAAATTCATAAGGATGCCTCCAATCCACCGGGGAGACCGATTATTTCAGGTGTCGGGTCCATCACCAGTAACATATCTCAATATCTTGATATTATACTACAAACATTCGTCACAAACCTCCCTAGCTACCTTAAAGACTCGGACCAGCTCATCCGAGAGCTATATAAAACGAACTGGGACGAAAATATCAGTTATATCACCTTAGACGTCAACTCCCTATACTCTAATATTGACCACTCTAAAGGGATAGAGTGTGTCAAACTATTTTTAGATAGAGATGTCGATTTCTCTGAAGAGAAGAAAGCTTTCTTACTAGAGTGTTTAAGTATTGTTTTACAGAATAATTATTTCATATACGATACCAACCTATACCACCAAATACTAGGAACGGCTATGGGCACACGGGTAGCCCCCACTTTCGCCAACTTATTTATGGGGGCATTTGAGGAAGAGTTCATAATGAACAGCAACAACCCGTTCCTACCATATATCTTAAAATATAAAAGATATATAGATGACCTATTCCTTTTATGGACAGGCCCAAAGAATATGATAAAAGAATTCCACGACTACCTTAATAAAAATCCATGGGGCATCTCCTTTACCCTCGAGACCAGTGATGAGACCATTGCATTTCTCGACTTACAAATATACCACGAAGACGGCTCCTTTAAAACCAAAACTCATTTCAAAAAAGTGGATTCGAATAATTATCTCGAATACTCTAGTTCACATTATAAAAAATGGATACAAAATGTACCCTATTCACAATACAAAAGGATAAGGAAGAACTGCACTGACGTAGACAACTTCGACCAACAAGCAAGAATTCTACAGGAACGTTTTTTAGAAAAAGGGTATCCGAAAAACCTTTTAAAAAATGCATATAAAGGAGCGCGACCTTTAAAGCAAATAGAATGCGTGACAAACAAAAATCCAACTGCAAAAAATAATGACTCCTACCATGAAATGAACTTTATCACAAAATTTAATGAAAAATCAAACAATATCAGGAACATTATGCAAAAACACTGGCATATACTACAGAACGATACATACCTAAAAGACCTACTCCCTAAACAGCCGAAAATAACATACAGAAAATCTGCCACCATTAAAAATATATTGGCCCCCAGCATCCTGAGACAACACAAAAGAAATAAGACCGATAAAGAAAAAGGATATGTAAATAAATGTGGAAAACCCAAATGTCTGTGCTGCAAGTCCATTAAAACAGGCTCTACTTTTCTATGCACCAACACAGGAGAAGAATTCCCCATAAAAAACAAAATGTCTTGCCATAGTAGGTATGTTATCTACCTCATAAAATGTAATATATGCCAACTACAATATGTTGGCAGAACAGTTCAAACCTTACGTAACCGTTTAAATAAACACCGTGAAAATATCAAGAAAAACTTCCTCTTACAAGGAGTTTCCAAACATTGTACTTTATACCATCCCAAAATACCATTTCCCATTTCTGTCATGCCGATAGATCACATTCCAGACACGTTTCCCAATCGCTTCCAAATGCTATGCAAACGAGAAGTATACTGGATGTTTAAACTGAATACACTGTCACCTGGTGGACTTAACGAAATAAACGAAACTATTCTATAATACAATTATATATAAAAACACAGAAATACTTACAAAGATCAGTGCCTTTTCGTTCCTGCCAGAACACCAGTCTCCATACAGCACCATAGCAGCCACTCCCTCTCAAATACAAGAGCGTTACTCCAGTCTTTTTGGTACAAATCGGCTTCCGTACCTGTAGTTTTCAAGCATCAAACTCTTTTTGTCCCTAAGCTACGCCCGTAGTTGTAGTCCTATCCCCACTGGAAACCAGCAATTATGAAGACATCACATATAGGTACCATCACACTCTCCTGTTTATTGTGTTATTTTGTATCGTACTTCTGTATTCTACTGTAAACATTAATACTAACCGCTGATTATAGTATGACTTTAATAATGAGATTTTAACATCTGTAAAGTATATGATACTGAACAGATTACCCTATACCTGACAACCGGAAGTGACCACCTGTGAAGAAGATCACTCATCAACTACTCACCAGCCTTTATAAACGAGCATCTATCCTTAGCGAACAATATATGAACCAGAGGAAGCGCTCGGTTCGAGCGCGAAACGCGTAGTTCTCTTTTAAACAAATTATCTATATTTTTTATGTTTATTTTTAGCCTGTCACTATGATATTAGAATACCAATAAAAATTGGATCTTTTTTTAAAAAAAAAGTATACTTAGCCTTCCAGCGCCGTGCAAAACGCTCATCACGCATCATAGATGCGCAATCCGAAAAAATAGTTTCTATCTTTTGGAGTTTCATCCCACGGAAAAGGATTAACCCCGAGAGCGTGGCTGCAGGGAGACGCTAACGAAAAAACCGCTAAACGCGACTCAGAGTTGTGCCTGTCAGCACAACTCTACCAGGTGAGAAGTTTTCACTATTACCTATCTTAAAATTAACCAGAGGATACTACACCATAGGAGCGCCCTTTCCCTTCCACTATTGTTTCATTAGTCATATTGTCGCTTGCAGGGTGGTGTTTGTATAATAACAATATGGCGATAAAGATAATCAGTAAATGGAGTTTATATGTGGAAAATTATTGGTAATAGAGTCTTGTTTTCATTATCAGGATGTTGGTATTTTCTTCATGCTTTGGTAAAGCTGAGGGTCACAGTTTTGAGGGTTCATTTGCAAATTGTAGCGCTATTTTTTGGAGTATTGGTCTTATGGTAGTTTTATTTCGTAACCGTATTGTGGTATCATTATTCAGTTATAGTATGGCGGTAGTATTTATTGGTTTATCATGGACCAAAATTGGAAATTGTTTATTAGGAAGGTAGGAATCTATCTAAAACTAAAGATACCATTGTTTCTATTATCTCTAGAGCTTAAAAACAGTGTAACTATGTGATATCTTTTTACATATATTGTTGTGGGAGGGGGCTCCGCATCAGCTGCCGAGCTGGGGGGCCCCATCCTAAATGAGGAGCTCCATGCCGCTGGGACCCTTAATCTGGCCCTGCATAATGCGGGCAATTTTTCGGAATACTCGTGTCTAATACTAATTTACCTTATTTCGCATCTACTAATACATCTAAAAATTCTAGGTGATGACTCACAATGCTGTAGGTGAAATACATATTCATTATGTTTTGAGTATTTAGGTATTCTACCATTTCTTGAAATCTCTGGTTGTAGCCTCTCCACACTATGAAGACATCATCTACATAGCATGAATACTAGTCAAGTATGGGTTCTTTTCAGAGGACACAATATCAATTTGGTTTTCTAGGGTGCAAAAGTAGTAGTATTTCTGCTGTTCTCTTTGACATCAACTCTTTTTCTACATTTTCCCTTAAGAAAGTTTTTAATTGGGATATGTGCTTTTGTGTATGGTCTCCTGTGAGTCTCTCATATGTTTGTTGTCCCTAGTAATTGCTCTGCTTCCTGTAAGTAGTTTCTTTTATAAACAGCATTGTGCCCCCCCCCCTCCCCACCTTGTCCACTTGTTTTACTACTAGATCTTTCTCATTCTTTAGGGACTTAAGGGTTGTCCATTCATCTTTAGTTAAATTAGACTTGTCCTGTCTATAAATACGTGCTTTGACTTCCTTTGTCACTTGCTTTCTAAAGATGTTGATGGTGTTACCTGATTGTACCTTGGGATTGAATTTGGATGTTACACCTCCTCTAAAGGGTGACATAGCCATTGATGATGTCTCTTCAACATCAGCTAAAAGGAAAAAAAGACCTATCATAAGCTGACGGCTTGCAATGGTTTTGTACTATGCAATCAGGGTCGGACTGGCCCACGGAAATGCTGGTGAAACCTCCGGTGGGCTCTGACACCCACTGGCTCCCCCACTATCTCAGCTGGTTTTTCCCCTATCTCCACTGACTCTGTCCCCTGCTTAATCTTTTTGGGACTTCAACTCTATCTGTGTCCTCCGCCAGACACAGAAAGAGTTGAAATCAATAATGATGTAGAGAGCTTTGAGCTCTCCTCATCATCATTATCTTTCTGCTGTTGATATGATGATGATGTAATTGCCTGCCAGCCTCTTGGTAGAAAAAAAAGAAGAGGATGGCAGAAAAAAAGAAGAGGAGAAGAGCTGATGGTGAACATGGAAAGGTAGGTATGTGGTGTTTTTTTTAACTATGTTGCAAAGGTTAGACGGACCACAATAAGAGGAGGTAATGAGAGGGGGCACAAATATGGGAGTATGATAGGGGCCACAATAACAGGGGGAAGATGAGAGAGGCCACAATAAGAGGTAGAGATGAGGGTGCCAGAAATGAGGGGGGCAACAAGATAGTAAGAAGGGGAGAAACAAAAGGACCACAATATGAGGATACAATGAGAGCAACCTCATTAACCCCTTCCTGACGCGAGCCATAATAGTACAGCGCGTGTTGGTACATATAAAGGTTTTTTAAATATACTCAGGATATTCACTGTTATTAACAGAAATGCAGCATTTCACAGATATAATTCCAACCTGTCAGTCCTGGTACACACAATTTCAGTTGCTCCTGGTTTCCGACCCTAGATTTTCTTACCTTAGGTATGGCAGACATCTTGTCTGACGCTGTGGTGCTGGGCTGTTCTCTGCTCCCTGCCTCTAGCCCCCACCTTTGCATTCGAGGACGAGCTCACAATGACTTCCTGCCGGAAAACAATACGTCACAGCGTGAGGAGAGCTTCAAGTTACAGGCAGATAAGTTCTTTATCATGGGGGAAGAGGGAGGGAAGTACATCATATCTGAAAGTGTGTTGTGGCAGAACAGACATGTAGCAGAGCTAAGAATATCATTGTGTGTAATATGGATCTCATGAACCTCATCATCTCATCGTCTCATTCTATGTGTCAGATACTAGTACAATGTTCAGAAGGTAAATTAAAGTGTATATAAACTCGTACCCTTATAATCTATCCACATTTTCAGTACACTGTATCTATCTCACAGCACTACAGGGATCATAATGTGTCTGCTTAGAGACACACTTTACACTGACCATGACATAATGAAAAGGAGCTAAAACAGAAATAAAATTGAGTAATATTGTAAAGTAAAGTGACCTTTATTGTGTAACAGCACTAGGGGATTGAAATTTGAGAATTTTATTTCATGGGCAAACCCCTTTAAGTTATAAAACTGTAATTTTTTTTGGTAAAACATTAACAAGTGAAACACAATTGTGAAGTGAAATAAAATGTATTGGATATTTTAAACTTTTGTAAAAAATAATAAACTAGAAAGTGGTACATGTTTATTAACATTCGGCCCCCTTACTTTGTAGCACCACCTTTTGCTATGATTATAGCTTCCAGCCGCTTGGGTATGTCATTATCAGTTATGCAAATCGAGAGACTGAAATTCTTGCCCATTTCTCTTGAGGTTAGAAGAAGAGCAGTGGCATAACTAGGAATGAGTGGGCCCCATACCAAAGTTTTGGCTGGGGCCCCCTCCAATCACAGGTCCTCAGTTTTACATAGAGGTTTCCATTATTTTTTTCTATTATGGAGGAGACTAATGAAGACCAGCAGTAGATGGAAGCTTTGCAGAAGGTTTTCTTACATCCTGTCTACTTTATTAATAGCTGTAAAAATAATGCTGATTGCTGCCTATGTTTTTCTGTTATAAGTAACGGTAGACGTTATGTTGGTTGGTAGAGATGGGCGAATCAATTCTAACAAAGTTTAATACGAAATTCACTAAAAATTTGATTTGTCACGAAGCCAAAGTTTACGCTGATTCACAGGAACAACGTTTTTTTTCGCCTCTTTTTTCAGCTAAATGGGAGCACAATGGGGGTTATTTACTAAGGGCCCGATTCTCGTTTTCCCGACGTGTTACCCAAATATTTCCGATTTGCGTTGATTTTCCCTGTATTGCCCCGGGATTTTGGCGCACGCGATCGGATTGTGGCGCATTGGCGCTGGCATGCATGTGACGGAAATCGAGGAGCGTGGCCGAACGAAAACCCGACAGATTCGGAAAAACCGCTGCATTTTTTTTTTTAAAAAGTGTCGCTGGACTCGATGGCTCGGTGAACTCCAGTGCGTTCCGATGCTCTTCAGCACAGCAGCAACACCTGGTGGACGTCAGAGGAACTGCCTTAGTGAATCGCTGGAAGACCCAAATCCACCGCAGAGAACACGCCGCTGGATCATGAATGGACCGGGTAAGTAAATCTGCCCCAATGTGTTACATGGGGCAGAGAACTCAGGGAAGGAGAAAGGAACACCCCCGATGACATCTGCAGACCTGTAAGCCAATCAGCGACCGGCAGGCTTATGTGATGTCACACAGGCTCACAGCCTTATAAAACTGTCGGCTATTTGCAATCGCCGCATTTTACATGGGATGTGCTGTCTGTAGCGTCTAGCTGCTGTTACTGTACTGTGCATTAGCGATTCTTTCTCCAATCCCTGGATGTTCTTTAAGGGGGATCTGTATACCCCAAATAGCAGTTCTGTTTAGTGACAAAATCGAATAGGAAGAATCTGTTTCACAGTCATGCATCTGCAGTAACAATTTGTGGACTAATCCCTGGTTGTTTTTTAAGGGGGATCTGTATACCCCAAATAGCAGCTCTATTTAGTGACAAAATCGAATAGGAAGAAATCTGTTACACATTCCTGCATCTGCAGTAGTGATTTGTGGAACTCTCACTGGGTGTCATCTGTGGGGTATCTGTATAACGCAAATTGCCATACCTTTTTGGGGCTATAGTTTACAGACAGATTTACGTGTCAAATTCATGTAGTTTATACAGTGATTTTCGCTGAAATTACAGAATGTCAGTTGGGGGGTATCTGTATAACGCAAATTGCCATAAATTTTTGGGGCTATAGTTTACAGCCAGATTTACGTGTCAAATACACGTTTTTTATACAGTGATTTTTGCTAAAATTACAGAGTGTCAGTTGTGGGGTATCTGTATAATGCAAATTGCCATACCTTTTTAGGGGCTATAGTTTACATCCAGATTTACGTGTCAAATTAACGTAGTTTATACGTGATTTTCGCTGAAACTACAGGTTGTCAGTTGTGGGGTATCTATATAACGCAAATTGCCATACTTATTTGGGGCTAAAGTTTACAGCCAGATTTACGTGTCAAATCCAAGTAGTTTATACAGTGATTTTTGCTGAAATTACAGAGTGTCAGTTGTGGGGTATCTGTATAACGCAAATTGCCATACCTTTTTGGGGCTATAGTTTACAGACAGATTTATGTGTCAAATTCACGTAGTTTATAAACCACTATGTCAGACAGAAAGGTGGCAGGTGGAGCAGGCAGAGGTTGCAGCACAGTAAGGGGACGTCGCAGCAGGGGTGACTCTGTGAGGCCAGAACTGCCCTTGTCATCTAGCGGCAGTGTGTTTATCAACAACCCAAAGGATGTTGAATGGTTGACTAGGTCATTCAATTCCTCAAATATAACATCTGATAACCCCAGCCAAGAGTCTGTGGGTTCCTCAGATACAAAAATTAGTTGGCATGGGGCAGGAGCAGGTCATCAGCCCTCACCTGTCCTCAACCAGCCTCTGTCCTGTTCTTTTCCCACAGCCAGAGATCTACTAGGTGGTCTGGGCTCAGCGCCACTATTCAGCGAGGACAAAGTGTTTGAGGACAGTCAGCAGCTGCTTGGTAGTGAAGAGGTGGGGCAGACTTCCGCTGCTTCCTGCAGTAGGCAGGCTGTGCATACTGACACCGTTGAGGAGAGTAGCAGTGACCGGGAAATGCAAATTGATGATGACGGAGCTGATCGCACTTGGGAGCTGGGTGTAGTAGGGGACTTATTATCCTGAGGCGAGGAGAGTGTCAGCTTGTGCGTCAGGCAATGGACCATGCAGCAAGTCACTACTGTGGCCGTGAGTGAGCAGGGTGGCAGTAGTGTAAGGACGGGAGCCAAACATCCGCGGGGTACAGATCCCGATTCACAGGTCCAAGTAAGCAGTGGCACAGGGGTCACAGCGAGGCAGCGGCGGTTGTAGTATCTCAGTGCAGAGTGGTGGTGGTAAAATGACCACATTCGCGGTGTGGCAGTTTTTTTGTTAAGACACCAGAGGAGCCGAGCATGTGTATATGTCGTAGCTGCAGGCAGCAGCACCTTGTGGCACACATGCTATTTCAACAACTCAAGGCTCCAGCACCTCTGCCAAAGGGAGCTGTTTGACTTTGACATCATCTCCCGGTCCAGATGCTCCTGCTCCTCGCTACGCATGGCTCCAGCAGTCATTGAGTGCGGCGATTACAAAGAAACAACTCTATGCATCCAGTCATCCTTAGGTCCAGAAACTAACCATGCTCTTGTTGAAGTTGTTGGTACTGCAGTCTCACCTTTTCCAAGTTGTGGACTCTGCATCCTTCAGAAAACTAATGGCTTGTGCCGAACCGAGGTGGAGAGTTCCAAGCCGCAATTTTTTTCCAAAAAGGCAGTGCCAGCCCTTCACCAATATGTAGAACAGATGGTGGGCCAGTCCTTCAGCTTATCAGTTTCTTCCAAGGTGCACGGCAGTGCGTACGTATGGAGCTGTAACTATGGTCAGGGCCAGTAAGTGAACAATGTTTTCAGTGGAGAATCCATGCTCTGATACCGGGATGGTCTCTTGCGGTGTCTAAGCAATGGGTCGCTAGGTTACCACAGATGTGTGGTGAGAGGCTACAGAGCTACGGAAGCTTGGTGTGGACAAAAATCTATTTGAAGCGACAATGAGGTGGTACGGAGACGGGTTGTCTTGATGTGATGTTGTTGCCGGAACCTAGTAGGAAACGGTAAGAGGATTAATTGTATGTTTCTGCAGGGGAACCTTAGTCATGAAGGGGAACAGGCACGGACAAATATGAATAATGGATGAGTTAGAGGCGGATTGACGGGAAATGAAAGTACTGGGGAAACAGGCAGAATATTTATCACAGCTTTAAGGCCATTTGGGTATGAAGTTCCCAATATTAAATCCAATAAGACTCACGGCTGTTCAGGGTTTTTATTCTGTTTTTACACTCTTTGGGTATTTGTTCAATGGGGGTTAAATTGAGATTTCCAAACAAGCAATCATTTTATAATGCTAGGTGTTTTGAAAGACTCTGTTTATGGTATCCTATTTTGGCTTTATGTCTATGGCCATTCATTCGTACTCGAGTCTTAATCGTATGACCTACATATTGTAGGCCACAAGTACAGTTAATGACATAAATGACAAAGTCAGAAGCACAGGAGAGTTCTTGTTTGATCTAAAAGACTTCTCCTTTGTGTAAGGATTTAAAAGAACTAGTACCAAAATTTATCATTTCACAGCATAGGCACTTCTTGTGGCCGCATTTTTTTATACCTTTCTGAGAAACCGGGGCGGTTTTTTTGGGAGACAATAGGTCTAAATTTTCTACGTGCTGAGATATTTTTTAGAGTGGTAGCTTTTCGAAAGGTAATTCTAGGTCTACTTGGAATAATATCCTTTAGATGGGGGTCTTTTAGTAGGATCCCCCAATGTTTGTCCAAGATTCTTTGTATATTCCCTATTACCCTTCCCTTGGAAGGGAGAGCCTCTATGGTCTTTTCTTTTTTATCCTTTAGACAGTCTTCCTGTTGTTGCCCCAGATTCGTCAAAAATGCTTCTTCAATTAGAGCTTTAGGGTATCTTTTTGTCATGGAAGCGTTTCCTTAAAATAAGGCATTTTTCTCTATAATCATTAATATATAAAAAAAAAATTAATTTTTTTTCATGTGGTAAAACTGGTTGAAGGGGACATTTTTTGTACCACTTGGGGTAGTGGGCACTATGATATTCCAGAAAGCTGTTGCTTTCTATGGATTTAAAGTGTGTTTTGGTGATTATTTGGTTCATGTTGTCGTGAGAAAGTAACTGGTCTAAAAACACAATTTCTTTTTTTATCAAGGTTCATTGTGAATTTGATGCCCCAGTTGTTGTTATTCAAATGTCTCACTAAGTCATTGGCGTCCTGTTCTTCTACACTTCATACCAGTTGTGCTGTGAGTAGATAAACAGGGACTCAAACCTCCCCATAAATAAATTAGCATAGCTGGGAGCAGCTCGAGTTCCCATGGCTGTTCCTTTTTTCTGGACGTAGAAGGTGCCTTCAAATGTGAACAGATTGTGTTTGAGTATGAATTTTAGACTTTCAAATAGGAAGGAGGTTTGTTTATTGAGTAATGACGTATAGTTTTTCAGATACCAATGTGTCGCTTCCAATCTCAAAGTGTGTTGGATATTGGAATATAAGGACGTTATGTCCAACTTCTCATTCCATTGAATGCACAGTCATGGCCAAAAGTTTTGAGAATGACACAAATATTATATTTTCACAGGATCTGTTGCCCTCTGGTTTTTATGTGTGTTTGTCAGATGTTTTTATCACATACAGAAAAACATGTGAAATAATATTAGATGTAACAAAAGCTTTTATTGACAGTTGACAGAATTAATTCATGCAGCAAGTCAATATTTGCAGTGTTGACCCTTCTTCTTCAGGACCTCTGCAACCTGGCATGCTCTCAATCAACTTCTGGACCAAATCCTGACTTATAGCAGTCCAAGGCACAATCAAGGCTTGCATTTTGTCACAATTTGTTGGTTTTTGTTTGTCCACCCGTCTCTTGATGATTGACCACAAGTTCCCCACACATGGATGGCTGCAGGATGCTTTACAGTTGGCATGAGAAAAGACTGGTGGTATTGCTCACCTTGTCTTCTCCGAACAAGCTGTTTTCCAAATGTTCCAAACAATTGGAAAGGGGATTCATCAGAGAAAATGACTTTACCCAAGTCCTCAGCAGTCCACTCCCTGTACCTTTTGCAGAATATCAGTCGGTCCCTAATGTTTTTTCTGGAGAGAAGTGACTTCTTTGCTGCCCTCCTTGACACCAGGCCTTGCTCCAAGAGTCTCCGCCTCACAGTATGTGCAGATGCACTTACACCTGCCTGCTGCCATTCCTGAGCAAGCTCTGCACTGCTGGTAGCCCGATCCCGAGCCTTTATGGCAACAATGGAACCTCTCTCCTTGAATTCCTTGATGATGCGATAGATTGTTGACTGAGGTGCTTTCTAGCTACAATACTCTTCCCTGTTAGGCCGGTTTTGTGCAGTGCAATGATGACTGCACATGTTTCTTTAGAGATAACCTTGGTTAACAGAAGAGAAGCAATGATACTAAGCACCAGCCTCCTTTTAAAGTGTCCAGTGGTGTGATTCTTACTTAATCATGACTGATTGAGCTACAGCCCTGTCCTCATCAACAACCATACCTGAAGCAATCACTGAAACAATGTTAGCTGCTCCTTTTAAGGCAGGCCTGCAATGAAGTTGAAATGTGTTTTGGGGGAAAAAGTTTATTTTATAGGCAAATATTGACTTTGCATACACTCCAGATTGTTATAAAGAGTGATTAGTTAATTGTAAATTGCCATTATAAAACCTGATGCAGTAGACTTTGTAAAAATTAACATTTGTATCATTCTCAAAACTTTTGGCCATGACTGTATGTAAATCTTTGATCAAGGCAGATGAGTTCTGCAAATATGACGGTAAGGTGGTGACTATAGGTTGTAGGTACAAATCTACAAATTGGGACATATTGCAGGTTAACGATTCAATGCCCGATGTGTTTGGGCGACCAGGTGGTTCGGTGAGATTCTTGTGAATTTTAGGTAAGTGGTAAAACGTAGGTATAGTGGGGTGATTAGTGGTGATTTTCTCTTTTTCATTCAATATATTGTTGTTGAATGCTTCTTTGATAAGGGCATTGTAGTGATTAGTATGAATGTTTTTTTACAATACGGAGGAGTGGGACCACTTCTTGCATGATTATTCTCTAGGTCTTATGACAAGAATTATAAACAAGCATTCTTCTGAATGTGACAAGTTAACACATCACATCAATAACATCACAAAGAAATTATCCACATTCAAAGACCAGCCAGATTTTGCAATGATCAATGATCATATTCATATCAGACTCAGAAAACTCGAACAATCTATTGCTTCTAAGAAAGTCAACAAATTTACATCTAGTCACCCGACTATTAATAAGCTGCCCATGAGGTTTGAATATCCTTCTCTATCACAGAAGAATGATCCCAACTTCCGTTAATGGTTATACAGAACAATTCCTTATTTTAAGGAAACGCTTCCATGACAAAAAAATACCTAAAACTGTAATTGAAGAAGCATTTATGAGCAACCTTGGGCGACAACAGGAAGACTGTCTAAAGGATAAAAAAGTAAAGACCATAGAGGTTCTCCCTTTACCCTTAACTTTATTTCCACCTGCCTCCGCTCCGCGTCATTCTCTCCGCCATTCTCTCTCGCTTCCGTAACTCTGTAGCCTCTCACCACGCGTCTGTGGTCACCAAGCGACCCATTGCTTAGACATAGCAAGAGATGCTTCTATCCCGGTATCAGAGCACGGATTCTCCACTGAAACCATGGGAACACTTCCGATTCTCGCCATATAAACACAGATCATAGAGCAACGTTTTATTAGGTATTTCATACATTTTTTATATAAATTGAGCTGTGATTGGTTGCCACGAGCAACTGGAAATATTAGGACTTTCAGGCAGATTGATAAATCTGCCCCATAGTGTTTTTACATCTCTGATATGATGTAACTATAGTGAGTTTCCAGGGCTAATCTCGGTTTGCATGCCATCCTGTTTGTATATGAAGAAGATATCCACCATGTAACAATATGCCTGACGAAGGCTCATGTACTGAGCCGAAGCGCATTGCAGGTATATCCTTTTGTTTTTTATACTTTCAAAATAAAAAAACTCATTGATCCTTACTACAAATGTGTAGTATCTTTGAATATCCACCGAGCGCCGGACCGCCCCCTATCTCACTTGTTGGGTGCCTCCATTGTGTTAGTCTTATAAGAACAGAAGGCCATTTGCAATCCTGTCATTTCACACTGCATGTGCTGTCCAGGGTATCCATTTTGGGGGATCTGTATACCCCAAATTTCAATGTATTTTTGTTGCTAAAGTTGATATCAAGAAATCTGTGTCAAATCCACATAGTTGCTGGAGTAGTTTTTTCTCAAATCCAGGGTGTCTGTTTTTGGGTTTCTGTATTCCCCAAATTTCAATTCTTTTTTTTTTTTTGCTAAAGTAGGTATCAAGAAATCCGTGTCAAATCCACATAGTTGCTGGAGTGATTTTTTCTCAAAGTTCAGAGTGTCAATTTTTGGGGTTCTGCTGTCACCACCAGAATTTTTCATTGCGCCACTTTCTGCTGCCGCTACTAGTACTGCCTCCTACCTACACACACTGTGAATTTGCCACTCTATGACCTCTTGCTGCTGCTGCCACCTCCACATTCTGTCTTTGTGCCAATCTGTGGCCTAGCATATTGCTGCCACCTCCATAATTTGTCATTGTGCCACTCTGAGGCCTACTCACGCTGCTGCCAACTGACCGCTGTCTCCCTGGAACATCCTCGACCACTCTATGATGTTGCCACTACGTTTGGTTTTCCTCTTCATTTCATCTGTCAGAAGGAATGAAAAGCCTCAGGATTGATAGCTAAAAGCAGGAGTGGATACAGAACACAGAGGGCATGCAAATATCCCATTTACTGGTCATCTCTGTTTTGTATCAACTCCTGTTTGCTGTTGGCTTTAGCAATACTGATGGATTATTTGATTGGACACTGAAGGATGAAATGAAGGGAAAAATAATCAGCAACATCAATGCAAAATTACCGCCGACTCCCTCTCCACTCTTTTAGGGGCGGGGGGGGGGGGGTCTACATGTACCAGCGTTTAACAGAACAGGTTCTGTTGTAATCTATGGAATCATCTGATGTCAATGTAAAATGAGTGCACTCTTTGATGTTATAGGGTGATCTTGGCCCTCAGCTCAGTCCTTTTGGGCTGGCACAGACGTCACCTTTTCAGGCTGCACTTATTTGGTCAAGTTGGCCCCTGCAAGTGCCCATGGAATTGAAGAGTGAAGCAATTCCAAGAAAGACGTTTTGTGTGTGTGTCATACTAAAGCACATCATTGTTTGGAGACCAAACCAAGCTCCCTATGCATATTTGTTCATGGCAAAACTTTCTACAACACCCTACAGGCTGTTTTTAACGTGATTTGTCATGATTCGATCAAATTTTGTCGGAAAATTCTGCAAACTCGCTGAATTGAATTTTTGAAAAGTTCGCAGATCTCTAGTTAACACAGTTGTTAAAGTTGATGTTTCACACATTGAAGGGAGTAGTTTATAAACTGCCATAATGTACAAGATTTTAATGCCATTTAGGCCTCTCAAAGTCACTTAGAGCTGATCAGGTGACTCTGAATAAGGCTTTTGGCAATTTTCACAAAAATGAAAAAAATTGCACCCAAAATTCAGAACCTCCTAACAACCTACAAAAGAGGGAGGATGCATAGAAAGCCGTGCTGCTAAAAAGCAGACATTTGGGAAATGTTAGGTATAAAGTGAGTGCAAGGACTATCTGCCTGAAAAACAGAAAATTTTTAACTTTTACTTTAAAGTATAATGTTTGACAAGAAAACAATCTCAAAATATCCTGGATATGTTAAAGTTTTTCAAAGTCAGGCCTGGTCCTTAAGCCCTAAAATGGCTTAGACCAGAAGGTTCTACTGCTCTATATATTCTATATACTCAATATCCTCAATCTTGTACTGTTCATAACAGTAATTTAATCATGAACTTCAAACCATGGACTGCTGCCCTGGCTGGCCTAGCCTCTGTGCGCTCTGTTGCTGAAGCCAAGGCTCCCCCGTTAATAAAATGTCCACAGCACATGCCCCCTTTAATAGCATTCTCCCCCCATTGATGAAATGTCCACAGGCAGCATGGCCCTCTTGAAAAAAAATCTATACTTACCTTTGGCCCGGGGAGAAGAAGCCAGACTAAGAGTATAGACTTTTTTTTTTAAACTAATGGCTGATCTTAAAATAGAGCCGGCGTATGGTGGGCATGCGCTCATCACATGTGAAAAACCCTGGAAACAAGCCCATACACCTGTATGAAGATCCCCCATTGATTGTGGACACAAAAGAACACCCTATATTTTTTATTTGGGGAATCCAGGCCTGGTGATTGCACACTTTAAAAGTATAGTTTTTATTTAATTAGAGAAAATGTAATTTATATTTTGAGTATAACTTTTTATCCTAAGAAGGTTTTATGTCTCATGTATTGAATAGAGGTTGCTTGGTTTGTATGGTCATAGACTTTTATATATATACATTATCTATTACTGATCACTGAATGCACACCGCTACTACTGTTCACCTTTATTACTATTGTTCAACGCAATTGTTGTTCATATCCATTGTGCTTATGTGATATAGATACGATTAGAGGTATTGGTCATTGCATTTTATTATACCCATTTTTATTAATAAATTGTTCACTTTTATTTTCTATTTTTAACACATTTGGTCTCCGCTTTTTTTGTAGTAGAGATAGTGCCTGGATATATATTTATTTTAAATATTAGTAATAACTCATACAAAATACACAATACGCAAAATACACAGGAAACACAAAATACATTTAAAATGTCATCTTACAGTCATAAGACTTTATTATGTAAACAACCATAAACCAGAAGACAAGCATCTATATATATGCCAAACACAGAGCAACTAAGTGTATTTTGTTTTGCGTGTTTGGAATCTGCAACAGGCTAAGCAATTTTAGTTTGGAGAACACTTTACATAGTTGGCAAGTTTTGAATTCCAAAGGTTTTTAACACACTTCACATGTCTATGATCAAATTCAAATATTATTAAAATCATAAGGTTAATTCAAAATACAATCCAAGTGTTTATACTCATATGGCATTAGGCTTTGGTTGTTCTGATTGAGCATAATGCTCATAAGGTCTATAAGGCAGATAAACTTTACAATATATAACTCTGTTGTATAAACTAAGTACTAAAGACACAAAATGGTTAACTATAGACTTGTGAATACTTGAAGGTGTATATTTTTTAATGAATGGTAGTGTAAAATTTTCCTCCATGCTCTTGCCTACATCTGTTGCTTTCTTGAAGTGATGACATATTGACTGCAAAATTCATTTAATAAACCTAATTAAAGTTTGGAGTCTATTTTATGATGGGAAGGGGCATACTATCAAATTTAAAATCTGTGAACTATTTGCTAATTTTCAGCGGGGTAGAGGCAGATACTGATCCATCTTGTTTTTGGATGCCAACATGGACTTTGACAGGGTGAAAAGGGCATTCTTGTGGAAGGTTCTTGAGTTCTTTGGTATTGGGAATATATTCATCTAGTGGGTACAGTTGCTATATACACAAATGAAAAAATCCACAAAAGGGCACTACCGCCAATCTGCTGGAGCCAACGTGACGAACTCTGTTAAATGGTAAGAAGGAGTCTTTTTCCATCGGCGGTAAAATACAACATCAAAGAAAGGAATCGGGAATGATATCTCATAATATACTTTGCCTCCTGGCACAATGGACATCTAAATCATCCAAAACATAACACTTCAGGATTTCCTGAATGGCATTCTCTGATGTGAGTAATCAGCCCCGGCAACTGTTCTCAGTAGTAATGGAATGAAAATGTTCCCTAATTCTAATAAACATACATCTTATAGTTTTGCCAATATAATATTTCCCACAGGGGCAGGTCACCACGTATACAACAAAGGTGGTTCTATACATGATAAAAGACCTAACCCTGCCAAACTGAATGTTCTTGGTTCATAGATTAAACCTACAGAAAGTTCAATTGCTACATTTTTGATTAACCTCAAGGATACATTTTTTTAACCATTTGCCACTGGGTGCGGAATATCTACTACTCACCAACTGATTCCTAAATGTAGAGCTCTGTCTAAAGGTTTCCAAGGCTGATTACTCACGTCAGAGAATGCCATGCAGGTAATTCTGAAGTGTTGCGCTTTGGAGATTTTGATAGAATAGATATTGGAAGGGTTAATAAAAAAAACTATATACTGGAGTATGTGACATCAAATAGTATAATAAGTGACAGCTAGCATGGGTTTAATAAGAATATAAATTGTCAAACTAACCTAATCTGCTTTTATGAGGAGGTGAGCAGATGCCTGGATGGAGGAGCAGCTGTGGATATTGTGTTCTTGGACTTTCCAAAGGCATTTGACATTGTACCTCATAGACGCCTGATGGGTAAAATTAGGGCTATTGGTTTGGCAGAAATCATTTGCAATTGGATTGAGAACTGGCTGAAGGATCTTATCCAGAGAGTTGTGGTCAATGATTCCTACTCAGAATGGTCACCAGTTATGAGTGGTGTACCGCTGGGTTCTGTGCTTGGTCCACAACTATTTAATATATTTATTAATGACATAGAGGTAGGAATTAATAGCACTGTGTCTATTTTTCCAGATGACACCAAGCTATGTAGTGTAATACAGTCTATGGAGGATGTTCATAGGCTGCAGGGTGACTTGGACAAACCGTATGTTTGGTCATCCACTTGGCAAATAAGGTTTAATGTGGATAAATGTAAGGTTATGTACCTGGGGGCTAATAATCCAAAGGCAAAATATGTCTTTAGGGGAGTAAATCTGGGAGAGTCCCTTGTTGAGAAGGACCTGGGGGTACTAGCTGATCATAAATTGAATAACAGCATGCAATGTCAATCAGCTGTCTCTAAAGCCAGTAGGATCTTCTCATGTATCAAAAGTGGTATGGACTCTCGGGATAAGGATGTAATATTACCACTGTACAAGGCATTGGTTCGGCCTCACCTGGAATATGCTGTCCAGTTCTGGGCACCGGTCCATAAAAAGTATGCCCTGGAGCTGGAGAGGGTTCAACATAGAACCACAAAAATGATAAGGGGTATGGAGGAAAGATTAAAACAACTAGATTTATTTGGTCTGGAAAAAAAACGACCGTGAGGGGACATGATTAATCTATTTAAATATATGAATGGTCCATACAAAAAATATGGTTGTTTCAGATTAGATCAAATCAAAAGACGAGAGGGCACTGTCTCCGTTTGGAGAAATCAAGGTTTAATCACCAGAGGCGACAGGGCTTTTTTACTATGAGAACTGTCAATCTGTGGAATAGCCTGCCTCAGGCTCTGGTCACAGCAGGGACAGCAGAGAGCCTCAAGAAGGGTCTAGATGCCTTTTTACACCTAAATAACATTGATGGCTATGTTATATAGAATTGTTTCCCCTAAATCCCTTCCTCAACGAATCCCTTCCTTGGTTGAACTTGATGGACAAGTGTCTTTTTTCAACCGTATAAACTATGACTATGATACATAGATGTCCATCCGGCTGAAGGAGATTGTTCACTTATGTTGTTGTGCAAGGATGTAAAATATATTATGAAAAATGAAGCTTTGGAGACAATGGGTCCGAATGACAGTAACAATCTGTTAATTTGTGTAACAACAGATGATGTGTTGCTATGCCTGGAGGATTCAAAAAAATCAATTCTTGTACAACCATGTTGTACATAAATACAAATAGCACACGCTTCAAATACCTCAAAATCATCAAGCATGCTTTTAGAACGGATTAGTAAGGCCCATAAATGCAAACCACTTATTCCACCGTTTAGTATACTCTGATGAGGTTCCTGTTCTCTTAAATATGAGTTGCTCCAAAATACAGTTGTATTGGATTTCCCAAATGATCACAGCTACAACCGGTGTTTCAAAATATTTCCATAACCTAGTTAAACTAACTTTAGGTTGTTGTGAGGATATGAAACATTAGTGCCCTTCAATGAAATTAAGGCCATGTTCATGCCCGAGGGGGAGGATGTGTGTAGAACCCTCAAGATTAAGGAAAATAGGTGTTAGTACCTTGCATGACCGCCATATGTGCAGCATGGTATCTATCTCAGCCTGACATCTCCAACACTTAGCTGATGAGTTCGGGAAAATTTTTCATATCCTACAAGGGGTATAGTACCATCTATATAATATTTTCCTTGAGCATTCTAGGTGATTTATGCAATGGGAGGACTTATGGTTAGTCTGTAGTGCTATTTGTCTGATGGGTCTCAGTGAATGTTCACTTCAGCTCCAACTCCCACTTGGTTTGGCATGAGAGTTTGTCTGGCATCGTACTGGCTAATAAAGCTCAGTATGCTTTAGAAATCCCTTTGCTGCGTTTGTCGGAAAATATATGTAGTGTAGTTTGAGTCCATTGTGAACTAGACGGTTTATAGTTCTGCAAGAAGTGACGGAGTTGTAGATACTTATAGAAGTCACCCTTAGGTAGGTTAAATTCCTCTGCTAAATCGCTAAATGACTTTATATAGGATTTACTATAGATATGCTTCACCTTTGTGATTCCCTTTGCTATCTAACTTCAATAGCTGGTGTTGGGGATAATCCCAGAGACAGAAGATATTGTCATATCACCAAGCTTTAGAGGAACCATATGCTTTCTCGAAAGGACACGTTTCCATACATATATCGCCACTAGGAGGGGATATGTGCACAGCTGGTTTGTAAGGAAAATAAGATGCCCACAGTATGAGGGTAGTCCTGAAATGTGTCGTTCAATGTTCACCCATAGTTTATCTGTATAGTATATACAATAGTATATTGTTGGTTATTATTTAGACAATTAACAATAATATATAGTCCCTTTTCGTCTATGAGGGAGTCTTGGTCCTGAAAAGCTACCAAGTCATCACTCCACATTTTTTGCCCAGGGCTGGAGCATGGTACACATAATGGAATTTCCTATTTTTAAAGAGGTAAAAGTCATCTTGATTTAAATGAGTCTCCTGAAGATATGGGCGTCAGCATAGTGCTTACGTGCTGCTTCCCATAAATAGGACCTTTTGCATGCAGAATTTAAGCCTTTCACATTGATAGACAGAGATTTAAGTTCCATGGTAATAAATTTGAGATGTGAATAGTAATATTAACCTCTTAACGCTCAGCGTCCGATATATCGGACGCTGAGCTCAATGACTTAGCGCTCAGCGTCCGATATATCAGCGACCGCGGCATCTAACATGCCTCTGGGGGTTCTTTCCCCCACGATCGGCCCCCCCGAACCGTTTTCGGGGGACGCCGATTGTTGCTATAGCAACTCTGGGGTCCGATCTGGACCCCAGAGTTACCTGCAAGAATTGCCTGTAAGATGGCGTCTGTGACGTCATCTTACTGGCACAGTGCCAGCCTATGCAAGTGTATAGGCTGACACTGATAATACTCTGCAATACATGAGTATTGCAGAATATTATCATGAACAAGCAATCAGACGATTGCTTGTTCATTTCCCATGGTATAAAAGTGAAAAAGTAAAAAAAAAAATGTTATTCAATAAAAAAATAAAGTAATAAATCACTAAAAATGCCCAAAACCCCCAAAACATATAAAGAGACATATAACTAAAAAAAAGTCTAAATCATAACACAAACCCCACATATATAGTATCACCGCATCCGTAACAACCCGTAGAATAAAAGTAAATCATTATTGAACCCCCACGATAAACGCCGTAAAAAAAAACTGCTATAAACCTTCCAAAAATTATGATTTTTAGCTATTCAATCCCACAAAAAATGCTATAAAATGTGATAAAAAAACCATGTGTACTCCGACATGATACTGGTGCAAAGTACAACACGTCCCGCAAAAAATAAGCCATCAACCAGCTCCGTAGCCAAAAAAGTAACAATGTTATGCCACTTGGAAGACGGCAATACATAAATGATAGATTTTTCCCCACATTAGGGTTTTGTTTGACAAATTTAGTAAAACGTAAGAAAATATATTCAAGTCTGGTATCCCCGTAATCGTATCGACCCATAGAATAAAGATAACATGATTATTAGACTATACGGTGAACACCAAAAAAAAAAGAGTAAAAAATCCAGTACAGAATTGATGCTTTTCTACTCCTGCCCTCAAAAAAAGTTCCTAAATTTTCAACAATAGGTGATACCAACCCCAAAATGGTAACAATGGAAAAAGCATCTCATCGCGCAAAAAATTGGCATCACATGGCCCAAATAATGAAAAAGCGAAAATTTTATAGCCTTCAAAAGGGGCCAATGAGGAAACTAAAATCCTGGCAGCTGCAGGGCTCTCCTTCCCTTCTGCACCTCGCTGTGCGCCCATAAAACAAGTAATGGCCACATGTGGGGGGTCTTTGTACTCAGGAGAAATTGCAGAACAAATTGTATGGTGGGTTTTCTCTTTTTATATTTTGGAAATGTGTAAATTTTAGTGCTAAATGAACGTATAAGGGAACAATTTGACCATTCTAAATTTCACCTCCATTTTGATTCAATTACTATGAAGATCTCAAGGGGTTAACAATCTTCGTAAAAGCGGTTTCTGATAGCTTGAGGGGTGCAGATCTGAAAATGGGTTGGTTATATAGGGGGTTTTGATGCTAAATATGTAAAATTTCATTCAAAACTGTATTTATCCCCAAAATAGTCAATTCTGAAAATCCGGAAAAGCGATATTCTTTTTGTAAGCCGCGTGACATCAAAATAAATTATCCAGACATTTCAGAAATTATGAAAATGTAAAATAGACAAATGGGAAATGTTATTCAGCAACTTATTTAGGTGGTAAATCTATCTGCCTGAAAACGCAATGATTTTGAATTTCGAAAATGGCAAATTTTTCAAAAAATTTATCATATTTTCTTTTTTTTTGTAAATAAACGCAAAACTTATCAGCCAAAATTTACCACTAAAATGAAGTACAACATGTGGGGAAAAAACAATCTCAGAATCGTTTTGATAAGTAACAGTGTTCAAAAGTTATAACCATATAAAGCGACGCAGGTCAGAATCCAAAAAATCGGGCTGAGCCTTAAGCTACAAAATGGCTGCGTCCTTAAGGGGTTAAATATGGTGTATTCAAGAGGTGCCATGCTGTGAATAGAATAGTACCTGCAAGCAGCCACGACCTCACGGTCGTGGCTGCTTGCAGGTACTATTCTATAAACAGCATGGCACCTCTTGAATACACCATATTTAATATTTAATACAAAGGGATAAACAATAACACCTGAGAAAGATAACAAGTGTTTCCGTATTGGGTGCAGGTCATTGAGGACCGGAGAACATGTGTCAGCATTGTTCATAGAATTACATAGAATTGGATAACAAATATGATAGATCATGTTGCCCTCTTTTTCCCGCAGGCCACTGTGCACCACTCCTCCTGCTGATGAGATAGTGATTGATGTTTAGGTGGTTAAGCCCCTATTTGTCATCCACTAGGTTCCATTGCTTACATAACTGATAGGCTTCGTAAGGAGTGTGAGACACTGCTATAGATCCATTTCTGTTGAGCAGTATAACTGGAAATCCCCAGCGGTACTTGATTCAATGTGCCCTGAAGATGGTTGTGCTGTGTTGCACAGAATCGGGCTAGCGTGGCTGCTGACAGGTCGGCATAGACCACTATTTCCTTAAAGTGAGTAGGAAGTACTGGTGGTGAGCGGGCAACCACAACAATTTTTTCTTTAATGTGAAAAAAAATGAATTTGCGCAATGACATCACGTGGGACGTCTACTGATAGATGCTTTAGCAGTCTATGCACTCTGTCCACTCATAGATCAGTTTGGGATGCTTGAGGCAGTAGCACCGAGAAATAGTCAGTCAGCAAATCTAATAAAGCATCATGTTTCACTGATTGAAGAATCCCTCAAAATCGGAGGTTATTCCTCCGTGACCTGTCCCCTATATCTGCCAATTTGGATTGCACAGTTTTTCTCTTCTTCCAGTGAAGTAGTAACGTCCACTAAATTATTATGGACTGTAGTTGTTTCTGCCATTTTGCTTTCTAAGTGTGACATTCTGCCCCCTAAAGAAGTTATCTCTGATAGCACCACATGCAAAGATTGTTGCAGCTCTTTAGTAATATTCGCCTGCAGGTTATATAACACAAACTTCATTGCTGCCACCGAGATCAGAGCGAAATCAGTTAAGCCAGCAGAGGCTTTAGATGGGGATTTGGAGCCAGATGTAGGGTTTTACATGCTCATGGGGGCACAAGTTGACAAACCTGCTGACCTTTGTTGGGGGGGCTTCTAGCAGAGCAGGTGAAGAAGTCTCTGGTAAAGCCACATCAAGTGCTGACTCTGGGCCCCCTTGGGTGGCTGGAAAGGAAGCCAGGCTGCTAGCAGATGACTCTTATGTTTGGAGGGGTTCTGCAAATAGAAAATCCTCTTGTGTATGAGCTGGGGAAGCGTTCACATCTTCCCTCTTGCAGTCCTCGTGTTCTGCCTTTTGGATAGATTCTGTAGTGGGGAAGAACTTTGTAGGTTTCAGGGGACTCCGCTTCTTCAGTCTCCCTTTCGCTCCCACTGTCTTCCTGAGGGTGTCAGTTGAAAAATTGGGTAGTTGCTGATGGGGCTGCTATGTGGCGCTCAATGACCGCCGGGCTCTGGAACTGTGGACTTACACGTACGTCTCCATGTGTAGCAAGACACGTCCCCCCACCATGGGAATTATTAATGAATTTGAAAAAACTTAGAAATAAATAGGTCTTAGCTTTCCAAAGGTCCTAAATGTTATAATTGTTTTATCAGCAAAACCACTCAGTTCAGGGATTAACCAAAATATGATCCTGCATCAGTGTAGCTACAGCATTCTCATATGAATTCTCATTATTTACATTTCCATTTCTTTTTCTGTCAAGATGAGGTGAACAATATACTTTAATAAGCAAAAAAAAGAACTTTTTTGACCTCACCAATTGGCTGCAGTGAAACAAAGAGTGAAAATACTCTGAATCTGCTCCGAATACTTTCAGTTCCCACTATAAGTGCAATAGGTGTGGGATGGTGAGGCGAGTTTTCTGCACATGTTGTGGAATTGTCCAACATATGATGACTTTTGGCAAGCTATATATAGGGAATTGATGACTGTTACTAAAATAGTTTAAAAATAGTGCACTGGGGCTGGCAGGTACAAAATGCCAGAGAAATATTATTGTCAAGATTCTTATAACTGTAAGGTTATTGTTTATGAGAAAATGAATTATGGATAAAGCCCCTATAGTTAGTTATGGATATGGGTATATTGAATTAACCTAAACTACGGTATATAAGAAATATTAGTTCCTCACTAATAACTCTGCTACCAAATAGGAAGTTATTTTTTTCCTTTTTTTTTACTTCCATTCAGCCAGGGAGGATAAGGGATGGAAAGTAAAAAGTGCAGTAATTTTGAAAATGATAATTGATAAATATTTAAAGTGGTTTTATCATGATTATTGATTTGTAACGCACTACGAAATATGAATAAGGATTATTATTGTTGATTATTGAGTCTCTTTATTTGTTGTATGTAAATTATTTTAATTTTGTAATAAGAATGAATCATGAAATTAAATAATGTTGTGATAATATGGACGTTCAAAATTTAATGTGTGGGAATACACATTATGAAAATTTTGAGTTAAAATTCAGGCAATATGAATATAAGTCAAAATTTCAAGTAACAGATCCGGGAATACAGATTGTCAAATTTTCAAATTAAAGTTTTGGCAAAGTGGAAAATCAAAGTTTCAAGTTCAAATTTGGGGAATGCAGAATTGAAAAATTTGAAAGTTGAATTTTCTATCAAGGGGGAATGAAAGATTTTAAGCTGAAGGCAATGCGGCATTGAAAAATTTTAAGTCCAATTTCCAGGAATTTGGATTTAAAAATTTTTAAGTTTGAAATTCTGGAAAGGTGAAACTCATTCATAGACTGGCAAAACAAAGTTGCATAGGATCCAAGCCTGGTTTACCTTAGTGAACGTTAGCTTGTCCACGTTGGCTGTAGATAGACAAATCCTCTCAGGGATGCTAGTAGGAATTAGGGGTCCCTGACAAGATTTTTGGTTCCACCCCTCACACTTTACTGTAGTTTCCCATCTTATACTATTATGCCACATTGCATATAGGTGCTTCATAAAATCATTCTCCTATATGTAGTTCCCAGTAATTAATTATGGCAAATACAGCACCCACAATTAGTTATACTGTACATACATCCCTCTCAATTCATTAATTAAGGGTGTGTTCAAATATAAAAGCACAATAACAAAGCACAAAATACATTAACACAGCATATACAATATATGCTGTATGTAGCCCCTGTACATGCCACTCAGTAGTTTGGTAGCACCCGCAAATGCCCCCATGAATAATAAGCCTCCGCACATGCCAGCAGTAGATAGGTAGTCCAACCCAAACCGACCACCTAGTAGTTGTAGCCCCAGAACACACTGCTCACCAGTAGATAGGTAGCCCAACAAACACTAACCCCCAGTTGACAAGTGTCCCTGAACACACTCAGCACAAACTGCTCCCAGTAGACAAGTATCCAGCACACACAATCCCCCCCAAAACTATGTCACCTAGCACACTCTACCCCACAAGTAGATAATTAGCCAAGCACACTCTGCCCCCAAGTAGATAGGTAGCACAGCAATCTACACCAGTAGATCCATAGCCCGGCATACTCTGCCCTCAGTAGATAGGTAGTCCAGCACACTTTTTCCTCAGTAAATAGGTAGCGCAGCACACACTTACCCCTAGTAAATGAGTAGCTTAGCACCCTCTGTCCCCAGTAGAAAGATAGACCAGCACACTCTACCCCCAGTAGATAGGTAGCCCAGCACACAATAATCCCCAGTAAATGAGTAGCCTAGCACCCAATGCCCCCCAGTAGATGAGTAGCCTAGAACACTCTTCCCTGCAGTAGATAAGTAGCCAATAATCTTCTGTCCCAGCCCAGTAGATAGGTAGCCCATAACACTCTGCCCCCCAGTACACAGGTAGCCGAACACGCCCTGACCCCAGTAGATAGGTAGTTCAGCCAACACTGTCTCTGTAGATGAGTAATCCTGCATACTCTACATCCCAGTAAATACGTAGCCCAGCACCAATTGCCTGCCAGTAGATAGGTAGCCCAGCACACTCAGCCCCCAAGTAAATATATAGCACAGCACTCTCCCCCCAATAGATAAATAATAATAATTCTTTATTTATATAGTGCACGCAGATTACGCAGCGCTGCACAAAGCATGTCAAATTGGTCCAATAGATAGGTAGCCCAGCACACATGCCCCCAGTAGATTGCTAGCCTAGCACCCACTGACCTCCACTATAAGAGTAGCCTAGAACAATCTGCCCCCAGGAGATAGGTAGAGCAACACACTCTTCCCTGCAGTAGATAAGTAGCCAAAAACACTCTGTCCTAGCCCAGTAGATAGGTAGCCCAGCACACTCTGCCCACCAGTAGTAAGGTAGAAGAACATAACCTGCCCACAGTAGATAAGCAGTTCAGCCCACAATGCATCAGTAGATGAGTAGCCCTGCGCACTCTACATCCCAGTAAATAGGTAGACCAGCACAAATTGCCCCACCAGTAGATAGGTAGCCCAGCACACTTAACCCCCCAGTAGATACGTAGCACTGCACTCTCCCCCCAATTGATACATAGCCCATCACACACTGCTCCCAAGTATATAGGTAGCCCAGCACACTATGCCCCTCCAGAAGATAAGAAGCCCACCACATGTGGCCCGGTAGATAGCACACTTTTCCCACATGTAGATAATTATCCAATCACACGCTCTTCCCAGTAGATAGATAGCCCAGCAAACACTGCCCCCCAGTAGAAAGGTAGACCAGCACCAGTAGGTAGATAACAGAGCACACACTGCCCCAGTAGATGAGAAGCCCAGTACTCTTTGCCCCCTGCATATAGGTAACCCAGCACAGTTGACCCCTAGTAGATGAGTAGCCCAGCACACTCTTCCCCCAGTAGATAATTATCCTGGCACAAGCTGTCCCCAGTAGATGGGTAGCCTAGCAGAGTCTGTCCCCCAAGTTGAGAGGTATCCCAGCACACTCTGTCCCTTTATTAGATACACAGCCCAGCACACTCTGCCCCCATTTTGCCCCAGTATATAGTAAGCCCAGCACACTCTGCCCCTTTGTAGATAGCTATCATAGCACACTGTTCCACAAGTAAATCAGTAGCCCAGAACACTGCCTCTCAGTATATAGGTAGCATAGCATACTCTGCCACTAGTAGTTGATAGATAGCCCAACACAAACTGCCCTCCAGTAGATGAGTAACCCAGTATGCTCTTCCCCCCAGTTGCTAAGTATCCAAGTACACTCTGCCCCCCCTAGGTAGAAAAGTACCCCAGCACACTCTGCCCTGGATAGATAGGTAGCCCGGCACAATCTGCTCCCCAGTAGATAGGTGTCCCCGTGCACACTATTTCAGTAGATTAATAGCCCTGCAAACTCTGCCCCCAGTAGATAGGTAGCCCAGCACACTCTTCCCGAGTAAATAGGTACCCCAGCACACACTTCCCCACTAGATGAGCAACCCAGCAAACTCGGCCCACAGTATATTGTTAGCCCAGCACACTCTTTCCCAGTAGATTATTAGCCCAGCACACTCTCCCCCCCCCCAATAGACAGATATCTCAGCACGCAGTGGATGGGTAGCCCAGCAGATACGTAGCCAAGTACACTCTATCCCCCCAGTATAGATGTATCTCAGCACACTCTATCCCTTACAGTAGATAGGTAGCCCAGCATTAACCACCCCCAATAGGTAGGTAGCCCAGTTCACTTTGCTCCCAGTAGATGAGTAACTCAGCACACCCTGCATTAGTGTAGATGGGTAGCCCTGTACACTCTTCCCCCAGTAGAAAAGTAGCCCAGCACACACTGCCCCCCTTAGATGAGTAGCCCATTCTACTCCCCAGTAGATAAGTAGCCAAGAAAACTTTTCCGCTCAGTAGATAAGAAGCCTAGCACAGTCTGTCTACCCCCGTAGATAGGTAGCCAAGCAAACTTTGCACCCCAGTAGAAAGATAGCCCAGCACACTCTGCCCCCAGCAGATAGGTAGCCCAGCACACAATGCCCAAGTAGATTAGAAGCCCAGCATGAGTAGATAGGTAGGACAGGACACTCTGCCCCCCTGTAGGTAGGCAGTCCAGCACACTATGCAACTTAGTAGATAGAAAGTGTAGCACATTCTTCCCCCTGGTAGAGATGTAGCCCAGCACACTCTGCCCCCCTTAGTGATAGGTAGCCCAGCCCATACTTCCCCCAATAGATAGGTAGCTCAGCACAGACTTTTAGAAATTTTGAGCATTGGGTTTTGGATGGCAACAGCCCATGTAGGGGCTATCTAGTGACTGGGCCCTGGACTGCAATCCCAAATTTAGCTCCATGATGGTGCCTTTGATCCTGTGGTCGATGAAGACACCATCTATGAATTTTTACACACACTCTGACAGCACAATAGATGCAGGGCACCACCTGCTATGCATAGAGTGCAAGCTCTGGCCACATGGCTATTTTTACCTCCAAGTAATGCAATGAGGAATACTCCACCATGTGAGTTACATTCTGCCTCCTGTTACTACATGGTCCTGTTGGGTTGTCGATTTCCTCCTCCTCTTTATGCTCTTAATGTTGGCTGGGAATTCCGGCAGTAGTGCCTACGCCAAAGTACACAAGTGTAATACCTCATTTTAGTTTCCCACCTTAGTATTGGGTTAAAAGATTCTATGCTATCCTTGGAGTGTGGATCCAGCAGGGTGTCCACACTGTATTCAGCACTATTGGGTATCCAAGAAACTCGGGTATCAGTGCGTAGGCACTCTAGTGCATTAAGGCTCTTGAGGGCCAGGCTGGTGAGCTGCAAGCTACCCACATTGGGAGGTGTCTCCTCCTCCTCCTCCTCCTCAGTCATGCTCAAGTAACACATGTGAGCTGGTCTGAGTGTTACCTTATTCCTCCTCTTCCCTTTCATGCTACTGCTCTAAAACTTTTACCTGGCTGGCTATTCCAGGAACCCACTCTTCCAGCCTTGTGTGGACTGCCTCTTCTTCCTCAGCTGCCACCATTACTCTGCCATGGCCTGAAAAGTTTTTACAAACAGTGAAAAATGGCGAAAGGATGGGGATGGTAGAGATGACAATTTCAACATACTGGTTGCAAATTGGAAGTTGTATAGCACTGAACAAATGTCCCTCACGGAGGCTCAGACATTGGTGGTACAGTGCTACAGGTCACTACGTTGACTCACCTGAGCATTCTTGATCTGGAATTTCAAAATTTCACAAACCCTTTACAGCACATGTAAATCCACATAGTTAGTACATAACATATAAGACGGTGGGTCCAAATAGACAAGCAGCATGGTGTGAAAAACAAAAATGTGAATACATGGCACACTTGTTAAGCCTCAGCTCCAGTGGGTCTGTAAAGTTGACGAGGAACATATTCACCACCAAGATGAGCACAATCACAATACATGTGACAAGTGTCAACTCGGTACAAGCGCCAATACATGGGACAAAGCTGCTACAATGAGTGGGTAAGGAAGCAGGAGAGTTGAAGTGGAGGGAGAGGGGGAATCAACTGGATGTATGGCAATTTTGAGTGGGACCAGAATGTGAGCATAAGTGCCTCCTTACTTGGGATCAGCCACCACTACATTAACCCAGTAGGCAAGTATATGTAATCTCCTTGCCCATGTTTACTAGGCCATGTTTTAGTTGTGAGGTGCACCTTTGTACTAAAAGCATTGTGCGGTGCACATCTTATTTTGTCCACAACCTGTTGGTTCAGGACAGGGTCTGCCTGCCGGGAATAGTAGTGGCGGATAGAAACCTCATTCTGTGGGACAGCAACGGCCATCAGATTTTTAAAGCTGCCCATGTCCACCAGCCTTAATGGGAGCAATTTGAAAAATGCTCCGATTTGAGACCAGAACTTGTACATGTGATGAGACAAGTATATGCTTTCTCTTGATTATTTTGGCAATGGGGAGCTGAATGGATGGTGTGGACAGGCTGGGTGACAGTAGTGCTGCTGGTGGTGATAGCAATGGTGGAGGCTTCACATCCACCCTTTGCAGGGAGACAGGTGTCCTTGTGACTTGGAGGGTAGTGGAACCGGCAGCACATCCCTGTCCCTAAATACCTGCTTTTCTCATTTTAAAAGACCTTCAATACCAAACTATATAGTTACAACACATCTAGCTATTAATGTGCGCTATTAACTAACAACAGCACCTTTGCAATTTAGGTATTGCTGCGTTATATTCACTGACACATAGCAATTTTTGGATCCAGGCATTACTTCATGCTATTCACTGACTACAGCACCTTTATGATAAAGGTATGATGGAACATGTTTATGATCTAGGTATTATTCTGTGCTGTTTACTGAAAACATTGCCTTTATGATCTAGGTATTACTGTGCACTATTCACTGACAACATTTCCTTTTATGATCTAGGTATTACTGGAGCTATTCAATGACAGAAGCACCTTTACGATCTAGGTTTTACTATGTGGTATTCATTGTTAACCAATGTTTTCTGCAGCTCAAAACTATACCAAGACACAAAATGTAAGATCTTCCTGGTTGATGCAGTAATATATGCCAATATTCCTGTCTCGTCTTTCCAAGTATTGTGGTACTATAAGCAGTAAGAATATTCCTGCACTGTAGCAGTCTATGAATTGCCTAATTCGATTCTTCAGAGTGCCTTAAAAAGGGCAATTATTTCAGATATTCATTTAACAGCAGCAGTATAACAGCAGCCTCCTCTCTATGCCTAAGTGTGTCAGCAGTCGATTAAGCTGCTTGGCACTTTTTCCCGTACATGGACCCAGATCCTGAACAGAAGTGCCTGTTAGATCTCTGCGTCCTTAGGTGCCGAACTTGTTGAATTTGGTACAGACCCAAGCTTTGCAGTTTGGGTCCGCTTATCACTAATCATGGAATGTTGAATATATGAACTATAAAATACTTTGACTGAAAGGATAACTATTGCATAACTGTTGGGAAAATGTCAGTGATGAAGATGAAAGCAATGAATCTTTTTATTACAAGAGTGTATTATTGGGCATTGTGTTTGAAAACTAACACTCACAATGATTACTGGTTAATGTTTAGTAATGGTTAGTGATGGAAGTATGTACATAAAAGAAATTAAGAGTCACGGGGGGGTCAAGCAAAGGTTGAGTTATTTATTGCACTGATTTTGATATATATATATATAACTATTTTTCATTAGAAGTATTTCTTGATTTTATCTTTTCACATTGAAATCCTAATTTTAAAGTTTAGAATTATGTCCATTTACATGTTTATATTTCAACACCATTTTTATTAAGTAAAGTTGTTGGTTATTTTTACATTTAAATTAAATAGTCAGTGGTAAAAGGTGAAGAAAAAGGCATTAATATTTCTCTTATTTATAGGGCTTAACTTGCTGATTGATGGGTGTTTCAGTGATGACACTGAAGATCTGAAGATCTCTAACCCCACCCCCCTGCAGTCCAGGAGGGAGCTCACACTGCCAGACACTGAGTTCCTACCAGAAGCATGAGGAGAACTGCAAGCTACACACAGATAAGTTCTTTATCTGGGGAAGGACAACTGGTAGGTACAGCAGATCTAGTGTGTTGTGGAATACCAGAGATGTAGGAGAGCTGACTGTGTCATTGGGGCACATTTACTTACCCAGTCCAGTCGCGATCCAGCGGCCCATTCTCCGACGTGGATTCGGGTCTGCGGGGATTCACTAGGGTCCATGTGCCCAATTCCACCAGGTGTGGCTGCTGCGCCGTGGTCCGCCGGAGTTCACCTGCTTCTTCCCGGTGCATGTAAGTCTGATCTTGCGACACAAATTCTTTTTTAAATTCTGCGGCTGTTCCGAATCTGTCGGGTTATCCGATGGCCCCTATTTCTGTTGCGTGATTGCAATCGCCAAAATCCCGGGGCAATTCAGGGCAAATCAGAAATCGTCAGGACACCCGACGAAAGGGCGCGATTCGGACCCTTAGTAAATGAGCCCCATTGTGTGTAGTAGCCATCTCAAGGATCTCATCATCTCTGATCTGTCTCATCTCTCTTTCTATGAGAGACAATTATCTTTATTTCTGCTAGTCAAATTGTCTCATTTTGTCGTTTTTGTGACTTTTCACTGCAGCACTGCAGTTGTTTTTCAAGTATGGCTTGGTCTGCACCTTGTGCAGTGTGCCGTTTCTTTATTTTCCAGATGTTCAGTGAGACTTTTCACTGATGTATCACTTTTTTTGCTTATATTTTTTGCATATTTTTGCATGGTCAAGGACCTGTTTTAACATGTAAATTGGAATTATTTCACATGATTTAAATGTTTAAAATTTTGCATAGTAACTAGTTTTTTGAAACATTTATAAATTTTTGCATTTACAGTTTTTTTAATTTATTGGTTACTTCTAAGGGTGAGGTCACACTGTCATGCACTGGGGTGTAGGATAGTCTCTTGAGGCAAAAGTCTGTGGAGTCCGCAGAGCACGCAGCAAAGCCGAATTATCTTGCTGCGGCAGGGAGCCACCAGGTCGCTCCACAGGTGTGACTAGGCCTGCGGTGGCAGCCAAGGTAGGGACCCAGGGTAGGCAGAACCACGGGAAGGCACGACCACGGGAAGGCAGGACCACGGGATGGCAGGACCTTGGGGTAGCAGGACCTCGGGATGGCAGGACCTCAGGATGGTCACTGGGATACTGGACCGCCACAGGAACACAGGACCTCCACAGGAGTACAGAGCTGCAACAGGAGTACAGAACCGCCACAGGAGTACAGGACTGCCACAGGAACACAGGACAAACACAGGACCGCAACAGGAACACAGAACCACCACAGGAGTACAGGACCGCTACAGGAACACAGGAACGCCACAGGAACACAGGACAAACACAGGACCGCCACAGGAACACAGGGCCACCACAGGAGCACAGAACTGCCACAGGAGTACAGGACCGCTACAGGAACACCACAGGAACAAGGAAACACGGAGGCGTCTGGAAACTCACACGAATACGGAGGCGTTCGGAAATGCTCAGAAGACATGAAGGGCTTTCTCTTCAGCAGAATGACCTGAAGATCCAGCAGGGGGTGCTGGGAGCGACTGGGCTATATAGCAGACCCGGGAATGCCAGCGCCAATTAGGAGGACTCTGGCCCTTTAAATTTTTGGAGTGCCGGCGCGTGCCCTAGCAGCGGGAGCATGCAGTCTAGTCAGGAAGCAGACCTACGGCCTGGACGGGACCGCGATGGAGCCATCAGGAGCCAGGAGAGGTAAGTACCGACCTGGGGGAGCGGGGACTGAAGCAGGCACGGGTACACCAGCGACACACACATTTTGGTTGTGTTTTAAAACACATTACAACAGCTGAGTAGATGTGATTACTGTTAACATTTGCATTTACAAAACACAAAGTAAACATGAAGTTAACACATACATTAACATAGTGTTTACTATGCATTTTGTAAATGAAAATGTTAACAGTAATGTAATCAGGCACATAACCTCTCCTCAGCTGTTGTAATGTGTTTCAAAATGCAACCAAAATGCAATGTGTGACAGCAACCTTAACATAGGGCAACCTCATATGCCGTCAGCCACAAATCCAAAATTTACAGTAGTGTCCACTCCTGCATATAACCCCCTCACATGGCTTGTGTCCATGTGGATCTGAGACATTTGCAACAAAAAGTCTCAAAAAGAAAACAACATTTTTGCCTGCCAGGATAGTTAAAACTGAACATGTATCACAAGTAAAAAGAGTAAGGTGCAAAAAAGAGCTGCCAAAAGTCTCAAAATTCACCCAAAAAAGAGCTCACAGAACTAGATGGATCATAGTGGGGCACATTTACTTACCTGTTCCTGTCGCGATCCAGCGGCGCGTTTTCCGTTGAGGATGCAGGTCTTCCGGCGATTCACTAAGGTAGTGCGCCTGATGTCTACCAGGTGTCGCTGCTGCGCTGAAGTCAGCCGGAGTTCACTGAAGTTCACCATCCTATCGTGGGTGCAGGTAAGTGCGTAAGGGTGCAGGCAACACATTTTTTTTTTAAATTTCGCAGTTTTTCGCCCCTCGAAATTTCGCCCCTCGATTTCCGTTGCATGCATTCCGGCACTGATGCGCCACAATCTGATCGTGTGCGGCAAAAACCCGGGGCAATATGGCGCAAACCAGTCATTTTCGAGAAACCCAACGGAAAAAGGCGATTCAGGCCCTTAGTAGATCACCCCAGTGTGTCTGCTTAGAGTAACCCCGCCCACATCCTTGAATTTTGCACTAACCATCACTGAGTGATAGGAACTTAAACAGCAATTATCTTTATTCTGTTAACATCACTAGGGGATTGATATTTGAGAATTTTCTTTCGTGAGAAAACCCCTTTAATGAGAGTAGGCAGAGATCACAATCGTCTAATAAACCAGACCTAAGCCTTATAACAAACATGAGCCGGAGACATTGACCAATAATGGGATAATAATATGAAATAGTCTTACGCCGTAAGACTTCTAAATTGTCACTGTTACTCAGAGTTAGTTCCTGGCTGGAGTTCAATCGGGCACATACACAGTGGGTAAACCCTAGAAATCCCTAAGGATCTCTCCTGTATTCAAGTTTAATGACTTCCCAAAGGTATGTAGTCACTATTTACATATATAGGGCATTAGCAAGGATTTGTCATGCTTTGTGCAGCGCTGCGTAATCTGTGTGCATTATATAAATAAAGAATAATAATAATTATTATTATTATTATAAAACCAGTAGCATAGAAACTTGAAGGATCTGCCAAGTGGGTTTCAGTTTATCCTTTCATGGTTAGCTCTGGTTTTGAATAACAAATATTTTCTGTATGGAGATGATTTTTATTTACATTGCAGCGGCACTGCAATCGGTGTTAATATGGCACCTACCTATGCTAACATTTTTATGACCAACCTAGTGTAGGAGATGAAAAAAAGGAATCCTGGCACTTCGAGGTTAGTGAAAAGAAATCTCTTCTTTTATTTGTAAAGCATTTACAACAAAATAACACGCAGAAAACACTACATCAGCTAGTGTCTGTTTAGCATGCACTGGTTTTTAAGGTATTCTGTGTCCAATATGTGTACGTCAATTCCGGTAGGCTGAACAACACGTCATCCATCATCCATGTCATACTCATGTGGTTATGTCATGTGATCTGTCACGAGCTCCGTGACTTCAATCATACAACTGCTGAACGTACAATTTAAGTCCTATTTGTCACAATTTAACCCCTTCACGCTCCGTGGCGGATATATCCTAAATTATTTAAATTCAATATGGAGAGAACTAAAATTCACTATAACATATAACCAAAAGGAAGCAAGTTTCCTAGATACCAGAATAGTGAAAAAAGATGACGGTTCTTTGTTTTCCAATATTTACAGAAAAGAGACAAATAGGAATAGTCTTTTACTTTTCAACAGTGCCCACCCATAATCTGTAAAAAAATTTATCTCAATTTCAATGGGTTGACCGCATAGTCACTGAACCTGTGATAAAACATGAGAGAACTTTATAGATGAAGAAAAGATTTATACAGAGAGGATATCCCAAGCTGACATTTTCATTGGTACCATTTTGAGGATTGTGCAACCTTTTAATCCCATTTTATAAAATTTTTGATGTGATGTAAATGGCATAAAAGTGGTGATTCAGACATTTGGGTGCAATTTCCTGTGGAGGAGTGGTGATGGAATTGCGGGCGCAAAAAGTTAAAAATGGCTATACCCATACCAGCGTACATGATGTTGCTGGTGTGGGTAGGTTATTTAATTTATGAATTAAATGATATACCTGTTATATTTTTAACCATTTGTAAGTTGCACAATATGTATTCTAACTCAAAATGAAATTTATGGAATAGTGTAAAATATTTCACTTTGTTACCTAATCATGTGACTGAACTAATTGATGATGCACACCTTATTACTTCCTCCTTGGTGATCAAATGATTTGTATGATAATTAATATGGTCCAGGTAAGAGTTATTCAGAAATATCTGATCCTTTATTGATATACATATTTATATCTTTTTATATATACACAGGCACATACAAAAAAAAAAGTTTGGGCAGCACTACAAAAGATGTGAGGTACTTACAGACAGGTGCACACGAAGATGAGATGATTCAAAAGTCCTTACAAAATATACAAAAAGAAAATAAGCAGTACTAGAAGATGAAACGTCAAGTGGAAAATTCTGTGTTCTATATTCCACATACTGCAATGATTCAGCTGGTCTAAGCCTTTCTCAAGCACAGGCACATATATATCTATTTATTATAATACTAATTATTATTATTAAAAAAAAAAAGAAATAAAGCAACAACTGATCGGAGAAAGCATCACGTGACTCACAGTTATAGAAATAAACCTTTGAAAGTGTAATTATATTTCAGAATAATGTGGAACACAAGAGAAAGCTGATGTGGATTGAATTGCCTGTCTTTCTTCACCCTGTCCTCAGCCATGTGTCAGAAAACAGCTGGCCAGAATTTTTGAGTGCCTTTAATGAAGTGAATTCTTAGTCGTTAGGATTCCTTGATTAAATGAAATAAGACTAATATTCCTGGGTGGATATGCTGAAATGTGATTGCCCTGAAAGCTGCATTGGTCTCCAAGTGAGTCACGTATCCTGTGATGATATTAAATACATGCAAGCAAGTACAGGCTTTTCATGTTATCTTTTATTAATATGCTATGTAATGAAAATTTTAAAAAGTTATATATATAATTTCTCAATAAAAATCTTCAATTTGGAACTTTATTTTTCTGCACGTTTCCCTGGATCAAAGTTTATCCTTCTCATGTAAATTAATCCATAAACATTGTAGACTTAAGGACCTTATTAATTCAATTTGAAAGCATAAACAATCCTCAAAAATACAAACTCAGCATCTCCCAACTGAATTTTCTGTATTCCAAAACATTTATTAATATGTTAAAAAATTCAAATTAAACAGAAACAAAAGGATGGAACTGACAGCTTGGTGGAAGCTGCTGCTTGCAATGGCATCATTAAACAGATAATTGTGAATGCAAAATATTACAGTTTCTGAAATGAGAGGACATGTATTTTATCTGTGCCTCTGACTTAAGCAATTTCTAAATGTGCTAAACTGAAAAAAATAAGGTATGTACTAAATTAAGAACACCAGCAATGATAATTATATGTGTTTAAAAACACAAGCTTTTACAAATTCCAATATTCTCTAATAGTAATAGGAATATAATGTTTTAAGATAGATACAAAGATAGATAGAAATATATAGATAGATTAGAATAGGTATAGATATTGAGTAAAGTTAAGCAAATCTAAATAATGTTGGCAAACCTTATACTTAAAGGTAAACTGTGAATGCTAAAGTTGTAACACTTGGGGGCGTGTGGCTTTCTGTCAAACAGAGCATACACAGAAAAAGAGTACCCCTTATCCCCAAACTCTATCCATCTCCATCCTACCTCAAATCCACTAATTCATCAACATTCTCCACCATCTACTTGGGAAGACCCTCTCTATTCTCCACATACCTCATTTTCCAGATATTGGTCATTCACCAGGTCTTAGAGAATGCAGCCCATCTGGACATCCAAGGGCTTCTAGCAGCATCATCAGAATTGTGCTAAGCCTGGGCTCCTGGTGCCCCTCCAACTTCTGTTCCTTGTGGTCCCTTCCTGGAAGCCTAAAAGCTAATCTGTGGCCTGATCGTCACCCGAGAAGGCTGTGGCTATCTGGTGGCCCTTAGGAACCTCCTTTTGTAATTTTCTAGACTGCACAGCTGCTTCACCACCCAACCCCTACTATGATCTACTGAGCCTCCAGAAGCCAGAATCCCTAATTTTTCCCTGATACAGCCAAATCAATCCTGAACTGCCCCAACCTCCTTGCTATGGACATATAAGAAAGTGGGGCTCCTGCTAAATTTAAGCATGCTGAGGTAATCCATCTAACCTCATCAGCTCTGTGGCAGTCTCCAGACCTCTCCAGGATTGTTGCAGCACCAGATTTTAAAATCATCTTCTGCACCCCTATCAGCCCTGCTTGTGACTGCTACAGCATATCTCTATTTGCTTGAACTCTAATGCTGAAGCCCTGGGCTGCTAATACACATACATAAGGTCAGTAGACTCAGGGCCTGTCTATCAACAACTTCAGTCATATGCTGCTCATTGCATACAATCCCTTGGTTCCCAACAGCTTGGGGATCCCAGACTAATCTGTGCAACACTAATTTCTTACAGCAAAAATACACAGCTCACTTCTTTCTTACCACCAGTGGCCTGAATCTCTCCTTCCTCTTCCAGCTAAGACTTTGGGGACCTAGGGCTACTATTGCCCCTTTGTTCCTAGGATATATAACTGGGCCACTACCCAAGGTAAAAGCTCTCTATAGTCGACCACATAGCCTTATCCAGCTCACTGTAACCCCACTAGGAAGTGCTTGATCCATGCATAGTGCTGGCCATGTATTGGACCTGCTACTTACAATTGCTTTAAAATGATCAGCTACTTACAATTGTAAGTAGCAGGTCAATATGGTGAAATACAGAGGGGGATTTGAAACATAAGCACTCAGATACCAATCTAACCATTCTGACTTAGACTACTTTCTCAAAAAGAAACTACGCACCCCAAACCTTACAAACTAAAATGGCAAATGCATAGAGGGTGACAGAGGAGCACTCAAAAGCTAATCTAAAAGCTCTGAAATGGAATGATCCAATGCCCCTGTATCCAGCAACTTTACTAAACAAACGTTGCTGAACAACTGAAAACTTGCCACCCAGGTGTTCTCTCTGGTGAACTTATATGCCCCCAAAAGCAACTTAGTCCCTTTGCTCATTGAGGCTCTGAATAATTTTCATGTGTTTAAGAAAACTTTATTTGCTTGGTAGAAGGGTAAATCATTTATGTCTTAAACCCGTATTAGATTTGATGGGTCCCACTCATGTTGCAAAAAAAAGCTTAGAACCTCATACTCTCTCTAGACTACAAATAGTGGAGACAATTGAACCCATCCATCACTCGTATACCAGACTAGATTACATCTATGTCTCCGAGCCCCATTTCACACTGTTTCACTCTTTAGATCAGCCTCTTTAAGCTCTAACATATTATCGAACCACTCCCCAGGCCTATCTGTTCCCAACCTAGCCAGTGACAAGTGGCAGTGGTCACTTAACCAAACACTTCTGTAGGACCCATATTATGTTGACTATCTCAAAGAGTCTTTAAATGCTTACTTCCAAAATAACCCCCTTAAAGATGTCCCCACCACCTTACTATGGGAAGCCCACAAACGAATTATGAGAGGGGAGCTCATCTCAAGAGGCATTTATGTTAAAAATCACTCTTCCCACCTGGTCCACACTGTGATTTAGAGGATTTCTAAACTAGAAAAAGTGCATAAAAAGTCCAAGGCTCAGTCGCTATTGGTGGACCTCCTACTCCTACATGGGAATAAAGGCGGGAATAAAAGCTAATGTTTTATCTAGTTATAACAGAGAGAAAGGGCTTATAACTCTGCGATAACATTGTTAGAAGGTAAGACACAAGACACTGCTGAAATAGTTGGTGCCCTCTACTGAGGGTCCTACAAATGAGGCTAGGATCTATATCTTCCTCCAGAAATTGCATTTAGTATAAAAAATTCAAAGACGTTTTCTTTTCAAATATCATTTTGTTGGGTTTTCAAAAATTTTCCATATAGTTATAATGCCCTGGATATTTTGTCCTAAGTCATAGATGTCTTCTCCTGGCACCGCTAAGTGTCAGCCTCATAGCGCTGATGCTGTACACAGCACTTGCTCGAGCAGAGATGACCACTTTCTTCTGCTCAAGACAGACTACCCCTTCCTGCTCCACCTGTGAGATCCAGAGTCGATATGGGAGAGAGGATGGGGAATTCCTGCAGCCAATTAGCTCTGCATGAAAGACACCAACAACTAAAAGCTGATGATGTTCCACATTCAATGATCATCCTATCCTTCATAGATTGTAAGTATTTTATGTTAAGATACTTGATGTATACACTGAAAGTATCTGTGTGTTTTTCTGTGTGTTGATCTATATGTGCATCAGTATACAAATAGCCATGCACATTTCTGGTGAATATGCATGTGTATGTCAGAGGTTGCTCATTGCGTCAGTTTCAGGTGCATTTAATGCTCATTTGAAAGCAGTGTTTTTGATGGGATCATGAAAAAAACTGCATGTAGGAGAAAACCAATTGAATACAATGGAGCATATTTACTTACCTGTCCGCTGGAGTTCGCCGAAAGTGCATTGTCACTTAGATTCTGCACCCGATATCCTGCATCACCATCTTCACCATCTTTTAAGTGGTGCATGTAAGTGCATGGAAGCCAGCCCAGCTGTGCCAAAAAAATATTGTGTGCGCCAAAATCCCAGCACAGACACCTGTTAAATACCTATCCAAGCTGTGCAAAAGTGAGAAGCACGACCCATAGTAAATAAGCTCCAAAGGGTCAGAGTCCAATGCAGTGCTGGCAGTGGGTTGGGATAAGTAAATACGGGGGTTGTGATAAGTAAATATGGGGGTGGAGCAAACAAACTATTATATACAAAATATATTGATTATACTTTATCAATGACATCAGTGAAAGCAATAATGTCAAGCTGGAAGGGCCCCAGGTGGGTATGATTCAGGAAAAAAAAAATATATAAAATACACAAAAAGTAAGCAGCACTCCAAGACGTCAAATGTCAAAAGGCAAAAAAGGTGATTATATTCCATGTTTAGGAGAACAACAAAGTACAACAGCGACGTTTTGGCTCCAGGGAGCCTTTTTCAAGCCCTCGGGCTGACGTTTTGGAGTGCTGCTTACCTTTCGTGTATTTTACCTGCAGAATCTGGAGCCCGATCTTAGTGAGCTTGCACCCACCTCTCCTTATTGCCGTGTGCTGTTTGAAATTTCTACTACAGTATATATATATATATATATGAAAATACCAATGCCTGACTTTATAAGAGCCTTCAAAAAGTTATCACTACCTATAATTTACAAATATTTTGCTGCAGAGCGATGCCATTCGCATCGCTTTAGGAAGATAATACAATAGATATTGCTTGTAGTGGTAATCGAGACTGCGTTGGAGGGAAGGGAGGACGCAGGTGCATTCTTTGTGCATTTGAATGAAAGGACTGATTGCAAGTTATCAGTACAAAAACCCTAGAACATAAGATCAAAGTATTGGCTGAGAAAGAAATATGTTTATTTTGGACTGTGAGTTCATTAAAATTTTATGTAGCATGTAATCATGCCCCAAGAAGCTTAAGATCATTTAAAATGTTGTCACAGTTTGATGCGGACAAAGAATGGAAAACAGAACTATTGATAAACTCAGAGAATTTGAAAGTTTTTAAAAGGAATGAGAAGGAATATGGTTTGGTCACAGAAGAACTGTGCAAAGCAAAATGTGAACTGAGACAGTGTCATACAGCACATTATGAAGCATATGTTAAAAATTTGGAAAAGCATTTCATACCTGTACAAGAGAAAATTAAGAAAAGAAAAAGATACATTCTTGAGAGATAAACAAGGCTATGAGACAAATGAGATATTTTGGCAGAGGAAGGAAGATACCAACAGTTTTCACGAAAAAAAGCATAATTTTCCACAAAAGAGAAATAAAAAGGTAGAAGGCTATTATACCTCTGAATTGTAGTCGACAATTTATTAGACTGCCTTTATTTTAAGAGCCATGACTACTTGTTCCAAAAATGTGTCATTTGCAAGCCATTATACATGTTAATACACCATTTGTTATTGCCAGCATTGTGTAGCGGCACCCCACGAGTCTTACCTCTCCGTGCTCCAGCGGCATCTCCTGTGGTCCGGCGCGCGTGTCTCCACCTCCTAGGGCAGCCTGCCAGCTCTGTGAGGTTTAAAGGACCAGCACACCACTTATTGTTGCTGGCTGACCGCTGACCTGTTAAATAACTTGCCTCCTTCTGTAACCCCTGCAGGATCTTTGTGCCTCATAGCCTTAGAGAAAGCATTATATTGTGACTCCAGTGATTATCAGTTGTGACCTATGTTTCTGTTTTTGACCTCGATTCTCTGCCTTCTGTCTTGACCTTCAGCTACGTCCCTGACTCCGATCCTGTGCCACCTGTCCTGACCTCCTGTCTGTCCACATCTCTGATTTGCCTGCCGATTGTGAACCACCTTGGCCACTACCAAATGCAAAGTCGCGCCTGTGGAGCGACCTGGTGATATCTCACTGCAGCAAGTCCAGCCTGCTTTGCGGCAGGCTCTGGTGAATACCAGGTGGGTTCACCACATCCAACCCTGACAGTAAGATCCGACAGTGGATCCTGCCCAGGTTCCACTACCCGAACTTGTTCACCTCAGCAGTCCCAGCAGATTGCCTTGCAGGGAAGGCAAATTAACCAGCTTGGCTCCATTATGCAACAGCTATTGACCACCCAGCAGCAACGTCCAGATCCTGCAGCATCTTCCTTTACAGTGGCTACGGTATCTTATACAGAACCAAGACTGCGTTTGTCTTTGCCTTCTAAGTATGATGGAGACTCCAAATTGTTGGATTCATCACCCTGCGTTCACTGCACATTGAGCTGATGCCTACACAGTTAGCCACTCAAAGGTCTAAGGTTGCCTTTGTGGTCAGTCTACTCTCCAGAAAAGCCCTGGCATGGGCTACTCCTCTCTGGGACAGGAACTCACCATATTCCTTGCTGAATTCCGCTCCGTCTTTGAGTACCAAGCAGGCAGGATATATGGAGCACGAGATCTTAGTGAATCGCGAAACAGTGCATTATCATTGGACAATGCACTGTTGGTGAACTCCAGCGGCCTGGTATGTAGAATAGAATGCTTTAGTGTCCCCAAAGGGGAAATTGTAGTGACAAAACAATAAAATGTAAATGTGCCCCTCTGTGTCTACTGTGCCAGCCTGGAGCACTATCTTGGAACCTGTCTACTCCACCTACAGCGTCCGGGAAACGCACGCACCGAGGGTCCCTGGGAAAAGCGTCCCTAGGTGAGAGAAAAGCTCCATTCTTAAACATACCTATCCTACTCAGCTCTGGAACAAGTAGACACTTTAGAGCTTCTACCTCCTTTGGTTCTGGTTCTGCAGGGAACTTTGTGGATGCTGCCCTGATCTACCTGCATCATCTTCCTGTGGTCTGACATGAGAAGCCACTTGTCATCTCATCCGTCAGAGAGCAGATCCTCTGCGATCCGGTCCAGTACTGCACCGAGCCCCTGTTGGGGGGTTGCACAAGGAAAGACTGTCATTTTTTGTGCTACCTTGGTTTACCTCCTTTATCATTGGGGACCGGAATGGCCATCTCGATGTCTGAAGGCACTTCATCCTGTGTCCACCTTGTCTTTAAATATGCACTTTGCCAATGTCTTCTCCAAGAAGCAAGTGGTACAAGCGCACCTTCCCTACAACTGCCCTATAGACCTGTTGCCAGGTACATCTCCTCCATGTGGTTTGGTGTACCCACTTTCTGTGCCTGAAACCGCAAATATGTCAGCCTATGTGAAGGAGAATCTGAAGAACAGGTTCATACGCAAGCCCTTTTCCCCTGCCAGTGCTGAATTCTTCTTCGTGGCCAAGAAGGATGGTTCACTCTGTCCATGAATAGACAGGCAGTATTAACAGTATTATGGTGAAGAATCGCTACCCACTACCTCTGATCATGAACCTCTTCGACCGCTTATGAGGATCAGTGGTCTTCACTGGAGATGGGCGACCTGAATTCAACTAATATTTCCAAAATTTTGATTCGACTCAAATCGAATAATGACAAATCACGTTAAAAAACAGATATTTCCTAGCTGCAGAGAGCCTGTATGGCGTTGTAGAATGTTTTGCCATGCTTAAATATGCATAGGGAGCGTGGTTTGGTCTTCAAACAATGCTGTGTTTTAGTATGACATGCACATGACAGCCACCGCTCTTAGAATCGTTTCACTCTTCAATTCCATGGGTACTTACAGAGGCCAACTTCACCAAATAAGCGAAGTGGGAACTCAGCCTGACAAGGTAAAGTCTGTGACAGCCTGAAAGGACTGAGCTGAGGGCCAAGATACCACTATAACATCAAAGAGTGCACTCTTTTTACACTGACATCAGATGATTCCATAGATTACAACAGAACCTGTTTAACGAGGATACATGTAGAAACCACCCAAGAGTATAGAGGGTGTCGGCAGTAATTTTGCATTGACGTCACTGATCATTTTGCCCTTCTTTACATCCATCAGTGTAATTGGAGCGAAAATCACTTTAAAAATTACTTGGATTTGACACATATTTCTTGCTCTCAACTTTAGCAACAAAAAAGTATGGGAATTTATGTTATAGAGAAGCCCCGCAACGGACACCCTGTAATTGGAGTGAAAATCACTCTACAAACTACATGGATTTGACACCTATTTCTTGCTCTCAACTTTAGCAACAAATAAGTATGGGAATTTACATTATACAGATAACCCACAACAGACATCCTGTAATTGGAGCGAAAATCACTTTATAAATTACGTGGATTCGACACATATTTCTTGCTCTCAACTTTAGCAACAAAAAAGTATGGGAATTTGCGTTATACAGATACCCCACAACGTACACCCTGTAATTGGAGCAAAAATCACTCTATAAGCTGCGTGGATTTGACTCGTGTTTCTTGCTCTCAACTTTAGCAACAAAAAGGTATGGGAATTTGCGTTATATGGATACCCCACAACGGACACCCTGTAAATGGAGCGAAAATCACTCTAAAAACGACTTGGATTTGACACGTATTTCATGCTCTAAACTTTAGCAACAAAAAAGTATGGGTATATGCGACAACGAACACCCTGTAATTGGAGTGAAAATCACTCTATAAACTACATGGATTTGACACGTATTTCTTGCTCTCAACTTTAGCAACATAAAAGTATGGGAATTTGCGTTATACAGATACCCCACAATGGACACCCTGTAATAGGAGCGAAAATCACTCTATAAACTATTGGATTTGACACCTAGTTCTTGCTCTCAACCTTAGCAACAAAAGAGTATGGGAATTTACGTTATACAGATACCCCACAACAGACACCCTGTAATTAGAGCAAAAATCGCTCTATAAATTACCGTATTTTTTGGACTATAAGGCGCACCAAATTATAAGGTGCACCATTAATAAATGCCTGCTAAAACGTCTAGGTTCATATATAAGGCACACCGGATTATATGGCGCACCTGATTATAAGGGTGAATGACCAGCAGGTGGCAGAGCTGTGCACAGTTCAAGGCAGCTGTTCTCTGTAAGTAGGGTTCATACATAAGGTGCACTGGACTATAAAGCGCATCTTTTTTTTTTTTTTTTTTTTTTGCAAAAATAGAAATGCAGGTCATTCTTTATAACATTATATCATGTGCACACCAAAATGAGACAACTCTATTTACTAATTCCAACCAATTTTATACATTTTAAACCCACCCCCCCCCCTCCCCCTCCCAAATGGCAGGACATGTAGCAGGGATACATAAAGTAAAAAAGGGCCATCAGTGCAACATGGCGATCCAGGTACTGACATATAAAGACATTTGTTCACACCTGTTACACAAATAGCTTTCTCTCGTTATCCTCTAAATTTTCAATCCATTGCCTCCACTTTTTCCAAAAGTCATTTCTCTTCCCTTTAGATATATTATGCCTCTGTTCTTGTTTCAAGATTTTTAATGTATATCTTAACCACATAGTTAGGTTAGGTACTTTTTCCGACATCCACATAGATGCAATTATTTTCTTGGCGATTAATAATAATAATAAAACTTGGTATTTATATATTCCAAGTTCTTGGGGATCTTCTAGGTACCCCAATATACATAGCTTAGGCTCCAGTTGGATTTCTATTTGGAATATATCCACAATCTTATCTATCACCTGTCCCCAGTATCTGTGTAACTTGGGGCATCTCCACAGCAAGTGGAATATGTCAGCATCTTCTCTAAGACATTTTGGGCAGCGTGAGTCATTTGTGTTATACAGATACCCCACAACGGACACCCTGTAATTGCAGCGAAAATCACTCTATAAACTACGTGGATTTGAGACGTACTTCTTGCTCTCAACTTTAGCAACAAAAGAGTATGGGAATTTGCGTTATACAGATAACCCACAACAGACACTCTCTAATTGGAGTGAAAATCCCTTTATAAACTACATGGATTCGACGCATATTTCTTGCTCTCAACGTTAGCAACAAAAAAGTATGGGAATTTGTGTTATGCATGTACCCCACAACAGACACACTGTAATAGGAGCGAAAATCACTCTATAAGATACGTGGATTTGACTCTTGTTTCTTGCTCTCAACTTTAGCAACAAAAAAGTATGGGAATGTGCGTTATACAGATACTCCACAACGGACACCCTGTAAATGGAGCGAAAATCACTCTATAAACTATGTGCATTTGACACATATTTCTTGCTCTCAACTTTAGCAACAAAAAACTATTGTATTTTGCGTTATATAGATGCCCCAAAAAGCACACCCTGGGAGAGGAGCAGAAATCACTAAAGCAGCTGTGTGGATATGACACAGATTTCTTCCTAGTCCCTTCAGTAACAAAAAAAGAACTGCTATTTGGGGTATACAGTTCTCCCTAAACGCACACCCTGGGACTGGAGCAGAAATCGCTACAGTACAGTAAAAGCAGCTAGACGCTACAGACAGCACATGCAGTGTGAAATGCCGAGATTGCAAATGGCTGACATTTTTTATAAGGCTGTGTGACATTAGATAAGCTGGCCAGTCGCTGACTTACACATCTGCTCGCGCCCATTTAGCTAAAAGAGAGGGGGAAAAAACGTATTTCCCACGAATCAGCGTAAACTTTGGATTTGTGATGAAAAAAAATTTCTGTGAAATTCGTATCGAATTCCACTTCGTTCAAATCGATTCACCCATCTCTAGTCTTCACTAAATTAGACCTATGTGAGGTGTAAAATCTCATCCGCTTTCACGAAGGTGATAAAAAGAATAACCATCTTCAGTACTCATGATAAACTCATGGGAGCTCATTTACTAAGGGCTTCGCGGCCACACTTTCGTCGGGTTTCCTGACTTTTTTCCGTTTTGCGTGAATTCTGCCGGGATTTTGGCGCACGCGATCGAAGCTTTCACGCGACAGAAATCGGGGCGTGGCCGACGGAAAACCTGACGGATTCGGAAAAAATGCGGAATTTAAAAAACTAAGTGTGTCACAAAATCAAGTACTCACATGCACCGAGAAGAAGCAGGCGCGGACCTGGAGAATGGTCTTTTCCAAATTAGTCCTACTTGTGGCGTATAATCTCATCTGCATTTGCCAAGTTGATGAATGGAAAAACGCCTTAAATACTCATGATAGACACATGGGGGATATTTATCATATGTATGATAGCTCTGCCGCTGCATTCTCGCAGCGCGATACATCAAGAGGCTTCAGCCTCTTTCTGTATCGGGCAGGGTCCTGCACAGCATTTATTTCTACGTCAGGCCCTGGAAGACCGCGGTCTATACTTGTGATGGACACTTTGAGTATCTCGCCATGCCGTGTGGTGCTACGCACCAGCCATATTCCAGGAGTTTGTCAACATCATTTTTAGAGACTTGTTATATACCTGTGTCGTGGTCTACCTGGATAATATCCTGGTGTTCTCTGTGGACTTCAACTCCCAACAGGCTCAAGTACGTCTAGTACTCCTGTGCCTAAGCCTATATGCAAGCTTGAGAAGTGCCTATTCCATCAAAACAGTCTTCCTTTCCTCGGGTATATCATCTCTGACAAGGGACTACAGATTCCACAAAATTGTCTGTGGTACTTCCATGGCCTCGCCCAGTGGGACTTTGTGCCATCCAGAGATTCCTGGTCTCTGCTAATTACTACCAGCAGTTCATACCGCCTTTTTCCTCCCTCATGTCTTCCATTGTGGCGCTGACCAAGAAAAATTCCAATCCTAAATTCTAGCCACAGGAAGCTGAAGTCTGCCTTTGCCTTAGCTCCTGTATTTAATCGGACTGATACGGAGAAAACGTTCCTGCTTGAAGCTTCCTTGGTAGGATCTGGAGCCATTCTCACCCAAATAGGGCCCAAAGGCCGAGCTTTCAGTTGTGGTTTCTTCTCAAAAACTTTCTCAGTCACAGAGAGGAACTACTCCATAGATGATTGGGAGCTTCTGGCCATAAAGCTTGCCTTGGAAGAGTGGCAGTATATTCTAGAAGGAGCTTGTCATCAGGTCTGTTTCTATACTGACCACAAAAATCTCCTGTTTCCATTCCTGACCTTGCTTATCTGCCACCTGTCTTGCCCTTGAACTACGTCCCAGACTCCGATCCTGTGCTGCCTGTCCTGACCTCCTGCCTGTCCACGACTCTGATTCTGCCTGCTGATTTTGTACCTCACCTTGGCCACTACCGCGAGCAAAGTCGCGCCTATGGAGCAACCTGGTGGTATCCAGCCGCAGCAAGTCCAACCTTCTTTGCACTGGGCTCTGGTGAATACCAGGTGCCACTTAGATTCCGCTGGCGGTGGTTCAGTGGGTCCACCACCTCCGGCCCTGACATTATGTTGACCCTTCCAGGGGGATTTATTTTGTGTTGTGGAATTGCTTTGTCAAATAGATAAATGGCGAAATTTATCTGGGTATGATCACCAGTTTTTTTTCTATAAAAGCCTTGAAATAATTCAGTTTTTTGTGAGAAAATTATTAACTTTTTGCAACTATTGCACAGAATTTTTCCAAAGATAAATTAAGTGGAAAACTTTCAAACTTTACTGGGTGGGCGGAAAAGTGACAAAGAAAGGCACAAATCCACCAATGCACCCAAAAAAGTTGCAAAAAGAAGTGGAAAAAAAGAGAAAAGAATGGGGTAAACACATTGGACCAGATGTATTGAACTGGCTGTGCCAGTTTTCTGCCTTCCTTTGCACTGAAAAGAATGATTTTCTTGCAAAAGTAATTAAGAAGTTTCTGCACCCGTTTTGTGTTCCGGCTGCACTGTGTCTGACAAAACAGAAAATATGTGCACCAAAAGGGGTGTGTTACTGCTTAGGCTGCATTCACATCAACGTGTGATTTCCCCAGTCCTGTATTTCTGTGCAGTATGAGGCTACATGCACATGAATGTGTGAAAACGGCCATATATACAGGTACCATACTTCCACATTCTTTTTAATGTGCAATACAGCTTTCCATTGTATGGACATATTGTGCACCATACAATTTTTGCGTCTTATTAAAAATATAGACCATGTCCTATTTTCTCATATGTTTGCGTCCATACACTCCATGGATGTTAATGGAACCTTATAAAGCAAGGGTTGCATACGATTCTTCACCGTATGCTTCCAAGCATACGTGACCTATCCAGAACCAGTGGGAGGTGCATTCAGTCATTTAGCCATCCATCATTTGCCAGCCCACTGTATTTTATATGGATACGTTGCCATAGGTGCACATACGGATGAAAAATATCACGTATATATCGATTCATGAAGCACGGAAATAATGGACTGGAGAACTCACAAATTAGAATTCCTTTATTTATATAGCGCACACAGATACAGCGCTACATAGAGCTTGCACATTCGTGTGAATGTAGCCTGAATCTGTATGAATCTGTACGAATTTCATCCGTATGTGCACGTATGTCACCGTATCCATACTGTATCCATATTAAATACTGTGGGCTCACAAATTATGGATGCTGACTATTGGCTGACAACTGACTGATGATGACATATACAGCAGTATAAGTTGCACAACTATATGCAGCAATGTATAATGTAACCCTTATTTCACACGTTCCCATAAACTTCTAAGGGGAATACAGAACGGAAATACGTGAGAAAATAGGACATACTCTATATGTTTATATGGCTCGCTTACGTTACAGTGGGCAATACGGCCATGTAAATGGACTGCCATATTGTCCAGTAAAATGAAGGGGACATATTCCACCCGTATATACTGCCGTCTTCGAACGTTCAGGTGAATGCAGCCTTAGTCAGAATTTGCAACACATTAAATTCAGCAACTTCTTCGTCGGACCTAAGCAAGGAAGCGACACATGCACGATATCAGGCGCACAATCTTAATGAATCGTGGCACAGTGCATTATCGTCGGACAATGCACTTTCAGTGAACTCTGTGGACCTGGTAAGTAAATGTGCCCCATGTCTTTTAGAAATTTTCGGAGAATGCATATCTAAAATTTCCCCCAGCAAACATAGATTGCATCATCTCATTTGCATTTTTTACATCGCCATTTAGTACTGGACCAGTAGTACAAAAGTGTCCACACTGTACACACATATACCTGGCTCACATGTTATGGGACATTTTAAAAAGTCTCAGAAGTCTTAGACCTATTTATAGATATGTGTAGTACAGTTCAGCCTGGTGCACAGCAAGTTTGGCCGCAAATACAGAAAAGTCGCAAAAAATGTGCAAATTCACAACTGCTCATGGATCTAAGACTTTTTTTGTACTAAGATAAAAAAAAACTCCCCCTATGTGTTGGAGAAATATTGGGGGACATACAAAGGCCACACCCTTCCGGTGGCCGGCTGCAAAGTCTATGTTTCTTTGTCAGGTACTAAGTTCATTACTTCTAGTGCGTTCGCTACTCCTCTGCACCCCCTTCATGCCCTCTTGATGGAGATGGCATGAAGGGGGAAATAATCGTAATTGCTAGCAGCTCTTCACAATACTTTTTTGGCTTAATTTTGGCTGCATAGTAAAACCAACAAAAAGTATGTCTACCGACATTGAACCCCTTCATGAATCTTCATTAGTTCATCTCACAGTGTGCTAAACACATTAAGGCCAGGCACTACAATATATAATCACAGTGCAAATCTCTGCTAAAATGGGGTGCCAAAAATAATAAATGCCTCCCTTGGAAATTTTAAAATATGCTTTCATGCAGGGTCATACATAGAAATCATGTGTACATTTTTCTTAAGAGCTTTCAGGAACACTACACACTGCAGGTAAGAAGATTGAGTGATAAAATAGGACGTAGTAGACAGTTTCTGTGATAAAGTATGTTACAAGGTTGTCATTGCATTGTATTGGTTTGTGGGATAAACACAATGGGGGAGATCTATCAATCTGTCTATGGCAGAATTCTGGAGTACCTTGCATCTGAAATGCCATGTGCCACATTTATTGAGGGGTTTAAACCATGTGTAGGCATTTAGACAGAATATGGTGATGTAAACGAGACCAATTAATAGCTGGTCTAAAGTACAACTCTGTAGTTCTAAACTACTCCAAAAACATCACCCAGCTTAATTTATCTGGCGCAGAATGCTATTGTGGAGTCTAACTTTGGCGCTGGTCTATTCACTGACACTTTATTAAATCCACTCAAATGGCTTCCAGCATTTAGTTATGTTTTTAACTTTACTATAACAAAAATATATTGGCATCCATTTTGTTTAGTTTGAGATGCATACTGTGATATCTGTCTTTCACTGATGGAGCCACTTCCTTGACTTCTCAGCCTATAAAGAACAGAGATATAAAAGGATACAAGACAAGTTATAATGAAGATATATTCTGTATAAACTAGCTTAACTTATCCTGCTGTACAACATGTTGTCTGTGGATTACACTGTATTTCCTTAGAAATAAGTTTGCCTTAAAGAGGTTTTCCCTTGAAACATTTTAGGCCCTGTCCACAGGATAACTAATTTGCAAATAGGTGTGGATATGGCCTAACTTGTTCCATGTGAAACCCCCTTTAAGAAGTTTATTTATCACCAATATTATTTATATTGAACATACTGATATTTTAGTTATTATAAGTTCTGTAGGGTATGTGACTTATGCTAAATGCACGAGTGCATGGCTGTTACATGCACTAATATACAAAGTGAGGCTAGCAAAAGCTCAGAAAGTGTTCTTAGGCTATAGAACAACTTTTACATATACATTGCTTGGGGGCTAACAATCATTTGCACATATATCACAAGGCAGAGCAATGCAGAACAACCCGTTTAGATGTAACACTAGCGTTCTGATTTTCCGAGAGATAAACCAGCATTGACTTCACAGTCAAGCCTGCTATGTGGTAGAGAAAATACTGGCAGAACATATGATCTATAAACAGAGTTGCACAGCACAGGCAACATAAACAGCAATAGAGATACATCCAGGTACACTTCAGGCCTAAGATTCATTTCCTGCCCACTTCCTACTCTTTGGAAATGACCACAGTGGGAGTCATTTACCAGGCCTCCTCTTACCTGATATATTTATTCTTTGCTCAAGTCAAACAGAGCCCCGCACAAAAAGGATAACACACATGGTCATTACCAGAGGACTGCAGCAGCTCCCCTAACATGCAATGGTTATTTCACATGAGGAAGACAATAATAATACACAAATACAGGTGGGATGGAAAAATAAGATATACCGTATATTCCGGCGTATAAGACGACTTGAAGACAGAAAAATCTTCTGTCTAGTCTGGGGTCGTCTTATACGCCGGTAATCGCGACCGCCCGCCGTGTATTCACGGCGGCGGTCGGGTTGCGTCGCATGGAGAGGGCTCATGGGCTGAGCCCTCTCCATAGCCGGTAAGTCTTTGCTGCATATTGCAGCAAAGGCTTACCGGTAACACCTGCGATCGGTGCTAGCACCAATCGTGGGTGTTTTCACAGCGATGGCTGCCGGCAAAGCTGACGACAGCCTCAAAAAGATGGCGGCGCCCATGCGCCTCCCAGGGCTCTTACCTGGGATCGCCGCTCCCCGTGACGTCATCGGGGGGCGGCGATCCGTCTCCATGGTAGCCTCGGGTCTTCCGAAGACCCGAGGCTATTTCGTTTTAACCCCTTCATTACAATGTGCTGATAGCACATTGTAATGAATGAGGAGGAAAATCCACATATACTGCCATACTGTAGTATGGCAATATATGATAGGATCGATCAGACAACCTAGGGTTAAAGTACCCTAGGGAGTCTGAAAAATAGTAAAAATAAAAATAAAAAAAAGTTAAAAAAAAAAATTATAATAAAAAACCTAAAATTTCAAATCACCCCCCTTTCCCTAGAACTGACATAAATATAAATAAACAGTAAAAATCATAAACACATCAGGTATAGACGCATCCGAAAATGCCCGATATATCAAAATATAACGGTTTTTCAATGCGTTTAACCCTGTAACGGAAAATAGCGCCCAAAGTCAAAAATGGCACTTTTTTGCCATTTTGAAAAATATAAAAAAATCTATAAAAAGTGATCAAAAGGTCGTACAGTCCTAAAAATGATATCATTGAAAATATTATCAAATTTTGCAAAAAATGACACCACCCACAGCTCCGTCCACCAAAGTATAAAAAAGCTATTAGCGCCATAATTTGGCAAAATCAAAAAAATTATTTTTGTACAGGAGGTTTTCATTTTTGTAAATGTATGAAAACATTATAAAACCTATACAAATTTGGTATCCCCGTAATCGTACCGACCCAAAGAGTAAAGTGGACATGTCAGTGAAAGACGTAATATCCAAGCCAACAACAAAATGGCGCAAATGCGTTTTTTCACCATTTTCATTGCATTTGGAATTTTTTTCCCGCTTCTGAGTACATGGCATGGAATATTTAATAAAATAAAAATTTAAGGTACAGTATGGTAACATTTACAGTAAAATGGACGATGGTAATGTTGTTGTTGTTTATGAGCAACAGTTTTCCTGCTATATACCTGCATGTCATAAGAATTTAAATTAAAAAAAGGACCATGTTAAATTCAAATCTGTTTTTTTTTAAATTTTTACCGGTGTTTTGTATGCGTTGGAAAAGGGGTAGTCTTATACGGCGAATATATCTTAAACTCTATATTTTAACAGGAAAGTAGGGGGGTCGTCTTATACACCAGGTCGTCTTATACGCTGGAATATACGGTATATATATTTTTAATATTATCTGGGGTTTGGAGATCGATAATATAGCATAAAGATAGGCACCTATGAAATAGATAGAGTATTTAGTGAGTACTCCATAGAAAGGCTGGAAAAAGCGCCGGACGGCGCGAAACGGCTGTCGCCTTTCCTCGACCCCCTGCTCCTATTCCTGCCCCGCTCTGGCTGTATCATGTCATAACGTTCTTATGTGAAGACTACAATAAAGAAGAAATTTTAACGGGTGAGTGCCGCAGATGTCTCCTTTTCTTTGTTATCCGCTGTTATCTACACCCTATATGCTGAGCACCACCCATGTTACTATTTCCAACTACAGCGTCATCTCTGAGGTACTGACTAATTGCAAGTTGTGAGAAGTGACGGTAGTGCCCCCGTTTTTCCCCGGCTCTGTCAGCTATTGTTTACTCCATAGAAATGACAAATACCACAACTAGGAGCTGCTCATTATAGACTGGAGTGTGCTATCATGGGAATTAGCAGTGTTAATTTCCCTCACACATTATAGCCTCTTGTATATCTGTGGCTGGTAAATGAGCAGGACAACTGATGTGATTTTTCTCTTGTGTGGAATGTTCCGAGGTGATTAAATTTGCCTTGTTGAGCCTTGTAAAAACCTGACTTAATCATGTAAACTTCTGTGTAAGCAAAATAGTAGAAACTTCAAAGGGTCATAACGCCTTCAGGGATTTGTGCAGAGACGCCAGCAACAGATACTAATCTGCCTGGTGGATTCTGGTTCTATGTGCCATAGTGAAGGATACCAGCAGCACATCTCACTGGGCAAATAGTGGCCTCTTTCAGTTGGGACCCTAAGAGAGTATTAACTGTGCTGGGTTAAGGATTGGACTTCCATGCCAGGGGAATTGTATTAGCCCAATGTGCTGTAATGTGAGCTAATGGAAAGACCTGGACAAGAGAGGTGTGAGATGCTATCACCCAACATTCCACTTAAAATGCACTTTTCCCCTTGTTTACTTGCAGTTAGTCAAAGCTACATTAACATTCCATGCAGGACACAATCTTCATTAGCCTGATGCTCTCATTCACTCTGCTCCCACCTACCGCTCACTGCTAGGATAGCTATTTTCCTCTATGGGGATATCGTGTTCTACTGCAAAGCATGACACAAATGTAATATGGATGGTAAAAAGGAAGAGAAGGCCCAGACTGACTCCACTCGGTGTCTAATGGCAAGATGATTAGTGCTAATGAGAGCAACCTCCAGCATTCTGCCCTGACAAGCCAGCAGTTCATCATAGCAAATACTGCTGCTTATTATTCTCTTATTCTAATGACTGGTTCTTGCCACAGTCTTCTAATAGATCCAGGTTAGCAATTAGCACAATATATGATTTATCCAACACTTTGCACATTTATTAGCATCTAAATGATAGAGTAGATATATATTGATGCTGTAACTGCAGGGGTAACTTCTTTCTTATCTTGGGATTTATGACAAGATATCTTAAATACTTCATATTAAAACATTACAATATCTTATCTGAAAACAAAAGAATGTGAGCGTATTCCGAGAAAACACCCTTAAACGGTATTAAAAACTACAGTAGTTATTTAAGACGCATGTAAAGAATTGTGGCTCTAGAATTCAGGTGGCCATTTAAAAAAGTATAATTTTAATAATATCAATAACTGATTTAATATTTGGACTACAATTGGCAGTAATAATAATTATTTAATAATTATTTTAGTAAAAATCATTTTTAGGAATAACTTGGAATGGCAAAATTAGCAGAGACCTTGCTAGATCATTAACTGTTGCACTGCTGTCACAGGACCCCTTGATGAAATGAAATCAAGGGACTCACCATTCGTTAGCAATTAGTTTGTTCTTTTGACCTGTTGCAGCAATGTTCACTGTCTGCATTTATGTTGCAGCCTCTGTTTCCTTTGATGTGACAAATTGCATATAATGTGCAAACGACTTTCAGTTGTGTGAAAAATGTCACTCTGTGATGTCAGAGCTGTCAAACTCAATTATTCTGTGTACCAGAAACAGAACCTCCTCCTAATTGTCGATCACACAGACTATTTCTAGTCAGTCTTTCTAATTTTAACTATTGAGTTACTAATGGAAGGAATACACTAACTTTCATGAAATAAAGTGCGTTCTGTGTACTGCATCTATCACTTATATGTTAAAATAGTAAAATCTCACAATAAAATTCTGTGTGTAGCCCTAGCCAAGCGATCATGGTTAAACAGCTCTGTAAGGGAATAATGAATCGCATCTGTCATTACACAGAAGATCACATTGAAAGGAGACTGAATGAGTTCAGATACACACAAAAGACTAAGGAAAACAGCATTTGTGTGTATATTAATAAGAAACAGCTCATTGGTCATTTCCTTCCATATTCATTCTGAGCATCAATTTTAGGTCTTACTCCCTAACCATAAGATGTATGCAATATTAATACTAATAATAAGCTGTTCATTTGTCCTTTTTTAAAACAATGAAATAATGTATTAGTAACATCATGTTAGTTATTTATACTTCAATTTTAATCTTTTATGAGGATAATATGCTCATGCTCCTTCTATGTTACTATGTCATTAATGGATTCTTTTTATACTTATGGAAGTTGACTACATGTAGACACTATTATCAACCAGTAACTGTAAATTACAGCTACATATATTCAATAGAAACATATTCATTTCCAGGTTTATATGTCACTATAGCCTACTGCCCAGTATTAGTGATACTATATAGCAGAACCTTTTTTTCTTTTCTTAGGTTCAAATGTCAAAATGTTCCTTTCTAAAGGCTCTTGAGCTTCTAAATAAATCTTCAATTCTCAATTCTTCAAGTCATCTGTCCAAATCAAGAACCTGCTCTTAAGTATTATACAACCCAGCATCACCAGTATTAATCACTCTGTGTTAAAAAAATTTGAGGAAAGGTTTACTGGTTAAATAACATGACTGGGTAGAGAAAACAAACCTGGTAACAATGAAATTAACTCTAGATCATAACAAGATAATGCTAAATAATTCTGCCGATTGAAAAGGGAGAAATAAATTTTAATTTTCAGCAGCACACTGAAATAATCAAAGTGATGTCATTGAGTGTACAGATTAATAATTTATAAAGCTTTAAACACACAATTGTCAATCATGACTTAAATAACAACCTTCTAACACCAATAATCTCTGTTCACCACATCATAAGCAAATGGAATATAGTATTAACGCTGCTTAAATTTTGCAGGAAAAAAATAAGAAAAAATATAGTTAATCTTTTTTAGGTTAGAAGTCATGAGTTTTATGTTAGAAATGTCTCTAATTTATTTTTACACATTTTATTTTATAATTATTTAGAATGTTGAAATTGTTAATTTTTCACGTGCCGCATGCAGTTCATTTTTATTTCATACAGAATATGTTGTAGAACATATTTATTTTGTTTCTATCTTGTTAAAATAGTTGTCATTTTGAAATAACAATGATGCCCATTTAAAAGCTGAAAAACTGTGCTGTGACATGTTAAAAGTTAAAGGTTGGATTTGGACTGCACAGTTAAATTCCTAAACAAGAGCTTAGGGCTGAAAGTTACTTATTATATAAACACATTGTTGAGTCTTTTCTTTAGAGAAGTGAAAACAGTAATAGTCATTGTCTAAAGAGAAAAAAAGTGTCATTGTGTGAATGGCTAGAATTCACAATGAAGCGCAAATGTGATTAACCCTTGATTTACCACATTCTTCAAGGGTAGTCCAATATCAAAATGTCTACATAATAAGTCAAGTACTAAAATTCTTATAAATACAATTTACAAGGTTCTAAGAATTTTTTTTTTTTTTAGAAACAGATTATCTACACTCACGATGAAAGGTAGCAGTCTTAGCTAGAGCTGATAAGTAAAGCATTAGAGATCACTTTCAAATGCCCTTTGTAACAAGAGCAGACCAAGAGGCCAGTGATTTTGGCAATGTAAAAGGCCACTGGAGAAAGATGTGTTTGTCAATATAAGTGGATGCAGCAATCTTCCATACTCACACCCATGGGCCTATGTGAGCTGGCAGATGTTTAGACATGATTTTATAAATTGTTCAATATCAGCCCATAATGAACCCCAACTGACCATTCCAGAGCAGCTAAAAGCTAACAGGATCGCCCCTGCTGGGATATAATAATGCTCTGATTTTTCAGCCTTATTAATCTCCCAAGGAAATAGATGAGCTCCTTGAAAAATAAGTGTATGATTGATTAAAGGCCAATGGAAGAAACTATTATTCTTGTTTTATTACCATATGCTATATTCTCTCAATTTATCTTTACGGAAAACAAATGATTGCTCACTTTTTGTCCCTACTAGCAAGCTACATCACATTAACTGTTCACAGTTATCTTGTGATTCCACTTGATGACACAGACCAACAAGACCACAGACTGTCAACGACATTATCCTGCCATGATTATTATCATCATATATTGTTGTTGGTCAATGGAAAAAGAGAGGAAGAGGGGTCTGGCTGGGATGGGAGGAAAGATGCCTTATTTTTATATATGTAATGTTACGTGCACATATATATTAGATGTGCATCTATGTATCCATGGTGTGTGTGTTAGACACATGAAAAGTGTATGCATGACTAGAGAACCACAACACTTCAGAATCATCTATGTTTATTTACAATTTAAGATTTAAATTATTAAAGATTTTTTGACAATTAAGACAAAAATCATTAAATGTCATCATCTTTTCAAATAAAAACCAGGCAATTTTATTTACATAAAAAGGTTTTAAATCTCATTGCAATACAACTTGCATAAATTACTAAAAGCTTTTTCATATTATTACAAAAATAAATATCAAATCTTTTTCTTTTTTTTATTCATTTTCTTTCTCCCACGTTAAGTACTCAAGTTCATCAATCAATCTTGACAAAGTAATGTCTCTTTTAAATAGATCTTTTAGAAATATTTTCTCTTCACTCTGTCTTACACGATAAACTATATCACACCTATAGGATATTATATTGTGGCAATGAAGTGAACAGGTCAAAATATCCTGAGAAAACAGATTGTTGAAGTCACAAGATACATGTCGAGTACTATACAATACCAAGGATTTCACATATGTAGACTGGGACTCTCTTCGAAAAGTAATCTGTTGATGTAATAGTGCTCTGTGGCTTTTCCTTTATACAGTGGCACAAGATGTTATCCGGATTTAGATATGTTCAACTTATTAGCTGGGAGACATCATGGCTTGCTGACTTTTTTTTTCAAAGCAATTGTGACACCTACCTGTGAATCAAGGAAAAACTACATCACTGAATGTTTTCATGACACAACACAGAAAAACTGCTATTAAATTATAGTAATGGTTCTTAAATGATAATAATTTGTCATACTGTAAAAATATAATTGTATATGTATATACACAATCGAATGTTATATATACATGAAGACAAACCATTATAACGTTTACAACTTATTACATAAATACTATATGAATACTAATTATTATTCAACTGTTTTAAAACATGATTCATTTAAATTAAAATATATTTTTTATAATAAATACAATAATAAAATAATAAATATATAGAAATACATAATAACAAATTTTATTTGAGTAATCAAGATAAACTTGATGAAAGATATTATTATCTATCAATCTTATTCTCTTAAATTATTCATTTTGTTACTATAATTAAAAAATAACTAATACATTCTTATTCAATAAATTATAATTTTCTGTATGATCAAGTCTATTTGGATATGTTTATACTCTACGTTTCTGCTAAAAAAAATGCTCTCTTTTCTTATATATCATATTAAAATTAAAGTAGTTGAGTATAATTATAATTTAAGTTATTGCATTACTATATAAAATTATGTGTTTAGATCATGATATATAAATGCATGATTATTACTCATAATTTGTAATTAATATACTGTTGTGTCATACGTATAAATAATATTTATTGATTTGTCACTTTTTAAAGCTATGTATTTATTGTATATTTAAAAATGTTTGTGTTTAGAAATATATATTTATAACTAATCGTAGGTTTGCAACTTAATTTATTTAAGATCCAATAAATTTAGAAGTACAAAATAAAAATATTTTATCCTGTTATATAATATGATGAAAACATAATAAAAATATATGGTAATACACTTTAATATTATAAAAGTAAATGTAATTTAATTAGAAAAAAAATGTAGTCAACAATATCTTTTTTTTAAATAAACAATAAACATTCTAAAGGACTCAAATTTACACTTAATATATTATATATAGGTACACAGCATGTTATATAAAATATGTATTGTTATATATGCGTTCTAAAGCTATTTATGATATTTAAATTAGAGCGGCAATATTTAGTAAAGCCTATATTTATATTGTGAGGATTAGAGGCAGAGGTAATAATAAATTTAGACTTGAAATAATAGTTTTAAAATGAGAGCACTGCTTTAGGTTCTAAACAGAAGACCACGTAATGAAGCAAGTAATGGCCAATCGTACATTGAACAATAAGTCTTGGACTTAGTCCCGGATGATCAAGTCAATAGAGAGAGTGTTCTCACTTACTTGCTGTGTGATTGCACATCTATATGTATGGTTGTACTCCTACTGTGCACACTTCTGTGGGATCTGTCAAAATATAACCATCAGTTAGTCACAGGACACAGCCAGCTAACTAGATTATATGTTCAATCCTCATATAAGCTGAATTCACAGCCAGGAAGTTTACAAGCTACATTTGATTCTACACTTTCAATAAGCAGGAATATTTGCATTCAAATTCATAAAAAAGGCTGGAAACTAGGCCAAATGCCTTATACAGTGGAAAATATAGCATTTATCAAATGTGTATAATTGCACTAAATATATATTTTTACTGCATTATTCTTTTTGCTTCTATTTTCCATTAGTAAACTACTGAGATGATATATATTATCACCATTAAACAACACAATTTCAATATATATCGCTAATAGCTGCTTAGGAGGTAAAATAAAGTAACCTACCTTTTTTGGATTCATAGCTGGTTGACCTGTAATGTTGATCTATCTGACTGCTGGATGTTTTTATAGAGTCACTGGTATGTTTGTGCAGAGAGTTACTGTTTAATAGTGTTTGACTTAGTCTCTCATTAGAAGTCAACGTCGTAGAGTTATATCTCAAGATTCCTTGGGACTGAAGAGCATTGAAATTCCCATAGTTTGTGTAATTGCTATAAAAAGGTGATGTGTAGTAAATATGTCTTCCCAGAATAGAAGAGGAAGGGTAGGCAGAATTGTGAGTTGCAGCTGAGGAGGTGCCAGAGGACACGGCAGAAGGCTGGCAGATCTGGCCCAAGTTTTGGTGTTTAACATCTGAGGTGGCTATCTCTGCTAGGGACCAAAGCTTGGGTTTACTAGCCTGTGTCTGTGAACTTGGGGATATCCTATTGTCCAGGGTAGTTTTGTTGGAATTTCTGGGGCTCCCTTCATGCTGATGATTCAGTACAGGGGCTTCTATGCCAGTCAGGGGTGAAGAGGTCATAGGCTTTACAGGGAGATCTCTGTTTTCCTCATCAATATCTTCATCATCGTCTTCATCCTCATATTTGTCCTTGGATTCAGTGCCTGATTCAGAAAGGTGATCCCCAGGTCTGCACTGCAATTTATCCCCATCGGATTCTGCAGAACAGGAATGATCCGTCAGGGAATCAACATGCAGGCTTATTCCTGTAAAATCAGATATAGGGGTCATATAGTAAAGTCAGTCTTAATTTCAAATTTCTATATATGCTTATGTGGATCATACTGTTTTAGTGGTTATGTATAGCACTTGCTGTGTTAATTATATCAATTACCTACTGTAGATAAACAAAAGGGCCTCACCTTCATCCTCTGCAGAGGTGTCAATGCTGTCCTGGATTTTATCTTCATGGTCCTCCTTGCCCCTTTCTCCATCACCCTCTTCTTCGTCCTCATCCTCGCTTTTATTCCTTGGGGCCCAGGTCATCTTGTTCTCTTTCTTGAGCCTCCTCCTAGCGTTCGCAAACCACGTTGAGACCTGGGTTAGGGTCATCTTGGTGATGATGGCCAGCATGATCTTCTCACCCTTAGTGGGATAAGGGTTCTTCCTGTGCTCTTGTAACCAGGCCTTCAAGGTGGCTGTAGCATCCCTAGTAGCATTTTTCCTGTAAGCTGGGTCATTTAACTGGTAAGGATAAGCCGGGCTACCATATGGATGGTAGCTGATGGCTCCCGTCATGCCAGTTGTGTGTGCATCATAAGGGGAACCCTTTAAGAAAACCAGAAGAAAAAAATCTGATCAATATATTGAAGAATTCATGTAATATTCATGTTTATATTTTACATAACAGGCAGCAGAGCCATAAACTATTTCAGCGCAATCATTTTTAACTAAAATTGTATTTTGATTAACCCTATTCCCTTGCTGAATCTTAACTACATTGCAGCTGCCAGAAGCCATTATGTTACAGTTAAACACCTCAGCCGTCATACTGAGAGCACTTGCGTCTGTCTCAGTATAGATCTTACGAATAAAAACTAATTATTAAAACAGATCTTGCGTTTTCTACTCCACATCCTCTTCCTATACATGCCCAGTACACCTATATTGCTTTTCTTAGAAGCTGGTACATTTGTAGAACAATAGACATGTCACTGATCTAATGCATTCTAAATCCAATTTGCAAATCAGCCGATATGCATGACTTGGAATTGTTCAAATGGCATGCAATTTGCATTTTAATTCACTCTTTAACGTTCAAATTGCCTTTATTTAACTCTGCATAATGCAGCTAAGTTAAATATAACCCTGCAGCAAGTTAGTGATAAGTTTTACACACCCAACACATCTATTGTCCTACTAGATTATTACCTTAATGGACTTAAAACACTCAAAGCGAAGTGACAAAAACAAGACAGAACTCTGTCCTCCTTCCAGCAAAGTTTATACTTACACTGGAAGCTCTTTACAGCCTCTGTAAAGGAAACCTGCAATTAAATCTTTGGCTACTGATACACAATGTATGTCCCTTGATTCTCTACGAATTACTAAACACGTTTTATTTATATCTGATCTGCATTAAAATATAGGAATTGTAACAAGTGAAAAATGTTCTCAGTGAATGATACAAAATATTAGTAATATCCATCAGTACAAATTTCTTCCACCAATCCAGGCAGGAGAAATAAAAACTATAATACTATGAAAAATGAAGCAATGTGTCTATACTGTAATGAAGTAATACAGTACAATTTGGCCTGTAGATAACATTTTGGACTTAATTATATAATGACTGCACAAGTGTAATCCATACAATGATATAACAATAAGGAATACTTCATTGAGAAACAGTTCCTGTGTGTAGGAACAATTATTATACGGTGGTGATGACCCAATTCTAATGTATACTAATAAGTAGTACTGTGCTGGCACTGTTTTAATAAGTACAAATAATTACAAAGTGGCAATGATGGAACAATGTAATGTGGGACATGCTGTTTTGTTAAAGTTGTTGAAGTACTGGAATTAAAAGTTTTAACGAGACAGTAACATTACATTTGGGGTAGTAGTTCACACATAGCACTCAGGGTATAGTTAGCAAAAGGCTTCTTACCATATAGGATGGAAATCCAGCTGGGTCACTAGAATACTGCAGGGGACTGCTGAAGCCTGTAGCTGCTTGGGCACTGAAGGCAGCAGAACCAGGATACGGGCTGAAGGCAGAGCCCGATGAGGATCTGGCCAGCTCATCACTCCTAGGGGCAGCCAAAGCGGAGGCCCCATAAGCTGGGCAGGAGTAGAGAGCCAGGGAGCCAGGGGGCTGGTAAAGGTAACCCTGAGGATAGGACATGGCAGCTCTGCTTGCTCTTCACCGGGGCTCAGTGAGGGTGAAGGAGGGAGGGGGGCTGAGGTCAATAAAGGCTTCTGCTCTTATTCTCTATCAGCTGTGCCTTGACTCTTCTTTCCTGACTCAGGCAGGGAAATAAAAGTGTCCTGCCTCCTCCCCTCCCCTCCAGCCGCAGTTCAGATCATCTACATGTACGATCCAATCACTGGAGTTGGCGCGATCTAGGGGAGAAGTCGACCATCAAGTGCACAGTGATAATCAGGAAAGTGCTCGCTGCTGAATATGGAACTCCAGCAGCCAGTTCCCCCAGAGCCAGCAGTAAGTAAGAGGAGGAGGAGGCTCTCTGTACACTGTGTCAACTGAGAAGATGAGAGGAGAAGCTGCACTGGAGTTTACTGAGGCACATTGTAAAGCAGAGCTGTCTATCACAGCCATGCCATCTGCATATCCAGGGCCTCCCCCCTCCCACCTTGGCAGAGGAGGACGCTGGGTAATGTAAGTAATCCCAACTCTCCATTACACCATCTACACTTAATCACAACAAATGGCAGTTCATATAGTCCTATGCATGTCAGTGCCTATGGGTGCATGTGTTAATACTGTATTATCATTTATGGATGTGTTATGTCTGTATATATATATATATATATATATATATATATATATATATATATTACACACACATATGTATACATACATTTTTGTCATTGTACACTACATGAAGAAGACTTTTTGTAACTTTGTAAGCTTTGTCTTTGTGAATCTTTACAATTGGAACGTTTCCATTACTGAGATAGACAGGAGAACAACTATCACACAATACTTCTTACTTCTAACCATTGTTTTAGTATGTAACCACGTAGTTTTGTAAACTCTGTAAACTACGTAACATACATATGCTTTCTTTCATGCCATTACCAGACCCACTTCTCATCAAGACAGACATACGAGAAACATACTTATACTTCTATTATAGCATAGCCAGTATCTGAAGTGCTAATAGATATATTTATATTTTCTGGATGTGTATGTGCAGCTATTTCACTAACAAAAAACAAACTTGAGCCTAAAATATTAAAATTATTTTTCTCCAGACAGCAATTTGTGATTTGGCCTGTAGGAGGCACACTGTTCCAAAATAAAAATAGCTAAGGTGATCTTAAAGTTTCTCCTGCAGCAAGAATAGTAGACTTTCGAAGACAGTGTCCCAATGAAATGTAATAGTAATAATAATTCCCCAGTAGCATGCCCGTCTGCAGTCAACTGTCTAATGTTCATAATTACTTGAATGTTATGAAACATATTTCACATTGCTATGGAAGAGTCTGAGAGGAATAATCAATAGGAGGTTATAGTATGTGAATGCAAGATCTGTCTTTGTCTCGAACTTTAATTATACACTTTTCTTTAGCCTTAAAGCCTCAGACACTTGATTGAGACAGTTAAATCAATTTCATATAAAAAATTAGCATAAAGCCTTGGTTACATTAACATTGAGGGAAATCCAGAAATGACACAGCATATCTAGAGGTATAAACATTAGGTCAGTTGCTATTTGCCTATGGATAAATGACAGATGACACATCATGCTATAGGAAATGGAAATATTTATTTTTAACACGTATTTAAAATGCTATATTTTCTGAAGTGAAGGGAGCCTGTAAAAAAATAGGTCACAATATGTGCAATATTGTAACTACTGAATTAATGCAAAACAGAATAATCTGGGATGGAAACATCTTATGTAGAGTTATGTTTCTTTGAAGTGTCTTAAACAGATTTTGGATGAAAAATAAATGTAGTAAATATTGTGCAGAAAAAAGCATAAGGAAATAAAATATATATGTGTATGTGTGTGTATATATATATATATGTATGTATATATATGTATATATTTATATATATGTATATATATATATATATATATATATATATATATATATATGAAGCAATGTGTCTATACTTTAATGTAGTAATGTATTATGTAGTATGATTTGGTCTGTAGGATAACATTTTAGACATAATTATAATATAAATAATATATCCATACACACTGTATAATTTAGTTTCACTGAGCACTGTGTTTTAAATTTACATTTAATATTTAGATCCGTTAACATATTCTTGTAATCTATTTTAAAAATGTTGAAAGTGCTAAATGTGATACAAATTAAGATTATGCTTTATACAGGCTATATATTTTTGAATAATATACAACATAACATATATAACATAACAATATAACATGCATTATTTCTTTCCACTAATAAATGAAATATCTGTGACATTAGTTCATACTTATTTTATATGCAATTTTAAATCTTTATTAATAAAAATTAAGTGCATCAAGATCATAGTGTCGTTGAGGGTTACTGGGTATGGGTCTGAAACACAGGGTATTAGGGAATAATTTATAGTGCAGATTATAATAGAATTATTATAATTGTCTTAATATACATACTGGACAAGTGATGTCTGCAAATAAATCAATGATGGAAAGTGGTTTCTGCAGTGAGGATTATCCAATGTAATGCTCAATATGTTTGAAAGAGGGCGCTGCAGCAATGGTTTTAGCTTATTTTGCCAAACTAAATTGCAGGATGTGATAACATTTTCAGTAAGTTACAGTTTTAATCAGTTGCTCCTTCATATACAGTTGAATAGAAATCTTCACATTCATTTTATATAGAAGTAATTAGTTGTCTTGTAGAGTTAAACAAAGCACATCTTTTTACATTATATGCCTGTATATATGGAAGTGTTTACAAGATATATTACTTGCATAAAAAGCAGAAAACTAAATTTAGATTACATTTATTTACACAATTATGCACTCTATTTTTTAAATATATGGATTCAAGAAATTTTAAATTTCTGTATAGAAAAAACTTGAATTACAATATAATTTTCCTTTACACGCTTCTAATAAATATGAGTAAATATATCTGTACATTATGTCAGTAAAGCACTGAACAAGTTACAAAACAAATAAGTGCAGATTAATTTAAAGTGTTTTCTTTCTTTTTCTCTATGAGGAGGGTTTAATAAGTAATAAGATCAGCTTCTGAGCATTGGCCAACTGATGTAGGCTGCTCGTTATATATGTATTTATCAATAATAGCTGTCCATTGTGATGTCTAAAGTATAATACATCTTTAACTTGCTTTGACATGTATTTAACATGTAAAAGAGATGTATTAAGATTTATTACTGGACATGTCTTATTGTCAATCAGTATGTAACCAGTGGGAAGGTAAAAAAAAATGCAGGCAGCGGCTTGCTCTGTGTTTTCTTTTCAGCACTTTTGACACTAGAGTGCATATGTTGCAAAGAAACTCCTCTGGAGACAGCCTTTCCTTCCCAGAAAACATAAGCATACAAAGCCTGTGCTTCTCCTGGAAAACCATACAATAACCACTCTTCTTAATTACAGAAATAAAGACCATCAAAAGGAACAAGAAAATGCAGCGTCAGCACTGAGAAGATTATTGACCATGTATAAGAAGAGATTCAGCTTTGGGGTACAGTTTTATTGCTTTTACTACTATTATTTAATACTACTATTTCTTTTATCTATAATACATGTTATAAACAATGCTGGCAAAACCTTCTTCAGTAAATTATTATGTCAGATCCAGCTATTAGAGTTAAGCAAATGATGAGGAAGAAATTAAGTTATAAAAGTATTTTAATACTTTAACACAGCAATGTACATTAGTATAAAATTTTGCTTTTCTATTATATTCAATATAAAGGTAACATTTCTTTTTTAGAGAAAAATGGAGGAAGCTAAAATATATTTTTACTTCAAGGTAATTAATTTTGATATAGACAATGATACAGTTCATAATTGTACTTAAAATAATTAATTAATCAGTCTAGCTTATATTTAAACAAACATTTTTATGCATGCATTTTTAATATTTGCATGTCAAACTTTAACATTATCGATTACAATCTTTAAAAAGTCACAATATAAATTGTGACAAAGTTGGTTTGATTGAGAAGGGATCAGAATTTTGAGTGATAAAAAAAAAGAGAAAATAAAATATGTCTATCTATAATCCATCATCTATCTATCCATCGATAAATAATTCAGGCTTGTATTTGCGACTTCCATTTTGTGCCAAGTAACAATTTTCAAGCCCAATTTAGTATTTTTGCTACTCAATTTTAGTGATAGGTAAACATTGCAAAAGAAAAGTAAAGTATGTATTCAAGCAATTTTTGCCATATTTTTAAGTTCTATAAAACCTTGAAAATAGCAGTTCCTATTTCTTGCAATTAACCTCTTGCAATAACATGATGTGTTAATATTGCCTATTTCACATAATTAACATATTTTGTAATATTAATAATATAAAGCTTTAATGATGAAAATTTCCTGTAGAATGGTATAATTATAGTATTATGAAATTATGTTGCCCAAATACCTGCAAATAGAAGAGTGTATGGTAATAATTAATGGTAAAGATTATTATTGGATGAGTATAATGAGTTTCCACAGAAGCTTGAGGCATACCTCCATATTTTATTAACATTATTTATAATAGGCATATAATTACCATTCACGTATGCCTCACCATTTGATGTCAAATCTAGATATTACAAATTCAGAAAATATAAAGTTTCCTCTCCCATCCATCAGTCACAAACTGATAATTGATACCCTCAACAGGTAACAGATGTTTCATTTGCAGAAAAAATGTTAAATCATATTAATGATGATTAATTTATAAAATACTATACATGGAAATACATACAAATATAAACTTTGGAAATATAAAAAATACATCTCTACAAAGGATGCAATTTGCACACAAACATATTATTAATAATTAAAGCACAATTTATATGTGAAAGGAATAATAGAGATTTCATCATTGGATGAATAGAGCTGAATTCTTTTTGTATCATCAGAGAAAGAAAGGGTAAAATGAGGGACTGTCAAGTGAGCGGATACTTGTCAGTTGCCACTAGATCTTAACGTGTTCAATATATATGTATTTTATCAATTATTGCTATTATTAGATATCAGTATTTGCATGTATGACATTGTATATCTTCATTTCCCCTTAACACGATTTCCTATGTCCTTGGCTTGGATGTTAAAAGAAAACTATTCAGGCAACTGCTTCCTCTGAGTTCTCTTTTCAGCTTTTTTGACACTAGAGTGCACCTGTTGCAAAGAAACTCCTCTAGAGACAGCTTTTCCATCACAGAAAACATAAGCACTAATGCTAAAAAAGCCATACAATAAAAACTTTTCTGAATGACTGAAATTCAGATAATCAAAGGAATCAAGAGAAGTAAAATTGAGATTATTGAGATTGAAGAGATTATTGGCCCTATAGCTGAAGAGCTTCAAAGTTGGGTACAGTTTTGCTGCATTTTTACTGCCATTTTATTTGAATAAATAACTTTCATAATGCTGGAGTAAATTACAACTATAGCGATGGCCAGTTATTACACTGGCACTGAGAGGCGTTTAAGTTTTTATTATTAATAATAAAATATTATTAATATTCATATTATAGATTTCTACACTAGCACTATTGCACTATTTAATGCGATGAAGGAAATTATGGTTTACACCATCTTTCTATGTAAAGTATGTAAATGTTTTAATAACTTAACACAAATCAATAAATTGATGCATTAATCTTCTTTTAGCTATTTACCATACACTGTATACATTTCTTTTTCAGAGAGGCACCCATTCAGGTGATGAATATACAGTAGAACCGAAACAAGTCAATACGTTGTTCATAAAATCTATCTATCACGAACAATGACTGATATACACAATAACAAAAAATATAAAATGTTTGAAAATATAAAAAATACAACGAAGAAAAGAAAGCTTTATTAAATTCATCATATCCGGTACAAATGAGAGTAAAATGCTACCAGTGGGCATGATTAAATATAAATTTATTCATAAATAGTTGTGATTCAAATGTCAGACACAGTACAACAAATTTCAATCCACAACTGAACAGCGGCCTATGCAATATGTAGTTCCATAGTCAGAATAAAAAAAATGCCTAGGTAAGAGTTAATCATAGGGGAAGTTCAGAAATTTGAAGAGTTGGAACAATAATGTCTGGTCAGATAAATTGGATCTTTAGAAAGATGCTGAGTTATGACAATTGAAATAAACACTTAAAGGGGCTTTCCTAATAAACAACATGCATTCCCAATGCACAGGATAGGATATAATTGTTTAATTATGAGGTCCTTTTGTTGGGACCCCGACAATCAGCAGAGTGGTTAATCACACATTGCTCTATGATTACAATAAGAAAAGACATACATCGTAGTTAATGGAGTATAGAATGAGATTTTGTCAGAAGTGACTTGTATGAAACTTTCAACATTGACCAGATGAAGGACAATTGCTGGGGGTTAGGATGATACTGAAGCAAAAAGGGATTCCGGTCCCCCATGCTGCCGTTCAAGGGGGTCCCCCAGTCTGATCTAATGCAAATAGACATTTGTTAGTTTTATAAACACCATAATTAAAATGATTGTTTCCTTTTACTTTTATGTGAGCTTCTTATAGGATAAATATTTGTTTATTGTTTCTGTGGGGTTTTTTTTTCTCCCCACAGATGAATTATTTGAAACTAAACAAATTATTATTAAATATTATTTTTATTATTATTTAATTTTTCGTTTCTTTTTTTTTTTTATCTTCCTTCTTTCCTTGCTTTCCTTGAGTCTCCAAAGTGTCAGAACGATAATCTAAATGCATCAAAGAAAGGTAAAAGGATCTGCTACGGATCATGTATTCAAAGTCTGAGCTCCAGCTTGCAAAATGTAGTTGTACTAATTGAAATGACTTCTAATCAGATCTTAACAACAGGAGTGGCCAAAGTCATTATAGGTGTGCAATAATACCTAGTCTATATCTACTAATTGTTGCTTTGTCATTAGTAACATTAACATATGCGCCACAAATATAATAGAACCAAAACCTTGCCATGTCTGTTTTAACTGAAAGCAGACAATTTGAAAGGGTTGTAATGTAGACACATTTTGAAAAGCTGCAAAACTTTTAATTTTTAAGCCATGATCTCTCCTCAACCCTTTCCAATACTTGGCAACGGTGCAGCACAATGTTTGTAAGAATATGGAGAGAGATCAGATTTAATTATACATTGTACTTCCGCCACTAAAAGATAGATCAGACAACATCCCTCCATCATTGATGGGTGGTGTTTGTGGAGTGTGAATGATTTGTTGCCATTACAGCCAGGAGGCCTTTATGCAAGAATCCCCAGTACATCCTGCAGGAGGCACACTGTTATAGTGCAGTATGTTGAATGCACAATGTAGAGTTCAAACTTCCAAAGACCCCTAAAATATATATCCTATAAAACTTTTATATAATATTTCCAGCTTCCTACTACACTACGTGGGTGGAAAATTATCAAGGCTAGGTGCAGGCTATGAAGTGCAGTCTTCATATTCCACCCACTGGTAAACAATGTGCCAGATACACTAAAAGACTCCAGATGCAGGCTATAGTATCATAGTATCATAGTTTATATGGTTGCTTGCTCATTTTGGCGTGTGTTTGTAGGTGGCTTGTGAGTTAAAACAAGCAGAGTTTGAAAAAGAGGAGTCCACAGAAATGTAAGTAATCCTCATTTTATATCTCTTCATTTATACACTCCTCACAGTTTTGTAACTAGGATATGGCTAGCAAGATTGGTGGTATGCTCCAGTGCACACTCTGCTGTATGTATACACTGCTGGAGCAGGAGTTCCAGGGTGAATACAGCGGCAACAGATGTGCCCATATTTTTCTACTGTAAATAGAGGGGGGGTAGAAAGGGGTCCAAGAAAAGGAAGGCCAATTCCGACTCTGAACATCCGAGCAAAATTGCAAAAGGATGTTAGTGTAAGAAATGGCAGCCCTAGCGGATCCTGCTCTCCCTAACAGCCTAGAACAGTGATGGGCAACCTTTTGAGCTAAGTGTGTCAAAATTCGCCAAAAAAACAAGCATAACTCGGGTGCTGTGTCACCTTTAGGAAAAACCTAATTTTGTAATAACATGTCCAGCAGCGGCCTCCCCTTATTAATAACATGTCCAGCAGCGGCCTCCCCTTATTAATAACATGTCCCGCAGCGGCCTCCCCTTATTAATAACATGTCCAGCAGCGGCCTCCCTTTACTACTAAAATACCCCTAGCGGCCTCCCTTTACTACTAAAATACCCCTAGCGGCCTCCCTTTACTACTAAAATACCCCTAGCGGCCTCCCTTTACTACTAAAATACCCCTAGCGGCCTCCCTTTACTACTAAAATACCCCTAGCGGCCTCCCTTTACTACTAAAATACCCCTAGCACCCTCCCTTTACTACTAAAATACCCCTAGCACCCTCCCTTTACTACTAAATTACCCCTAGCACCCTCCCTTTACGACTAAAATACCCCTAGCGGCCTCCCTTTACGACTAAAATACCCCTAGCGGCCTCCCTTTACTACTAAAATACCCCTAGCACCCTCCCTTTACTACTAAAATACCCCTAGCGGCCTCCCTTTACTACTAAAATACCCCTAGCGGCCTCCCTTTACTACTAAAATACCCCTAGCGGCCTCCCTCTACTACTAAAATACCCCTAGCGGCCTCCCTTTACTACTAAAATACCCCTAGCGGCCTCCCTTTACTACTAAAATACCCCTAGCACCCTCCCTTTACTACTAAAATACCCCTAGCGCCCTCCCTTTACTACTAAAATACCCCTAGCACCCTCCCTTTACTACTAAAATACCCCTAGCACCCTCCCTTTACTACTAAAATACCCCTAGCACCCTCCCTTTACTACTAAATTACCCCTAGCACCCTCCCTTTACGACTAAAATACCCCTAGCGGCCTCCCTTTAAATATAATATAATAATAAACTTACATACTTACCCAGTGATGTCTTCTTCCCTGTAGCTTTACTGCAGGCGGCTCGGCTCCTCCAGGTTGCACCGCGCGCCTCGGGTCACGTGACTGACGTGACCTGACGTCAGGTCGCCTCAGTCACGTGACGAGCAGCGCGCACTACAGCCTGGAGGAGCCGGAGGAGTTGCAGAAGGTGGGCGGACCAACGCGGCGCCGGACAGGTAAGCAGGGGGCAGAAACATAGGGACGGGGGCGGGACATTACCACAGGGGCAGCACATTACACAGGGACAGAAACACAAGGACGGGGGCGGGACATTAACATAGGGGTAGCACATTACACTGGGGCAGCACATTACACAGGGAGGGGGGCGGACAGCGGGCGCTGGGCGGCCGCGTGTCAGCAAAAATGACTACGCGTGTCAGTGCTGACACGCGTGTCATAGGTTCGCCATCACTGGCCTAGAAGAAGGGTGGATGGGAGTGCAGGTAAGCCAAGGCAGCTAGAGTTTGTAGGGGACTCTATAATCAGGAAGACAGATAGAATAATTTGTCGCCAAGACAGCCTCAACCAACTGGTTTGCTGTCTCCCTAGTGCCAGGGTTTGGCATGTGGTGGAAAGGGTGGATAAATTACTGGGAGGGGTCTGAGATGACCCAGCTGTAGTGGTCCATGTGGTACCAATGACAAAATAGATGGTAGGTGGAGAAGCCTGAAGAATCGTTTTAAAGAATTAGGTTGAAAGCTTAAGGTAAGGACCTCCATGGTAGTATTCTCCGGAATTCTACCTGTGCCAGAGCAGACAGCGGGAGCTCAGGGAGTTAAATGCATGGCTCAGATCCTGGTGTAGAGCAGATGGATTTGGGTTCCTAGATCCCTGGGCTGACTTTTCATTGGGGTACAATCTGTTTTCCGCAGATAACTTGCACTTAAATGGAAGGGGGGCTGCTGTACTAGGATCAGGGGAGGAGGCAAAGGAAGACACAAAAGGAGTAGACAGGTAAGAGAGGGGACAGGTTTTGTTGGTGGGTGGTGAATTTGATGGTGTATGGGGAACTAAGGCAGTGGATCTAGGGGACTAAGGAGATCCACAAGTTACAAAACAATAGTGCGGTTATATGTAAAGTAAAATTACTTTAAATCAAATAAATAACTGTGGAAAATTAAAATGTATGTTGACAGATGCCAGAAGTATCACAAGTAAAATGGGCAGGCTTGAGGATCTGGTATTAGAGGAATAGTTAGATGTTGTTGGTGTAGCGGAGGCATGGCTCGATGATCACATGAGTGGGGTGTTAATATTCAAGGTTTTACATTCTTTCGGAAAGACAGGGCAAATAGGAGGGGATGTGGTGTTTGTCTGTATGTCAGAAGAGACTTAAAAGCGATTGTGAATGAGACAGTTGTCTCAGAAGAGTGAGAGGAGGCTGAAACTTTGTGGGCTTAAATTCAAAATTATTTTTGGTGTAATTTATAGACCCCCTAACATCTCTGAGGAAAAAGAGGGTCACCTATGTAAACAGATGGAGCGGGCTGCACAGGAGGGGACATTAGTGATAATGGGAGACTTTAACTTTCCAAATATAAATTGGAGTCAGGCCTCTTATTCATCTGTGAAGGGGAGACATATTATCAACTTTCTGCAGGAAAATTTTATGGTGCAGCTTGTAGAAGATCCCACAAGAGGTGATGCATTGTTGGACCTTGTGATTTATTGTGCTGAGATTGTCCAAAATGACAGTGTCCGGGAAACCCTTGGGAACTTTGAATTTAAAGAGGGCTAATTTCCAGAAATTTAGGGCTGCACTACAGGATATAGACTGGGATCAAATACTGTCATATGATGATACTAATGTTAAATGGGAGAAATTCAAATCTATCCTGGGTCATTATACTTCTAAATTTATTCCAATAGGTAACCAGTATAGATGGGCTAGATTATACCCCGCAAGGCTTTCAATACTTTCCAAAATCTGCAAAAAGGAAATCAAATCAGCCAAAATACAAAATGAAGGACAGGTGGCTAAAGATAGCAAAACAAATCCCAAGAAATTTTTTAAGTATATCAATGCAAAAAAATGGGTCAGAGCAGGTTGGACTCCTTTATTCTGAAAATGGGGCATCGGTGACTGGAGACCTAGAGAAGGCAGAGATACTTAATGCAAAGGCATTTGACACTGTCCCTCGTAGATGCCTGATGGGTAAAATAAGGTCTATGGGCTTGGCAGGAATAATTTGCAGTTGGATTGAAAACTGACTGAAGTATCGTATGGAGAGAGTTGTGGTCAATGATTCCTACTAGGAATGGTTACCAGTTATGAGTGGTGTACCCCAAGGTTCTGTGCTTGGCCCACTATTATTTAATATATTTATTAATGATATAGATGTAGGAATTAACAGTACTGTGTCCATTTTTGCAGATGACACCAAGCTGTGAAGTGTAATACAGACTATGGAGAATGATCATAGACTGCAAGGAATACTTTTTAATTTTCAAAAAGTAGCCCGGCTTGCGACCAATAAACCCTATTTAGTCCACCAGGGTATTAGTAGGTATTAAAAAATAACTTTTATTGGATATGCTGTTTAAGAACAGTGAATTGTGTATTAAAAACACAGCTAGACAGTATCCTTTTGATTCTCAGGGATACAGGGCCTCTGGCCTTGAGATTGTATAGTCATGTAAGTGCGGAGGGTTTGATCAGTTCCCTCTGTAATGAATAGTCTTATATAACACACGCCACAATGCTCCAGGAAGAGATATCCCTGTTTGTCCCTGTTGTGTTAGCACACTCTATAGCGCTTGACACTCACTAAGAGCCCCTAGAGAATGGCTTTCTCATTGTCCCTTATAATTATCACAAGAAGTGGAATTCTGTCTACTGCACTTAAAAATAAACAGATCAGCTAAGCCCACCGACATGTTTCGCCTGAACCGGCGTCATCATGGGTAAGGGCTGACTGCGGCGTGATCGTGTATATCTGAGGTTTATATAAACTACCCCACTCAAATCATCAGTATGCGTCATTCAATGAGAGGTTCATGTGCCAATGAGATAACTTTTCACATTTAGTGGGAGGGCAGACCATTGTAAAAGCGGTAAACATAGCTAAATCATAGTATCATAGTATATAAGGCTGGAAAAAGACGCAAGTCCATTAAGTCCAACCTTTAACAATTAAATAAATGTTTTATCCCCATAACCCGTGATATTTTTTCTCTCCAGAAAGTCATCCAGGCCTCTTGAACATGTACATAGAGTCCGCCATAATAACCTCCTGCGGCAGAGAGTTCCATAATCTCACTGCTCTTACAGTAAAGATTGCAAAAAGTTCGACCTCCGGAAAAAGAACAGGGACAAAAAAGAAAAATTAGAGGAGCTACTGAACCGGCACTCTCCCACTATAGTAACCAATTCACACAGATAAAAAAGGTCAGTGCTCAACTCTTCTAAGTCACAATTCACATTCAGTAGGTAATCTCACCACCTTCCCTTCAGTTAGAAATTGAGGATCTCCTAGGTTTCTCCTGCCTTTTCTTCGTTCTCCTGAACACTGGATTCCAATGCACCCCTGAACCACTAAGAGTGCACCACGGACACGGCAGTGGTTCAGGGGTGCATTGGAATCCAGTGTTCAGGAGAACGAAGAAAAGGCAGGAGAAACCTAGGAGATCCTCAATTTCTAACTGAAGGGAAGGTGGTGAGATTACCTACTGAATGTGAATTGTGACTTAGAAGAGTTGAGCACTGACCTTTTTTATCTTACAGTAAAGAATCTTTGTCTATGTTGATGGTAGAATCGCCTCTCCTCTAGCCGTAGAGGATGCCCCCTTGTCCTGGTCACAGGCCTAGGTATAAAAAGATCTTTGGAGAGATCCTTGTACTGTCCGTTCAGGTATTTGTACATTGTAATGAGGTCTCCACTCAGTGGTCTTTTTTCTAAACTGAATAATCCCAAGTTTTTAAATCTGTCATTGTATTCTAATTCCCCTAATAATCTTGGTTGCTCTCCTCTGCACCTGTTCCAGCTCTACTATGTGCTTCTTATACACTGGTGCCCAAAACTGTACACAATATTCCATGTGTGATCTGACCATTGATTTGTATAAGGGCAAAACTATGTCTTTATCATGAGAATCTATTCCTCTCTTGATACATCCCATAATTTTATTTGCTTTGGCAGCAGCTGTCTGGCTCTGGTCCCTAAAATTAAGTTTACCATCCACCAATACCCCCAACAAATAGTGGCCACTGCATCGTACCTTGCGCCGGATGTATACATCATTATGCTGGTCGTATAGTGATGACATGAGATGACCCTGTCGCGACATGATGGCAGCGAGGGTAACGCGCATGTGCAGTAATAAGGAATGTCCTTCAATGGAGAACGAAGCAGCACATACGCACATCGATAGTTGGAGACGGAGAGCGACAATGCGACGCATGCGCTTTCGAGATCCATTACGGACTTCTCTTCTAGGCACTCTCGAGGTCCAACTAGGGTTCCTCTTCTAGGTAAGTATATAGTGTAGTCATTATATAAGAGAATATTTAGTCCGAGTAAACCATCATCACTTCGAACTAGAGAAGCTTTATTTATTATTTACAACCTTCTACCAGCCGATAAGTACTCGGACTAAGTATTCTCTTCTATAATGACTACACAATATAGAAGAGGAACCCTAATTGGACCTCGAGTGCCTAGAAGAGAAGTCCGTAATAGACCTTGAGAGCCCATGCGCCGCTTCGTTCTCCATTGACGGACATTCCTACTGCGCATGCGCGTTACCCTTGCCGCCATCAAGGCGCAACATGGTCATCTGATGTCATCACTATACGACCAGCACAATGATGTATACATCGTACAAGGTACGATGCGGTGGCCACTATTTACCTATGTATACCGTTTTTACAACGGTCTGCCCTCCCACTAAATGTGAAACGTTATCTCATTGGCATATGAACCTCATCATGACGCATACTGATGATTTGAGTCAGGTAGTTTATATAAACCGCAGATATACACGATCACGCCGCAGTCAGCCCTTACCCCGGATGACGCCGGTTGAGGCGAAACATGTCGGTGGGCTTAGCTGATCTGTTTATTTTTAAGTGCAGTAGACAGAATTCCACTTCTTGTGATAATTATAAGGGACAATGAGAAAGCCATTCTCTAGGGGCTCTTAGTGAGTGTCAAGCGCTATAGAGTGTGCTAACACAACAGGGACAAACAGGGATATCTCTTCCTGGAGCATTGTGGCGTGTGTTATACACAACTATTCATTACAGAGGGAACTGATCAAACCCTCCGCACTTACAAGACTATACAATCTCAAGGCCAGAGGCCCTGTATCCCTGAGGATCAAAAGTGTGGATACTGTCTAGCTGTGTTTTTAATACACAATTCACTGTTCTTAAACAGCATATCCAATAAAAGTTATTTTTTAATACCTACTAATACCCTGGTGGACTAAATAGGGTTTATTGGTCGCAAGCCGGACGACTTTTTGAAAATTTAAGTGTTGTATATTCAACCTATCTATCCAGCAGCAACGAGCGTTCCATTAGCTAACAGAGCCTGACTAAGGAGTCGATCCCCAACCTCAGAGCCGGCTACCTGGTTGATCCTGCCAGTAGTATATGCTTGTTTTAAAGACTAAGCCATGCATGTCTAAGTACTGACTATTCTTTACGGTGAAACAGCGAATGGCTGATTAAATTAATTATGGTTAAGAGTTAAGGTTGTATCCCCCATTTGGGGATTTGGAGATGTGTTGTCTGTGAATAGCTCTCACTGTTACATAGATCATAAAAGCTCTGTTGGCTGTGAATAGTGTTCACTGATACATATCAGTGAACACTATTTACAGCCAACAGCACTTTTACAACCAACATCGGGGACGGCGGCGATTGGTCGCCATGACAGGCTTGGGTCTTCTGAGGACGGAGGAAAATCCCTGTATACTTTTTTTTTGAAATTTTGAACAATATAAAAAATTCTATAAAAAGTTATCAAAAGGCCATACAGTCCTAAAGATAGATGCATTAAAAACTTCATCTAAAGTTGGCAAAATAAAAAACATTTGTTTTGTACTGGAGGTTTTAATTTTTGTAAATGTATGATAACACTATAAAACCCATACAAATTTGTTATCCCCATGATTGCACCAATCAAAAGAATAAAATAGACATGTAATTTGGGGCACACAGTGAAAACTGTAAAATCCAAGCCCACAAGAAAATGGTGCAAATGCATTTTTTCACCAATTTCACTGCATTCGGAATTTTTACCCTACTTCCCAGTACACGGCATGGATTATTAAATGCAATCACTATGAAGTTCAATTTGTTGCACAGAAAACAAGCCCTCATATAGCTCTCTATATGGAAGATAAAAAAGTTATGGATTTTTCAAGTGATGAAAACGCAAAACGCAAAAACTAAAAGGGCCCTGGTTGTCATAATTCATATACAAATGGGTACTTAAAATATGAGCTAATATGTGAGGCTATTTTAAATTTTGCTCCCCTTATCACAAAAATGCTGTTGGCATACACTGTAATTAAGAATTAAAATGCTACTGGCCCTTAAATCAGTCCTTTGATTTCCTCTGTGCAGAGCGGACACAGGACAGAAACTGTCCGTTGGTCAAATGTCCACCTTACCTGTTCTGCACCTGCCTGGGCAGGTCATGTGATCATCAGTTATTTGGTCGTAGTTGGTTGGTTGCAGGACATCCAGTATGGACAGTGTTGTGGTAAGATGTCATTTCAGTGATGGAATGAGCAGTGATGGCAGTTACACACATCATTACTATGGTAACTGAGCAAGATCATGACTAGTAGCAGAGCATAAAAAGGAGGAGGAGTTACTGAGAACTATAGTATCATGGGACTTGTAGTTTTCAGTGGTGGCCATCTTGATGATAACTCTACTTTAGAGGCCATAACATTTTGTGAATCATAAAATCAAACTATTTAAGCTCCATTTTGTGATTAATGACATTGTGATTTTTTTATATTCATTTCTTTATATCATTATGGGTTTTTGTATCAGATGTTCATATTCCCAGAATACCCCTTTAAGGGGTTAGGGTGTAACTTTAACTTCATTATGATTTTTCCAAAATTTTGATCCCCCTTTCAAAACAAACTGAATGTTGCCCATATTATACTGCTCAGTTGTGACATTTTTCTGCACTTGTCAATGAGTGAAGACTTCCTGTCTTTGTCCTAAAGCTGAATCAGTTATAAGGTGCCTTATCTTCCCATTATGCGTTGGGTTATTTTAATAAAGTAATTTAGCAGCAAATTCAGGAAATGCCTAAAGTAAATTCACTGTGCACACACACAGGATCTATATAGTCATAAGACTGGCAGCTTTTATCACTTATAAGTAGGAGCATGAATCAGAAATAAGAAGTAGAAACCAGCAGTGAAATGGTTATGTGAAGTGTTGTCTGTGCTCTCTGAAATTTGAGGGCTAACAGCTTCCCTGCAGTGAAGATTGTGTCAGAGAGCAAAGGCCTTGGGGGGGGGGGGGGAGGTTCTGTAAAGGAGTCCATGACATAGGTACATAGACATGCAGAGAAAGGCCTGCAGAATAACAGACTGCGATTTAGGGACTGAGAAAAAAATGGAAGCCCTTTTACCTCACTATTCTTTGCAGGAGACTTCTGCACTCACTCAGTGGCAGACACATATCTCTCCTGCTAGCACATAGAACATCACATAATCTTCCCCTCCTTTACAGTGAGCAGCGAGCAGCAGCTTCTTATGCACAGAAGAGATAGTTGTACATAGTAAAGCAGCACAGACATAGGAAACATTTACCACAGTTTAATAAAGGAGGATAGCACACAGCCAGAGGATACAGTTACTGCAGGGACAGGCTAAATTGAGGAGGATAGAAAAGAAACTGATGGACAAAGTTAATTAAAGTAAAAGGCAAGGTTGGCACTATTTATTTGTAGAAAACATTATGTTAGTTCTGCTTTAACAAAAATCCTGCTTGCATATCAGATAAACACTGATTAAATCAATGTTGTTACATTATAAAATTTAAAGGGAAACCCTCAGGTCTTTTTGTGACACCACTGATTCTTATGTACTGATGGTTTAATTTCCCAAATAGAATTAGGTCTATCTAGTTTCACCACTACTTACCCTAGTTAATTAATAATATTAATTTTTATACAGCACCATCAAATTTTGCCACACTTTACAAATCATAGTAGTACAATAAAGCTGGAATAGTACATTCAAATTTCAGTGTGCTTGTGTCGAATCTTAGGTTCGTCCATTGTGCAGGCACCAGGATTGTCACAGATAAGTATTGTGGGAGGTAGAGGGCTTTGCACAAAAGATGTGGAGCGGATTGAAGACAATCCGATGGAACTTTAGGCACTCTTTGCTATGTAATTTGCTAATTCCTTAACTTTGTCTGGCCTCTCCATTCTGGGAATACACATATAGTACTTCATACTGTCTTGAAAAGACCATTAAATTCACATTTTAAGCTGCCCCTCACTGTCATTCTAGCTGACTCATCTCCCACAAACAGTGCTAGCGCAGTGACATTAACAGCATTTTGTTATTATTATTTTTATTTAATTTATTTTATTATAATTTTTTATTATTTCTTTGCTTTTTTTTATGTTATGTTATTATTTTAAGTACTTTGCCTAGCTCATTCTGGGCAGGGAAACTTTTTTGTTATTCCAACAATTTTTAGCAATCTAGCCTTTATTAGCCCTGTTACAAACATTTTTGGGTGTTAAAATTGAGTTCCCATTGACTTCAAGGGGTTTCTTGTTCTAGTAACAGTTCATCCCGAAACTCTTGGCCCTGTGCCAAATTTTGTTGCAAAATGTGGACAAACCCGTCAAACTCAAATTCTGACCAACCAGCTCATCTCTACTTTTGAGTACTTCAATACGGTTGTACTGATAAGTGTCAGCCAATTCTTTTAAAATGCACTGTACTTTATACCGTATTTTCCAGACTATAAGGCGCACTTAAAAGCCTTGGATTTCCTTGGAAATCCAAAGTGCGCCTTATAGTCCGGTGCGCCCTATGTATGGCGCTGGGCAGCGGACCATACTTACATAGGTCCCCGCTACCGGAGACAGCAGATCTCCAGCGGGAACTGCAGACCACGCGGCACGAACAACTTCTGCCGCGTGGTCTGCAGTTCCCGCTGGAGATCTGCTGTCTCCGGTAGCGGGGACCTATGTAAGTATGGTCCGCTGCCATCCTCCACCTCCCCCTCACCTTCCCCACTCACCTTCCCCGCGTCGCCGCTTCTCGTCTTCGGGTCGCGTCTCTTCTCCGCGTTGCGTCCCGTCGCGTCCCATCGCGTCTCCGCTCCGCCCCCGGACCTCCGACACGCCTTTGACCCCGCGCCTTATAGTCCGATGCGCCTTATATATGGAATTATTACATATATAAGGCGCATCGGACTTATATTCCGGTGCGCCTAATGGCCCGGAAAATACGGTAGTGAAATTTATTTTGAATCCTTTCACTTATATTCATCCTATCTGCACAGTGTATTGATTATTAAGACACATGTATTTTCATGGCATTCATGAAGACTTTAATGTAGAAATATATTGTATAGTCTTTTTGTGCAGACTCTGTAGAAATTTTCACACAGAAGACATTCACTTCAATGTTGCTTAAGAAGATTTCTGACAAGATCAGAAAAATGTCATAACTTTGGAAAGAAATGGTGAGCAGTACAATATGGGCAACCTTTGGTTTGTTTTGAAAGGGGGAATAAAATATCACAATTTGTGATAAAAGTGCTCTGCCTGTGTATAATACGATTCATTAAAAACGTGCGCAAGCAATCATGAATCTGACGCTTAAATACCTGTGGAAGCCATTTACACCTAAAATAATGTACAAATTCCATCAGAAAACTGGTGCAAAACCCTTAATAAATGTACCCCATGGTGTCTTATGCTGAAAAATACATCTGACTTTCCAGTCTAACTTGCACCTCCTTTTAGAAAATATACCATAATTAACATGTCTAAAAAATATATTTTTAGTTTTTGATTTCTAACATGCCAGGCATTTTAGTCCTTTTTTGTCTTAAATCATAAACATTTTTTTTTACTTTTTAATACTAATTGCCATTAATTTCATTTCTACTTTAAGCCATAGCTTCTAAATAATTATAAATGTAGAATAAATGTTGTAAAAGGCATTTTATATCTGTGAGATACTCTAAAAACTACTTTAAAGCATCCACTTGCCTTGCTCAATTTATATAGTATTCTAGCATATTCTTTTAAAATAGTAAAAAAAGACTATTCATTACGCTAATTGTACTGTACCAGTTCACATGCATGATGCATGTGGTTGACACATTATCATGGACACTTGCAAATTTGGATCCATGACTGACATGAAAGACTAATTTATGTACTATATACATATAAACAGTGCCATAGAGCAAATCATAGAGCCACATGAATTCAGCGCAGCAGATTGCAAAAAATTAGAGGGGTTAACACAAACTAAGTCTAGCTAAATAAAAGTCCTCACTCCTCATAACTTCCCTGGAATGTTCCCATAGAAATAGCAGGTTTTCCTACTACTGTTTAACATGATGCAACTCAGGATGCAGATAGAGGGGCAGGAAAGAGTGTCTGCAATGCCAGGCTTTATCCTGGTATTGTTACTATACCAACTTCATTTATAGCTGGAGGTGTCATTTACAGATAATTAGTATCTAATTGTCTCTGTCCACATTGCTCTAGCTGTACTCTTCCTTTCCTTCCTGCACCACCTCTGTTGGTTAGCTCACCACTGACACTGTTTGCACAGGACCTGCTAAACTGCAAACAGTAAGCAGAAAGGTCCATGTGCATGTTTATACTTCCTCCAACAGATGTAGAAACAGAAGGTGATCCTGTTTGTTGGATTACCTGTGCTGTCAGGATGCTAACACTTGCTGCCTGGCCGCAGAGTAGCTTATACTGTAGTGTCATGCTCTGGGGTTGTCACAGGTGCCCCTGCCACCCATATCCCGGGTTGCAGGCGCACCTGTGTACCTCCATGTGCCCCCTGAGCCTGTCCACAGGAGAACTCACCTCTCCTGGCTCCAGTGGCGCTCTCTGCGGCTCCCACGGTTCGTCTTGCGTGCCGCCGTCTCCTAGTGTGCGTGCGTGTCAGCGCGCAAAGATTTAAAGGGCCAGCGGCTGGCCTGCCACCTTCCCAGATATATTCCTAGCCCCTTCCTGTGTCCCCTGCTGATTCTTTGTGCTTCTATGCCTAAGAGAAAGCTTTGTTCCATGCCCTTTACGATTATCCTGATTTCCCATTGTGACCTTGATTCTGTTCCTGACTCCGATTCCGTGCTGCCTGTCCTGACTTACCGCTATGTCCTGACTCTGATCCTGCGCTGCCTGTCTCGACCTCCTGCCTATCCCTGACCATGAGTTTGCCTGATGATTCTGTATATTCTTGGCTGCCACAACGGACAATGTCGCACCTGTGGAACAACCTGTTGTTACCATGCAGCAGCAAGTCCAACCTGCTTTGCGGCAGGCTCTGGTGAAACCGGGTACCACTTAGGCTCCGTTCCCAGGAGTCGGCTTATGTCTTCGTCCACGGTGGTTCAGAGGATCCACTACCTCCGATCCTGACAGGGGTGAATATAAAATAAAGAAAAGGTCTCGCACTTGCCAAGGTGTGAGATAAAATTCTTTAGTCCAGCTTTATTTGATATCCAGAAAACATGTCACACCAAAAACACCAGCATGGAAACATCGTTTGGAGCACTAGCTTGCACAAAAAATTATGGTTGGTTTCAAAGTGGTGGTCAGTTTTCTGAGAGCTGGACCGTTTCTTTTTGTTGCAAACTGCCTCAAGATCCAAGTGGACAGGCAATGTGCACTCCAGATACTAGCAGTTGGTGAACTGAAATAACTTATATGTATCTCTCTATTGCATGTGCGAATAACCTTATCACTGCAAAAGATCCAGCAAGTATCAGCAGGACACAGCCAGGACTAAGATTGGAAATACAGCATGAGGAGGATGACAATTTCTACATTATAATCATCATGATTATACATAATCCACTGCTCTAGAAACTAGACCAATAGTCCTTTATAATGCACGTGTTTGCTATAATTTCACTGACACATGGGGGACATTTATTAGGGCTTATATGCCAGAGAATTGGTGTAGAAGTTCTTAAATAATGGCAATGCCCTCGAACGCCATTTACACCAGCCCCAAGTCAAGGGGGCATGGAGGGGCTTGAAAGGAGTAGGGCCGACAGTGGAGTGGGTTAGTGGAGGTTGTTCCTGCCCACTTGCTGCAGCAAGTCTACAGGCTGTGGAAAATTTGGACCTGGTAGGACTGGTATAAAAATATAAGCTGTCCAGCCCCCGCATATGGATAAAGCCTCTTAATGTATTTGGTGATGCCAAAGGGGCAGGGATTTCATCATAGATCTCCCACAATGACTATATTGTCTAAAATTGTGAAAATAAATATCAAGCACTAATATGCTGTGGAGGCTATGTTAATCAGGACTGGTGATGATTTGTTTTAATTAAACAGAACTCTTTTCAGAGATCAAACATCTGCTTTTTTAATTTAATGTGTGCACTTGAAGAGGGAGATGTTTCCTCTCCGAAATGTGTTGTGTATTATGTTTTAAATTTAAGACCCTACATTTTTTCACTTCCACATAGAAATGTACTGCCAGCCCTGACAGGTGACCAAAATCAGGGGAAGGCTACCAGCCATAGGATGACAAAAGAGTATGATTCTTCATGCCTATATTGTAGTAATACATGCAGCAATATAAAATAAGGTGAGAACAGCATATGAAACATCCTTTACTGACACATCCATACTAGTCAATGTAAGTTGCCCTATGAACACTTTTTTGTATTGTTTTTTTAGCTTTGCACTATTACTTTTACATGATATATTCCATTAATTTCAGTAAAATGCAACATGTTAAATGTCAGCTTTACGTATACAGTTACAAAATATTCCTGCCAAGGACGCATCTCTTTTGTCCTAACATTACCCTGGCACCTAGAATCTACTCTTTCATATGAATCTAAAATGGTACAAAGATATTGAGATGTAAAGTGATAATTACAGTCACTCCTGACTGTATTTTAACAGTTAATATCCCTTGTTCCCTGAGATTCTAGGTTCCAGGGATCTAAAGTTAAAGCGCAATGAATAAACTTCTAGGTCCAGCTTGTGGGTCAATTTAAAATCTTATTAGTGCATATAAAACACATCCAGGTTGCAGTAAAATCCTCACTTATTTTCATATAATGGGGCACATTTCCTTACCCGGTCACTCGAGTTCACTCGAGTGCATTGTCCGTCTATTATTCAGCGTGCGTCAATTCACTAAGATTGTGCGCAAGAAATCATGAATGTGTCTGTTTCCTGCTCAGATCACCATCTTTTTTGTGGTGCATTTTTAACATGGGGCGTGCAACACAATTTAAAAGTTAAATACGGGTCTCAGCCCAAATTTGTCAGCCTGTCCGGCGACACGCCCCCTAATTTGTGTCGCAATGAAGCCAGCGCAGCTGCGCCACAAAAGTGTTAAGCGCACACACTTCTTAAATACCTGTGCAAGCCGTTTTAGCCATGAAGAATGTGCACTCCTTAGTAAATGTGCCCCATTGTGGGAGGTGGGACTTTTTTTTTTTTTTTACATAAAATTGAATGAAAGAATGAACCTTTGAACCTCTTTCCATGTCTGCTTTCAGAAAATATATGGTTTGTCAAGGTTTATTATAATTATTTATGCTGTAATTTAGGTTTTATTTATGCACATCAAAATTGTAAAAAATGCTCTGACAAATGCTGTGACAAATTTCCTGAAAACACTAACAAAGAAAGGATTAAAGTAATCAAAAATAACTCAAAATTAAAAAAGAGATTATGGTCACAAGGTATCCTAGCTACCAATAAAAATAAAGCATGGACTATACACTCACCGGCCACTTTATTAGGTACACCTGTCCAACTGCTCGTTAACACTTAATTTCTAATCAGCCAATCACATGGCGTGTAGACATGGTCAAGACAATCTCCTGCAGTTCAAACCGAGCATCAGTATGGGGAAAAAAGGTGATTTGAGTGCCTTTGAACGTGGCATGGTTGTTGGTGCCAGAAGTGCTGGTCTAAGTACAGGCGGTCCCCTACTTAAGGACACCCGACTTACAGACAACCCATAGTTACAGACGGACCCCTCTGCCCCATGTGACCTCTGGTGAAGCTCTCTGGATGCTTTACTATAGTCCCAGACTGCAATGATCAGCTGTAAGATGTCTGTAATGAAGCTTTATTGATAATTCTTGGTCCAATTACACCAAAAATTTTGAAACTCCAATTGTCACTGGGACAAAATAAAAAAAATTGTCTAAAACTTCCATTATAAAATATACAGTTTCGACTTACATACAAATTCAACTTAAGAACAAACCTCCAGACCCTATCTTGTATGTAACCCGGGGACTGCCTGTATTTCAGAAACTGCTGATATGGATATGGAACGAAGTTTGCTGCTCCTGGAGCACAAACTCTCTGGGGAAGATGGTTGTGGGGAGGGAAGTATGGAGGTGCAGAGTGAAGGGGCAGCTACTTGGGTAACATGTAGAAGGCGGGGTAGAGGGAAGAGTTGTAGAGAGTCTAGTCCTGATCTGGTGCACCCCAATAAGTTTGCCAGGCTGGCGGATGAGGGGGATATCAGCTCTGGGGTAGCAATGCTGCAGAAAGATGTGGCCGCTAGCAACCAGGGGAATGTGTGCTCCAGTAAGAAGGGTAATGGGAGCAGAGGCAAGGTCAGACAGGTGCTGGTAGTGGGAGATTCGATTATTAGGGGAACACACAGGGCAATCTGTCACAAAGACCGTGCATACCGAACAGTGTGTTGTTTGCCGGGTGCTCGGGTTCGGCATGTTGCGGATCGGGTTGATGGATTACTGGGAGGGGCTGGTGAGGAACCAGCGGTCATGGTCCACATTGGCACTAATGACAAAGTAACAGGTAGGTGGAAGGTCCTTAAAAATGATTTCAGAGATTTAGGCCATAAGCTCAGGGCAAGGACCTCAAAGGTAATTTTCTCCGAGATACTGCCTGTACCACGTGCCACACCAGAAAGGCAGCGGGAGATCAAGGAGGTAAATAAGTGGCTCAAAAGTTGGTGTAGGAAGGAGGGGTTTGGGTTCATGGAGAACTGGGCTGACTTTTCTGTGGGCTACAGGCTCTACAGTAGGGATGGGCTGCACCTCAATGGGGAGGGGGCTGCTGTTTTAGGGGAAAAAATGGCTAGAAGGTTGGAGGAGTGTTTAAACTAGAGACCTGGGGGGAGGGCAACTACACTTGTGCAGGGCAAATAGACGGTGTACATAGAGAGCTGGGAAGAGCCATAGTCCATGGGGGAGGAAGGGGGGCTGGAATGAGATTGGGGAATAAGGACAAAAGGAATACGGAAAACCATATAAAGTGCATGTACACAAATGCCAGAAGCCTCACAAACAAAATGGAGGAACTGGAACTCTTGATGTTGGAACGGAAATATGATATAGTGGGTATCAGCGAGACATGGCTGGACAGTAGCTATGACTGGGCTGTTACTATAGATGGTTATAGTCTTTTTAGAAAGGATCGTATAAATAAAAAAGGTGGAGGGGTTTGTTTATATGTGAATTCTTGCCTCAAGCCCGTCTTGCGAGATGACATCAGTAACGCAAATGTGGAGTCCCTGTGGGTGGAGATAAGAGGAGGGAAAAAGAATAATAAAATATTACTAGGGGTTTGTTATAAGGCTCCAAATATAATGGAGGCAGCAGAGGAAATGCTGATAAATGAAATGGATGCGGCTTCAAAGCATGGTGAAGTACTTATCATGGGGGACTTCAATTACCCAGATATTGACTGGGGGGCAGAAACCTGCAGGTCCTTCAAAGGCAGCAGATTCTTGTCAACAACAAAAGACAATTACCTGTCGCAACTAGTCCTGGAGCCAACAAGAGGGGGGGCACTGCTGGACCTTATCCTTACCAACAGACCTGATAGGGTATCAAAACTACAGGTTGGGGGGAACCTGGGGAATAGTGATCATAATATCATTGATTTTGTATTACGCTTTACTAAGCACGTTAGTGAAGGGGCAACCAACACTCTAAACTTCAGGAGGGCAAATTTTCATCAACTAAGGGAAGACCTTAAAGGCATAGACTGGGATAATGCTCTCAAAGACAAAAGCCCCCCCCAAAAATGGGACTTTTTCTCATATATTCTGAAAAAGTCCTGTGAGAAACACATACCTTATGGGAAAAAGCATAAAAGGAACAAGAAAAAGCCTATGTGGCTAACTAGTCTTGTAAGGAAAGCAATAAGCGAGAAAGATAAAGCGTTTAAGGTGCTAAAACGTGAAGGTAGCGATGAGGCATTACAGGATTATAGAGAGAAAAATAAATCCTGTAAAAAGCAGATAAAGGCCGCAAAAATAGAGACTGAGAGAAATATTGCCAGGGAGAGCAAAAATAATCCCAAATTATTTTTCAAGTATATAAATGATAAGAAACTAAAAACAGAGAGTGTGGGTCCCCTTAGAAATAACATGGGGGTCATGGTGGAAGGAGATGAGGAAAGGGCCAATCTACTGAATGTCGCCTTCTCAACTGTTTTTACCCAGGAAAATCCCCTGGTGGAAGACACAATGAGGAATAATGTAAATTCTTTTTATAATGTCAGCAGTTTAACCCAGGAAGAGGTACGGCGCCGCCTCGCATCCACTAAGATAGATAAATCACCTGGGCCAGATGGCATACACCCCCGGGTTCTGCATGAATTATGTACGGTGATAGACAGACCGTTATTTTTAATATTTGAAGATTCACTGAGGACTGGTTATGTTCCACAGGAATGGCGCATAGCAAATGTGGTACCAATATACAAAAAAGGATCAAATAGCGATCCTGGAAACTACAGACCCGTAAGTCTAACTGCTGTGGTGGGGAAAATATTTGAGGGGTTTATTAGAGATGCTATCCTGGAGTATCTCACTGTGCACAACCTTATAACCCAGCGTCAGCATGGGTTTATGAGAGATCGGTCCTGTCAGACTAATCTGATTGGTTTCTACGAGGAGGTAAGTTCAAGACTGGATCTGGGGGACGCTGTGGATGTTGTATATCTGGACTTTTCAAAGGCATTTGACACCGTGCCACATAAAAGGTTGGTATATAAAATGAGACTGCTGGGAGTAGGAGAAAATCTGTGTATCTGGGTAAGTAATTGGCTTAGTGATAGAAAACAGAGGGTGGTCATTAATGGCACATTCTCAGATTGGGTTGATGTTACCAGTGGAGTGCAACAGGGGTCAGTATTGGGGCCACTTCTTTTTAATATTTTTATTAATGACCTTGTAGTGGGTTTACACAGTCAAGTTTCAATATTTGCAGATGATACTAAGCTGTGTAAAGTAATAAATACTGAGGTCGATAGTTTAGCATTACAGAGGGATTTGTGGAAGCTTGAGGGATGGGCAGAGAAATGGTTGATGAGGTTTAATGTAGATAAATGTAAAGTTATGCACTTGGGCCATGGAAACAAAAAGTATAATTATGTTCTAAACGGTCAATTACTTAGTAAAACTGAAGCTGAAAAGGACTTGGGCGTATTGGTGGATGGTAAACTTAATTTTAGTGACCAGAGCCAGGCGGCTGCTGCTAAAGCAAATAAAATAATGGGATGTATCAAGAGAGGAATAGATTCTCATGATAAAGACATAGTTCTGCCCTTATACAAATCCCTGGTCAGACCACACATGGAATATTGTGTACAGTTTTGGGCACCAGTATATAAAAAGGATATAGTAGAGCTTGAACGGGTGCAGAGGAGAGCAACCAGGATTATTAGGGGAATGGGGGGACTAGAATACAATGACAGATTACAAAATTTGGGATTATTCAGTTTAGAAAAAAGACGACTGAGGGGAGACCTCATTACAATGTACAAATACCTGAACGGACAGTACAAGGATCTCTCCAAAGATCTTTTTATACCTAGGCCTGTGACCAGAACAAGGGGGCATCCTCTACGCCTAGAGGAGAGGCGATTCTACCATCACCATAGACAAAGGTTCTTTACTGTAAGAGCAGTGAGACTATGGAACTCTCTGCCGCAGGAGGTTGTTATGGCGGACTCTATGTACATGTTCAAGAGAGGCCTGGATGACTTTCTGGAGAGAAAAAATATCACAGGTTATGTGGATAAAACATTTATTTAATTCTTGAAGGTTGGACTTGATGGACTTGCGTCTCCTTCCAGCCTTATATACTATGATACTATGATACTATGATACTGGGATTTTTACGCACAACCATCTCTAGGGTTTACAGAGAATGGTCCGAAAAAGAAAAAACATCCAGTGAGCGGCAGTTCTGTGGGCGGAAATGCCTTGTTGATGCCAGAGGTCAGAGGAGAATGGGCAAACTGGTTCGAGCTGACCCGTTACAACCAACGTAGGCAGAAGAGCATCTCTGAACGCACAGTACGTCGAACTTTGAGGCAGATGGGCTACAGCAGCAGAAGACCACACCGGGTGCCACTCCTTTCAGCTAAGAACAGGAAACTGAGGCTACAATTTGCACAAGCTCATCGAAATTGGACAGTAGAAGATTGGACAAAATTTGCCTGTTCTGATGAGTCTCGATTTCTGCTGCGACATTCGGATGGTAGGGTCAGAATTTGGCGTCAACAACATGAAAGCATGGATCCATCCTGCCTTGTATCAACGGTTCAGGCTGGTGGTGGTTGTGTCATGGTGTGGGGAATATTTTCTTGGCACTCTTTGGGTCCCTTGGTATCAATTGAGCATTGTTGCAACACCACAGCCTACCTGAGTATTGTTGCTGACCATGTCCATCCCTTTATGACCACAATGTACCCAACATCTGATGGCTACTTTAAGCAGGATAATGCGCCATGTCATAAAGCTGGAATCATCTCAGACTGGTTTCTTGAACATGACAATGAGTTCACTGTACTCAAATGGCCTCCACAGTCACCAGATCTCAATCCAATAGAGCATCTTTGGGATGTGGTGGAACGGGAGATTCGCATCATGGATGTGCAGCCGACAAATCTGCGGCAACTGTGTGATGCCATCATGTCAATATGGACCAAAATCTCTGAGGAATGCTTCCAGCACCTTGTTGAATCTATGCCACGAAGAATTGAGGCAGTTCTGAAGGCAAAAGGGGGTCCAACCCATTACTAGCATGGTGTACCTAATAAAGTGGTCGGTGAGTGTATAACAACTGTTGGAAAGTTTCGTACTATTCAAGTATAACAAAGATTATGGGGGCATGTATCATTATTTCTGCTAGAAAAATTGTCTAATTTTAGCGCCTTTTTACTCTGTCGTTTTTCAAGTACGCCTTGGCTGCACCTTTGTGCAGTGTGCCTCATGTATCATTGTTTCCCAGATGTTCCGTGCGAATTTTCACTTAGGTTTCACTTTTTAGCGCCATTTTTGCAAGAATCTGCACCTGGCCCAAAGCAGATGCAAAGGAACATGTTAAATCCCAAATTAACAGTAGTGTCCACTCCTGTATATAACCCCCTTATGTGGATTATGTCGGTGGATTTGAGACATTTGCAACAAAAAGTTTCAAAAAGAAGCCAAAATTTGCGCCTGCCAGGATAGGAAAAACTGAACATGTATCACAAGTAAAAAGACATGATCATACATAAAGTGCAAAAAAGAGCCGCCAAATGTCTCTAAAATTCACCACAGAGAGACAAAACAATGATACATGTGCCCCTATGAAAACAAAATTATTATTTAGTAAAGGTTAAAAAGAGAAAAAGTCAGGTAACAGCTCACCCCTTGACGACTGCAGTATTTTCAAAGTATTAATCCAGGCCAAGTGCACGGTGTATCCTCTATCACTGGTCCGGAATTTCGCAGTGATGCATGATAATGGCAAGAGGCTTAAAAAGCAAAAAGGAAAGCGGGGAATCCAGCATCCGTATACAGAGAATCCAAGGTAGACGACTGTTTAAAAAGTAATTCCAAAATTTTTATTCTTCAAAGTTAAAAAGTGCTTGTGCATTGACATGGGCACAAGAAAGCAAGCAGTGCGAGACACAAAAAAAATTTTGTGTCTGGCAATTTTTTTGTGTCTCGCACTGCTTGCTTTCTTGTGCCCATGTCAATGCACAAGCACTTTTTAACTTTGAAGAATAAAAATTTTGGAATTACTTTTTAAACAGTCGTCTACCTTGGATTCTCTGTGTACGGATGCTGGATTCCCCGCTTTCCTTTTTGCTTTTTAAGCCTCTTGCCAAAATTATTATTTACTTGTTCTTAAATTAGATATAATATTGTATACTATATTAATATGGATAAAAATAACATCACACTTTTATTATATGAATATGACAATTCCATATTTTATATAATTTATCATATTTTAAATAACATTTGAATGCCGCAGGCAGTTTTGCTGGGAACATTTAAAGAGTTAACACCCACAAAAGGTGCCAACAGGATGTTAATTATGGGGGATGCCATTCACGAAGCGGACCCCAAACATAATTTTAAGGTTTGGATATGGTCAAACTACTCTTCCTTTTGTCAAACTCTTAAGATGTCACTTGTCACTATTGAGGCTACTAAAGTCGCAGTTGGTATATTAGTTGGATAGGAAATTAATTTCACCAATGTTAAGCAAAAATTTAAACCACCGTTATTCAATCTTCCAATTTTCCATTAAAGAATTGCCTTTTTAAATCAGATTTACCTCTTATGTATCATGTGGGCCGCACAACAACCCAATGGACAGTGTGAATACTCTGGGGTAAATTCTTTGTAATATAAATATGTAAAAAAAAAAAAAAATCTTAATTTTTAAAGGTTTTTTTTTATCTACCGTATATACTTGAGTATGAGCCGACCCGAGTATAACCCGCGACCCATAATTTTACCACCAAAAACTGGGGAAAACTATTGACTCGAATATACGCCGAGGGTGGGAAGTGCATTGGTCACAGCCGCCCCCAGTATATAGCCAGCAAGCCCTCAGTAGTACATAGCCAGCCTGCTCCCAGTAGTATATAGTCAGCCTGCCCGCTGTAGTATACAGCCAGCCTGCCCCCATGTAGTATATAGCCAGCCAGCCCCATGTAGCATACAGCCAGCCATCCTATGTAGTATACAGCCAGCCAGCCCCAAGAAGTACACAGCCAGCGCATACAGCCAGCCAGCCCCAAGTAGTATACAACCAGCCAGCGCATATAGCCAGCCAGCCCCCAGTATTATACAGCTAGCCAACCCCTGTAGTATACAGCCATCCAGCCCCCAGTAGTATACAGCCAACCAACCCCCGGTATTAAACAGCCAGCCAGCCCCCAGTAGTATACAGCCAGCCAGCCCCATGTACAGTAATGGCCAAAAGTTTTGAGAATCACACAAATATTCTATTTTTACATGATCTGTTGCCCTCTGGTTTTTATGTGTGTTTGTCAGATGTTTTTATCACATACAGAAATACAAGTACAATCATATTATGAGTAACAAAAGCTTTTATTGACAGTTAGAAAGAGTTAATGCAGCATGTCAATATTTGCAGTGTTGGTCCTTCTTCTTCAGGACCTCTGCAATTCTCCTTGGCATGCTCTGAATCAACTTCTGAACCTAATCCTGACTGATAGCCGTCCATTCTTGCACAATCAATGCTTACATTCGTCACAATTTGTTGGTTTTTGTTTGTCCACCCGTCTCTTGATGATTGACTACAAGTTCTTAATCAATGGGATTAAGATCTGGAGAGTTTCCAGGCGATGGACCCAAAATCTTTATGTATTGTTCCCTGAGCCATTTAGTTATCACCTTTGCTTTATGGCAAGGTGCTCCATCATGCTGGAAAAGGCATTGTTGATCACCAAACTGCTCTTGGACGGTTGGGAGAAGTTGCTCTTGGAGGACATTCTGGTACCATTCTTTATTCATGGATGTGTTTTTAGGCAAGACTGTGAGAGATGACGATTCCCTTGGCTGAGAAGCAACCCCAAACATGAATGGTTGCAGGATGCTTTACAGTTGGCATGAGACAAGACTGGTGGTATCGCTCACCTTGCCTTCCCCGAACAAGCTGTTTTCCAGATGTTCCAAACAATCGAAAAGGGGATTCATCAGAGAAAATGACTTTACCCAAGTGCTCAGCAGTCCACTCCCTGTACCTTTTGCAGAATATCAGTCTGTCCCTAATGTTTTTTCTGGAGAGAAGTGCTTTCTTTGCTGCCCTCCTTGACACCAGGCCTTGCTCCAAAAGTCTCTGCCTCACAGTGCGTGCAGAGGGACTCACATCTGCCTGCTGCCATTCCTGAGCAAGCTCTTCACTGCTGGTAGCCCGATCCCGAAGCTGAAACACTTTTAAGAGATGGTCCTGGCACTTGCTAACTCTTCTTGGGCGCCCTGGAGCCTTTTTGGCAACAATGGAACCTCTCTCCTTTAATTTCTTGATGATGCGATAGATTGTTGACTGAGGTGCAATCTTTCTAGCTGCGATATTCTTCTCTGTTAAGCCAGTTTTGTGCAGTGAAATGATGACTGCACGTGTTTCTTTAGAGATAACCATGGTTAACAGAAGAGAAACAATGAAGCCAAGCACCATCCTCCTTTTAAAGTGTCCAATGGTGTGATTCTTAATCATGACAGATTGATCGCCAGCCCTTTCCTCATCAACACCCATACCTGTGCTACTGAAGCAATCACTGAAACAATGTTAGCTGCTCCTTTTAAGGCAGGCCTGCAATGAAGTTGAAATTTGTTTGGGGGGAAAAACTTCATTTTCTAGGCAAACATTGACTTTGCAATTAATTGATGTTAAGCTGATCACTCTTTAAAACATTCTGGAGTATATGCAAATTGCCATTATAAAACCTGATGCAGTAGACTTTGTAAAAATTAACATTTTTATCATTCTCCAAACTTTTGGCCATGACTGTAGTATACAGCCTGCCGGCCCACTGTAGTATGCAGCCAGTCTGCCCCCTGCAGTATACAGCCATCCTTCCCCCAGTAGTATACAGCCAGCCTGCCCCCAGTAGTATACAGCCAGCCCACCCAGCACTTGTATACTCACCCTACAGTGGCACCGATACTCAGCGCGGCTCCTCTTCTTTCTTTGTTCTTCTTTAGCAGCCAGCATGGACACGGCCATTTTATTTGCAGGCCCGCGCATTCTATGATGCGGCCCCTGGTGACATCATAGCATGCGTTGGCCGGAAGATCACATGGCCGCATATGGAGAGAGGTCAGCCCCTGAGCTCTCCTTATACACCCCCTGCAGCACCAGGATGTTATAGTACGTCCTGGTGTGCAAAGAGGTTAAAGGAAATCACTTGACAGTGAAGTTGTCCCACTGTCTTTATAAAAAAATTCTGCACATAATCCATTCCCCACACCCCCAAGATAATTTTCCCTCAATTTGAAACACAATAAGAGAACACGTGAATGATAAATATAGAATTTTACATGTGTTATACCAGAGAAGCCTTAGAATCATAGCATAGTAAGTATGAAAAAAGGGGGATTGATGTTATATAATTACTTGAGTGCTTGAGATCTATTTGTATTATGCTATGGGGGTTTTGAACTTAAGTCATTTTAAATGGTGCATAATCTTGCCAACCATGCAATCTCGCTGACAAAAATGGATGATATTTAGCAGTGTTATAAGGAATTCTGTAAAAAGAAGCACTAGAACATAACAGTCTATCATTTAAAGGATCAGCAATGTATGCCTTTCAATGCTTTGACCAAGCATATGTATTTCTCGAGTTTAGACTCGCTTCAAAGAAAAAGAAGTGTTATTTAGGCCAGTGTTATAGCTCATGTAAGTGTCATTTTTGAATGCCAAATGACCTGTAAAGGTTTTTTAGATATATTCAGATATTGCTCACAAGGGGTAACATAACAAGGTTTATTTGTAAATTTAAAATGCATGACATTTCTATCACATGTAAAAGTAGGGACACAGAAGGTCATCAATCATCAAACCACCCACAATGCCATTCTCTGTAACTAGCTCTCACTGTGACATATTTATCTTAGCTTTGGCTTTGCACTCCTGGCTTTTTTTTTACTTTTCCACTGGTCAGATGTGTCCTTTGCCCTTTGAACACATCTGAGTTTAGTTCTTCAGTGAATTTGTGATTTTTTTAAGAAAAGTCACACAAAGTTCTCCAAAAGTTGTATATGTGCATCTTTTCTGTGACTTTTGTTTAAAAAGTCACAACTTCCTCATCTGTAATAGAATGATAACTCAGGGTACACTGCAGAAAACTATATCATGCAAATTGTGAAAGGAGTTTGTCTTAAGTGCAAAAAAGTCACAAAAGTGGATATGCACCACAGAATGCTGCATATGCACCACGGCCTATCAGTTTGGTTTTATCCATTAGTTTTTGTATAGGAGTAATATAATTTTTACAACACTTTAGCGCCCTATACATTGAACTTACATGTGCCACCATGAAGTTCTCTCCACTTTGGAGTACATCTTTGTTGACACAAGCGTGTACAACATATTGGGCGGGGAAATGGTGAATTTCTGAAAAAATTGCAATTTTCACTTTCATTGTTCAGTTAATTAATAGTAATTATTAATAATTTAAACCCCTAAATAAATTAATTAATGGGTTTAGTGAGCATTTTAACTTACATATGTTGCATTTATTGATTTTCCTAGAATGAAGACAGTGAAACAAAAATTTTCTATTATTATTATTACTACTACTGTATTATTATTTCTTATATTGTCCAATAAATGACAAGCAAGAACAATTCAATAAAAATTCAATAAAACAAAAATAAGGGGCAGACCAGGGTTAACAGTCTGTACTTAAAAGGAAATGAGAGGCAGAAAGGAAAATTGAGATGACGGTTCATTTTGCAATGTTTAAAAGACTGATGGTGTCTGCATCAGTCCAAAATAATAAATCCACAACTGTACAGAGATAAAACAGATAACACAAAATATGAGCATACACTGATGGAATAAATGCATAAATAACCATTGGCAACAGGACACATTTTAAATCACTTCATGTAAATAGCTACCTTGATTTTAACAGTGCTCACCACAAACTTTAGCTACACAACATAATGTATGGGCAATTTAACCCCTAAACGCCAAAGCTACTTTTCACTTTCACCTTCATTTTTTCAAATCTGCCCTGTGTAACTATAAATGGTTATAACTTTGGAACGCTTTAACATGTCCAAGTGATTTTGAAAGTGTTTTCTCGTGACACTTTGTACTTCATGTTCGTAGAAAAATTTTGGTGGTATGATTTGCATTTATTTATGAGAAAATCAGATATTTGGTGAAAATCTGGAAAAATTCTCGAATTTTCGAACTTCAAAATGTTCTACTTTTTCCACACATAGTCATAACTGCAAAAAAACTTAATAACTAACATCAACAGAATGTCTACTTTAGATCTCCATGGTTTTTGTATGCATATTCTTATTTTTGTATTTTTTTGTTATAGGGCTTTGAACGTGTCATTTTTAACATTTTCACAAAAACGCAAAATCCTCCTATTGAGGGACCTGCTCATGTTTCAAGTCACTTTGAGAGGCTTAAATAAAAGAAAAACACCATAAATTACCCCATTATAGAAATTACACCCCTCAACGTACTTGATTGTTTTACAAGGGTTAAAACAAAATCTGATGCAATAAAAGTAAAAAAATTTTTGGCTACATGAATGTGTTTTTCATAAAATGTACAAATTATCAGTGGATAAAATACCAAAACGCTCCACAAAATTTCTCCTGAGTATAACAATACCCCATATGTGGTGGTAACCTGCTGTATGGGCACACGCCAGGGCATCGCAGGGAAACTGAGCCATTCAGAGCAGATTATGCATTGTCACATTTTATTACCTATGCAATCTTAATTTTTTTTGGCAATTTGGACATATATGGGCTTATTTTTTGTGACAGGAGATGCACTTTAGAAATACTTCATTTTAGTAGGTCATTAGCTTATTGATGAAATTTTATCAACTCTTGAATGTATGGGTTAAAAGAAAATTGTCAATTTTGGTTTCCTTTCTTTTTGTATTTTTTGGGGGTCGTACACCGTACTCTAAAAATACTATATTATCTTTATTTCATAGATCACTACGATTACGGTGATACCTCATTTATATAGTTTTTCATATATTTTTACAATTTTACTGGCAAAAAAGTAATATAGAGGAAATCTCATTTTATTTTTTGCATCACCATCTTTTCAGAGACATAACTTTAATATTTTTTGGTTGACAGAGCTAGTTTAGGGCTTATTTTTTAGGTGTTGAGTTTTCCTTTTCAGTGGTTCACCGAGCAGGTTCAGTAATATTTCTGAGTTATTTTCCATAATGTTACAGACACGGCAATACCAAATATGTAGGGTTTTTTGGTGATTTTGTGTTTTTTTTTTTTTTTTGCTTTATCAGATGTGTATAGGGAATGTTTGTGTTTAGGGGACTTTAACTTTATTTAATTATTTCTTTTTATTAAAATGTGTTTTTATTTAGTGTTTTTAACTTTTGGAATTTACTTTTACAGGTTGGCTTAAACAAGCAATCCACTGATCGCTTGTTCAAGCTCTTCTTCACTTAACACATTGTAATACAGATGTATTACACTGTGTAATGTAACACACTGAGCATGCTTCCGGAAGAAACCTTGCAATCCCCGGGCACTGGCAGACCCCGGGGCTGGAATCGCCCCCCCCCCCCCTTCCACGGTAAGCGTTGCGCGGGGGATTTGACAGGCGCTTTCCGATTCGCTTTAAATGGCCCATAAACTCTAGCACTATTACGTCAAATGTCGGGAAGGGGTTAAACACAGAAAAAACTGTTTTAGTGATATGATCAAACAGCAAGCCAAAATTCTTAAGGTACGCTTCAAAGCAAAACATTATCCGAAACAGATAATTCAGGATGCCTACAAAAAAAGGCAAACTTACCCAAAACCAATGCTTTAACCCACCAGCGAGCACTTCCTCATTAAAGCCTAATACATCGCCCATACTGAATTTTATTATTACATACAACATTAAACACGAGAACAGCAAACAGCTGTATTATCATATTAAATTATTATTATTACTTTACAGCAGCTAGTTCATCTCATATATATATATATATATATATATATATATATATATATATATATATATATATATATATATATAGGACCTATATATTTAAATAAATATTAGTGTGTGTGTGTAAGTATCAACTCTATAAAGACATATACATGAGCTCTATACCTTTGTGTTTTTCCCATAAAGACACATTTGTTGTCATGTCCTAGTCATTTCCCTCTCCAACTTCTCTCTGCACTCTTATTATTCCCTATCATAGCATCATATCATTCTAAATGCATGCGCATAACATTCTTTTCACCACACACAAGTGCCAGTCCGATCTGCTGGAGTTCCTGGGGGATTTCTTCTTTGGATTGTACTGCTGGTACTGCTCTGTGCATAGACTCTCACACCATCAGCTTTAAGAAGGTGAGTTGACTTGTTTTCCTTTTTCTGTTTTTGCTTACTAATTTTTAATGTTCTATTTTTTTTTCTGATTTTCATATTGTTAGGGATTTTTATGCAGGGCCCCAACAGCCCTCTTGACTTTTGTAAGGTGAGTCCTAATTAACCCTTTCATGATTGAACATAGAGACCAAGACATGTCAATCTCTTAGTCAAGATCTTCCACCGTTTAATAATCAAAATGCATAATATATATCAGACAGAAGAGTCATCAAAGGGGTGTTGTATGAATGGAGATAAGGACTTAGATTCTATTGGCCATTATGTTTTTGTACCAGCACATTCTGGGAAAAATGACTAGGCCTTGTTTACAGCCATGCTTATCTACACAATGGCTCCTAGAAGCTTCTTCATAACCAAAATAAATAACAAGAATACAGAGGCCCGAAGGACGCTAAGAAATGCCAAGGATATTGTGAAAAGGCAAACAGTTTAAATGAGAAAAATAGCTGAATTAAAACATTTAACTCTATAGCTTCTTAGAGGGAAGCATACCCCCCCCCCAAGGTGGCCGCTGTATCTAAGATGGCGGACAGTAGTCAAGATGGCGTCCGAAACCAGTGCGACCTCCTTAACAATTTCCCCCTTTGAGCTTTGCTGGCCTGTAACTCCATCCTGAGCGACCTCCTCAAGCTCCAGGTACCCACAGGTAGGCTAAGCCCGTACCTGCTGGACTTGTTAACTCTTCACCAGATCCCCTGGAGGCTGGTCACTCAGGGGTTACAGGCCCGCACACTCAAATCACATCACTGAGTTCCCATAGTCCATAGGTTTGTAAACAGGCAGCATCATCTTCCGCTCCGGGCACTTCTCCTGTCGTGGTTCTTACCGCTTGGACGGCCATCTGGGACATGGTGGACTTGATGAGGGGGACCACACAGCACACCATAAGTGACAAGAGCAAAATCACAATCCCCAATATCACCCCCACTTAAAGGAAACCCTTCCAATCCCCCAACCACAAAGTGAAGGGCAAAGTGTCCACCCCAGAGTTTCTCTTGAGTTCCCTGGACAGTCCTTCAATCTTTTCACGAGCATGGGTAATGGATCCATAGGGGGCGATGTCATCTGGGATGTATATGCGACAAGCCACTCCCACCATCTTACAGACTCCTCCCTTCTCAGCAAGGGTCATGTCCAAAGCCATGCGGTTCTGGGAAGCATCTCGGATATAATTCATAAATCTCTGTTGATTACAATAAAAAACAGTTACCCAACCAACATCTTTGCTCATAGCTCTCTGGGGAATAATGGACTCTAGACCTGCCCATATCTGACTGTGGGCCTTGTACTCATCTGGGACCCCCCCTTGGTGCTCCCACTGTATCTATATAAACGTTGTCATCTAGGTGCTTCTCTCCCAGACCTCCAGAATCCTTTGTGATTCTCTACCTTTTCTTATGTGTCTGATCAACCTTATCCCTGGGGATCATGAGGAAGGAATGCACAAACCTTATCACCGTGCACTCACCTTCCCAGCCTCTAGGCCTGACCTGACTCTCCTATCCCCACAAATCCAGTACACATCAGAAACTGCTAATACAGGGCCACCTCTGCTGTCAATGTTAAAGAAGGTCATTGTCTTGTTGCACCAACCGTAGGTAAAGTCTCCTACCCTGGGGGCATCCTGGTCACCCCTATAGATACAGTGATAGTCATGGTTGGGGTGTCCCTGAGCATACAGTCAGTCAGACGAGACCAGCTAGCAAGAAGAATAAGTAAGCATGGAATAGAAAGCGTGGAAGCATGCTGACTTCCCTCTAGCTTCACAGACGTGGCACTGGTCAGCAGGACTTGGAAAGGACCGTCGTAGCGAGGCTCCAGACTCTCTCTCTGGTGTCTCTTTACCACCACGTAGTCTCCAGGCTTCAGGTTATGCGTCCTGAGGTCTCTGTCTGGATCTGAAAAAGGAATCAGAAACACTTTTGCAGAGCTTTTCCAAGGCCTGGCTCAACTGTGTGGCACATTCCACCTGGTTTCCTGCCATCAGCTATAGGATCTGTGGGAAGTAGGGGCCTAGTCTGGGTGCACAGCCAAAAAAAAAAAAAAAAGTACTTCAAAGGGGGACAATCCCATCTTTCTTTTGGGGTTGGTCCGCAATGGTTTCCCTGTTTCTTCCATGGCCTTCTGGATCTCTAACTTAAGAGTGCCGTTTAGTCTTTCAATCCCACCACTAACTTGGGGATGCTAAGGGGTGTGCAGGGCCTGTTCTACACCCAGGAGGGACAAGGTTTCAGGTCTTTACCTGTCCAGTGAAGTGGGTTCTGCGACCGGACTCTATGGTCTCTGGAAGTCCAAACCTGCAGAAAAATCTCACTCACCAACTTCTTTGCCTCAGCTCTGGCAGTAACCTTGGTCATGGGAGAAGCTTCTGGCCACCCTGGAAAGAGATCAATGCACACAGGCACGTATTCCTACGTACCATTTTTTGGTAGCTGGGTAAAATCCATCTGCAGTCTCTGGAAGGCATACAGCAGCTTGGGTGTCACCTTCTTTGGGGTCTTTACCACCTTACCCGGGTTGTGGCGGGCACAGACTATAAAGGCTTTCACTAGTCTAGTGACAGGGGTAGTAATGCCCGGGCAAACCACTTGCGGTTTATGAGCACTAGCATGGCCATTTGGAATATGTGTGTGTGTCCGTGGGCTACTTGACTTACTGTCGGGTGCAGGGCTCTGGGCAGGCACACCCTCTCTCCCAGCATCCAGGTCCCATCAGCATCTGGGCTCCAGCTTTCCTCCACTCTTCCTTCACTTCTGATGACACTCGGGCCACCAGGGACTGGAACACCTGTGGATCAAACTTTTAGCTCAGAACTCACCGCTGAGACTTCAGGACAGTCTCTGGGCTCCATCGGTGCAGCTGCCTTCGCCATCCTGTCAGCCACATACTTGCCCTTGGCTTGTGGAGTCACCAAATTGTGTGTGCTTTTACTTTTATTATCCCCACCTCTTGTGGAAGTAAGAGAGCATCCATTTGCTCTTTAAACAGCGTGCCATGCTTAAAGGGGGTCCCTGCAGAGGTGAGGAAATCTCTAGCCTTCCATAAGGGTTCATAGTCGTGTTTAGACCCCAGGACTATACCTTGAGTATAGATGTTTGCCCTTTTACCTTCCACCAGCTGTAGCGCTTCCCTGAGTGCCATCACTTCACCTCCTGCGCTGACCTGTGTGGAGGGAGTGGTTCTGCTTGTACTACCTCATGTGCGCCACTGACCACTGTATATCCAGCATAGAACCGTCTGTCTTCTCCTGCAGACCTGGAGCCATCTATGAGAAAAAACTCAACATCTGGGTTAATCACCCTTCTCTCCCCCCTCTCTGAATCCTGGAAGACTGGCGATAGAATGAAGGATTCAGAGCTGTGCACCTTATCAGTGTATCCTGGGGAATCAGGAGTGCACACTGGAGTCTGAGCTGTCTGGCCTTTGCTCAGATGCTTGGACTGTACTTGGGTGAGGACACTGTGCAAGGTATGTGGGGTTTGCACTGTAACTGAGTGATCTAGGATCAACTCACTGGCCTTGGTGAGCAGATTGCTGGCTGCAGCTACTAACACATGAGGGGCTCCCCTCACGACTGAGTCTAACCGGGCCTAATAGTGGGCCACTGGGGAGGCCACCGCGTTCCTGGGCTAGGACACCTGTCTCCTAGATACTCCGTGCAAAATAAAATAAAAGGTCTGGTTCAGTGGCATGTGCCCAGGGCCAGGGCAGACTTGCCAGCTTAGGGCTATGGAATGCATCAATTGCCTCCTGACTAAGGGCAAATGGGGAAGAGGCAATTCAGTCAGAAAGGGGCAGCATTGGGCTGGAGGTAGCAGACCTTATTCCAGGCTGCAGGAGCTGGCCAGTCCTAGAAAAATGTGAAGAGGCTTAGGGCCTCAGGGCAGGGGCACATTCTGGACTGCCAGCTTTCTTTCCGCTGTCAGGTGTCTGCCTGTGGCTGAGAAGCAGTGGCCTAGGAAGACCACCTTCTCCTGGCAGTACCGGAGTTTGTCTCTGGGAACTTTGCAACCCTTCTGGAACAGAAAGCACATAAGGTCAATAAATGCATCCTGGCAAACGAAAACAGTAGGTCCTCCGCATACTGAAAAGGAGAACATCCAGTAAGGGGCTAGTCTGCCAGTCTACTCCCTGTAGGGCCATGTAGTTCTTGGCTGGGTGAGTTTTACCCCCCCCTGTGGGAATCTACATCAGGAATACTAGAATACTGAACTGGTAAAGGCAAATAGGTACTGGCAATCCTCATGTAGGGGCACAGAAAGGAAAACATTTGCCAAATCAATAACAGTGAATAATATGTCACTCTCAGGGACTGCTGCCAGTTTGGGCTAGGGACCACTGGGCTTCAGTACACTCATTGGCAGCTTGGAGGTCATGGACCATGCTACATGTATCCGGTTGTTCTTTCTGAGTCTTTTCTTGACCGGGAATGGGCTAAAATCATCATCGGACTAGCAGGGGAGAGTTCTACAATGAAAGGCGATAACTCTGTTTGGGGGGGCTGTTCTCGCTGACATCCTTGTCCGTAACCACCCCCCCCCGTCTTGCCCTGTGGGGGCCGTCTCCGCCACTCACTAAAGTAATGTCTCCTCCCCGCAACGCCCACTTGGGTTGGCCGGTTGAGACTTCCGGAGATGTTGTCAATCTCACTTTGGCGTGGTCTGTGAAACATCCTCTATTCCCTCTGAACGTTAATGTCAGAGTCCTCCACCTCATCTCCAGCCCAGTGTTCTGTGCTACCTATAAAGTTCTGGCCAGACTCCAACGTCTCAATAAAATCCAGGTACACTTAAGATGGTTTTTAATCAAAAAGGAACAAAAGTCAGTCATAGGCTCTGTAATACAGTTGGGGGCTTGTTCCTGCTTAGTCTGTTCGTGGGTTACACAGGAGGACATCACATCATACTGTATCCCTGTTCCACAACCAAATAAATTCCTTCAAGTCTTTTTTAGATTGTCAGGGAGAAGTCTAAACGCAGCGATCTGCCCCCTTCTGTAAACAACTTCAGCTTACTGTAGCGTCAAGGTCAGAACAGAACACAAAGTGATAACACAGCTCAGACAGAGCCCAAGATTTTTGGAGAACTTCAGCGTCAAGGCCATGTACATGTCTTCACAAAACAAAACGCAGCTCCAACAGCCCCCACCCTTTTGTTAACCCCTTAAATGCCAGAAAGCAGGTGCCGGAGACATTGTAACACTTTTTCATAGTAAATTTTCTCTAATTGTCGGGATCAATAAATTTTAATAATACTCAAACAACCTCCCACACTCCAAGACCCCTAGCAGACGCCCCAAGCATGGTCAGCTGTTATCCTACAAAGCCCCACAACAGCTTTTATGGTTGCCAACAGCAATCAACTTTCAGGGACTTGAAGGGAATATAACTTAAAATGGCCGCCACTGAAAAATAAACTGACTTAAGATGGCCGCCACTGAAGAATGGTAGGGCGTGTCATCTTCTCTAACCACCAGATACAGGGGTGGAGTCTGGATTACAGGGGCCATTTTTCACTCCAAGGAAAATATAATTAAATCTCTTTTTCCTCAAATTCTTTCCACATCAAAAACTTTGAAATGTCCCTTATCGCCCGTCTCTTTCTTCATTGGGCACTCTGAAGGATTCCTGTCACTCTGTCCTGGTCCGTCCGTCAGTCAGAGGCTCTAAGTGTCTGTTTGCAAATCAAGTTTTCCCACTTGTACAATCATCAGATCATCTGACACATCCCAAAACCTTCAAACCTTCAATACTTTTTACTTCAAACCCAAAACTACCAGCCCTTATGTCCGATCATGTCAACTTGCACTTTTCCATCAGTTCTACTTATCTCAACAACCTTCTGTCTACTTACATCATGCCAATCTTCTGTCTACCTATATCTTTTTGTCTGCAATGCACTTGGCTCAATTCCAATTCAGCACTCATCATAAATGCCTACTACTGCAACACAACCAAACTTGTCCCCACAGACACAGCGAATGCCAACACCTCGATTTACTGACCCCAAAGAAACTAGATACCAGACATCCACAGAGGACTCTACACCAAGTCAACTCTGACCTGTCACTACTCTTTCACCGACTACACCAAGTCCACTCTCTTACCGACTCTTTACTAAGTCACTACTAGTTCTTACAGTCCCACGAGGCTGTTCAGACTCCCAAAAAAAAGAAAGCTAAACACACACTTGATCAGAGCGGGTCTCCGCTGCACGTGCACAAATTGAGCTCTATACCTCTATGGGTAACCCTATTGGCACCAGTCAAACAGTACTAGACACTATGATAATCACAACAGAATATCTCCCACTCTCCCACTCTAGCATTGCAGACATCTAAGGGTTACTACTTCCCGTCTCACTGCTTCAGCTAACACCACAGACTGTCTGACCCTCCGTCTCTGTCCAGTCTCTGTCCAGTCTCTGTCCATCACCTTACAAAGTGGTTCTTTGCCAAAAACTATGAGCTTAGGTTACAGTGAACAACAGTGGCAAATACATAACACAGAGACAGTCTTACCCGGTCCGTCCAACCAGTGAACAAGAAGTGACATATCAAGGTAGACAAGAAAAATGAATATCTTACCCTGAGAGCTCTCTGGTCAGTTCTGTTCACCGAGCCGGCGGGGACTCTTCACGGAGGCTGTCTCGGTGTTGTTGTTGCTTACTCCTAAGCCCACCCAGGGACGCCAAATATTGTTAGGGATTTTTATGCAGGGCCCCAACAGCCCTCTTGACTTTTGTAAGGTGAGTCCTAATTAACCCTTTCATGATTGAACATAGAGACCAAGACATGTCAATCTCTTAGTCAAGATCTTCCACCGTTTAATAATCAAAATGCATAATATATATCAGACAGAAGAGTCATCAAAGGGGTGTTGTATGAATGGAGATAAGGACTTAGATTCTATTGGCCATTATGTTTTTGTACCAGCACATTCTGGGAAAAATGACTAGGCCTTGTTTACAGCCATGCTTATCTACACAATGGCTCCTAGAAGCTTCTACATAACCAAAATAAATAACAAGAATACAGAGGCCCGAAGGACGCTAAGAAATGCCAAGGATATTGTGAAAAGGCAAACAGTTTAAATGAGAAAAATAGCTGAATTAAAACATTTAACTCTATAGCTTCTTAGAGGGAAGCATACCCCCCCCCCCCCCAAGGTGGCCGCTGTATCTAAGATGGCGGACAGTAGTCAAGATGGCGTCCGAAACCAGTGCGACCTCCTTAACACATATGTAACATGTTATACACATGGGTTAGTATGATTATGGAAAAACTTGATTTATATACACAGTGGAGGGAATTTACTAATTCCCTTGCACCAGAATTCTGGCATTATTCTAATCTAAAATGCCTTGAACCACATTAACTGTTTTTTGTACATTTTCCCAACTTGTAATTTCCCTACTGTTAATCATTCCCTCTAAACTAATAGTGGAGAATATGTTGGCAAGATACCTTAAAAGGAAACCTGTGAGCAAAAGTGAAACTAATGTATTATTGGCAGTACCTTATGAATCATAATAACACCTTCCAGATAATTTTTCTTTTATAGCTCAAAGTGATCTCATTAGAGATGAGTGAATTTTATTGGATAAAGTGGAATTTGATCCAGATTTCATATAAATTTGATTGGGCATGCATCTAAATTTCCTGACCTTTGTGCTAATGAAGTTCTGAGACGACATGACTTCCTCATAGTTGTGGCAGAAATAGTGCTAAGACCACAATGCTCTAAAACATTAACTGCCCTCCTGGAGCTCCGACTCGGCCTTGAGTAGTGAGCAAGAGGTGCAGCTACCAGGGAGTTTCTGCAAGACGGGGCCCTTCCTCAAAGCTTAGGAGCAGAAGGATGCATTTCCCCCCATGCTGGGTAAGGTTTCAAAGGGTCATGGCTTCAAAACCCCTCCAGTCTTCCCACAATCTTCCTGAGTATAGACCTAATGGGATAAATTCTTCCCTGACTATATTACTATATATATATATATATATATAGTAATAAATAACATGTTCTGAGCTTTTCTTCAATGATGGGCTTCATAGATTTATACAGCTAATTTTCATATTAATTTAAAACTAATCTTCTTCGCATTTTTCCCTCTTTACTTCCTCCTTATACAGCCAACACTTCCATACCCCCCTTTTTAATCCCTGTGTTATTTCTTTTTTACACAATGCACTTTTATATCCACTTCCTTCTCACAGTTTGTCTCCCTCTTTTACACAAACTGCACCAATATGCCCCCTCTTTCTCCAGCCTGCATGCCATGTCCCACTTTTATATAGCTCATATCTCTATATCTAACATCAAGCAACCTCCATGTTCCTCTTTCTTCCGCCTGCCTCCTCCATTGTCACTTCTTTCTAAGTCATACATCTTCATGTCTTCTCTTAAAACCATCTGAACCTCCTTGTCTCACCCCTTTAACAAGCCTTTACCTGATCACTGCATTTTTTTTCCAGCCCTCAAGTCCATGTCCCCCTCTTTCCCCAACCTGCACTTGACATCATCAGGATACCTGTAGATCCACATTAACATCCACATTAACATGAAAACTAGTAGAGAAAAAGCAGTCACATGCTCCATATTCCAAGTTGAAGATGCTCAGAATAAAGAGTATGTCCGGGTAAAATACTGCCATATGTCAACAGTACAGAGCCTCTAAGAATCTGTGTGCTTCCATAGAACATCTATTTTTCAAAAATGTATCTTCAAACTATACTGAATACAAAATATTTTTTAAAAGTTTATTATTTTAAACCTCACATGGTTTCTTCCTCCGAAAATATCAACAAGAAAGTCTCTACTGTATCCTAAGTTACACATAGAGATAAAATATGTGAGGCTTGTTAACATAGGTGTAATAATTGTTATTACGGCGTTCCATGTAAAAGAACTTATGCTACATTGTATTGAAACCTGTCCTCTTGCGGATAGAGCACTTGCATTCTTGCATACTGCTTTGTGTTAACAGGTATCTTGTTTGCCAAGGTAGGTGATGGTGAGTTTTGAACATTGTTTTGATTTAATTATTTTGTTAATATAATTGGATACTGGTTGAATTTCATCACATTCTCCCATTTTCTCAGTATTCACAGGACTAAACAAATCCAGATGTCACTTGTCATTAAGTCGGATCTAGTTTTCTGTTGTTAATTCAGTTGTCATTCACACTATGGTTTGAGAAACTTAACAAACTCTTTACAAAAGCTCATTTATGATGGATGCCATCTGGCCTGATAGAAGGAAACAGATATTGATTTTTAATATTTTCTTCAAACCTGTTTACTGTGGGATAATACAGCAGCTGTGTGACTGCTTGTCTCAGAATGAAAAGGATTATTACCAGCGGCTTTTGATGAGATAAATTACCTAGAATCACTGGAATGGCTAAAGGGTATACTTTGATGTTATGTCGCTTCATTTACTCTTATGACTAAATGATTATTGATTTTATATTTTTAAGCTCTTGAAACGTGAAAATACGTTGGTGTGGAAGCCTAGATCTGTTCGTTTTATTAATTTATTTCTTCAGGGCATAATTCACTTTGGACCAGGTTTTGAAGGTTTTTGGGTTCATGACCGGCTCCAGGTACAGTTGTAAAGAAATGGCTTATTTATATAGTCATTGCAAGCAGTCTCAAAATCAATATAGTCTGGGATTGGATGATTAAACCAAGTCCCTTTGTGAGATTCATTCCTGTAGCTACCTCTGAAATGATCTTGAGTGAAGCAGATTCATATGATCAAGTCTACAAATACTAAGTTTGTTCAAGTTGAAATATTATTTTTTACTCATCTTTTTACTGAATGACATTTCAGCAGCCAGGGAAAACGTAGTTGATTGACTACTTCAATGAAATCACTAATCTGCATTCAAAGAGCTGCCTCCAAAGACTACTTAGATTTTCCATGGATAGATTTAACTACTGCTTTGATCAGTTAGTCCCAGTTTGCAATGGATTTAGGTCTCTGTACTTCTGTCAGCAGTAGGAATCCAAGGTGTACACTAAACCTTTAAATAGTCTTTATAGTTCAAAACAGCTATTTGCCTTTTGCATACAGCAAACACCTACATACTTCTGTGAAGACTGATTTTTTTTAACACCATTTAACATGATGCTAGAATAAATGCTTCACTGAACTGTGCTTCCGCATCTGTCAATCAATAGAAGTATTTAGTAATTGCCAAAGAAAAACAAATTTGAGCAATTCCCTTCAGTGTAAAATTCTGTGTTTTATGCATGTGGCTTTGTAAATACTATTTTAGGTTTGGTAGTTTTAACATGGTCTTTGAATTTGCAGTATTATATAATAAAGAAAGTGATCTGTATATAAAAATGTATCCTGATTGTGTTTCTTATCATGTTTACAGCAGGCAGCAGAAGAAATAGATTATTAAATGTCCATTCCATTATAGCAGATGGTCAACCTTTACAATTGATGCTGTATTTTCAAACTATTTTGTAATTTGGTATTGCTTGCCTAAACATTTTACAAATATCTTTGAATTCATAATTGTATAATTATAATTCAATTGTATAATTGAATTACGTGAAAAATTTTACAAATATATGAATACAAATCAGTATTCCAGATGTGTACATATGAATTTGTTTTCATATCATATCTTGAGCACCACCAGGGCCACCCAGACTCAGCATAATTGATAAAGCAGTAAGTGAAAAACTTTTGACTTCTACAAATGTGGTTTAATAGTTGTTAATCATACTGAGGCCTCGTGTACACAACAATTTTATGTTGTTGGTATTGAAACAAACAACAAACTGCAATTTCCAGCAGTACCTGGAAAGAAGTCACCAGTGGTTGAAATTGATGTCTAATAGTTGGTTTAAAGAGGTTTTTTCCTTATACATATAAAATAATTGAAGGGATTGATCAGAGATAGAAGCATCATATTAAATATAATCTCAATTTTTATATTACATTATTCTTGTGGTTCCTAAAGCTACAGAACTACAGCCAATTAAAGAAATAAGTGTGAAATGAATCTTTATCTGCAGATCTGGTTTCCATCTATGTTTTTAACTGTCCATATTTTGGTTCTGCAGCATAGTCCAAGACTAATGATAAAGATGACATTTTTATCTTCGATACGACAACAAAACCATGATTCAAGGTCCCAGATAGATTCTTCATATATTGCATGATGCAATTTCAAATGATAATAAGATCAGGGCTATGGGCATATGTCCCATGGGGAAGGCCATTAACCACTTCCCGCTTTGCGTCCAATATATCGGACGTTGAGCGTAGTGACTTAGCGCTCAGCATCCGATATATTGGAAGCAGAGCCGATGCCGGCTCAGCTCAAGATCTGAGCTGAACCGGCATCGGGAAACACGGGGTGCCGGCTGTGACTGATAGCCAGCACCCCAGTGCAACACCCGCAGTCGGAGTGAGCTCCAATCGCGGGTGTTTAACCCGTTAAATGCCGCGGTCAGTGCGTTAGGATTTTTTTCCACACGATCAGCAACCCCTGCGATGTTTTTTTGGGGGGGGGGGCGTCGATCGAGTTGCCTGTAAGAACTGCCTGTAAGATGGTGTCAGTGACGTCATCTTACAGGCACAGTGTCAGCCTATGCATTTGCATAGGCTGACACGGCTAATACCCTGCAATACATCAGTATTGCAGAGTATTACCATAAACAAGCAATCAGATGTTCCATGGTGGAAACTTTAAAAACGTTATAAAAAATGTTTTTCGATAAAAAATAAAGTAAGAAATCTATAAAAATGCCCATAAGCCCCATAACATACCCCATAACATATAAAGTAAAGTAAATAATTATTAAACCCGCATGATGAACGCCGTTAAAAATTTTTTTATAAACCCTCCAAACATTATAATTTTTACCTATTCAATCCCACAAAGAATGCAATAAAAGTGATAAAAAAAATGTACTTCAGAATGATACTGGTGCAAAGTACAACATGTCCCGCAAAAAACAAAAAACAATCAACCAGCCCCATAGCCAAAAAAAAAATGTTATGCCACTTGGAAGACGGCAATGCAAAAATGATAGATTTTTCCCACATTAGGGTTTTATTTGACAAATTTAGTAAAACATAAGAAAAAATATTCATGTATGGTATCCCCATAATCGTATCGACCCATAGAATAAAGATAACATGATTGTTGGGCTATACGGTGAACACCAAAAAAAAAAGGAAACAAATCCAGTAGAGAATTCATGCTTTTCTATTCATGCCCTCAAAAAAAGTTCCTAAATTTTCAACAATAGGGGAATCCAACCCCAAAATGGTCATACTGGAAAAAGCATCTCATCTCGCAAAAAAAATGCCATCACATGGCCCCAATAACGCAAAAGCTAAAATCTTACTGCCTTCAAAAGGGGCCAATGAGGAAACTAAAATCCTGGCAGTTGCAGGGTGCTCCTTCCCTTCTGCGCCGCACTGTGTGCCCATAAAACAGGTAATGGCCACATGTGGGGCGGGGAGTCTGTATTCGGGAGAAATTGCAGAACAGATTGTATGGTGGGTTTTTATTTTTATCTTTTGGAAATTTGTAAATTTTAGGGCTAAGTGAACGTATAACCATCAACATTTGACCATTCTAAAATTCAATTACTATGAAGATCTCAAGGGGTTAACAATATTCCAAAAAGCTGTTTCTGATAGTTTGAGGGGTGCAGATTTGAAACTGTGCTGATTATATAGGGGGTTTTGATGCCAAGTATGTAAAAATTTCATTCAAAACTGTATTCATCCCCAAAATAGTCAATTCTGAAAATCCGGAAAAGCAATATTCAATTTGTAAGCTGCGTGACATCAAAATAAATTATCCAGACATTTCAAAAATTATGAAAATGTAAAGTAGACATATGGGAAATGTTATTCAGCAACTTATTTAGGTGGTAAATCTATCTGTCTGAAAACGCAATGATTTTGAATTTCAAAAATGTCAAATTTTTCAAAAGATTCATCATTTTTTCTTTTTTTTGTAAATAAACGAAAAACTTAACAACCAAAATTTACCACTAATATGAAGTACAACATGTGGGGAAAAGACATTCTCAGAATCACTTTGATAAGTAACAGTGTTCAAAAGTTATAACCATATATAAAGCGACGCAAGTCAGAATCCAAAAAATGGGGCTGAGCCTCAAGCTACAAAATGGCTGTGTCCTTAAGGGGTTAAGTGTAATTAGGACATCCATTGTAATCAGGTTGGGTCACATCCTCTTACTTACAGACCCTGCAGTATTAATCAAGAAAGTGCCTAAAACACCTGTTGCATTCAAGAAGGTGACATATTTACAGTGTATGATTTCATTGGAATGAGACATAAATCTCATATCTAGGAATATCTCTGACATCCTCAACAGAACCTTTACATGACCATAATTACATGCCATAATTAAAAACAATACCAGACAAACATACTATATACAAATACATTTTCATGCTGATCAAGGAAAATAGTGATCCTTAAATGATGACACCTATAATACCTATAATTCTCTACTATTTTAGGACAGTACCCCTGCTATTGTCTGGTACCTTTCTAAACAGCTTGCAAAGGATTCTCAATAATGTTGTTTTGGCAGATAAAAAGCCCAGAATTAGATTCAATAGGTAGATCTAATAGATAGGTATCTCCAATTAATTAATTCTTCCCTGTTTTTTACATATCTGTGTGCTGTCATTTTATGAAAATCTTTAATGATTACTTCCAGTTGACAGAAATCTGACCATGAGGAACCATGAGGAACTGATACAGAAAGTATATAGGAAAATTATATAACTTTTCATTATAAAAACGATAATATTTATTTGCTGAAATGGGAATACCTCTTTAAGAATTAGGTATGCCTCAATAACAATACATCTTTATTTATATAGCAGCATCATAGTCCACATACTTTTTACAGATCATGGGGTACACATACAAATAAAATAAGAGTTTACAGAGCAATAACATTGTCTGATGAAACGACAGGAGTAAGGACCAAGCTTGCAAGAGCTTTCAATCTTGCCACACAAGCAGTTCTTTTCTTGTCAGATATCGCATCATAATACAGAAATAAGAGAAATAGGTTTGCATCATAATATCAAGTCATTAGAATCGGCTAGTGCGGAAGATTAGAAGCATTAACCCATCAAATAAAACCATCTAACTAATGATTCAACTGTTAAGTACAGCTACCACAAAGCATATTGTTTCACTTTAAATGACTACAAACAGTCAAGCCAGTTGTACCTGTATGATAAAACAATAAAATCATACATTAATTAAAAATATATACATATATATATATATAGATAGATAGATATGAAATATCAAAGATGCGAAAATGAGTTCATTTTCATCAAGACTGGCTCTCTTAGACATCTGGCTTTTTTTGCCGAATGTGCCAGTATTGTAAATATGGCAGTATTATGGCAGCAGTCACAAACTGCAGTTGTTACCGCATAATGGGGCTTATTTACTAAGGGACTACAGAACGCACTATTGTCGGATTTTGGAAATTTTCGATTTGTGCCGCTGTGACAGCTATTTAGAAGGGGATTGTGGTGCACACGATTGGATTTTGGTGCCCTGCGCAGGCTTTCATCGGGGGATGGGCAGTCGGACTGAGCGCGAGATTTAACTTTAAAATTGTATCGCAAAACATGCACTTTCATAAGTTTTTATTAACATTTTTCAACAAACATTGAAATAGAAAACACAGAGGTCGAGACAGTATTATCAATACACAAGACATTGCCAAGTATGTTTTGCATTCAAAAATTGTACATGCGGTAGATCACAGTACATCTGGGCGACTATTTAGAGAGTTTGGCAAGCACAAAACGCCATGCATATAACAGGTAGTCTTCCATAGTTAAGAGTCCTGCCTAGAAAATAAAAGGTAGACAGAGCAGAAGGGATCCAACAGAGGACCAGACTGGCTTAGTCCGCTGTTGAGGGCCCCTGAAATATTATAAAATAAGTGAAACATAGTACAATGTAAAGTGGTATTTGCCTATTATGTGGTGCGACATCTAGATCTCCTGTTGTTAGACTGTTGCCTCCTGTCGCATGAGACCACAATGTCTTGCAATCTATTATATTGCTTCCATGAGCAGTAAGGAAAACCTCAATAATTGGCTAATTAGCTAATATGGAGAATAAAAGAGATGATGTTTTGTCCATGGTTCCCATATTTTGTTAAACAGTTTAATTTTCCCCTTACCCTGATCAATGGTAAGTTCATAACTATAAGTAGTATTTATTGACGACACTACCTCTTGAAGAGTGGGGGCAGCAGCTGATTTCCACTGTTTAGCCAAGCAAATCCTTGCTAACGTAAGTATCTTGCAAACAAGGGATTGCTTTTTAACTGGGATGTTATCTCTATTAAGTTGGAGAAGCATCAATTCAGGAGAGATAGGTATCCTATTCCCAGTTAACGATCAGACAAGACATGCACTTACACTGGGGATGGCTGGCTATATACTGGGCATTTGCTTGCTGTATACTGGGGGCTAGCAGTTGGCTATATAGTGGGGGCAGGGGGCTGGCTTTATAATGAATGCTAGCTGGCTATATACTGGGGACATTGGACTGGCTATATACTGGTGGCAGACTGGTTGGCTATATACTTGGGCTGGCTATACTGGGGGCTGACTATATACTGAGCATGGCTGGCTATATACTGAGGGCATAGTTGCTGGCTATATAGTGGGTCTGGCTGGCTATATATTGAGGGCAGGCTGACTGGCTATATAATGGGCTTTCTATATACCGGGTCTGGCTGGCCATATACTAGGGCTGGCTGGCTATATACTAGGGGCTGGATGGCTATATACTGGGGGCAGGGGGATGGCTATATAGTGGGTGCAGGCTCTCAGGCTATACACTGGGGACGAGCTGGCTTTATATTGGGGGCAGTGGGCTGGCAATATTCTGGTGGCTGGCTGTCTTTATACTGGGGGGCTGGCTATATACTGGGGGCAGGGGACTGGCTATATACTGAGGGCAGGTTGGCTGGCTATTTACTGACGGCTAGCTGGCTATATACTGGGGACAGGAGACTGGCTATATACTGGGAGCTGGCTGGTTATGTACTGGGGGATGACTATATACTAGGGCTGGCTGACTGTATACTGCAGGCTTCCAATATTCTTGGGTCTGGTTATTTACTAGGGGCTAGCTGGCTATATACTGGGGGGAAGGGATCTGGCTAGCTATGTACTGGGGAGCAGCAGCTGGCTACCTATATACTAGGGAGCTGGTTAGCTATATACTGGGCTAGGGGGCTGGCTGTAAACTGGTGCACAGGTGGCTGAATAGCTATATAATGGAGGGAGACTGTGACAAATGTGTTTTCCACTCTAGGCTTATACACAAGTCAATAGGTTTTCCCAGCTTTTTATGGTAAAATTATTTATGGTACCTACAGAGGCAGGCACTTCATGGTTCCAGGGGAATTTAATTTTTATTCTTTCATATTGTTCACTAATTTATTATAAGATGATTTGGAAAGATGAACCATAGGTGTGGTATGTAAAAAAGTTCAATATTTTGAAGAAATTAAATATACAAATGAGATATTAATTCTGTCAAGGAGTGTTAAAGAGGACCTGTCACCCCCAAAAAGACCCCCCAAAAATATGCCCCCCATAATACTCTCCCCAGCCCTTTTATATCTGCCAATTTTTTTAAAATTTATGTTGGGGAACTTGGTTGCAACTGATATGACCTCTTACCAAATTTATTTACCCCTTTATTCATGAAGGGGCTGGCCGACACATCCCCAACACGCCCCGTCAGCGGGGACCTTTAGGAGAAGTCGGAACCCTCTGCGAGCCCTAGCCGCGCCGCACTGACAGCGGCTGCAGCTCCTTTGTCATAGCCCTGTCCACGCTGCACTGACAGTAGCTGCGGCTCCTTGTTCATAGCTCTGGCCATGCCAGACTGACAGCGGCTGCAGCTGTGCTTATTGACAGCAAATGCTATATAAATTCGGCCGCTGTCAGTGCGGTGCAGCCGCATTGCAGAGAGCCAACAGCGATTACGCAATATATGCGATGCTGCCCCTTCATGAATAAAGCCGTCTTCGAGCACAGAGGATAAGAGGATTGCCCTCTTATTTGGTAAGAGGTCGGATCGGTTACAACCAAGTTCCCCATCTTTGGCAAATATAGAAAGGGCCTGGGGAGAGGATTATGGGGGGCATATTTATTGGGGGTCTTTTTGGGGGTGACAGGTCTTTAAAATCCATTGGTGTGTTTTAAATAGTGCTGTTTTACATTTGCCATTATCCAAATAATTTTTTTCAACCTCAGCAAAGTGATTGAAATATCCATGACAAAATATTTTTTCACAATAGCCATAGCTAATTATATAGAATTATAGTTAAAATAAATAACTGATAGTTATTCATCACAATCTATGAACAAGCATAATCTGTTAAATTGAACTTGCAGATAATTTCCTGTCAGAAATCTTCATCAGCTGTCAGAGTCTAGCCTTTGTCCTAAAGGTCATTCAGCTATAAGTCATTTAAAGAACTATATAGTGACTAGCCTGCTAGCTTCCATCATATGGCATGGAATAAGTTGTAGAAACTAGTAGTGATAGCGTTACATGAAGTATATAGTCTGAGATGTGTGGACATTAAGAATTAACAGCTCATTGGTGTGTTGAGGGGCAGGGAGAGAAAACGTTAGGGGAGGGTTGCTATGAAGGAGTCTATGACACAGCTTCAGGTGAGAGAGGAAAATCACATACTGGGGTGGAGAGATGTAAAGGGAACACGGGACATCATGTACCTCACTATTCTTTACAGGATGCTTCTGCATCCACAGATCTGCAGGCACAGCTCGCCTGTTAAATATACACAGAGAGCGTCATATGACCCGATTTTCCTCCAGATAGATCAGAGAGCAATAGTGCCTTCCCTCCAGCAGCTAGTCCATAGAATGTATTTTGTAAACGAAGGATAGTTGTGAAGAGATAAGCAACACAGCCAGTGGAGATAGCTACTTTAGGTGCAGGCTAAACTGAGGAAGAGAGCAAGGATAATGCTGGACACATATACGGAAAGTTACAGGCAAATGTGTCCTGCTTCACAAGAGCTATTGATTTGAGGAAAAAAAAATTATCTGAGGAAAAGGAAAATAAAAATTTCCATTTTTATTATTTGGTTTATCCCTCATCAGAGGCCTGTTTAACTAATCTGTCCCTCTCCTTTTCACTGACGCTATTATTTGTTGTATTGAAATGAATAGAATCTATTACAGCAGTAAGTCTGATTTATGCCTCCAGCTCCTTCTACTATGCAGTGGAATTCATGAAAGTCATGCTTGATGTTAAGGGGGCTGCCTTTCAAGGTAGCAAAAAAAGGCATTGTTTTCCTTTTCCCATCCTGGAAAATATATTTTCATTTTTCCCAGTAACCTGCAAGGCTCCACATGCCTACAAGACGGCCTTAATTGGCAAATTCTGTGTAAGGAAAACTTTTACTTCCTCACCCCATTGGCAACATACATAGTTCCGGAAACGGCTCATTTGAAGCATGCTGGATGAAGGGTGCTGGGTCCTCTCAATTTTTTTATCATTGATTCATTGGTTGCTTAGGTTTTAAATGAAAACAAGAAATGGTGCACCCAGGGTGAGAAATGAGCAGAGACAAAAAGATGTGCCAGAATTTAAAACATGCACATGATTTAATTAGGATCGGTCATCAATGTCAAAATGGGGTCTGACAAGTTTAACCTTCACATTTTGAAGCAGTTCTGTGTGCCAAAATAATCTAGAATGGTAATGTTGTTCTAAATAGACATTCTATTCATTATTATTAATTCTTTATTTATACAGTCTTACATTGAATGATTTATATTTACAGTTCTTATAACATCAAATCAATTAATATAATATATGTTACTGGAAATACTCGTACATAAGTTTGAATGTACAATTACATAACCAACACACAATAAATACTATTCTCAGTAGATGGTAACTAAGATGAATTAAAGTTTTGTAGTTAAGTATGTATAACAAACCTGTACCAAGATGAGAAATGGCAAGGTATAAGGTTACAAAGTGGAGATTATAACCAAAAACTTTTGGCAAGTTCTATAAATTTTTTTAATTCGCAGTTCATGTCATGATCAGGGGTAGTGAACCCACTGAGTCTAAGTGGCACCTGGTTTTCACCAGAGCCCTCCGCAAAGTGGGTTGGACTTGCTTCGGCGGGATACCACCTACTCTGCAGGCGCGACTTGCTCGCGGTGGTGGCCAAGGCGAGGTACAGAGTCAGCAGACAAAATTGGATTTGTAGTCAGGCAGAAGGTAGGGACAGGCAACATAGGATAAGAGTGGGGAATGTAGCGGAAGATCGGCACAGGCGGCAGAGAATCAGAAACGTAGCAAGAGTACACAGACATTCAGTGAATGCTTTCTCAATGGCTTAAGGAAATAAAGATCCGGTAGGGGTCACAGAAAGAGGCCGGATATTTAACATGCCAGCGGCTGGCCAGCACTGGCTCTTTAAATTTTACAGACTCGATGAGCATGAGAATGTGCGCGCAGAGGCACGGGAGACGCCACTGGAGCACAGAGAGGTAAGTGAGGTATGGAGGGGCACTGAGGCACATGGGTCACAGGGGTACCCGTGACAGTAGCATTTTTCTAATATACCTTGTTTTTCATAATGACTTCAATGAGGATACAGCGTTTTTTCATTTGTGTATTTGAATTTTTTTCTCAAATTCCATGTGAAATTTGTGAATAAATTCAGTTGCACTATTTTCTAATACACTTGAGGGGTCATCTATCAGTGCTTCTGCACTAGTTCTCTGGCATAAAGTCACTGAAATAATCATTATTTCTTGCGCACTGCAAGAAATTGCAATTATTTTGTGATTACGCCACCACCATGCCATATGTGTGGAGGGTCACGCCCATTATAGGATAGGCCAATAGGCCAATATGGGATATTTAGATAGATTAGATAGGGTTTTTTATTGTTTTATTTTTTCTAGGGAAAGGTGTTGATTTGAATTTTTAACTTTATTTAATGTAATGTGCTTTATAAAAATATTGCAATGCAATGGTATTACAGATATATTAATAATAAAGCAGAATGTAATAGAGGTGCTTGTTTGACTACCAAAGGAGCCCATAACCCCAGTCTCTCTTCCTCTGTTAAGAGAGAGCAGTTATTACATGGTCAACCCCCTCAGAAATATAGATATGGTAGGTGCTTCTCCAGCTTAGCAATAATACAACTTCTCCCATCACATGATATGGATTCAGAAAGATAATGGGCACAGACTGAGGAGATAAGGGAATAGTAGCAAAAATAGCATCTTATAACTAACAAAAGAAGAGCTATTGATTTTTGAACATATTTGGATTATAACTGGAATTATATTTAGTAAAATACAGAAATAGATATTCAGTTGCGTAAATTATTATTATAGGGTGACATATTTAAGAAGCATAAAAATACTAGATTCATAAAAAGACATTTAAAGGAAACCTACCACGGGTAGGGCTTCTAAGTAGCAAATGCCCTGCACCAGCTCAGGCTGAGCTGGTGCCGGCGCTTATCTTTGTTATGTTCTTAAACGGTTTTAAAGCATTTAAACGCTTTATTAATCTTTATATCCGAAGTAGCTTCCCCACACCGTGGTCCGCTCTCGGGGCACCATGCGCGCGAGCGTGGACCACGGTAAGGGGAAGCTACTTCTGATATAAAGATTAATAAAGCGTTTAGATGCTTTAAAAACGTTTAAGAACATAACGAAGATAAGCGCTATTTGCTGCCTAGAAGCCCTATCCGAAGTGGTAGCTTTCCTTTAAAGTGTATGCGTCATTCTGAGCAAAAAAACTAAAATACATAAGTCTGCTCCAGGTGTCCCTGGGAATCATTCCTCAAAGTATTTTTCCTCTCGATCCTCATTTAGTACCTTTTTTGTCCCATAGCAACCATGGTTTTCAGCACTCAAAAGAACAGTCAGCAAAATGGGGGGGCCTCCTGTCACCTAATCACAAGCGCATGCTGCTGACTAATGACCATATCTATCTATCTGTCACACACGGGGATGTGGGAGAGTCTCTTGGGGCTAGAGTCTGTGGACTCCCTGGACTACCGCGGGAGATGATGGTACTAGCCGCAACCCTGGACTGGAGTCTAAGTGGCCCCTGGTCCTGAAAGGAGCCTGCTGCAAAGCGGGATGGTCTTGCTGCGGCGGGGAGCCGCCAGGTTGTTCCACGGCTGTGACTAGGCCCGCGGTGGCAGCCAGGTAGGAAAGCAGGAAACCGGACACAGGAAAGGCAGGACTTCCGGATGGCAGGACCTAAGGATGGCCACAGGGATACAGAACCACCACAGGACCACCACACGAACATAGGATCACCAAAGGAACACAGGACCCCACAAGATCGTCACGGGAATGCCACAGAAACACAGGGATGCCACAGAAACATGGGAATGCCACTGGAACACAGGAAACAGGAATGCATCTGGAAACGCACAGGAAACACTGGGGCGTCTGGAAATGTACAGGAAACAAGGAGGTGTCTGAAAACGCACAGGAGGAACACAGAAGGCTTCCACTTCAGTGGAAAGACTTGAAGATCCGGCAGAGAGTGAAGGGAGGTGCCGGATTATAAGGGCACACTGGATTAGCCAATTAAGAGGACGCTGGCCCTTTAAGTCAGGAGGAGTGGGAGCACTCGTCCTATTCGTGGAAGCTGGCGTGCAGCCTGGACGGGACCGACGCAGCATCAGGAGCCAGGAGAGGTGAGTACAGGCCAGGGGCTATAGGCGCCAGATCGCAGAGTATGGTTGTACCAGCGATCCGCGACATGGATCTATTTCTTATCTATATATCTCATATCTATCTATGTATATACTATCTATCTCATATCTATCTATGTATCTCATATCTTTATATCATATATATATAGATAGATATATACATATATCTATTATCAAGTCATATCTATCCATCTATGTATAAATAGAATATCTATCTATGTATATACTATCTATCTCGTATTTATCTATCTATCTATCTATCTAAAACTTCAGCACATGATGGGACAGCTTGAAGACTTGGATAGTCTCTCCTGCCATTTCCTGGTGTGGGATATGAGGTGATAGGGGAGAGGGAGAGGGATTGAGATCGATCTGCAGTTTCTGTCTGTGTGGATTATTTGTTTATATACAAGTGTAGAGAAAGCTGAGGGAGAGATAAGGGTAGTTGTTTGGTTACTACATTAGTAAGGGCTTCTCTCTGCACATGAATCCTGGAGCACTGAGCTGGGAGGTAAACAGCTGATTGCAGGGAGAAATAAGGTGGGTGTGTCTCTACCTCTGTAGTCAGTGTCTCAGTGAAGATGGGATGTGCCTAGCAACAGCCATATCAGGAGTCACTAACAATAGGGGGAAGTCTGCAGAATAAAAGAGGAAGGAGCAATATTTGGGTAACTAATCCAATTGCAAAAGGGCTTTAAATTACCTCCACTACAACATATCAAAAGTTTTTTGAAATAACGGTTACACTTTAATGATCTTATTGTACTCAAAACATAAGAGCGGAAAAGTTCTTCAAGCGGATAGCCATAACATTTCAGTACTCTCCAAAGCACTTATTAAAAAGAAATCTAATATTTCCAACTGTATGCTGTGTAACTTATTAATGGTTCTTTGTAAACCTATGGTAGATGTTTAATGTTGACAATTTCATGGCTCCTTGTGGGATGCCTCTCTTTAGGTAAGTATTAAAGCACTAAGTGCAGTGAAGACCACGGACAGCAGCAGGTGGTTGACAAGCATGTAATGGCATACCATATATTTCCTCATTGAAGAAAGTACGGTTGAATGTTAGAAGTACAGCTGAGCAGATGAAATAAGATAGCATAAATTTATTTTTGTTCACTCTAAGGACTACAATGTTAAATGTAAAAAAGAAAATATTCAGAAAAATACAAATGGCATGATTACATGGATATAACATGCAGAAAGAAAAGACCATCCTTTATATATTTGATCTGCTTGTCTATGTATTGCAATACAAAACCTATTTCATCTAACATATTAGATTTCATTACATAAATAATCATATATTTTCTGTGAACAAATGGTAGTAGTGAATCCATCTGATACTTTAACAGGTGGAGTAAAGTCATCTGCTAAAATCATGTTATAAATAAATCAACAATGAATATTTTTCATGCTTACATCAAAATAATAGCATCATTCCTGTTCCTAGTTCTTATAACTAAGAAAAGCAATTCAGTACCAATCTCTAGTAATACGCATAACTGCTGAGCTCACATGTGCAACACCAATGCCAATGTATAGGCAAGGGGGTAGTTGCGAATATGGCCCTCTATCTGTTTCTCCCCAGCAGGTGACCTGCGCAACTCACCTAGAGGTTAGTGCAGTAAGTCTGAGGTAATTAGCAGCGGTAGATCCTGCCTGGAAAGGCAATTGTTAATTGGGGGTGAGTTATCAGCCACTTGTATTTTACCATGTACACTGGTGTGTGATTGGAGAGTTAGTCACCACCTGAACAGGATAATAAAACCCGTAGACAGCTAGGGGTTAGAGGTCCAGACCTCAAAGTCAGTCCAGTCAGACAGAACACCGCATGCAGAGTGAAGAGAAACCCAGTGTCAGTCCACCATAAGGGGGTGACACTTAGCTAATCCCAGGACCAAAGTCTGAAGACACAGAGATGCAGCTCCACAACTGGACTCAGCTCCATTCCAGCCTGCATCTACTACCAAGCTGGTGAACCATTCCTTGGGACCACTCTCCATGACCACTCCAGTACCAGTTCTGCTGTGAGGTCGTTTGAGCCCGTTGCCTTCAGTTGTTCTAATAAAGAACCTCCGTCTGATCCCTGGATACGGCTGACACCACCACGGGCTCCCCATCCATTACCCAGGGACAATTATTACACACACCCTCTCCCTCCATATTTTTTGCACACACCACCTGCTGGGGACCTGCCAAGCTGTAGGACCCCATACCAAGCACCGTGAAATCAGCGTGCCCAGGCCGCAACTGCCAGCCACTCCAGTATTCTGAGCCTCAAGAAAAGGCTAGACCCCAGAGGGGGATGTAACACATGTCATTCTTCTTTTGATCTTTCTTTTCAATCTACACTTGGAGGCTGGTCTAGGCTGGCCTGTAACAACCAGGGCCGGGACGAGGTATTTTGGTGACCTGGCCAGGCTAGCACAATTACACCCCTCAACGCAACTGAATGAGGGCCAATCCTAATGGGAAAAATGAAATCCCTGCCCAATAAAAAGAAAAAGAAAAGCCAACTGGTATGGAAACATCTGCAATAAGGCCTCCAAGCCATGAATATAGTAGCATAAAATACAAAAATAGTGAAAATATGCTTATACCTAAAAGAATGTAGCAAACATATAAATATATTCCAGCGATGAATATACCAAACATATAGATACCAATGACTTGGCCGCATATATAAATATTTACCATCAAGGAATAAACAGCACATAATAATATCCTGCACTTATAAATATATACCAAAAATGTATTTGCTATATACATCAATATATACCAGCCTTACATGTTCTACACATGTTCCTGTTAGGATGCTGCTTTCTCCTTCTATGTCTGTGTTGGTCTGGTTCAGCTCGCTCTTCCTCCTGCAGTCTCCTCATTGCTGCCAACCCTTCTCCATCGGGTAGAGAATGTAATGAAAATTCTCCGCAGAATTTTCCACCTTGCTGACTGTGGCCTCCACACTCCGCCCCTATAAAATCACAGTAAATATAAGGTAGATAATAGCTAAGAGCCGCCTGCATATGCAGATAATACACTCTGACCCATCAATATACTATAATATATCATTTCCCCCTCATTAATCTGGTAGCCCCAGCACACTTACCCAGTATAAAGGTAGCCCATGCCCTCAGTATATAGCCAGCCAATATATAGCCAGCCAGTCCCCCAGTATATAACCAGCATGCCCCCGGCAGTATATAGCCAGCCTGCCCCCCATAGTATATAGCCATCCTCTGCAGTAAATAGCCACCCTGACCCCCCTGTAGTATATTTATAGCTTGCCCCCATGTAGTATGTAGCCAGCCAGCCCCTTGTAGTATAGAACACCTGAGCCCCTATGATGTAAAGGTGTAGATAGTGTTCGTAGTTCAAAAACAGGATATGAACAAAGTGAATGTTCGGGTACCTGTTTCAGAAGATATGACGATCCCAGTTGCTCTTCCTATAGTGGACAAACAGTCCAAGTTGTCTTTCTTTAATGATGCCTTTGCTGGGTTACCATATCCCCAGGTTAAATACTGAAGCTCTTTTGGGTAGAAGTTTGTCGCTGTCACTAACAGGAGGGTGACCCAGCCGGTGGCCTAAAATTACACACATTGGAAGCAGGTTTTCAATCTTGTAGGCACCCTAGCGGGCACTACACTCAGGCCCTTCTGTTTCTCCATATGTAGGAAATACCTCCAGGAGGTACACTCCTGGACAATAGACTCATTTGTTTTTGTTTCCACTAAGCTTATTGTGACTAGGTACTGAGGGTCAATTTACGTTATCAAACATTTCAATTTGAGCAAATGTGGGCCTTCAAGAATCACAGCTATATCTTATAGAAAAACCTGGGAAAGGTGATTGGAAATGCACCCCAATATATATAGAAACCGGCCTCCATGATCATTACGTTGAAGATTGGCAGAATCTCTGGGCCACTAGGAATGTTGAACATGGTAATTTTGAAGACTCCTTTTAGGCCACTGTGCTTCTTAGTACCTCGAAATTCCCCCCTCTTAGGGCCTTACTTGAAGTTAGGTCACTGGGTTGAATGCATTTATTCCCCAATCTTCTCCCTACCCCACATTTACTTCTCTGAGGCAGTCGAGATGTATTGTATTGTATGCTGAGAAACAGCAGGAGATACAACTTGTCCTGTTTGTAGCTCATATAGCTACCCAATTTTTTTTTCTCTTGAGACATATGATGCACTCTGAATTCTCAGCCTTATAACTTAGAGAGTATTACGCTTCAGATACAACCAGACAAGATAAGTTACTTATAAAATTCTCTATATTGTATACTATCTGCAATGCCTAATATATCTGTACTGCTATGTTTTTACTTATTGTTAAAATGGAAAACGTTCAATAAAAATCTAATAAAAATATTTCAGGGAAGTAAAGTAGGCAGAAGAGGCTGCAGTGATTACGGGCAGCTGAAAATCTGATATAATTGCCTTTTTTATGGCACTGCATGTTGCTATAATGCAGTGTAGTACCATTTACAGTTCCAGCATCATACATCAATATTTTGAACCAGAGTTAGGACTATTTGCAATTCCAGTATTATACAGTAGTATCTTAAAGAAGCAGTTTTAATACTATTTTCAGTTCCAGCATCACACAATGTTGAGATAAACTAACAGTTTTAGAACTATTTGCATCAGTATTATCATAAAGTACTAGTCTTAGTAGTATTTCTGCCAGTGTTACCGTCAGTGTCAGAAGGAAAACTCTAGCACACGAATGTTGCAGCAAACTTGGATTCCTTTATAAAGCAGTAGCTTCACATCAGATAGGTCAACCAATAAGAATGCTTGTTGACTTATCCAATGTAAAACTGTTTTTTTAATAATATTTAGTATAGGTTTGCAGCAACATTCATTTGCTGGAGTTTAACATCTGATGCTGCTGTTTACATCCTTGAACCTCTAGATTTTTTTCAACATTCTAATGAAGCTGGTTCTGTGACTGGTTAGCTGGTTTACTGTTTTTTGGGTATTTAAATCAGTGTTAACTTACACTACCAATCTAATAACTATTTGCGTCAGTGTTACCATACAGTACTAGTCTTAGTAGTATTTGCATCAGTGCTCTACCAGCATTAGAAGTATATGTGTCAGTGTCACCTAACACTACCAGTTTTAGAAGTATTTGCATCAGTTTTCCCTTTCCATACCAATCAAAGAAGTATTTGCATTAATGTTACCTAATACTACCAATAATAGAAGTATTTGCATAAATGTTACCTTACACTATGAGTCCCAGAGCTATTTGCATCAGTGTTGCGCTACACTACCAGTTTTAGAAGTATTTGTATCTTACTGCAGTGTCACTCAGTACTACATTGTAATGATGTTGTTATTACTAATTTAACCTATGTATTCATATGGAACTGTTATAAAATGAGGAAAACAGAAATTAAGTGACTGGGGCATGGCTGTGGTGCTTCTGCTAGTGATGGGGGTGTTGCTGCAAGGGAAGCAAGCTACAACTTCTTCTGGAGAGAGAAGTACAAAGAGAGGAGGGTGATGTATACTCCCTACCTTAACCACCAAGGTCAGTAAAGAACATAGGGATTACAAAGTGGTAGATGACCTGTATCAAAACTTAACTTTTAATAAATAAATCATTATGAAATAGTAATAAAATACAAAGTGAACTGCGAGTAGGAGCGCTAAAAAGCACCAACCAGCGAGAAAAAAATATATGCTCCTCATGTAGGCACACTATACAGAATCTTCCTTTAACCCAATGTACATGCTGAACTCATATATGGGTAGTCGCGTACCTGTGAACTTATGAGATGTGGGAGCGTCTGCTGAGTACGATGCTGGAGTATGCGGTCTTAAGATGTAGGTGTCGACCTCATTCAGAGCCCATGATGTACGAAGAAAAATTAGTTGGGAAAAGGAAGGAAAAAACAGATATCTCTGCTGGGGGAATAAACCATATGGAAGCACTCATATTCGTGTTGAGTGCGGGAAACCCTATAAAAACCTGTTCCACCCTAATGACCTCAACATGGGGCCGCAGCCCTAACCAGCTGCCACCCCATCTGGAACCTCTCCCTAATATGGGCCCACTATCCCTAAGTGTAGGGATGGGGAGGGGGATCCATAAAATGATATCAAAGAATACAGATATAGACTATCAAACAGGTGCTCGAAAACCTCTAAAGTGAAGGGAAAAGTCTTAGACAGTAACAGATAGAGTAACAGCAATAAACAAGCAGGGTTTAAGGTTTCTTAAATCACACCCGGTCATAAACCCTACATGTCATGTTCCACCTATACCAATAGGCTCATCAGGGGCGTAATAGACCAGTACAAACTGCATCCAGACTAGTAAAGGTGATTCCATTAAAGGAGGCATGTTACAGGTGCTCCTGCGATCCCTGTCTGGGATGGTGGGTGCACCCGTGTTCCTCCGTGTCCCCCCGCTCCGGTCCATGCCGCAGACTCACCTGTCACCGCTCTGTTAAGAATGCCATGAGCATGCGTCCCCACCTCCTAGGGCGTGCGCACCAGCTGTAGGGAATTTTAAAGGATCAGCACACCGCTGATTGGTGCACTGGCTGAACATTATCCTTATAATCCGGCACCTCCTGTCCTGCCTTGCCAGATCTTTGTGTGCCTACGCCATTGTGAAAGCTCCCCTGTGATGTTCCTGTGTGTTCCCGTGTATCCTGCCTTCCTGCTCCCGTGTGTTCCTGCTCCTGAGTTCCCGTGTCCTGCGTTCCTGTGTGCCTGTGTTCCCGTTCCCATCTGCCTGGACCTCCCGTTGCTGACCCCGGATTGGACTTGACCTTGCATCTCTGCCACTTGCCCTGAACCTGTGCCTGAACCTGACTACGAGACTGTCTTCCGCTAAGGTAAGGTTGAGATATTGGTAAGTTATATAGGAGACAGGGCCTCAACTTCCATGGGATTATCTTCACCACACTCAACCTCTTGAACCCGAAAATGCAGAGTCAACCACCTAACTTGCCTTCCAATCAGCAAAGCCGTCTCAGGCAAAAGTCATGGAGCAGTATGATGACTCTCCTAGCTTCTTTGGCCCATCCACTTGCTCATACCTCAGATATGAAATTGCAAAATTCCGAAGAACTTGTGAGGGTGTGGACAGCAGACCATCAGAATAGATCTACAATAAAGATGAAACCTAACTGCCAACTGCTGTGGCTTTCTGTGATTTGCTGGCTTCAAACTTTAAATTATAAAAAATTCCACATTCACCGGTTTAAAATTTTAAACTATTAAAATGTCTTAATTTGCTGTATTGAAAATGTAAACTGTCAAATTCACTGGATACAAATTTTAACTGTCAAATTTTGCATTTGCAGGATTCCACAACAGCTAGATTCAAGATTGAAAACCACAAAAAATACTGGGGCAGAATATATGACTCTTAAAGGAAAACAACCATTTACATTAACAAATCACAAACTACTGATAGTCACCTCTTCCATGCTGTGAGAGGGAGGTGCTGGAGTGTGCAAAATTAGTAGCCGGAGCACCGGACATCTTGTCCCCAAGCCTTTTTCCAGGCAATCCCAGCGTGGTAACATTAAAGAAGACCAACCCCATGATTGAAGAGGAGCACATGTGTCAGTAGTTTGTTTTTTGTTAATCTAAATGGTTGTTTTCCTTTAACACAACAAGATTGACACAGGGGGCACAGTATATAGATTAATGCAAGGGCATAGTATATAGATTAATACAGGGGCACAATAAATAGCTCTTTTAATACAGGGGAAGAGTACATAGATTTATACAGGATACATAATATTTAGATTAATACAGGGGGAACAGTATATAGATTAATATAGGTGCATAATATATAGATTAATGCAGGACACACAGTATTTATTAATACAGTTGGTATAGTATATAGATTGATACAGGGAGGAAAATATATAGATTCATACAGAGGGCACAGTGTATAGATCAACTGCATGTTCACTTTTCCTGTGGAGTGTGCAGAGTGTGCCAGATTAATCAAAACTGTATGGTCTTCTATAATCTGGTGCACCCTGCACTGTCATGGACGTGTGCACCATCTTTATTGGTGCACCCAGTTCATGCTGTAAAATTGTTGTCCAGATAGAATTGTGGTGCACAGTATATAGATTAATACAGGGGTGCAGTATATAGAATACTATGTGGGGCACAGCATATACAGTAGATTGATATAGGGGTCATAATATATAGATTTATACGGGGGAAATAGTATATTAATAAATGCAGTGGGCACAGTGATATGTGGCACAATCAATGCATGTGGCATGTAGGGGACACAATATATAGTTTTATTAATACATGGACATATTCTCTTAATACAGGAGCACAGTATGTAAATTAACACAGGGTCACAGTATAGATTAATACAAGGTACACAGTATATAGATTAACACTAGGGCAGTATATAGATCAGTGGAGGCACAGTATATATCTCTATTATAACAGCACACACAGTATATAGATTGATGAAACAGTATAGATTTATTGGAGAGGCATTGTACATATTGTTTTGGACAAAATTTGAAAGTTAAATACCGCGCTCAGTCCGAATCAGTTGGATTGTCCATGGCAAGCCCCCCCCAATCTGTGTCGCATGGAAGCCAGTGCAGCTGCGCAGAAACTGATCATGTGCAACACAATCAGAGACACCTGTTAAATACATGTCCAAGCCATGCAATCTTCAAGAAGGTGCAAAGTCCAATGAAAGTGAGTAGCGTGATGCTTAGTAAATAATCCCCACTATCTTGGCAGATCCTGCAGCATGACCCCAAATATGGTATTATATTTAAGGATAATCCTAAATTTGTGTATTGAAAAGGTTGTTCAATTGCCAATGAACTAGTCAGGTCTGATATAAGAAATAGAAAAGTTACCTAACAGCAGGTTTTATGAATGCAAAAAATAGGCACATTCGCGTGCTTTTCGTGTCAACATTGTTTGGTACTTCTTTTAACCATCCTTGAAAAGGTGCCTTGATTAATATTAGAGGATTTGTTATTTGTGATAGCCAGAACGTAGTTAATATCTTGAAATGGTCCTTTGGCATGACTTATGTTGTATGTTGGACAGACTATGAGATGTATTAACATTAGGTTATGCAAAGATCGATGAGAATGTTGGCAAAAAGAGTGACAAAAAATTAATCTAGTTAATATAAAACAAGTGTAGCATGTCACTTTAACCCCTTACTGATGTGTTATGCGTCTGCTGCGGGTGATTGGAGAGGGCTCATGGGCTGATTTTGGGCTCATATTGCATGCAGCAAACACTTACCAGCAATACCCACAATTGGTGTTAACCCGTCTATCTCTGCCTGCAAAGCTGCAGGTGGCACATGGGCGTTGCCATGCTCGGATTGTCACTCCCTGTGTCATCAGTGAGGAGTGATCCTTTGAGTGAAAAGTCACAGCTAGAGGTCTTTGTGTGACCCGAGGCTTTCACAGTTATAAAAAAATTTCGCTAAAAAAACGTAAAAATTGAATCACCCCCTTTAACTCTCTCTCTCTCTCTCTCTCTCTCTGTATATATATATATAAATATATATATATAAACAGTAAAAATCGGCCAGCTTACACAGAGGGGCACGGTGAGCCCGTGACCCAAGATATGGCCTGTGGGGGAGCACCCATGACATAAATCTAAATAAACAGTAAAAATCACACACAAGTTAGGTATTGCTGCGTCCCAAAATGCCCAATCCATCAAAAGGAAATAATAGTTTTTCCCGTTACGGAAAATAGCCAAAAAGTTTTGGCCCTTTGGAAAAATATAAAAAATTCTATAAAAAGTGATCAAAAGGTCACAGAGTGCTTATCATGGTAGCATTGAAAACATCATCAAAAGTTGCTAAAAATAATACCACACACATCTCTGTATACTGAAGCATTTATTATCAACAGAAGAGGGCAAAATGGGGTGCCACTGGCTACATGTGTACGATTCCTTCCTCTTGATCTGATTGGGTATTTCAGGAATGGAAGGGTTGAGGATGTGAGGTAGGGTGTGAGGCATAACCCTTGATTTTTATTTCCTTCATTTGATATTTACCTTGTTGATTTTGTTCACTGTATGCTACTTATCCTTTGAGAGGGGGATGATATCCAATACAGTAACACATGTGGCTTTATATGAACACTGTTACACTTGTCAGTGTTCATTTGCATCTTTCTGTGAGTGTTTTTCACCTTTTTCAATGCTTTTAAAAAATATATGTGCTATTGTGATTTCTGTACTAATAAAGATTTGTTTAATTTTTGTTCATACACACCTCTCTTGTCTTAGTGTTATAGTGATTAACTATCTGTGTGTTTCTTCGTATTGGTATATGAGTTGTGCAGTCCCCACCCTTTGTCTTAAAGAAGATGGCAAAATAAAGATTTTTTCATACAGGTGTTTTGGATTTTTGTAAATTTTTGTAAAGGAAAACATGATAAAACCTATCTAAAATTGGTATCGCCATGATTATACCGACCCAAACAATAAAGTAGACATGTCATTTGGGGTGCGCAGTGAAAGCCGTAAGCCGTAAAATTAAGCCCACTAGAAAACGGCCCTAATGCCTTTTTTCACCAATTTCAAAGCATTTGGAATTTTTCCCGCTTCCCAGTACACGGCATGGAATATTGAATACCATCACTATGAATTTCAATTTGTTACGCTGTCATACAGCTCATTACATGGAAACATAAAAAAGTTATACATTTTTGAAGGTGGGGTGTGAAAAATGAAAATGCAAAAACCAAAAAGGGTCTGGTCATTAAGGGTTTATAGAAAAGTATATTAAGGTGTTTGTTGGTGTAAATGGAAGTATCAGACATTATTACTACTAGGAATAGATGACTTCAAAGAGAAGCCTTATGATTAGATATATTAGGATAGTTATACCCTAATGGGTTTAATAAGCAATGTAATTTTAATGTCTTCCTCTAAGATTTACCCTTGGTTTTCTACAGAAAGGTGTTATAATTATATGCTTTTAGTTGAATGCACATGGCATAGTTTGTAGTGTAGTGTATATTTACATACCTGTGTAGAAGGTACACATGGATAATGAGAGAGGGGTGGCCTCTTAAAAGTAGGTCATAGTCTCATAATGGGCAGGACTCAGACAATCCTTTGTAATTGATAGATAATTTTGCTTACTTGGACTGGGATGGGCTTAGTGGCTTAATTGCCTTATGTTCAATTAGTCTTCTTCAAGTTGACCTTTATCTCCATGATAAGAGATCATACTATGATATCATATGAGGTGGTGACATGAAATGTTAAGGTCCCCTTACAAGAGGATGATGGTCCTATGCCATGGAAGCACCTGCAGGTGGCTCCTTCAATAAACAAATTTATTATAAGTAATCATGAGCAAGTTGGGGGATGGTTTGTGTAACTCCAACACTTGAGAGGAATGCAGGGGTGCTTGTTTCAATAAGCAGGTCTTTGGCACACCAGGTATAGACTATGGAACACGATGCAGAGGGGTGGATGGTTCATATGAAGCTGCTTTTGCCCACAGGGGTTATCATAGTTTATAGTATATATGCTCCCATTTCTAATCAGAAGCCTTTCTTTGGTGCTATCCAGGGACAAATATAATTTGACAGAGAACACAAGAAGATAATGGGTGGTAAATAACTTGGAAGACCAAAAGGGGAATGCCAATTTGGGAAGTTTGTGAGGGAGACATCAGGGCTGTCCTTATTTACATGACTTTCTCAATTCTTCGGTCGTGGAGGATGTGTGACATGTTCATCACACTACTCCCCAAATTGATTACATGTTTTCATTCCATTCCTTGCTTTCAAAATTGATTAATGTACAGATTTGGGAAATGGTAGTTTCTACCCATTCCCCTGTACTGTGGGATGTTCTCGATGTATGCCTGAAGGGTTGTGACTACATCTGGCGTTTTTCACCTAATGTAATACAAGAAGAAAGATTCATAGAATTACTATGGGTTTGTCTGGAAATGAAATAGGAACATGTACTCAATCACTTACTATTCTGGGAGGTCAGTAAAGTAGCAGTGCAAAATCACATTGTGGACACAAACAGGTCTTAAAATGGACCACTGCAGTTCAATTCAAACAGTCTAGTGAAAGGCTTACACCTTCTTCATAGCAGATTGTTCCCACTCCCACAAAATTGAGTTAACTCAGGAAGACATTAAAGGGGAGAAGGGGGGGGGGGGGAGGCGCTAGTTTATTTTTTACTAGACTCCATTTCCCATTCGATCACATTTCAAGCTTGAACTTCAGAAATTTGGTGACAAGTCAGGCTGTCTACTAGTCAAACTGGAAAAAGGTAGCTAGCCCAATTCACATGTTCTTCGTCTGAGGTGACATAGTGGCAGTGGATCCATATGAAATCAATCAGATACTGAGCAACAAGTACAAGTCCCTCTATGTCCCTCTATGATGAGAAAAAAAGGAGATGAGGCAGCACTCCTGGAAAAGGCTAGGTGTTTATTCACCCAATGTGTCTCAGCCCCTCAATGGAGCTATTTTCAGCATCAGTACCCTGATATTCCTGCTTATGTTTTGTTAGCAGACATCTTGCTTGAGCTTTCTCCCCTTGGACAATGACCAACGTGCTTTCCTGAATGCATTTAACAAGAGGTTAAAAACACAATTAAGGATCTAGCTCCAGGAACGGACAGCGGTAAATTTTATAAAGCTATGCAGACTCAGGCTGCTCCTACTCTTACAGCTTTGTATTTTAGCATACTGAATGGTGTAGCCATTTGAACAAAGCACACATTAAATTGTTGCTCAAAGAATGCAAAGAACCAGAATGGCCATCTGGCAGGTTGTAATCTCACCTTCCATGATTTCTCCCTACAGGTGGAATTCATGGACCTCTGATGGCGTTTCATAGTTTATAGTTTCATAGTTTATACGATTGAAAAAAGACACTTGTCTATCAAGTTCAACCAAGGAAGGGTAGGGATTGGATGAGGAAGGGATTTAGGGGAAACAATCCTATATAGCATAACAATCAATGTTATTTAGGTGTAAAAAGGCATCTAGACCCTTCTTGAAGCTCTCTGCTGTCCCTGCTGTGACCAGCGCCTGAGGCAGGCTATTCCACAGATTGACAGTTCTCATAGTAAAAAAGCCCTGTCGCCTCCGGTGATTAAACCTTGGTTTCTCCAAACGGAGACAGTGCCCCCTCGTCTTTTGATTTGATTTAATCTGGAACAACTTACCACCATATTTTTTGTATGGACAATTCATATATTTATATAAATTAATCATGTCCCCTCGTAGTCGTCTCTTTTCTAGACTAAATAAATCTAGTTGTTTTAATCTTTCCTCATAACTAAGACCCTCCATACCCCTTATCAGTTTTGTGGCTCTACGTTGAACCCTCTCCAGCTCCAGGGCATCCTTTTTATGGACCGGTGCCCAGAACTGGACAGCATATTACAGGTGTGGCCGAACCAGTGCCTTGTATAGTGGTAATATTACATCCCTATCACGAGAGTCCATTCCACTTTTGATACATGACATGATCCTACTAGCTTTAGAGACAGCTGATTGACATTGCATGCTGTTATTCAATTTATGATCTACTAGTACCCCCAGGTCCTTCTCAACAAGGGACTCTCCCAGATTTACTCCCCAAAGGACATATTTTACCTTTGGATTATTGGCCCCCAGGTGCATAACATTACATTTATCCACATTAAACCTCATTTGCCAAGTGGATGACCAAACATTCAGTTTGTCCAAGTCACCCTGCAGCCTATGAACATCCTCCATAGACTGTATTACACTATACAGTTTGGTGTCATCTGCAAAAATAGACACAGTGCTATTAATTCCTACCTCTACATCATTAATAAATATATTAAATAGTAGTGGGCCAAGCACAGAACCCTGGGGTTGGACTTCTCAATACTAAATAAAAATAAAATGAATGAAGCTCAGCTTAAATGGTGTCAGCTTTTTCCAGAATTAATTGTATGTTTCTCGAGAATGCCAAGATTTCATCTAGAAATAGATCTCCAACTTGGGGTATTAGCTACAGCTTTTCACTCCCTCCAACGTGTCTACTTTCAGATTTGACACTCTAGGAAACAATGCACACACATAGCATAGCCCGTAATAATAAAATATTCTTCTTTAATGGTCATAAACTCACATTTGTTAAAACAAAATCCAGCATATATGAAAAACACATCAATACATTGGCTGGTCGTTCACGCCTGACCCAGGGATTCGCCGATACAGTTTCTCTCAGGGAATCTTCCAACTTCTCAATATGTCTTTCTGTAGGAAATCTGGCTCCTGCTCTATGGCAGGTGATAAACAAAATAGGCTTTACGAGGCCCTTCCACACCTATCGGCCTTCATTATATGCTAATCCAAGCGCCCAAGGGGGAACTCCTGAATTCCTATCCAAAAAATTTCCCTTACAGAAGGACACCCAACAAGAGTGTCCAATCTCACCTCTTTTGTTCAACTTGGCCCTGGAGCCTTTGGCAAGGACACAAATGGATTTCTCTGCCTATGGAGGTATACAAATAGGACAAGGGGAGTTATGTCTAGCACTCTTTGCTAATGACATTGTGTTATTCATGGGCAACCCCTTCAATCAGTTTCTAGGTGTAATGCAAATGTTTGATTCATGTGAAATATCTAAAACAAAAATACTTTTATTGGGGTCACACAGTTCTAGGGACTTTCTAATTCAGCACTGTGTGATCCCATTGGAGTTGTGGGTCCGATATTTGGGAATTAATATTGTATAACAACCAAAGTTCTTTTATAGGCTTAACTACCACCGCTTATTTAAAAATAAAATAGCCCATGGACTTCATAGCTGTAAATTTCTGCCACTTTCACTAATGGGTCGCTGCCAGCTGGTAAAAAAGATGAGCATTTCTAAATTGCTCTATTTTATGCAAACTCTCACACTACTCCTTTAGCATATATATGTTGTGATGGTACTTTATAAAATTTCTCATTTTTTTATGGAAGGATAAGTTCTCTACAATAAGCTTATGTAAACTAATGATTCTGAAAAAAGGGAGGTCTCAATTTACTGGATAAATATCTTCCAACTTGATATGATTATTCTACCACATTGCTGAAAGGCACTAATTGTTACTCTGACCTGCCTATGGAATCCATACTTAGTGCTCCATGGGATCTTTCCTCAATCCTCCATGTCCCACTGGACAAGTTGTCCCAGCAACTGAAAGTGTGATCAGGTACACTGGCAGCCTGGAGGGAAATACACAAAGACTCCAAACTGTCCCGGGGGGTGAATATATACCCCCCAGAGGAACCACCTAAGCTTCCCTCAGGGCAGACAAAGGAGGCTTTTTCCAGAATGGCAAAACTGGAGGGTCAAAAGTTTTTCTGTTTGCACAGGCAAAGAAAAGCTTCTATAAAGATCTTGTTAATTCATTGGTTGAGGCCTTGACAAATACTTTTGATAGTCTACTAGCTCAGGCCACAGTGGAAGGTCTACACAGGTCTCACCTTAGAGATGGTATTGAGGAAAGATGGTTTACAAAGTGGGCAACTCAATTAGGGAATGCAGATATGGGAGAGATATTACTTTAAGCTTGGCAGAAGATTCACAAGGTAGTAGTGAACGAATAGATACTCACTTTAGAATTTTACATAGAGTGATCTATGCATTCAAATACCCACCTTATTCATGCTTCTCAAAATGTCTAGGGGCTTGCCCTAAGTGCCAGTATCCTGGCATTGATCTCTGTTATGGGAGTGATATCGCTGTTAACAGTTTTGGGAGGAGAACTTAGGGAAACAGATGTAGGAAGATACGATCTTTCATGATCTTATTACACTGTGATCTAACACTATTCTATGATGCTGGGGATTCTTGTCCTTATGTGCTGTCATTTTTCCACATGGTGTGTCTGTTTGCCAAGAGTTGTCTGCTGCAATAATGGTTATAACCAACTGTCCCAAGTATCCCTGTGGTCATATAACAAATAAAAAATACTGTTCTTCATTGAAAAGCATGGGGCTGAATGAAAATATCCAAGCTCACGGGTTCAAAAAATGGTGCTTTTTTATTCACCATTTTACACTGGAGGAGAGGATCTCTATTATGTGTCCTTTCACATTAAAGCAATAGTACTGGAGGGCCTCTGAGGTTCATTAGGTAGATTGGGGATTGTCTGAAGGGGCAGGGTGTGAACCACACTATTTTGTGTTCACTTCATGGGATTGGAGAAAAACTATATGATTAACTACATGAGCAGTTACTTTTCTTTTGATTGTGCTATACTGTAGCAATTACTAGAGCATGAAAATCTTCTGACACACCCATATCACTTTTTAATAGTGACACAAAAATATTTGCAAAAATAATTGTAGAATGACTCTTAAACATACTCCTGACACTAATTTATAGTGATTAAATTGGATTGACAAAAGGAAGGCAAGCCCTTAACGGCACTATAAGAATTGTTGAATTAATGTCCATGATGGGTGCCTCTCAAATACTTCACTGCTCTTTGATTTTTACCCTCATCATAATCCAGCACAACCCCAAAACAGCTGGCCTGCTGCCTCGGTGCTATAGTGATCCAACAGACCCAGATGGAGATGTCAGGGTTAGGTGGGTTAGTAGATGCTAGAAAGACAAGAAGTTCAGTCTTGGAAAGATTAAGTTTAAAGAAGAGAGAGGACATGATGTTAGAGACAGCTGAGAGACATTCACTAGTGTTCTGGATTAAGGCAGGGGTGATGTTATGTGCAGTAGCTTATAGCTGGGTGTCATCAGTATAGAGATAATACTGTAAACCAAATCTTTTGATGGTTTGTCCAATGCGGGCAGTATAGAGGGAGAAGATAAGAGGACCTAGGACTAAGCCCTGAGGAACCGGACACTGAGAGGAAGATGAGAAGAGAAGGATCCAGAAAAGGCGACACTGAAATTGCGGTCAAAGAGATAGGAAGAAAACCAGGAGGGTACTGCATGTACCCTTTAGGCCAATGGAGTGAAGCATCCTGAGGAGGAGCTGGTGATCCACAGTATCAAATGCTGCCGGTAGATCCAGAAGAATGAGGTGAATAGTCACCTTTGGATTTAGCAGTGAGGAGATCATTGGAGTCTTTAGAAAGAGCAGTTTCAGTGGAGTGCATAGAGCAGAGACCAGATTGTAGGGGTTCAGGGAGGGTGTTAGCTGAGAGATAGCGGGTTGGTCGACAATAGTCGAGGCATTCCAGGAGTTTGGAGATGAAAGAGAGGTTAGAAACGGGTCTGTAGTTAGTAGCATTGGATGGGACCAGTGAATGTTTCTTTAGTAAGGGGGTATCAACAGCATGCTTGAAAGAAGAGGGGACGACACCAGAAAAAAGAGAGATTGTTGAGCGCAATGTGGCCCTGCTGGGGAGTGTCCGACTCCCGGCTGTGAGCGGGTACTGGCGGAAACAGCGTCCGCCAGCGCCCGATGGGCTTGGCAGCCTGACTCACTTTCTGTTCTGACTTCTGAAATCAGTTGGGCACATGTATCATAGTTTAAGCTAGGCAAATTGTAAAATTTCTGCGACTTTTGCAGTTTTTGCGCCATTTTTGGACTTTTAACTCTGTTGTATTTCAAGTACCACCTTGTCTGTATTGTGCAGTGTGCCTTATGTATCATTGTTTTCCAGATATTCCATGCGACATTTCACTTTTTTGCACCTTTTTTGCGCCTATTTTGGTGAAAATCTGCACCTGGTCCAGGGCAGGTGCAAAGGAAGTTCTTTTTTCATGGATCCAATTTTAACATTGGAATTATTTAACGTGCTTTAACTGTTTAACATTTTGCACAGTAACCTCTTTTGTCAAAATTCTTAAATTTTTGCATTTTTTTTAAATTGGTTACTTAGGGGGTCACACATAGGGGTTTAATTGCATTTTTAATGCATTTTGAAACTAATTACAACAGCTGAGGATAGGTAATTTGCCTTATTTCATTACTGTTAACATTAATATAATACATTATAAACACCACGTATGTGTGTTAACATTGTGTTTACTATGCGTTTTGTAAATTCAAATGTTAACAGTACTGTAATTAGGCAAATCAACTCTCCTTAGCTGTTGTAATAGATTTCACAATGCATTAAAAATGCAACATGTTAATGTCCAGTATATAACCCCCTCACGTGGCTTGTGTCCATGTGGATTTGAGACATTTGCAACAAAAAGTTTCAAAAAGAAGCCAAAATTTGCACCTGCCAGGATAGGAAAAACTGAACATGTATCACAAGTAAAAAGACATGATAAGGTGCAAAAAAGAGCTGCCAAATGTCTCTAAAATGCAACTCAGAGAGACAAAACCATGATACAATTGGCCCAATGTCAGTACTCAGGGCCCACCGGAGGTCCCTCCGGTAATCTGGTGGGCCAGTCCGACGCTGCTGGCGACATTGAGACCACAAAGAAATGCTTTGTAAAGATGTTCTGTAAAGAAACATCTCAGATGACTGATATGGTCAAGAGCATAACGTTCACAACTGGGCCCTGGAAAGAGAAGGACCTGAGCAACAGCAGTCACACCAGTAGCCCAGGCCCTCCAGAAAAGTATATGGTGGCCGCTGGTGAAAGCTTTGGGTTCTTTGTTATTGCTGCTCTCAGCTGTCCTCCAATATAGCTCCTATAAATGAGAGCAGGAAGTGATTCACACTGACACTTCATGTTCTGTCCCTCTTTACAACAGTGACTCACTGCACACCACACTACAGGTGGTGCCAACGGAAAAGGTAAGGTGAGTAAATTTATTTCTTATCGTTTTTTTGCTCCTGGTATATAATATGGGGGCATAATGTCTCCTATATATACTAAGGGGATGGGGGGGGGATAATGTCTCATATATATAATAAGGGGATGGGGGAATAATTTCTCCTATATATAATAAGGGGTTGGGGGGTGTAATGTCTCCTGCATAAAATAAGGGGGTGGGGGAATAATGTCTCATTTATATAATAAGGGGATGGGGGAATAATGTGTCCTATATATAATAAGGTGTTGGAGTGTGTGTGTGTGTGGGGGGGGGGGGGGGGGTAATGTCTCCTGCATATAATAAGGGTATGGAGGGGGTAATGTCTCCTATATATGATAAGGGGATGGGGGTAATGTCTCCTTGATATAATAGGGGGGGGAATGGTTCCTGCATATAATAAGGGTGAATGTGTGGGGGGATAATGGCTCCTGTATATAACAGGTTGTAACAGTATATTAGCTAAATTAACTAGTAAGAGTAGCTGCAGTGCTATATATATATTAATAACTTGGGCCTTGCTGTCTACATATAGATTGGGGGGGGGGTGGCTGCTCTGCTACTTTAATATTTAGCAAAGCAGTACCCCATGAATTTAAATGTAACCCTGCAACGCATCATTAATTAATGAATGGGAGGATGTCATTGCTATATGTAAATTAGTAAGCGCTTGATATAGATTAGGAGATTTTATCTATGTGACATGATACTGTAAGAGACTGTGGTGTGTTTAGGGACGTGGTTCCGGGATGTGCTGTCTGGAGCTGAAGACATCTTGCGGTGAATTCTGTAGCAATAAGTCAAGGGTGGAGAAATTATCAAAGTTGTGTAACTGATGGGGAAGAATTGTCATCTGCGAGGAGCCTCCCAGATGAAGACCAGGATAGATCATAGGTAGAAGGTTGAAGCTACGACTGATTTATACAGTAAGTGATCTCGTATCTCCCTAAGGGCAGCTTTGTAGTGCAGTCATTTTTTTCTGCTGTAAAGTAATGTGCAGTACATTCCCAGCTGGTATATATTTGTATATGTTGTATATTCATTACTGCAATATTATTAGTATTGTACAGGTAGATGGGTATTGGTGTAGGAAATATATTTATGTGCATCTGTGCTTCAGTGTTTATTACATATACTGTCGGTGTATCTGTATTTGTGCACATTATATACAGTGATGTGTTTATATATGTATTACGCATGTATAGTATATGTGTGCATATGACTATGGGTATATATACATATATATGTGTGTGTATGTATATTCTGAAGTATTACATGCAGGATGTATACGGCAGTGAGGGTCCTGATTTTAGGTTTGCATTGGGGCCCACTGGAGTCTTGTTACGCCACTGCCAATCCTATTAGACCCTCGTTTAGCTTTCTTACATTTGAATGAAGATAGAATCCCAGCTACACATCAGAAGGTAGAGTGCCAAATAGCTAGATCTTAGAAAAACCTGAACCCTCCAAATATACACTTAATAACTGAAATGTAAACCAACAACTTTTGAAAGAATCAGTTGGATAGAGAAGTGGGGATGTCGCTCACTATCCTTGTCTGTCTCTCTGTCACTCACTCACACTTCCTGCCTGTATCTCTGTCACTCAATCAATCAATCAATCAATCAATCAGTTGCCCTGTCTCTCACTCTCCCTGCCTTCCTCTCTATGCCTCTATGATTGTCTCTGACTGTATGTCTCTGTCATTCTCTGTCTCTGACTGCCTCTGCCCTTTTCTGTCGCTGACTGTTTTCTCTGATTGTCTCCTTTTTTGACTGTCTCTGATTGTCTCTAACTGTCTCTGATTGTCTTTCACTGTCTCTGATTGTCTCTGACTGTCTCTGTCCCTGACTGTCTCTGTTTGACTTTCTCTGACCATCTTTGTCTGTGCCTGTCTGTTTCTGACTCTCTCTGTATCCAACTGTCTCTCTCCTCGACTGTCTCTGTCACTGTCTGTCACGTTGTCAGATTTATCAGAGCTTAAGTTTCATTTCCCCACATCTGTTTATAAAATTACAGATGATCTTTCACTGGTTTCCATGGGAAACTGGAACAGTTTTAGCTCAGACATTTATGATAAATCTCCCCCTATCTCTGTATCCCTATCCATCTTACCTCACACATAAGCAGTTTTATGCTCAATGCCTATAGTAACCAATCAAAGCTCAAAGCTCATATTAATGACCTGTGGCAAAACTGCAACCAATCACAACTCAGCTTTAAAATGCCACAGCAGCCGCAGCAGACAATGGCTCCAGTATGTGGTGGTTAATAAGTGTATTTTGGAATGTGTAGCATGAAAATTTTACAGTCAATGATGCTCCCTGAGTCACAGAGAGTGGTTGTGCTAAATTTGGAGATGGTAAACATGATGGTGCAGATTCCTTTAGTGGACATACATACACACTCAGCTATATATATATATATATATATATATATATATATATATATATATATATATATATATATTTAAGTATGCTTATTTAAATTAAAAAATATCTAACATCTTAGCAAATCTTGTAGAAAGCATATGTCAGAGCTCTCTAATGATTGCTGCAGTGTAATGAATTCAAGCCACACCTAGGGCTGTTTGCTGAAAGCTTTTATTGACAACTGCATTGCACAGTCTTTTGCACGGGAAAGCACCTGTGACTTGAGTGATGGGGCAGCCAATTCAGTCATCTGCTAGTTTTCCTACAGTTATGGTTTTGATCCCCTTTTTTCTTCTGTGTCTTCTGATCTGTCCAGTAATCGAAAGGGTGGGTGCCATTAAGTCCAAACTATGCACTGCCAGCAGAAGGCTGTTAAAAGCCCCAAGACAAAAGGAGAGTAACATCTTTAGTGGAGGGTTTAGGAACCCCTCCTAAATAGAAAGGGGGGGAAGCAATGTCTGAATTTGTTAATGCTGAGTTTAAGCCACACCTAGGATGGTTTGCTGGCAGCCTTGATTGACAACTTATTCCTGGGAAAGGTGGGTGCTGTCATTTTTTAGCTTAGTTGTGAATAACCTATGGCTTGAGTGATGGATGGCCGATCCAGCCGGCTGCTGGGGTTAATGTACCATAAGTCCCTAACCAATAGGGTTTGCGAATATTGTAGGTAGGTGACAGAGGTTGTGGGTGAGTTGAGGCCTACACCCCCTTTCTTTATTGTAACAAGAATAATCCAGTGTCTGTACATGATGCATAACTGGCTTTTTATTTATCCCTTGGTAAGCAGTATTTCTGAAATCCTTTTCAAGTCCATACATAGCAGATGGATAAGAAGAGCAGGCTATGGTTTAACCCCTTGCATACCTATCTTACTTGATAAATAAGCTCTTCAGGGAGACAAGACTATACAGTCACTGTGGGTGAAGACTAAAGTTATAAAAAAAATTATCCACATTCTATCAGAGTGAATAAAAAACATAAAGCTGATTTAGTCACTTTCTAATAAGTTGGAAGACAGGGATTAGAAAAGCAATATCAATGTAAGGCAATTTTCCTCAAAGTTTTATTTTCATTTAATTTTTAAATGTTCTAGTCCACTTTGAAATATATAAAATATTGCAAATATTGAGCATATAAAATGTTGGCACTGCTATTATTGTCTATTAAACAATTGTATAAATGTTTATGCATGAATGTGTAATATGTTTCTATGTGTCTACTTTTATTTTGGGAGATATTAGGAAGAGAAATACTGTACTGAAAAACAACATCAATTTAACAAAGTACCATCTGGTAATGATTTTGTTAAAATCTAAAAATAATGCAGTTTGATTTATTCAACTATGATTTAACATTGGCTTACATTCTCTACCTTATAGTTGCAAAGTCAATGGGATAATTAGAAGCCAAATGACATTTGTAACAGACCATCCCTAACTTCTAAAGAGAAACATAATGGGGCTTATTTACAAAGGGTCCACGGATCACACTTTCGTCGGATTTTGAAAGTTTTCGAGATTTGCGCCGCTGTGGCTTTCATGCGAGGGGCAGGCCGTTGGACGATCCAACTGATTCGTATTGAGGGCAGGATTTAAGATTCAAATTTTGTTGCAAGACAATGCATTTACAAACACCGAAGAAGAAGGTGAACTGAGCGGGGAAGCAACACATACAGGATGTCGGGCGCACGATCTTCGTCATAATTGAACCAATTAGTGTTTGTTCTCAGTTTATGTAAATGGTTTTGTCTAATTTGTATATGTTTATATACAACACATTCACAGCAGATTTGTCTAGCTACAGAGCTATTCAGATGAGTTATTTCATTTTGCATTACTAGGCCATTTTAAGACATTTTTCTCTTTATTACATTTTAAATTCTCTTACATAAAGGCTTGTTCACATAGTGGAATTTTGACCTGGCCACAATATTTTTTCTGTGCATCCATGAACTACATTCATTTTATTATCATCAGAAGTTGTGTAATTATGAAATAATACCCAGATTTTAGAATTCTTGCGCTTGATTTATCTTTAGAATCAAGATGTTGACATTTTAAAAAGTTTCATATTTTTTTGCCAAGCCCACCAACACTAAACAATTTTGATACAAAAAACTCCACTCCCTTGCTGGCATAGGAAAAAGATTAGAAGGGGTTTATCAAATTTTTGAGACTTCTTTTGCAGATAACAGATGTATCACACTCTAAGATGGTTATGGTTTAATGGATGTTAGGAAACTTATAAAAAGGGTAGCACATTTTCAAATGTTTAAGAAAATCAAAATCAATTATATTAGTGGTCGATTAAATTTAATTTAAAATTCTTATTTATTAGAACTTATACACAAAATGCCACATTTTTGAAACATTCTCATGCAGGTTAAAATAAGACAAAATATACTGTCCAGTTTTTTACAAGTATTTCAACACTCCGCATATGGGTATAAACCATTACATGGGCTAATAAAAATGCATAGAAGAGAAAGGGGGCCATTGAGCTTTTGAAGGAAAGATTTTGGTGCAAAGCTCACAAGGAACCAAAAAAGTTTTAACCTCCCACAACTCACTATATTTTTAAAACTTTGATGCTTAAAGAATTTATAACACAATATATTGATCATTTAAACTCCTCAGGTATTGAATAGATATTAACATTTGCCCATCTAATTAAAAAAAACATGGTTTCCAAAAGAACATTTTAATATTTTATTTTTACAAGGTGTAAAAGAATAAAATGCACCCTCAATTTCTTCCAAATTTGAAACTACCTAAAGAATGGTGGTAAACTGCCATAAGCACTGTAAGCATCAATTAGATTTTGGATTGGGGGGTGGATTTTGTTGAAATAGTTTTAAGGTAACTTTTTCTGAGACAGCAAAAGAAGATTGGAGACCCCCAAAGAGTGACCTCATTTTGGAAACTAAAGGGAATTTAGGGGTATGCAGAGCATAATTAGATAGCAGTGGCCTGTGACAATGATTTTCTTCCAATAAAACATCACTATAGTCCAAAAAAATTACAAGGAAATTTGTCTGAGATTGCTCTTGAATGCAGAAATTTCCCCCAGAAAGTAAAAAATATTTTTCTACAAATATGAAAATACATCCGTCATTGAGGTTTCATGGTGAACATAGGGATACTTTTGAAAAAGTTATGAACCTCAGAGGGTGCAAAATTAAAAGTGCAATCTTTCCAGATGTATGCTATTTCAACACCCCAATATGTTATGCTCAGGTTGAAATAAATAAATAAATAAATTGAGCAGCAGTATCCACTAAAAGCAGTATGTGGCTACTTATTTGACATTAAAGTAGGTTACTTGCATTGTGAGCATGCATAAAGGAAGGAGTCCAATTTGGAGAACAGGTTTTGCTTTGTCTGGATTTTGGGTGCGATGACCTCCACCAGCATCACTGGTTTGACAGTTGTTCAGTAATTGTGGGGAGAGGCATTTCTTGGTAGGGTTGTACAACCCTGTATGTGCTAGTCAGAGGTAGAAAGAAATCAATTCCAGCTCACCTCCAGCTTCAGATCGTGTTCAGTCAGGTACAAGACCACCCTACTGCCAGGGCAATGCTTGTAATACAAAACAAAGTCCAAATGGTCCAGCCGAATTGCAAACACTTGAAATCTATTAGGTGTTCATTACATCACTGCAGAGTGATATTTCTGGCAATGTTCGACGCGTTTCATTCAGCATTGCCGTTTTTAATAATGGATAACTCCTTCCAAATCTATACAAAACTTTTATACACCTGTGTGTAGATCACCTCATCCATTTGAATAAAATAGTTAATTACCATTAAATCCCTATTGGTACATATAACAAATACACAGATATATCAAAGATAAAAAAGATACAGAAAATATATACATAGAATAAATAATAATACATTATTATTGGTATTCAGTTTGTCATAGGTAGTAATTTGCATATCAAATTTATATCCATACATGTGGGAGAATACTTGATATACCACTAGGTGAATATTTTGTATATATTAACATTAGAACCAATGTATGTTACTTTGTTTTGATAAAATATTCCTTACACCTTTTTCTAGCTCCCCTATGCCCCCATAGAGAAAAGTGTGCACATTGGCAAACCATCTTTTTTTTCTGATAAAAAGAAAAGTTAGATAAAAGTTTACCTTTCTCTCTGCAGAGCAGTTTGTTCTGTTCACTGGGAGTGGCCAGTGAGGAGCTGTTCCCCACCCTCAGGATACCGCTCAACCATGCGTCTATTTCAAATTTAAAAAACACCCCAAAAACCTCCTATTTGGAATATGTGTTTGATGGAGCAGTTTCCCGAGAGTGTAAGGGAACATCTCCTCAGTGGTCACTTCCATGGGATACAGGACCCTGCTCTGCAGAGTTAAACTTTCATCAAACTTTTATTTATTTATTTTTTTAAAAAGCCAGTTTTATTATAAAAACACTTTGGTATTGTGCACCCTATTCTCTATGAGGACATGGGGGATCCAGAAAAAGGGCTCCTGATGAAAGGTGGCCTTTAATCCTTAGTTAGCAAAACTTAATGTATTAATTAAAATATAAATTTGTCAGCCTAACAACCTTTGGTTTTAAGTGTATAATAATAATAATTCCTTTATTTATATAGCGCACACAGATTCCGCAGTGCTGCACAGAGCTTGCCAAATCAGTCCCTGTCCCTATGGGGCTCACAATCTAATCAACTTATCAGTATGTTTTTGAGTGTGGAAGTAAACCCGAGGAAACCCACCCAAACACAGAGAGAACATACAAACTCTTTGCAGATGTTGACCTAGATGGGACTTGGACCCAGGACCCAAGTGCTGCAAGGCTGTAGTGCGTATATAATGTCTTTATCTTATACAATTTTTAAATATATTTTTAATAGATACTAACGGTGGCATAACTAGAGTCCACTGGGCCCCAGGGCTAGATTCCTAAAGGGGCCCCTAACTACCAAAATTTTGTTAACCCCTGCCTCATTAGGTGAGTACACCCTCTGCCATCTTGGAACTTTAGTGTCCCACTATCTTTTAAATTCAGCACCCATTAATTTGCTCCCACTTTGGATTAATGCCCTCCTACCGCTATTATTTTCACTGTTCACTTCTTTGCCAAGACTAAAGTTTAGGCTTCCTTTTAAGTTATGTTATGCCCTCCCTTTTAGATTGACTGTCCAGTTCTGTCCTTGTCGATACCATATCAGTTCATGTTTAATATCTCCGTTCTTCATAAATTCCCAATTATATAATTAGTGCTCCCTCTTCTTCTACCCTCAGTTCCCCATTCACCATATTCACTAAATCCTCCCAATCCCCTCCACCCCCCCCCACACCATCAAGTACCCATTCCCTCAGCCCCTCCACACAACATCAGCTCCCAATTACCACAGCCCCGCACAACACCATCAAGTACCCATTTCCTCAGACTCTCCACACATCATCAGCTCCCCATCCCCTCAGCCCCCAACACATCATTAGCTCTCCATCCCCTCAGCCCCCCACACACCATCAGCTCCCCATCCCCTTAGCCCCAACACATAATCAGCTCCCCATCCCCTCAGCCCCCACGCACCATCAGCTCCCCATCCCCTCAGCCCCCCACATACCATCAGCTCCCTATCCCCTCACCCCCCACACCATCAGCTCCCCATCCCCTCACCCCCCCACACATCACCAGCTCCCCATCCCCTCACCCCCCCCCACACATCCTCAGCTCCCAATCCCCTCAGACCCCCCACACATCATCAGCTCCCCATCCCCTCAGGCTCCACTACACACATAATAAACTCCCCATCCCCTCAGCCCCCCACACATAATCTGCTCCCCATCCCCTCAGCCCCCCACACATCATTAGGTCCCCATCCCCTCAGCTCCCCACACATCATCAGCTTCCCATCCCCTCAGCCCCCCACACATGATCAGCTCCCCATCCCATCAGCCCCCCAACACATAATCAGCTCCCCATCCCCTCACCCCCCACACATAATCATCTCCCCATCCCCTCAGCCCCCCACACATAATAAGCTCCGCAACCCCTCAGCCCCCCACACATAATCAGATTCCCATCCCCTCAGCCCCCCACGCACCATCAGCTCCCCATCCCCCCAGCCCCCCACACATCATCAGCTTCCCATCCCCTCAGCCTCCACTAGACACATAATCAGCTCCCCATCCCCTTTTAAGTTATATCTTCATTTATGTTAAGCCCTCCCTTTTAGAATGACTATCCAGTTCAGTCCTTGTTGCTTCCATCTCAGTTCATGTTTAATATCTCCGTTCTTCATAAATGCCCAATTATATAGTTAGTGCCCCCTCTTCTTCTACCCTCAGTTCCCCATTCACCATATTCACTAAATCCTTCCAACAGCTCCCCATCCCCTCAGCCCCCCCACATTCATCAGCTATCCATGACCTCATCCCCGCACACACCATCAAGTACCCATTCCTTCACCCCCTCCACACATCATCAGCTCCCCATATCCTCAGCCCCGCACAACACCATCAAGTACCCATTCCCTCAGACCCTCCACACATCATCAGCTCCCCACCCCCTCAGCCCCCCACACATCATCAGCTCCCCACCCTCTCAGCCCCCCACACACCATCAGCTCCCCATCCCCTCACCCCCCACACATAATCAGCTCCCCATCCCCTCAGCCCCCCACACATAATAAGCTCCGCAACCCCTCAGCCCCCCACACATAATCAGTTCCCCATCCCCTCAGCCCCCCACACATAATCAGATCCCCATCCCCTCAGCCCCCCACGCACCATCAGCTCCCCATCCCCCCAGCCCCCCACACACCATCAGCTCCCCATGCCCTCAGCCCCCCACACACCATCAGCTCCCCATCCGCTTAGTCCCCCACACACCATCAGCTCCCCATCCCCTCAGCCCCCCACACACCATCAGCTCCCTTTCCCCTCAGCCCCCACACACCATAAGCTCCCCCCACCATCAGCTCCCCATCCCCTCACCCCCCCACACCATCAGCTCCCCATCCCCTCAGCCTGCCACACATCATCAGCTCCCCATCCCCTCAGACCGCCACACATCATCAGATCCCCATCCCCTCACCCCCCACACACCATCAGCTCCCCATCCCCTCACGCTCCCACACATCATCAGCTCCCCATTCCCTCAGACCCCCCCACACATCATCAGCTCCCCATCCCCTCAGCCTCCACTAGACACATAATCAGCTCCCCATCCCCTTTTAAGTTATATCTTCATTTATGTTAAGCCCTCCCTTTTAGAATGACTATCCAGTTCAGTCCTTGTCGCTTCCATCTCAGTTCATGTTTAATATCTCCGTTCTTCATAAATGCCCAATTATATAGTTAGTGCCTAGAGATGAGCGAACATACTCGTCCGAGCTTGATGCTCGTTCGAGCATTAGCATACTCGAAACTGCTCGTTGCTCGGACGAGTATTTCGCCAGCTCGAGAAAATGGCATCTCCCGCCGTTTTGCTTTTTGGCGGCCAGAAACAGAGCCAATCACAAGCCAGGAGACTCTGCACTCCACCCAGCATGACGTGGTACCCTTACACGTCGATAGCAGTGGTTGGCTGGCCAGATCAGGTGACCCTGGAATAGACTAGCCCCTGCCCGCGCTGCTCGCGTCATTCTCTGTCTGGATGCCGCTAGGGAGAGAGCTGCTGCTGGTCAGGGAAAACGTTAGGGTGTTCTATTAGAATAGTGTTAGGCAGGAGTGATTCTACAAGAACCCAACAGTCCTTCTTAGGGCTACAATAACGTTTTATTTTCCATTTTTTTGGTTTGCTTGTGGCTGGGCTTGCTGCTATTTGTAGTGCAGCTAGTACCATATTGTGAGTAATTTGCAAGGAGACTTGTGTTTAGCTCTTAGTGACACACATATCCACCTCAAACACCGAAGTGGGACAATTTATTAGGGGTTTGATTTGAATTACGCCGAGTCTGCTGATTTATTTTTTTTTACGCTTATTTCTTTTTAGAACTCACAGTAATCTGCCAAAGCAGTGTGCTTTGAGTGTGGGCTAGAAAATAGCCATAGGAGAACCCCAACGGCTTATTTAGGCCTACAATAGCGTTATATTTTCCTTTTTTTTTGGTTTGCTTGTGGCTGGGCTTGCTGGCATTAGTAGTGCAGCTAGTACCATATTGTGAGTAATTTGCAGGGAGACTTGTGTTTAGCTCTTAGTGACACACATATCCACCTCAAACACCGAAGTGGGACAATTTATTAGGGGTTTGAGTTGAATTAGGCAGAGTCTGCTGATTTTTTTTTTTACGTTTATTTCTTTTTAGAACTCACAGTAATCTGCCAAAGCAGTGTGCCTTGAGTGTGGGCTAGAAAATAGCCATAGGAGAACCCCAACGGCTTATTTAGGCCTACAATAGCGTTATATTTTCCTTTTTTTTTGGTTTGCTTGTGGCTGGGCTTGCTGGCATTAGTAGTGCAGCTAGTACCATATTGTGAGTAATTTGCAAGGAGACTTGTGTTTAGCTCTTAGTGACACACATATCCACCTCAAACACCGAAGTGGGACAATTTATTAGGGGTTTGATTTGAATTACGCCGAGTCTGCTGATTTATTTTTTTTTACGTTTATTTCTTTTTAGAACTCACAGTAATCTGCCAAAGCAGTGTGCTTTGAGTGTGGGCTAGAAAATAGCCATAGGAGAACCCCAACGGCTTATTTAGGCCTACAATAGCGTTATATTTTCCTTTTTTTTTGGTTTGCTTGTGGCTGGGCTTGCTGGCATTAGTAGTGCAGCTAGTACCATATTGTGAGTAATTTGCAGGGAGACTTGTGTTTAGCTCTTAGTGACACACATATCCACCTCAAACACCGAAGTGGGACAATTTATTAGGGGTTTGATTTGAATTAGGCAGAGTCTGCTGATTTTTTTTTTTACGTTTATTTCTTTTTAGAACTCACAGTAATCTGCCAAAGCAGTGTGCCTTGAGTGTGGGCTAGAAAATAGCCATAGGAGAACCCCAACGGCTTATTTAGGCCTACAATAGCGTTATATTTTCCTTTTTTTTTGGTTTGCTTGTGGCTGGGCTTGCTGGCATTAGTAGTGCAGCTAGTACCATATTGTGAGTAATTTGCAGGGAGACTTGTGTTTAGCTCTTAGTGACACACATATCCACCTCAAACACCGAAGTGGGGCAATTTATTAGGGGTTTGATTTGAATTAGGCAGAGTCTGCTGATTTATTTATTTTTTTACGTTTATTTCTTTTTAGAACTCACAGTAATCTGCCAAAGCAGTGTGCTTTGAGTGTGGGCTACAAAATAGCCATAGGAGAACCCCAACGGCTTATTTAGGCCTACAATAGCGTTATATTTTCCTTTTTTTTTTGGTTTGCTTGTGGCTGGGCTTGCTGGCATTAGTAGTGCAGCTAGTACCATATTGTGAGGAATTTGCAAGGAGACTTGTGTTTAGCTCTTAGTGACACACATATCCACCTCAAACACTGAAGTGGGACAATTTATTAGGGGTTTGATTTGAATTAGGCAGAGTCTGCTGATTTATTATTTTTTACGTTTATTTCTTTTTAGAACTCACAGTAATCTGCCAAAGCAGTGTGCTTTGAGTGTAGCTTAGAAAATAGCCATAGGAGAACCCCAATGGCTTACTTAGGCCTACAATAGCATTATATTTTCCTTTTTTTTGTTTGCTTGTGGCTGGGCTTGCTGGCATTAGTAGTGCAGCTAGTACCATATTGTGAGGAATTTGCTGGGAGACTTGCTACCGTTGTGTTTAGCTCTTAGTGACACACATATCCACCTCAAACACTGAAGTGGGACAATTTATTAGGGGTTTGATTTGAATTAGGCACAGTCTGCTGATTTATTTATTTTTTACATTTATTTCTCTTATAACTCAAAGTCATCTGGCACAGCACAAAATCCAGTTGTGTGCTGTCAGTGTAGGTTAGAAACTAGCCATAGCAATAGGATAGCATCGTTTTGTTTAAAAAAAAAAACACAAAAAACGCAAAAAAAAGAAATTTGAAGTTTACACTTTAATTTTGAAAATGTTTAACCCGAGGGCTAGGGGTAGAGGACGAGGGCGTGGGCGTCCAACTACTGCAGGGGTCAGAGGCCGTGGTCCTGGGCGGGGTGAGACACCCCCTGCTGATGAGGGAGCAGGGGAACGCCGCAGAGCTACACTCCCTAGGTTCATCATGTCTCAAGTTACTGGGACTCGTGGTAGAGCACTGTTGAGGCCAGAACAGTGCGAAGAGGTGATGTCGTGGATTGCGGACAATGCCCCAGTCTGCCCCCTCCCAGCAAAATTTGGCATTTGAACCGGCATACTCTGAGGAACTGTTTTCTGGACCCTTCCCACAGTCACAAACCACTTGTCCGGTTGCTGCTGAGCTATTTTCCGATGCCCAGGTTTTCCACCGGTCGCAGTCTGTGGGTGATGATGACATTATTGACGTAGTGGAAGAAGTGTGTAAAGAGGTGTCGGACGATGAGGAGACACAGTTGTCAGACAGTGGTGAAGTTGTTGTCAGGGCAGGAAGTCCGAGGGGGGAGCAGACTGAGGGATCGGAGGATGATGAGGTGACAGACCCAAGCTGGGTTGATAGGCCGGGTGAACACAGTGCTTCTGAGACAGAGGCGAGTCCTATAGCAGAACAGGTTGGAAGAGGCAGTGGTGGGGCCAGACGGAGAGGCAGGGCCAGAGCTGGTACATGAGCGCCAAATGTTGCCCGTAGTCAAGCTCCCGTGGCAAGGGCTAGATTTTCAGAAGTCTGGAGGTTCTTTAAAGAAACACCGGATGACCGACGGACTGTGGTGTGCAACCTTTGCCAAACCAGGATCAGCAGGGGTTCCACCACTACTAGCTTAACTACCACCAGTATGCGCAGGCATATGAATGCTAAACACCCCACTCAATGGCACCAAGCCCGTTCACCTCTGGCCGGGCACACCACTGCTCCTTCCCCTTTGTCATCTGATAGTCAACCCCCTGCCCAGGACCACGGCCCAAACACCTCCCGTGCGAAAACCCCATCTTCGCCTCCACGATCCTCCACAGCATCCACCAGCATTCAGCTCTCCATACCCCAGACGCTGGAGCGCAAAAGGAAGTATAGCGCAACCCACCCACACGCCCAAGCCCTCAACGTACACATCCCCAAGTTGCTTAGCCTGGAGATGCTGCCCTATAGGCTGGTAGAGGCCGAGCCCTTTCGAAACCTCATGGCGGCGGCCGCCCCTCGGTATTCGGTCCCCAGCCGCCACTACTTTTCCTGATGTGCCGTCCCAGCCCTGCAGAAGCACGTGTCAGCGAACATCAACCGTGCCCTGACCAACGCCGTTTCTGACAATGTCCACCTGACCACGGACACGTGGACGAGTGCTGCCGGGCAGGGCCACTATATATCGCTGACGGCACATTGGGTTAACTTGGTGGAGGCTGGGACCGAGTCTGACCCTGGGGCTGGTCATATACTGCCGACACCGAGGATTGCGGGGCCTACCTCGGTCCAGGTCTCAAAGGCCTACTATGCCTCCTCCTCCTCCGACCCCTCCTCCACCTCCTCCTCCGAATTACCATCCGTGGGCATGGCGCCATCAGTTGGTAGCTCTAGGCACAGCAGCAGTGCCGTCGCTAAGCGACAGCAGGCAGTGCTCAAACTGCTGAGCCTAGGCGATAAAAGGCACACCGCCCAAGAGCTATTACAGGGCATCACGGCGCAGACCGATCTGTGGCTGGCACCGCTGAACCTGAAGCCAGGCATGGTTGTGTGTGACAACGGCCGTAACCTGGTGGCGGCTCTGCAACTCGGCAGACTGACACATGTGCCATGCCTGGCCCATGTGTTAAATCTCATAGTTCAGCGTTTCCTCAAGACATACCCCAATCTGTCTGATTTGCTCACGAAGGTGCGCCGCATCTGTGCGCATTTCAGGAAGTCTAGCACAGATGCTGCCACTCTCAGGGCAGCGCAGCGCCGCCTCCAACTGCCCGCTCTCTGACTGTTGTGCGACGTGCCCACGAGGTGGAATTCAACATTAACCATGTTATCCAGAGTTTACCAGCAGCGCAGAGCGATTGTAGACTGCCAGATGTCAACTTCCACCAGAACTGGTAGTCAGGTCAGTCAGCTTCCTCAAGTCTACAATGAGGAGTGGACGTGGATGTCTGATATCTGTCAGGTGCTGAGTAACTTTGAGGAGTCAACACAGATGGTCAGTGGCGATGCCGCCATCATCAGCCTCACCATCCCGCTGCTTGGCCTGTTGAAAAACTCTCTGGTCAGCATGAAGTCGGAAGCTTTGCGCTCGTCACAAGAGACGGGGAAGGAAGATTCCCTTGTTGATAGCCAAAGCACCCTTAGATCTGTTTCTCAGCGCATATCGGAGGAGGTGGAGGAGGATGAGGAGGAAGAGGAGGAGAATGTTGGAGAGACAGAAGAGGGGACCATTGTTCAGTCCTTCACTGTTCAGCGTGTATGGGCAGAAGAAGAGGAGTTGGAGGAGTTGGAGGAGGAGGAAATGGGCAGTCAGGCCAGTGAGGGGAGTGAATTCTTGCGCAGAGTTGGGACTCTGGCGCATATGGCAGATTTCATGCTAGGCTGCCTATCCCGTGACCCTCGCGTTCAAAGAATTTATTCCAGCACCGATTCCTGGGTATTCACTCTCCTGGACCCACGGTACAAGCAAAATCTTTCCACTCTCATCCCTGGAGAGGAAAGGAGTGTGAGAATGCATGAATACCAGCAGGCCCTGGTGCACAAGCTGAAACAGTATTTCCCTTCTGACAGCGCTAGCAGCAGAGGGCGCACTTCTGTGGGACAAGTAGCGAGGGAGAGTAGGCGAGCAGGCAGCTTTTCCAGCACTGGCAGGGGTAAGCTTTACAAGGCCTTTGCCAGTTTTATGTCACCCCAGCAAGACACTGTCACCTGTCCCCAGTCTCGGCAGAGTAGGGCTGATTTTTACAGAAAGATGGTGAGGGAGTACGTAGCTGACTATACCATCGTCCTAAATGATCACACAGCTCCCTACAACTACTGGGTTTCAAAGCTGGACATATGGCACGAACTGGCGCTGTACGCCTTGGAGGTCCTTTCCTACCCTGCCGCTAGCGTGTTGTCCGAGCGGGTTTTCAGTGCAGCTGGTGGCATCATCACCGATAAGCGTACACGCCTGTCGACTGACAGCGCTGACAGGCTCACGCTTATCAAGATGAATAAAGCCTGGATTTCTCTGGATTTTCATTCTCCACCAGGTGAAAGAAGCGCAACCTGAATAATGTATGCACTCCTCCTCCTCATTGTCCTCCTTCTCCTCCTCTTTGTACACTAAAGCAGAGGAAACTGGCTATTTTTTGCCAGGGCCAACTGGCTCTAGCTTTAGTAGTCTATGTATTTAATTTTTCTGGAGGGCCACCTACCTGTTCCTCTGGTTTGAAAACTTTTTTGGACTGCCACATACAGGCACTCAATTTATTTAATTTTTCTGGAGGACCACCTACCTGCTCCTCTGGTTTGAAAACTTTTTTGGACTGCCACATACAGGCACTATCCAAATTAAATTGTCTCCATAGCAGCCTCCACATGTCGTCTTTTTAGCTTGCTCCACACGTTGTCTCCATTGCTACCTCCACACGTCATCGCCATAGCTGCCTCCAAAAGTCGTCCATATAGCTGCCTCCATACATGGTCTCCTTATAAAACAAACTGTGTCAGGCAGAATTTTGGGTTGTTTTCATGGATTCCACATCAAACTTGTTAACTTTGTCGCCACCCTGCTATGTAATCCACAAAATATACTGGCAAACTTTTATCATTTACTGATATTATTTCAGCGCTTCTTGCGCATCTGTTTACATTCCCCTCACCCGCCATATCCCAAAATTATAAGAACGCTACTACACTTGATCTTATACAAAAGGTTCTTAGACGTGCTGTTTGGGGAGTAGCCTAGAGACAGGGGCTTGGATTGGCGAAAGCTCGCCTGGCAGCGGAGCGCCAGCTCCATCTCAAGATCCAACTAACATAGTTTTAACTGCAGCACCTTTAATCTACTACTAGTTCACTGCCTCCATACATGGTCCCCTTATCAAACGAGCTGTGTCAGGCAGAATTTTGGGTTGTTTTCATGGATTCCACATCAAACTTGTTAACTTTGTCGCCACCCTGCTGTGTAATCCACAAAATATACCGGCAAACTTTTATCATTTACTGATATTATTTCAGCGCTTCTTGCACATCTGTTTACTTTCCCCTCACTACTACACTTGATCTTATACAAAAGGTTCTTAGAAGTGCTGTTTGGGGAGTAGCCGAGAGACAGGGGCTTGGATTGGCGAAAGCTCGCTTGGCAGCGGAGCGCCAGCTCCATCTCAAGATCCAACTAACATAGTTTTAACTGCAGTACCTTTAATCTACTACTAGTTCACTGCCTCCATACATGGTCCCCTTATCAAACGAGCTGTGTCAGGCAGAATTTTGGGTTGTTTTCATGGATTCCACATCAAACTTGTTAACTTTGTCGCCACCCTGCTGTGTAATCCACAAAATATACCGGCAAACTTTTATCATTTACTGATATTATTTCAGCGCTTCTTGCACATCTGTTTACTTTCCCCTCACCCGCCATATCCCAAACTTATAAGAACGCTACTACACTTGATCTTATACAAAAGGTTCTTAGAAGTGCTGTTTGGGGAGTAGCCTAGAGACAGGGGCTTGGATTGGCGAAAGCTCGCTTGGCAGCGGAGCGCCAGCTCCATCTCAAGATCCAACTAACATAGTTTTAACTGCAGTACCTTTAATCTACTACTAGTTCACTGCCTCCATACATGGTCCCCTTATCAAACGAGCTGTGTCAGGCAGAATTTTGGGTTGTTTTCATGGATTCCACATCAAACTTGTTAACTTTGTCGCCACCCTGCTGTGTAATCCACAAAATATACTGGCAAACTTTTATCATTTACCGATATTATTTCAGCGCTTCTTGCACATCTGTTTACATTCCCCTCACCCGCTATAACCCAAACTTATAAGAACGCTACTACACTTGATCTTATACAAAAGGTTCTTAGAAGTGCTGTTTGGGGAGTAGCCGAGAGACAGGGGCTTGGATAGGCGAAAGCTCGCCTGGCAGCGGAGCGCCAGCTCCATCCCAAGATCCAACTAACATAGTTTTAACTGCAGCACCTTTAATCTACTACTAGTTCACTGCCTCCATACATCGTCCCCTTATCAAATGAGCTGTGTCAGGCAGAATTTTAGGGTTAGGGTACATAGGGGAACACGGCCCAACTGTCGCCGCCATGCTGGAAAAGTTGCAATCATAGCAGCACAATATGGATGCCCCATACTGTCGCTCTTAATCATGGAACCATTTCCGTAAAAACAATTAAAAATAGAACCACTATGCTATTCCATTATTCCTAGGTGAAATATTCAAACGACCCGGCCTGCTTTGAAAATTATAATTTTTTCAAAGTAAACGCTTCTGGCCCCCAGGCCCATTTTGGGTGGGGAGGAGCCGAGAGACAGGGGCTTGGACAGGCGAAAGCTCGCCTGGCAGTGGACCGCCAGCTCCATCCCAAGATTAGGCAGCCTCAGAGGCATCCATGCATGCTGCCCCTGCTGTTTCCTGTCCATTTTGCCTCCACGATCCTCCACAGCGTCCACGAATGTCTCATTTCAACTCTCTATACCCCAGACGCTGGAGCACGAGAGGATATGCAGCACATCATCCCCTTATCAAACGAGCTGTGTAAGGCAGAATTTTCAGGTGTTTCACCCAGGGCCGCATCTGCCATGAGGCGAGATGAAAATCTCGCCTCAGGTGGCAGATGTCTGAGTCTCAGGGGGGGCGGCGGCAGCAAACAGGGGAATCACTGTTCGCTGTGTCCGTTGCAGGTGTTGCTGATGAGTCCCTAGCGCTGCTGCCAGCAGCCCAATGGCGACACTGCAATCACTGTTAGCATTCCTACGCGGGATCACCCCGCCCATCCACACTTCCTGTCAGCTGCGGAAGTGGTGTGAAATGGGAGCGGAGAGGAGCAGTGCAGTGGGTACTGGCGAGAAGCTGTAAAGAAATGAGCGGTGAGTGAAGGCGGTCCGGAGCAGAGAGAAGTGAGGAAGAACGGAGCAGAGAGGAGAAGAGGTGCGCTGCAGAGAGGAGCAGAGTGGAGAGAGGAAGAACGGAGCAGCGAGGAGAAGAGGAGCGCTGCAGAGAGGAGCAGAGTGGAGAGAGGAAGAACGGAGCAGAGAGGAGAAGAGGAGCGCTGCAGAGAGGAGCAGAGTGGAGAAAGAAGGAATGGAGCAGAGAGGAGGAAAGAGGAGCGCTGCAGAGAGGAGCAGAGTGGAGAGAGGAAGAATGGAGCAGAGAGGAGAAGAGGAGCGCTGCAGAGAGGAGCAGAGTGGAGAGAGGAAGAACGGAGCAGAGGAGCAGAGCAGAGTGAAGTAGAATGGAGCAGAGGAGCAGAGGGGAGCAGCACAGAGAGGACTGCAGATGAGCTCTGCAGATAGGAGCAGAGAGGAGCGAGTCATAAGTGTGGTAATGTACTTCAGCACAGTCCATCTACCTGCACCCCAATATACAAGCATCAGGGCCAGTACACCAACAAGTGAGCTGTGCCCTGGTGTTCTAAGGGTTAACAAAGTAGGCACCTTCAGTGTGGCAGACACAGCCCATGCTGCTTTGTTAACCCTTAGAATGCTAGAGCAGAAATCATGATAACTCACTAGTGTAGTAGTGATGTGCAGGGTCCTAGCTTCTGCTCTCTGACTCCTATCTGTGGGGGAAGGGTGCACAGAGCTGGGTCTGGTACTGACTGCAGTCTGCCTCTGCCAGCCGACTCCATGTCATGAAGGACGAGGCTGCAGGGAGGAGGAGGTGAGCACCAGAGACCTGTGACACCACTGAGCAGAGGTTAGAAGCTGTCACTGAAGACCATAAATTACAAGACCCTACATAGAGACAGAGCCCAGTACACACTTTGCTGAACAACCTTGCGACTCATTTCTCCTGGATGGCTGTAATCTGTCTGAATATAACTTCTTCCAGTTTTCTGTACATCTGACATTACCTATAGCAAGTTGATCAATAACATGTACTGGGATACCTCATAGCTATCAAAGGTGACAGTTGTGAGAATGTATAAGAGGTGCTGCAGGTGCCTATGAGGGATATAGTATATATAAGGAATATAAGGCTGCTATCACACGTGGCGTTACGGTAAATCTCAGTGGGCGTTATTTGACCCAACCATATGCGTTTCCATTCAAGCGCATGCAATCAGTTACGAGCACCTGCTGTTTTTTTATTATTTAAGTTGAAGACACTGGGTGCTGGCGGCTATTTTATCTAGCGTCTTTATGTGACATTATACTGTGACTGTGGTGTTTTTAGGGATGCAGTTTGAGATGTGCTGCCCAGGGCTGAAAACGTTGAATTTTGCAGAGAGAAGTCACAGCGAGAGAAATTATCAAAATTGTGTAACTGATGGAGAATAATTGTCATCTGTAAGGAGCCACCAAGATGAAGACCACGACAGATCAGAGGTAGAAGGTCGGAGCTACGTCTGATTTATACAGTAAGTGATGTCTTTATCTCCCTTATGGCAGCCCTGGTGGGCAATACATTGTTTGGCACTATGTAGAAATGTGAGGGTATATATATATATGTATGTCCACCTATATTTGAGTTACTTATAATATGGTGTGGGTGTAATATATATATATATATATATATATGTGTGTGTGTTCATAGATATAGTGCTGTGATTATTTATGCATGTTATGCATATATAGTGCCTGTGGAGTGTATATATATGGGATATGTTTAATCTGAAGAATAATGTGAGGACTGGCAGCAAGGGTTTAGGTATATGGGGGCCCTGATTCTAAGTTCGCACCAGGGCCCACTAGGGTCTTGTTACTCCACTGGACTTCACTGCCTACTTACTTACTGGCTGCAGCAAATGACTTGGTTTAGTCAGTAGTTAAAATCCAAAATCTTTATTAGGGTATCAAATAGTTAAAAGATCAAATTCATCAGGATGAGATTGCTTGTATTTCATTCTGATGAATTTGATCTTTTAACTTTTTGATACCCTAATAAAGATTTTTGAGATTTTAACCAAGGATTAAACCAAATCACTTGCTGCAACGAGTGCCAAAAGCTTCTCTTCTATTTGAGTTATCCACAAGTCTGGCTGTATATACCATCTATGGGGGATAGTTTGGCTGTATATACTATCTGTAGGTGGTGTTCTGGCTGTATATACTATCTGTAGGTGGTGTTTTGACAGTATATGCTATCTATGGATGGTGCCCTGTTTTATATACTATCTATGGGTGGTGGTCTGGCTGCATATAGTGTCTATGGGTGGTGGTCTGGCTATATATACTATCTATGTTTGGTGGTCTGGCTGTATACACTATCTATTGGTGGTGATCTGGCTATATATGCTATTTATGGAGGGTTCTGGCTGTGTATACTATCTACTGAGGGGGTTCTGGCTGTGTATACTATCTGCAAAGGGTTCTGGCAGAATATATGATCTATAGAGGGTTTTGGCTGTATATACTGTCAGGGGTTTCTGTCAGTATATGTCTGTGTCACTTATTGAATACTAATGTGTGAAACAGCACCAGCGTGTGTAGGCCTAGTGATCTGGTAGCGCTGTGTAAGTATTTTATCAATTGTTGTTAATGTCATGGGCATATTCAGATCAGGTTGTAGATACTTTTTAAAGATTTCCTTGCAATTTGAGTGGGAAAAGGATCGGAAGTAGGGTGCTGAGAAATGGGGGGGGGGGGGGGGGCAGCATTTAAATTTTTGCCTCAGGCAGCAAAAAGGCCAGAATTGGCCCTGGTTTCACCAGATACATAGTGGAACTCGGCCCATCTGTCGCCGCCATGCTGGAGACCTGAAGTTTCAATCATAGCAGCGCAATATGAATGCCCCATACTGTCGCTCTTAATCATGGAAGTCATCTCCATGGCTGCCTCCACATGTCGTCCCCTTATCAAAAGAGCTGTGTCAGGCTCATTTTTCGGGTGTTTCACCAGATACGTTATGGAACTTGGTCACTATGTCGCCACCATGCTGTGTTATCGACTAAATATACCGCCAACCTTTTGTTCACATAGGAAATCATTTCAGCGCTTCTTGCTCACCTCCTTTGGTTCCTCTCTGCCACCCATTGGTTTGAAGCCTGAGTCCATTTAGGGTATGTCGCCATGACACTCTCTAGCCTGCCGCTGCCTCTGCATGCCATCCCCTATAGTGTCAGGGTCAATTATTGCATGTTTTAGATGCTATCTAGCCTCATTCGGTCACTCTGTCATGGCCATGCTGTTGCCCATAATTTTGGCATAATGGTACGATTAAGCAGCCTCAGAGGCATCCATGCATGCTGCCCCTGCTGTTTCCTGTCCATTTCCGTGGTGTTTCCATCCTTTTCTGAGGTTCCCAGGTGTTTGGCCAAGCTTCCCTGTGCAGAGCCTTGGTCCTCTTGAAAAATGCTCGGTTCTCCCATTGACTTCAATGGGGCTCGTTATTCGAGACGAGCACTCGAGCATCAGGAAAAGTTCGTCTCGAATAACGAGTACCCGAGCATTTTAGTGCTCGCTCATCTCTATTAGTGCCCCCTCTTCTTCTACCCTCAGTTCCCCATTCACCATATTCACTAAATCCTTCCAACAGTTCCCCATCCCCTCAGCCCACCCACATTCATCAGCTATCCATGACCTCATCCCCGCACACACCATCAAGTACCCATTCCTTCAGCCCCTCCACACATCGTCAGCTCCCCATATCCTCAGCCCTGCACAACACCATCAAGTACCCATTCCCTCAGACCCTCCACACATCATCAGCTCCCCACCCTCTCAGCCCCCCACACATCATTAGCTCCCCACCCCCTCAGCCCCACACACACCATCAGCTCCCCATCCCCTCAGACCCCCACATGTCATCAGCTCCCCATCCCCTCACCCCCCACACAATATCAGCTCCCCATCCCCTCACCATTCCACACATCATCAGCTCCCCATCCCCTCAGCCCCCCAGACATCATCAGCTTCCCATTCCCTAACCCCCCCCCACACATCATCAGCTCCCCATCCCCTCAGACTCCCCCACACATCATCAGCTCCCCATCCCCTCAGCCTCCAATAGACACATAATCAGTTCCCCATCCCCTCAGGCCCTACATACAGTATTATCCCTATATCCCCTCAGTCCCTCCCACACACACTATTAACTCTAACCCCCCTCTGTAAAACATCCCCCAGTATAACTCACAGGAGGCGTCCATTGTAGGAATCCAGCAGCTTCAGGTCATGTGACTTGAGACCGTCACATGACCCAGTGACATCAATGACATCTCTTAATCCAGATTGCAGATGCAGCATGTCTGCTGCTATCACTCCTCTCTCAAACTGCCATTGCTGGACCTCTAATTCCCTTGACTCACATTGCTTACCGATTGCATGCGTTTCATTATAAACACAAATGCGATTAGGCTACCACAAGCGTTGTGTTTGTTAATGCAACACGGTAGCGGTACGCACTCGGAGTCATTCAAAAATTATGTGGTCACCTTTGTAAAATTCCGCTTTGAAAGAAAGCAATCACTGTGAATAGTGGGAAGGGGGCGTGGCTAGGGGTGTGGCCAAGGTCGTGGATAATGTCCCTCTTTCTATTTTTGAAAAGTTGGGAAGTATGTGTAAACCTTCACTACAAAGCTCGATAACGCCTTCATGGGGAGGGTGAAATGTTGAACACTGGTGGAATAAAAAACATATTTCTTGAGAAGAACTGTTTCGTCGTACATTTTATTGATCAAGATCGGTTAAAGTTGTCCATCTTAACTAAACTGCTTTATTTGTTTAAAGCTCTACCAGTTACTGTTCCCATGATAGTACTAGATAAACTACAGTCTGCTTATTTTGACTATGTGTGGAATGGAGGATGCACAGGATCCCTAATACTGCGGATATATTCAAGTGAGGTTCTATTATTTCTCTGCTTATCTTAGCCTCATAGAATATGCCTTCATGCCAATACAGATGGACTGAGCTAGAAAAGTTATGGTTTGTGTCATTTCATCTTGCCACTATGATATGGGCTCCTCTTTCCAATATACTTTCTTCATTTAGCAACTCTCTACTCACCTCTTACACCAATTCATATTACTCCTCATCTCCCTGACAGTATTACTGCAACAGTATTTAAGGCCGGAAGCTTCCAGGTCATGAATAGACCCATTTGCCCGTGAAACTTCTTTCTTTTCAAACCCTAGTAGAAAGGAACCCTTCTCTTGCCGTGTATCAATTTTGCTATTAACATATCAAACTTTTTCTTCTAACCTTATTTGGTTTGGGGCCAACGCCAGCTTTTGTTGATATCTGTTTATTGCCCAAAATGTTGCTGTGCACATTGTAAAATTGTTAATAATGCAAAATGAAGAGTTGTAAAAAGGGCATCCTGAAACGTATTGTCTGGGTTCAGGATCAGTGGACCCAATGGACCACCGCGGGAGTTGATACTAGCCGACAACTGGGACCAAAATCTAAGTGCCACCAGGTCATTCCATAGGTGCGACTAGTCCTTGATGGCAGCCAAGGTTGAGGTACAAACACAGCGGGCAGTCTCGTGGTAAAGTTCAGGCACAGGGTCAGGGCAGGCAGCAGAGATGCAAGATCAAAGTCCAATCCGGGGTCAGCAACGGGAGGACAAGGCAGGTGTGAATGGGAACTCAGGAACACAGAAACTCAGGAACACAGAAACTCAGGAAAACAGAAACTCAGGAACACAGAAACTCAGGAACACAGAAACTCAGGAACACAGAAACCCAGGAACACAGAAACCCAGGAACACAGAAACTCAGGAACACAGAAACTCAGGAACACAGAAACTCAGGAACACAGAAACTCAGGAACACAGGAGGATGGGAACACTGGAGCAGGAACACACAGGAACGTAGGAACAGGAATAACCAAGAATGCAGGAATACTCAGGGATAACACATTGTAGCTTCGGGGGAGCCGCTGGATAAAATAGAAACCTGGAAGTGGCCAGCTCCAATCAGCGGTGCGATGGCCCTTTAAATTTTTGCGTGCCGTTGCAAGTGCAGAGATGCGTGTGTGGCCTAGCCAGGAGGAGAACAAGATCATGGAGAGATTAAGTGAGGGCCAGGGGCGCCACCAAAGCCACGGAGAGGGGCACGGGTGTGCCCGCGATCCGTGACATGGATCAGGGGAGCACCCATGACAGTCCCCCCCCCCTTCGACCTCCCCCTTTTCTTGGTCCCAAGAAACCTCTCAAGGAGGCTACGGTCCAGAATGTTCTCCCCAGGCTCCCAGGATCTCTCCTCGGGCCCGAACCCCTTCCAGTCTACAAGGAAGAACCACTTACCTCTCACAATCTTCATTTCCAGCACCTTCTTAACTTCATAGACATCTGGAGAGTCCGCCTCTGGAGCAGGAGGTGGAGATTGCTGAGAGAAGTGGTTAAAGACGACAGGCACATCGATGGAGGGCGGTGGAGTTTGTAGGGTTGATGCGCTTGATGATTTCAAAGGGACCGAGGAAGCATAGATCAAACTTGTAGCTTGGTATCTTCAGCCGTACATATTTGGAAGATAACCAGACCTTGTCACCTGGAACGAAGACAGGAGGAGGATACTGATTCTTGTCTGCCTTGGTGCGGTCAGTGGCACGGAGAAGAGACTGACGGGTCTGGTCCCAAATAGACTTAAGGTCCTGCACCAGATCCTCTACCGCCGGGACATCAGATGGAGTAAACAGCAGCAGAGGAGGATGTGGGATTCGCCCGTAGACAACAAAGTACGGAGCTGCACCAGCAGACCCAAAGTCCATGGAGTTATAGGAAAATTCAGCCCAAGGAAGCAAATCAGCCCAGAGACGGGCAAAGACAAAGTGGGTAACAGCCCAAAATCTGATTCAACCTTTCTATTTGCCTGTTCGACTGAAGGTGGTAAGCAGAAGAAAACTCCAGATTAACTTGCAGATGGTTACACAAGGAACGCCAGAACTTGGACACAAACTGGACCCCTTGGTCAGACACGATGTGCAGCGGAAGTCCATGCAGCCGGAAGATATGTTTGAAGAACAAACTGGCAAGCCGTGGAGAAGACGGAAGACCTGGAAGCGGAACAAAATGGGACAACTTGGAAAGTTTTCAAATGCAGAGGTCCGGCTCAAGAGTAAACTTGACTCCCAATTCAGGTAAAAATTCCAAAAGCTTTTTATTGAAGTCATCTTGACAAACATACATAATAAAAAAGGATGGTCATGGATGGCAAAAAAGTCCTTTAGATTGCCTACGCGTTTTGGATAAACACTATATCCTTACTCATGGCTAAAGAAAGCACAATAAATTACAACCTTTATCACACCCGTTTATGGTCACTCCCACGGAGCCAACCAATCAGCTCTGGTATATGCAGTGACCAATAAACATAGGATAAAATATATTTAATTGCAAACAACTTTACATAAAAAAACTGAGACATCGTAATGGCATATAGAAACTCTAAAAAGTACTATGCTACCTGATCAAAAAACAGACAGTTTATAATTGGCAGATAACATCAAGTCTCTTATTTAACCCCTTCGGGACCCATGTCTCCAAACAAAAAATCCAATAAGTTTCACGATTGCACATCTTCCTCTTACGGTCACCTCCACAAGGAGGGTTAAATATTCTCTCTATACCCATGCAAGAAAAAGATTTACAATCACCCCCATGTACAGAACGAAAGTGTCTTGAGGCCATAGATACATTCACAGAATCCATATTCTTTGAATCTGACAGGTGTCTTCTGATGTGTGTTTTTAATGCACCACTAGTGCAGCCGACATACTGAACATTACAGCTGGTACAAGTAATTAAGTACATCACATATGTGGTATTGCAATTAATATATCCTCGAATAGCATATTGTTGCTTAGTGTATGAGTACAGGAAATAATGCGACGGTATCGCATAATTGCAACACATATTGGAAGCTCTATGGAGCTTCCACGGGGAATAATTTCTTTGTCATAGATCCTTGTGTACTTTAAGTTCAATATTCTGAAACTCTGGGGGACTGGTACAGTTACGTTTTAATCTGATAAGCTCACCTACTGGAATATTTTTAATCACATGAGAGGGATGGCACGATGTGGCATCTAAAATAGAATTGATAGATGTTGGTTTGACAAATGGTTTGATTTGAACCAGATCACTTCCCCAGAGAGAGATGTCCAAAAAATGCATGGTTTGAGGATCTGAGCAGGAGGTAAATTTCAGATTCATACTGTTATTATTGATATACCTGACAAAATTGTCGGCCTCAACCTGCGTCCCCTCCCATATCAATAGGAGGTCATCAATATAACGACCATACCACTTGATATGGGAGAGGAACGGGTTGTTGGGAGAGAACAAGAACTTTTCCTCCCAGACAGCCATGTAAATATTGGCCATGGAGGGTGAACATTTACCCCCCATGGCCGCACCACACTGCTGCAGAAAAAAAATACCATAAAAAAAAAAATTATTTTTCAAAAGTAGAAATTCAATAGACATATGAATAAATTCCTTTGTGACATCATCATAAGAACTGTAAGATGCTAGAAAATGTGAAAGGCACTGCAGGGCAATGTCATGCAACAATGAAGGGTACAATCCAACCACATCACAAGACAACCAAAGATGAGAGCTACTCCAGGAAAAACCATCCAACAATGACAAAAACATGTTTGGTGTCAGGTACATAGCCTGGAATAGATCTCACCAATGGCTGGAGGTGGTGATCAACCCATTCACTTAATTTCTCTGTGAGGGAACCTATTCCTGCCACTATTGGTCTTAAACGGGTGGGAATAGCTCTTTGTGAATCTTGGGCAGTGAATGGTAAATGGGTGTTACCGGATCTTCCACATATAAATATTCAGCAATTTTTTCACTAATTGCACGCATTGATACACCCTCCTGGAGTAAGTCATGTAAACATATTTGAAACATTTTAGTAGGATCTGATGGTAGATATCTATACACCGTTGTGTCATGTAACATTTGTAAATTCAATTTTTTATATAGACCCTGTGGGAGATTTGGCCCAGTAGAGACCGTGGTAGCGGGGTGCTGTGATGCAGTTCACGACAGTGACACCAAAGTACAGTCCAAAACAGGTCTCGCCTGTGTTTATTTCAGCAGGAACAAAATAAACAGCCTTCGCATTCAGGCATCAAAAACAAAATAATATCCTACCCGTCAGGGTGCTAACTAAACAATGGTTCTCTGACTCACCACTAACAAAAACACTTTCGCTGTTCCAGGCACAGAGGTCAAGGCTGCGTGCTCTCCAGCCTCCTTCCAGAGAGACAACACTCTCAACTCTGCTGAGCGGCTTTATGAGGCTAATTGGGCTGTTCCCACCACCTGTGTCCAAGGTGCTGGACACCCAACCTCAGCACTAAGGCCTTGCATAATAGCAAAACCTAGGGGAAACATACCGCCCATCCATAGTTAACCCCTTCAGTGTCTCACAACCCGCATCTAATAATACAACCGCTCCCCCCTTATCCGCTTGGCGTATAATAAGATCTCTATTATTTTTCAACTCATCTATAGCAATTTTTTGGGGGGGGTGTAAGATTATTTCTATGCTGCCTATTGTTCTCAAGTAAGGTTTTGTTAAGTACAATTAATTCCTGTTCTATTTTGTCCTGAAATGTGTCCAAGACAGGTGGACGTGACTGGACAGGATAGAAAGAGGAATTTGACACATTTAATGTTTTATTCATATCCACCGGTGTATTATTTTCGCCCTCAGATGCTAGTTGTCTAAACATGGCTAAATTCAATTGATCCTGAAAAGAATTAGTTTCATTATTCATACATAACACATTATTGTTGGAACATTCCAAACCCCTTGTACTTTGATGACTGGATATCTGAACGTCCCTAGTATCAAAAAAATGTTTTTTCAAGGTAATGTTTCTTGCTAGTCTATTAACATCCAACAAGGTTTGAAAAAGATTGAAAGATTTTTCCGGAGAAAAACCTAAACCCTTAGAAATAACAGACACTTGGTCCTCAGAGACAATATAGCTAGATAAATTGATAACCGGACAGTCATTTATTTCCCATGTCTCAAGGGGTAGCGTTTTTTTGCCATCCATGTCCATCCTTTTTTATTATGTATGTTTGTCAAGACGACTTCAATAAAAAGTTTTTGGAATTTTTACCTGAATTGGAAGTCAAGTTTAATCTTGAGCCGGACCTCTGCATTTGAATACTGTGTCTCCCTGGAAGCTGGTGTAATCCGAGCCCGAGCAAACTTTCTCATTAGTCCACTGCATCCCAGGTGAGCTGACAATGATTTTCTTTTTGTAACTTGGAAATTTGTCCTTCACCACCCAGATTACAGTATTGAGGAGAGGAGAGAGGCAGATCAGTGACAAAGTACATAGCCAAGTGGGACCACGGGCGACTGGGTATTGGCAATGGAAGTAACAGTCAAGCCGGTTTGAGACAAGAGGCTTTGTAACAGACACAGGAGGAACAGGATCCCACGAAAGCCCATACATTTTTGACCAGATCTTGCCACTGTAGAACTGCAGATAACTTATCAGGATCCATCTAGAGGCCTCTGTCAGAAATAATATAGGCGAGGATTGGGAGGCTGCATTGGTGAAACTGACATTTCTCCAGCTTAGCATAGAGATGGTCCACCCGGAGGTAGCCAAGAACATGCCGTTACGTGTGACTGATGGGTCTCGATGTCTGGAGAGAGGACCAAGATATCATCGAGATAAACCATGACACAGGAATACAGCAGTTCCTTATAAATGTCACAAACTCCTGGAAGACAGCAGGAGCATAACATAGTCCAAATGCCATCACTAGATATTCAAAGTGGACATCACAGGTGTTAAATGTCGTCTTCCACTCGTCATCCTTGCGGATCAGGATGAGATTATAAGCACCAGGGAAGTCCAGCTTGAAGAAGACCCTGGAACTGTGCAGCCAATCAAAGAGTTCTGTAATCAACGGCAGGGGGTAGCGTTTTTTAATCGTGACCTTGTTCAGCCAGTGATAGTCTATGCAGGGATGCAAGGAGCCATCCTTCTTGGTGACAAAGAAGAATCCCGCGCCAGCTGGAGAGGAGGACTTTCGTATGAAACCTCTCTGCAGGTTCTCCTTGATATCCTCAGACAAAGCAGCCGTCACTTAAAAAAGTGGATAGACACAACCTTTAGGGAGAGAGGCACCTGGCAGGAGATCCACAGGGCAATCATAGGGATGGTGCGGTGGCAAAGTCTCTGCTTGTTTTTTTTTTTTTTTTTTTAAACATCTGCAAAATCCCAGTAGCAAGCTGACAGACCCTCCAGAGACTTGGGAGATACTGAAGAAGTCAGGACAGGTAGATGTGACACAATGCAGCGTGAGTGGCATTCTGGACCCCAATGCCCCGTCTTTCAGTTGAGGACGGGAGCATGATGTTGCAGCCATGGAAGACCCAGGAGGACAGTTAAAGTGGAGCGGGGCAGCATGTAGAAAGACAGTTTTTCCCACTTGAAGACTGATGGTTTCAGTGTCGTACCAGACCGGATCAGAGAGAAGCTGACCGCTGGAAATGACTAGAGGTTGCTTGAGAGGAACCACCGGAATGTGATGCTGGGAGACCACAGTGGCATCCACAAAGTTCCCCACAGAACCAGAGTCCAAAAATGCTGAGACTTGCACAAGAGTGCTGGTACCAACACTTAAAAGCACAGGAACTTTTAGCCATAAAGAAGCTGAAATCACATGTAGGGAAGCTTTACCAAGAAGCCCTAGGTGCTGGTGTTTCCCGGACATTGGGGATGAACAGGACAAGCCGGGAAGTGCTTTTTTTTTTTTTTTTTAATAATTTTTTATTTATTGAAACACAAATTAAGATCCATTGCAATATATTGCGTGTCATGCACTTCTTTTTTAACATATAAACATAAATAATTTTACAGTGTTTCTTTTGTCCGAGTCTTCTGTGCTGCTCAAGCGCAGTACCCAGAAAACCACGGTTACATCGGTATTGTTGCCTATCATCATTAACAATAAAACAAAGAACTAGTAAGGCCTTAGCACAGATAGAAAGATTGGCGACAATTTGCCATACAATGTGATAAATAAGGTTTTTTTTTTTTTTTGTTTTTAAGTTGAGTAGTAGTTTTATTAGTCCCAACACAGCAGTAACACCCCAGTACATTGTGACCATAGGCAACTAGATAATACAGCGCTTATTATAACACACAATATTAAAATCACATTTTTATTATATAATTTTCTCCCCTATCCCCCACCCACGCCCCCTATGACTGGTGACCCCCACTCCCACAGCCGGGAAGTGCTTAGAACTGGCACAACACACACAGATTTTCCTGAGAACGTCTGAAGCATTCCTTAGCTGTCAGTTGGGCTCTGTCGACTTGCATAGGTTCCACTGCAGACTGTGTGGTCGGAGGCTGGAACGACCTTTGGAAAACCGGAGCTAAGCAAAGCAGATGTGGAAGCCGGACTTGCGTTTGCTCGTGACGCAACTCTTCAGCACGCTCCATGAACTGACTGTCTAACCGGGTGGCTAGGGTGATGAGACCACTCAGAGTAGCCGGCAGGTCACGAGCGACCAATGCGTCCTTGACCTGGGAAGACAGTTCTTTTTTGAATGTTACAGACAGGAGAGTTCGGAAGCCAGGGTATGGAACTTAACGGCATACCAGCCCACACCCTGGAATCTTACACTGAGCAGCATAGGGAGTAATAGGATCTAAAACTGATAAAACTGAGCAAAGTAAAGTAAGGTACTGTAAATTGTAAAGTAAGGAGGTTAAAATGATCTTTATTGTGTTAACATTAGAGATGAGCGAGTATACTCGTCCGAGCTTGATGCTCGTTCGAGTATTAGAGTGCTCGAAACAGCTTTATGCTCGGACGAGTATTTCCCCTACTCGAGATCGAGCATTTATTTAAGAAAAGACAGTGAAGAACAGTGAAGAATACAATTAAAACAGTGAACACAGTGAACACAGGATCATTTAAGTGAAGAACACAGTGAAAGAACACAGTGAAGAATAGATTGCAGATGTTCCGAACATCTACTCACTTAGCTGAAGGCACGAGCGCCGATGCTGGAGTGGGCATGGAGGAGCGGAGTGGGGCTGGAGCAGGCATGGAGGGGATAAGCGGGCATCACGGAGCGGAGCGGGCATCACAGAGCGGGAATGGAGGAGCGGAACGGGGGCTGGAGCAGGCATGGAGGAGCGGAGCGGGGCTAGATCGGGCATGGAGGAGCGGAGCGGGCATCATGGAGCAGGCATCACGGAGCGGAGCAGGGCTGGAGCGGGCATGGAGGAGCGGAGCGGGCATCACGGAGCGGGCATCACGGAGTGGGGGCTGGAGCGGGCATGGAGGAGTGAAGCAGCATCACGGAGTGGAGCAGGCATCACGGAGCGGGAATGGAGGAGCGGAGTGGGGCTGGAGCGGGCATGGAGGAGCGGAGCGGCCATCAAGGAGCGGGCATCACGGAGCGGAGCGGGCATGGAGGAGCGGAGCGGGCATCACAGAGTGGGCATCACGGAGCGGGGGCTGCAGCGGGCATGGAGGAGCGGAGCAGGGCTGGAGTGGGCATGGAGGATTGGAGCAGGCATCACGGAGCGGGCATGGAGGAGCGGAGCGGGGGCTGGAGCGGGCATGTTGGAGCAGAGCGGGGCTGGAGCGGGCATGGAGGATCGGAGCGGGCATCACGGAGCAGGCATCACGGAGCGGAGCGGGCATGGAGGAGCGCAGCTGGGCTGGAGCGGGCATGAAGGATCGGAGCGGAGGCTGAAGTGGAGGCTGGAGCGGAGCGGGCTGGAGCAGGACCAACAGCACAGAAAGAACACAGTGAAGAACACATTGCAGATGTTCCAAACATCTGCTAAGTTATCGGAAGACACGCGCCAAACGGTGTTCTTCACAATAGTATATGAAGAACATTGGGGCAGATTCACTTACCTGGCCCATTCGCGATCCAGCGGTGCGTTCTCTGCGGTGGATTCGGGTCCGGCCGGGATTCACTAAGGCAGTTCCTCCGCCGTCCACCAGATGTCGCTGCTGCGCTGAAGTCCGCTGAGGCCCGCCGCAATGCCCTGAAATTCACCTGCCTGTACCTGGTGAAGGTAAGTGCAATTTTCGCGACACAATTTTTTTTTTTTTAATGCAGTGTTTTTTCCGAATCCGTCAGGTTTTCGTTCGGCCTCACCACCCGATTTTCGTTGCGTGCATGCCAGCAAGAAAAGACAGTGAAGAATACAATTAAAACAGTGAACACAGGATCATTTAAGTGAAGAACACAGTGAAAGAACACAGTGAAGAATAGATTGCAGATGTTCCGAACATCTACTCACTTAGCTGAAGACACGAGCACCGATGCCGGATCAGGCATGAAGTGGAGCAGAGCGGGGGCTGGAGTGGGCTTGGAGGAGCGGAGTGGGGCTGGAGCAGGCATGGAGGAGAGAAGCGGGCATCACGGAGCGGAGCGGGCATCACAGAGCGGGAATGGAGGAGCGGAACGGGGGCTGGAGCGGGAATGGAGGAGCGGAGTGGGGCTGGATCGGACATGGAGGAGCGGAGCGGGCATCACAGAGTGGGAATGGAGGAGCAGAGCGGGCATCACAGAAGGTACCTGGTGAAGGTAAGTGCAATTTTCGCGCCACATTTTTTTTTTTTTTAATGCGGCTTTTTTTCCGAATCCGTCAGGTTTTCGTTCGGCCTCGCCCCCCAATTTTCGTTGCGTGCATGCCAGCACTGATGCGCCACAATCCGATCGCGTGCACCAAAATCCCGGGGCAATTCAGGGAAAATTAGCGCAAATCGGAAATATTCGGGTAACCCGTCGGGAAAACGCGAATCAGGCCCTTAGTAAATGACCCCCATTATGTGTGAAGAACACATTGCAGATGTATGAAAACATCTGCAATGTATTCTTCACACATATTGTTCTTCATATACTATTGTGAAGAACATCGTTCTGAACACGTCTTCCGATAAGTTAGCAGATGTACGGAACATCTGCAATATGTTCTTCACTGTGTTCTTTCAATGTGTTCTTTCAGTGAAAACATCTGCAAACATCTGCAATGTGTTCTTCTTTAGTGTTCTTTCAATGTGTTCTTTCAGTGAAAAATGCTTGAGTCTCCCATTGACTTCAATGGGGTTCGTTATTCGAGACGAGCACTCGAGCATCGGGAAAAGTTTGTCTCGAATAACGAGCACTCGAGCACTCGATTTTAGTGCTCGCTCATCTCAACAAACTTATATATTCAGTAAACTTAAAAAAAATAGTGCTGAACCTTTTCTCACTCAACTACAGTAAACATAAATGTTATCCTACTCTAACATGGTGGCTGTAAACTAATGCATTTATACTAGATCTACAATATAGTTTGTCATTGTGTAGCACCAAAGACTATGCTGTTCTGCCCACATTTACATCTAAATGCTAACTAAGACCTCAACCTCTTTTCTACTCACATGTAAATTTCCTATACATCTTGACAAACATGTTTATTTTTCTTTCAGGCTAAACCTTTTGCAACTTTTTATGCCAAGGTGAAACTCCTGTTGCCTTGTTTTAATTTAGCCACCTAGTGTTTCCATTATATTATCATAATTCCTGATGCTTCTGTAGTAAGATCACAGCATCAAAGCACTTATTTTCTCAGCAGGGAAAGTCTTCTATTTAACTATAGACATTATTAACAACTATTAAGCAAGGTATTTATGCCACCTGATCTCTGATAGTTGTTTACATGTTTTTGTTTGTTAAATGGCAAAGTTTATTGATTTGGTAAATCCAGTACCACAATGTATATTTCCATTCGGTCTTTGTTCTACTTTGGGTTCAGCATTTTTAAATGTCAACAGCAAACTGTTATTGATCTGTAATTAAAAGTGAGGGGAAAATTAGCATAGTAAAAGTTTACAGTCATTAGCGCCTGCACAGCCAAGCAATTATTTACCTTGTTCTAACATTTAATGTCCATTCAGGTATTGACATGCGCTATGATACTTACTACAACAATTTAATTATTTGGAAGAATAGATTAAAGAACACTTTGCTTAGCTGACTTACTACCGCCTTGAAATATGCCTACTAGCACTACAGTCTTAAGTTTTTTTTTATGGAAGCCTAATGAAAGATATAAATTAACACAGTAATCATTTACATACAGAAGAATGAAGCAAATTTTTTTGTAATTTATATTTTCTCATAATCGCTATGCAGGAACATAAACCCAAAGGACAAACAAGTACATTGTAACATGTCAGGAAACAAGCAGTGTTCATTTAAGGATCAAGATACATCTGTAACACAGTACATGACTTGGTTACAAAAATGAAAGTAATGAAAATGGGAAACCAGTGTTTACTACAGTTCTTAACAGAACTGTTGACTAAATTAATTTCCTAGTGAGGAGCAGAAAAGGAGGACGCAGAAAACTGGATGATGTAAATTTCTGAGAATATATGTTTAAGAGGAAAGATGGTGAAAAGATAGACTACAATCATGGCAAAAAGTTTTGAGAATGATACAAATGTTAATTTTTACAAAGTCTACTTGTTACGTCTGCGCCTGCTGTCTCCTCTAACCGTGCCTGTAGGATTAGGAGACACTGGGGGTCATTTACTAAGGGCCCGATTCCGTTTTCCCGACGTGCTACCCGAATATTTCTGATTTGCGGCGATTTTCTCTGTATTGCCCCAGGATTTTGGCGCACGTGATCGGATTGTGGCGCATCGGCGCTGGCATGCACGCGACGGAAATCGGGGGGCGTGGCCGAACGAAAACCCGACGAATTCTGAAAAAACGACGCATTTAAAAGACAAAAAGTGTCACTGGACTCGTGCTTACCTTCCCCAGGAATAGGCCGGTGAACTTCAGTGCATTCCGGCGGGCCGCGGCGGACTTCAGCGGAGAGCGACACCTGAGTCGGAGGAACTACCTTAGTGAATCCCGGCCGGACCCGAATCCACCGCAGAGAACGTGCAGCTGGATCGCGAATGGACCGGGTAAGTAAATCTGCCCCACTGAGTTTTTGTCATCCTGCAGTCTGAACTAGGTTCTATGGCTGTTTGACCTGATGTCTGCCACTCCACTCACTGATTCTGTCTTGCAAGAGTTAACACTGTGGATCTGTAATTGCTTGCTCCTTCCACCTGTGGCAGGGCTGAGTTTCCCTATAAGTGTCCTGTTTAGCTTTGACTCCCTGCTGCTCAAACTGCTATCTTGCTGTGTCACTAGCTATCTTGCATTCTCTAATTCTGATTTCTTGCCTGTGTCTCGACTTCTCTATTTGGATTATGATTTGGTTATTGTTATTCCCCACTGTTGCCGACTCGGATTGTATACCTTGCCTTATTGTGTTTGTTTGTCTGTATTGTTACATGTTCACATCTTACCCAGGGAGGGAATGTCACCCAGTTATTGGCCTCCGTTTACAGGGGACCCAATAAGTAGGTAGGGACAGATTGGGGGTCTCAGTGTCAGGGCTCACTGTCCTTAATTGTGTCCTGCCATTACACTACTGCATCAGGTATTATAATGGCAATTTGCATATGCTCCAGAATGTTATAAAGAGTGATCAGCTTAACAGTAATTATTTGCAAAGTCAATATTTGCCTAGAAAATGAACTTTTTCCCCCAAAACAACTTAATTGCAGGCCTTAAAAGGAGTACTTAACATTGTTTCAGTGATTCCTCCCTTAACACAGGTGTGGGTGTTGATGAGGACAGGGCTGGAGATCAATCTGTCATGATTAAGTAAGAATCACACAACTGAACACTTTAAAAGGAAGCTGGTGCTTGGCATCATTGTTTCTCTTCTGTTAACTATGGTTATCTCTAAAGAAACATGTGCAGTCATCATTGCACTGTACAAAACTGGCCTAACAGGTCAGAGTATCACATCTAGAAAGATTGCACCTCAGTCAACAATCTATTGCATCAACAAGGAATTCAAGGAGAGGGGTTCCACTGTTGACAAAAAGGCTCCAGGGAGCCCAAGAAGGACCAGCAAGCGCCAGGACCATCTCGTAAAAGTGTTTCAGCTTTGGGATCGGGCTACCAGCAGTGCAGAGCTTGCTCAGGAATGGCAGCAGGCAAGTGTGAGTGCAGGCTGCACGCACTGTGAGGCGGAGACTCTTGGAGCAAGGCCTGGTGTCAAGGAGGGCAACAAAGAAGCCACTTCTCTCCAGAAAAAACATCAGGGACAGACTGATATTCTGCAAAAGGTAAGGGGAAGGGACTGCTGAGGACTGGGGTAAAGTCATTTTCTCTGATGAATCCCCTTTCCGATTGTTTGAAACATCTGGAAAACAGCTTGTTCAAAGAAGAAAAGGTGAGTGATATCACCACTCTTGTCCAACTGTAAAGCATCCTACAGCCATCCATGTGTAGGGTTGCTTCTGAGCCAAGGGAATTGGCTCTCTCACAGTCTTGCCTACAAACACATCCATGGATAAAGAATGGTACCAGAATGTCTTCCAAGGGCAACTTCTCCCAACCGTCCAAGAGCAGTTTGTTGATCAACAATGCCTTTTCCAGCATGATGGAGCACCTTGCCATAAACCAAAGGTGATAACTAAATGGCTCAGGGAACAAAACAGAGATTTTGGGTCCATGGCCTGGAAACTCCCCAGATCTTAATCCCCTTGAGAACTTGTGGGCAATCATCAAGAGACGGGTGGATAAACAAAAACCAACAAATTGTGACAAAATGCAAGCATTGATTGTGAAAGAATGGACTGCTATCAGTCAGGATTTGGTCCAGAAGTTGATTGAGAGCATGCCAGGGAGAATTGCAAAGGTCCTGAAGAAGAAGGGTCAACACTGCAAATATTGACTTGCTGCATTAACTCATTCTAACTGTCAATAAAAAGCTTTTGTTACTCATAATATGATTGCACTTGTATTTCTGTGATAAAAACATCTGACAAACACACATAAAAACCAGAGCGCAACAGATCATGATTAGAGATGAGCGAACATGCTCGTCCGAGCTTGATGCTCGGTCGAGCATTAGGGTACTCGAAACTGCTCGTTGCTCGGACGAATACTTCGCCCGCTCGAGAAAATGGCAGCTCCCGCCGTTTTGCTTTTTGGCGGCCAGAAACAGAGCCAATCACAAGCCAGGAGACTCTGCACTCCACCCAGCATGACGTGGTACCCTTACACGTCGATAGCAGTGGTTGGCTGGCCAGATCAGGTGACCCTGGGATAGACTAGCCGCTGCCCGCGCTGCTCGGATCATTCTGTGTCTGGATGCCGCTAGGGAGAGAGCTGCTGCTGGTCAGGGAAAGCGTTAGGGTGTTCTATTAGCTTACTGTTAGGCAGGAGTGATTCTCAAAGAACCCAACAGCCCTTCTTAGGGCTACAATAACGTTCTACTTTTTTTTATTTTAATTTGCATCTAGTACCATTTTGTGAGGAATTAGCAGGGGGACTTGCTACCGTTGTGTTTAGCTCTTAGTGGCACACATATCCATAGCAAAGACCGAAGTGGGAAAATTTAGTAGGGGTTGGATTTCAATTAGGCACTAACTCAGTGTCATCTCATCTGGCATAGTAGTGTGCTTTGATACTTGGCTAGAAAATAGCCATAGGAGAATACAAAGAGCTTACTTACGCCTACAGTAGCGTTCTATATATTTGATTTCTGGTTGATCTGCTGGTGGCTGTACTTTCTGCAGTGCATGTACTAGCCAATTCTGAGCAATTTGTAGTGAGACTTGCGACCGCTGTGTTCTGCGCTTAGTGACGCACATATCCATAGCAAAGACCGAAGTGGGAAAATTTAGTAGGGGTTGGATTTCAATTAGGCACTAACTCAGTGTCATCTCATCTGGCATAGTAGTGTGCTTTGATACTTGGCTAGAAAATAGCCATAGGAGAATACAAAGAGCTTACTTACGCCTACAGTAGCGTTCTATATATTTGATTTCTGGTTGATCTGCTGGTGGCTGTACTTTCTGCAGTGCATGTACTAGCCAATTCTGAGCAATTTGTAGTGAGACTTGCGACCGCTGTGTTCTGTGCTTAGTGACGCACATATCCATAGCAAAGACCGAAGTGGGAAAATTTAGTAGGGGTTGGATTTCAATTAGGCACTAACTCAGTGTCATCTCATCTGGCATAGTAGTGTGCTTTGATACTTGGCTAGAAAATAGCCATAGGAGAATACAAAGAGCTTACTTACGCCTACAGTAGCGTTCTATATATTTGATTTCTGGTTGATCTGCTGGTGGCTGTACTTTCTGCAGTGCATGTACTAGCCAATTCTGAGCAATTTGTAGTGAGACTTGCGACCGCTGTGTTCTGCGCTTAGTGACGCACATATCCATAGCAAAGACCGAAGTGGGAAAATTTAGTAGGGGTTGGATTTCAATTAGGCACTAACTCAGTGTCATCTCATCTGGCATAGTAGTGTGCTTTGATACTTGGCTAGAAAATAGCCATAGCAATAGGATAGCATTGTTTGGTTTTAAAAACTCAAAAAAAAACAAAAAACACAAAAAAAAACAAAAAACACAAAAAAAAACAAAAAAAAATTAAAAAAAAAATAAAGTTATAACTCTCATTTTAAAAATGTTTAACCCGAGGGCTAGGGGTAGAGGACGAGGGCGGGGACGTGGGCGTCCAACTACTGCAGGGGTCAGAGGCCGTGGTCCTGGGCGGGGTGAGACACCACCTGCTGATGAGGGAGCAGGGGAACGCCGCAGAGCTACACTCCCTAGGTTCATGTCTGAAGTTACTGGGACTCGTGGTAGAGCACTGTTGAGGCCAGAACAGTGCGAACAGGTGATGTCGTGGATTGCTGACAATGCTTCGAGCAATTTGTCCACCACCAGTCAGTCTTCCACGCAGTCCACCCATGTCACCGAAATCGCCACTCCTCCAGCTCCTGCACCTCAGCCTCCTCCCCCCCAGTCTGCCCCCTCCCAGGAAAATTTGGCATTTGAACCGGCATACTCTGAGGAACTGTTTTCTGGACCCTTCCCACAGTCACAAACCACTTGTCCGGTTGCTGCTGAGCAATTTTCCGATGCCCAGGTTTTCCACCAGTCACAGTCTGTGGGTGATGATGACCTTCTTGACATAGTGGAAGTGTGTAAAGAGGTGTCCGACGATGAGGAGACACGGTTGTCAGACAGTGGGGAAGTTGTTGTCAGGGCAGGAAGTCCGAGGGGGGAGCAGACTGAGGGATCGGAGGATGATGAGGTGACAGACCCAAGCTGGGTTGAGAGGCCGGGTGAACACAGTGCTTCTGAGACGGAGGAGAGTCCTCGACCAGAACAGGTTGGAAGAGGCAGTGGTGGGGCCAGACGGAGAGGCAGGGCCAGAGCTGGTGCATCAGCGCCAAATGTGTCAACTAGTGTAGCTCCCGTGGCGAGGGCTCTTGCGGCGAGGGCTAGATCTTCAGAAGTCTGGAGGTTCTTTAAGGAAACACCGGATGACCGACGGACTGTGGTGTGCAACATTTGCCAAACCAGGCTCAGCAGGGGTTCCACCACTACTAGCTTAACTACCACCAGTATGCGCAGGCATATGAATGCTAAACACCCCACTCAGTGGCAACAAGCCCGCTCACCTCCGGCCGTGCACACCACTGCTCCTTCCCCTGTGTCAGCTGCTAGTCAGCCCCCTGCCCAGGACCCTGCCACAAAAACCCCATCGTCGCCACCACGATCCTCCACAGCATCCACCAGCGTTCAGCTCTCCATACCCCAGACGCTGGAGCGGAAACGCAAATATAGTGCAACCCACCCGCACGCCCAAGCCCTTAATGTGCACATCTCCAGATTGCTTAGCCTGGAGATGCTGCCCTATAGGCTAGTAGAGACCGAGGCCTTTCGCAACCTCATGGCGGCGGCCGCCCCTCGGTATTCGGTCCCCAGCCGCCACTACTTTTCCCGATGTGCCGTCCCAGCCCTGCACCAGCACGTGTCAGACAACATCATCCGTGCCCTGACCAACGCCGTTTCTGACAAGGTCCACCTGACCACGGACACGTGGACGAGTGCTGCCGGGCAGGGCCACTATATATCGCTGACGGCACATTGGGTTAACTTGGTGGAGGCTGGGACCGAGTCTGACCCTGGGGCTGCTCATATACTGCCGACGCCGAGGATTGCGGGGCCTACCTCGGTCCAGGTGTTTCAGGCCTACTATGCCTCCTCCTCCTCCCACCCCTCCTCCACCTCCTCCTCCGAACTACCATCCGTGGGCACGGCGCCATCAGTCGGTAGCTCTAGGCACAGCAGCAGTGCAGTCGCTAAGCGACAGCAGGCGGTGCTCAAACTGCTGAGCCTAGGCGACAAAAGGCACACCGCCCAAGAGCTATTACAGGGCATCACGGCGCAGACTGATCTGTGGCTGGCACCGCTGAACCTCAAGCCGGGAATGGTTGTGTGTGACAACGGCCGTAACCTGGTGGCGGCTCTGCAACTCGGCAGACTGACACATGTGCCATGCCTGGCCCATGTGTTAAATCTGATAGTTCAGCGTTTCCTCAAGACATACCCCAATCTGTCTGATTTGCTCACGAAGGTGCGCCGCATCTGTGCGCATTTCAGGAAGTCCAGCCCAGATGCTGCCACTCTCAGGGCAGCGCAGCGCCGCCTCCAACTGCCCGCTCACCGACTGTTGTGCGACGTGCCCACGAGGTGGAATTCAACACTGACCATGTTATCCAGAGTTTACCAGCAGCGCAGAGCGATTGTAGACTGCCAGATGTCAACTTCCACCAGAACTGGTAGTCAGGTCAGTCAGCTTCCTCAAGTCTACAATGAGGAGTGGACGTGGATGTCTGATATCTGTCAGGTGCTGAGTAACTTTGAGGAGTCAACACAGATGGTCAGTGGCGATGCCGCCATCATCAGCCTCACCATCCCGCTGCTTGGCCTGTTGAAAAACTCTCTGGTCAGCATGAAGTCGGAAGCTTTGCGCTCGTCACAAGAGACAGGGGAAGAATATTCCCTTGTTGATAGCCAAAGCACCCTCAGGTCTGTTTCTCAGCGCATATCGGAGGAGGTGGAGGTGGAGGAGGATGAGGAGGAAGAGGAGGAGAATGTTGGCGAGACACAAGAGGGGACCATTGTTGAGTCCTTCACTGTTCAGCGTGTATGGGCAGAAGAAGAGGAGTTGGAGGAGGAGGAAATGGACAGTCAGGCCAGTGAGGGGAGTGAATTCTTACGCGTTGGTACTCTGGCGCATATGGCAGATTTCATGCTAGGCTGCCTATCCCGTGACCCTCGCGTTCAAAGAATTTATTCCAGCACCGATTACTGGGTGTTCACTCTCCTGGACCCACGGTACAAGCAAAATCTTCCCACTCTCATCCCTGCAGAGGAAAGGAGTGTGAGAATGCATGAATACCAGCAGGCCCTGGTGCACAAGCTGAAACAGTATTTCCCTTCTGACAGCGCTAGCGGCAGAGTGCGTAGTTCTGCGGGACAAGTAGCGAGGGAGAGTAGGCGAGCAGGCAGCTTGTCCAGCACTGGCAAGGGTACGCTTTACAAGGCTTTTGCCAGCTTTATGTCACCCCAGCAAGACACTGTCACCTGTCCCCAGTCTCGGCAGAGTAGGGCTGATCTTTACAGAAAGATGGTGAGGGAGTACGTAGCTGACCATACCATCGTCCTAAATGATCACACAGCTCCCTACAACTACTGGGTTTCAAAGCTGGACATGTGGCACGAACTGGCGCTGTACGCCTTGGAGGTTCTTGCCTGCCCTGCCGCTAGCTTCTTGTCCGAGCGGGTTTTCAGTGCAGCTGGTGGCATCATCACCGATAAGCGTACACGCCTGTCGACTGACAGCGCTGACAGGCTGACGCTTATTAAAATGAATAAAGGCTGGATTTCTCAGAATTTCCAATCTCCACCAGGTGAAGGAAGCTCAACCTGAATAATTGATCCACTCCTCCTCCTCCTCATTTTCCTCCTTCTCCTCCTCTTTGTACAGTAAAGCAGAGGAAAATGGCTATTTTTTGACAGGGCCCACTGGCTCTTGCTATAGTACTTCATGCATTTAATTTTTCTGGAGGGCCACCTACCCGGTCCTCTGTTTGAAACAATTTTTGTGAGTGCCACATACAGGCACTCAATCTATTCCATTTTACTGCAGGGCCACCTACCTGCTCCTCTGGTTTGAAACATTTTTGGGACTGCCACATACAGGCACTCAATCTATTCCATTTTACTGGAGGGCCACCTACCTGCTCCTCTGGTTTGAAAAATTTTTGGGACTGCCACATACAGGCACTTAATCTATTCCATTTTACTGCAGGGCCACCTACCTGCTCCTCTGGTTTGAAACATTTTTGGGACTGCCACATACAGGCACTCAATCTATTCCATTTTACTGGAGGGCCACCTACCTGCTCCTCTGGTTTGAAAAATTTTTGGGACTGCCACATACAGGCACTCAATCTATTCCATTTTTCTGGAGGGCCACCTACCCGGTCCTCTGTTTTAAAAAATTTTTGGGACTGCCACATACAGGCACTCAATCTATTCCATTTTACTGGAGGGCCACCTACCTGCTCCTCTGGTTTGAAAAATTTTTGGGACTGCCACATACAGGCACTCAATCTATTCCATTTTACTGGAGGGCCACCTACCTGCTCCTCTGGTTTGAAAAATGTTTGGGACTGCCACATACAGGCACTATCCAAATTAAATTGTCTCCATAGCAGCCTCCACACGTTGTCTCCATTGCTACCTCCAAAAGTCGTCCATATAGCTGCCTCCATACATCGTCCCTTTATCAAACGAGGTGTGTCAGGCAGAAATTTGGGTTGTTTTCATGGATTCCACATCAAAGTTGTTAACTTTGTCGCCACCCAGCTGTGTTATCCACAAAATATACTGGCAAACTTTTACCATTTAGGGATATTATTTCAGCGCTTCTTGCGCATCTGTTTACATTCCCCTCACCCGGCATATCCTAAACTTATAAGAACGCTACTACACTTGATCTTATACAAAAGGTTCTTAGAAGTGCTGTTTGGGGAGTAGCCTAGAGACAGGGGCTTGGATTGGCGAAAGCTCGCCTGGCAGCGGAGCGCCAGCTCCATGCGCATCATGCGCTTCTTGCGCATCTGTTTACATTCCCCTCACCCGCCATATCCCAAACTTATAAGAACGCTACTACACTTAACTTGGTGCAGGCTGGGACCGAGTCTGACCCTGGGGCTGGTCATATACTGCCGACGCAGAGAATTGCGGGGCCTACCTCGGTCCAGGTCTCAAAGGCCTACTATACCTCCTCCCACCCCTCCTCCACCTCCTCCTCCTCCGAATTACCATCCGTGGGCATGGCGCCATCAGTCGGTAGCTCTAGGCACAGCAGCAGTGCCGTCGCTAAGCGACAGCAGGCGGTGCTGAAACTGCTGAGCCTAGGCGATAAAAGGCACACCGCCCAAGAGCTATTACAGGGCATTCCACATCAAAGTTGTTAACTTTGTCGCCACCCTGCTGTGTAATCCACAAAATATACTTGCAAACTTTTACCATTTAGGGATATTATTTCAGCGCTTCTTGCGCATCTGTTTACATTCCCCTCACCCGCCATATCCTAAACTTATAAGAACGCTACTACACTTGATCTTATACAAAAGGTTCTTAGAAGTGCTGTTTGGGGAGTAGCCTAGAGACAGGGGCTTGGATTGGCGAAAGCTCGCCTGGCTGCAGAGCGCCAGCTCCATCCCAAGATCCAACTAACATAGTTGCAGCACCTTTAATCTACTACTAGTTCACTGCCTCCATAATAATAATAATAATAATAATCTTTATTTATATAGCGTCATCATATTCTGTAGCGCTTTACAAATCATAGGAAACAAATACAAATGTAATGTAACAGAGCACAACATTTGTATGGAACAACAGGAGTGAGGTCCCTGCTCGCCAGAGCTTACGGTTTATGAAGATGATGGGGTAACACGAGGTAAAAGAATATTTAATGGTCAAGCCATTCTTCTTAGGGAATAGAAAAAAATATAATAAATGGAATTGCTGTCGCTTGAACCACTCAGCCGTCATCTTATATACCAGGTCCAGGGTGAATGGGACTGCAGAGAAGTCTGGTGCCTGTTGGTTGCTGGATAACAGATGGGAGGACGACACAGGACGGGTTAGTAGAAGAGTTAAAACTTCATGCAGTTAATGAGTGTTATAGGCTTGCCTAAAGAAATGGGTTTTAAGAGCACGTTTGAAACTTTGGAGGTTAGGTATTAGTCTGATAGTCCGGGGCAGAGCATTCCATAGAATTGGTGCAGCTCTAGAGAAGTCTTGGAGACGCGAGTGGGAGGTCCGCACTAGGGTAGAGGTTAATCTAAGATCACTGGCGGATCTAAGAGCACGGGTTGGGCGATAGACTGAGATAAGAGAGGAGAGGTAGGGGGGTGCAGCATTATACAGAGCTTTATGGATGAGGGTTATTATTATTTTAAACTGTATTCGAAAGGAGACTGGCAGCCAGTGCAGCGACTGGCATGAACTGTAAGCATACATGGTCCCCTTATCAAGCGAGCTGTGTCAGGCAGAATTTTGGGTTGTTTTCATGGCTTCCATGTTAACTTTGTCGCCACCCTGCTGTGTAATCCACAAAATATACTGGCAAACTTTTATCATGTACCGATATTATTTGAGCGCTTCTTGCTCACCTCCTTTGGTTCCTCTCTGACACCCATTGGTTTGAAGCCTGAGTCCAATTAGGGTATGTCGCCATGCCACTCTCTAGCCTGCTGCCGCTGCCTCTGCATGCCGTCCCCTATAGTGTCAGGGTCAATTATTGGATGTTTTAGATGCTATCTAGCTTCATTCTGTCACTCTGTCATGGCCATGCTGTTGCCCATAATTTTGGCATAATGGTGCGATTAGGCAGCCTCAGAGGCATCCATGCATGCTGCCCCTGCTGTTTCCTGTCCATTTCCGTGGTGTTTCCATCCTTTTCTGAGGTTCCCAGGTGTTTGGCCAAGCTTCCCTGTGCAGAGCCTTGGTCCCCTTGAAAAATGCTCGAGTCTCCCATTGACTTCAATGGGGTTCGTTATTCGAGACGAGCACTCGAGCATCGGGAAAAGTTCGTCTCGAATAACGAGTACCCGAGCATTTTAGTGTTCGCTCATCTCTAATCATGATATTTGTGTCATTCTCAAAACTTATGGCCATGACTGTACTGCAAAATCTCCATTTACTGGAATACAATAGTATTGCAGTATATGGTGGAAGTGATCAGACACCGTAGGGTTCAAGTACCCTAGAGAGTCTAAAAATACAATTACAAATAGTTAAAAATTTTTTAAAAATGGCTAGAAAAAGACCCTCAAATCCAATCTAAAAGTCCAAATTACCCCCTATTCCTTAGAACTGTTATAAAAATAATTAACATGTTAAGGACCTGGCCCTTTTTTGTTTATTTATTTTCATTTTTCATTCCCCACCTTTAAAAATCTATAACTTTTTTATTTTTACACTTAAAGAGCAAATTGCACTTCATAGTGATGGTATTGAGTATTCCATGCCATGTATTGGGAAGTGGTAAAAAAATTCCAAATGCTTTTGCCCCTTTTCTTGTGGGCTTGGATTTTACAGCTTTCAGTGTGTGCCCCAAATGATATGTCCATGCACCGGGACCCGACAAGCTCCATGAATACATGGTGGGTGGTTGGTGAACCAGTTAAAAAAGTAAAATCATAAACATGTTAGGTATCATCGCATTTGAAAATATAGGCAAAATATAAAAATGGTTATTCCCGGTTTTGCACCTATAATTAGAGATGGGCGAATTTGTTGAAATTCGGTTCAACCCGATTCGCCCCAGGTATTTCCTGACTGCAGAGAGCCTGTAGGGTGTTGTAGAACGTTGTGCCATGCTCAAATATGCATACGGAGCGGGGTTTGGTCTTCAAACAATGCTGTGTTTTAGTATGACACGCACATGACAGCTGCCGCTCTTGGAATCACTTCACTCTTCAATTCCATCGGCACATACAGAGGCCAACTTCATCAAATAAGTGAAGCTGGAACGCAGCCTGACAAGGTAACGTCTGTTTTAGCTCGAAAGGATTGAGCTGAGGGCCAAGATCCCACTATAACATCAAAGATGTGGCACAATGACAGATCATGGAGGTGGCAGCAAAATGGTAAGCCACAGAGTGGCAGAATGACAGAGCGTGGAGTTGGCAGTAGCAGCAGGAGGTCAAAAAGTGGCACAATGACAGAGAGGAGTTGGCTGCAACATGGTAGGCCACAGAGTGGCACAATGACAGCATGGAGGTGGCAGTGATTTGGTAGGCCACAGAGTGACCGAATGACCGAGTGCAGAGGCGGCAGCAGCAACAGGAAGTCAGAAAGTGGCGTCAGCAGAAGCAGGAGCCCACAGAGTGGCACAATGATTAAGTGTGGAGGTGGCAGGAACCTGGTAGGCCACAGAGTGGCACAATGACAGATTGTGGACAATTCCAGTCCCTAGTAAAGATGGTGGGAGGTAGATGAAGCAACTGGCAGCAGATGTGTGGCATCAGGCGGGCAGCATCAGAATAGTGGCAGAGACAACTAGTTAGCATCCCGACTCATTTCTCAACTTTGGGGGAGGCGTCATAGCTAATGTAATCTGATGCATAAGTCATTGGTGTGTTGAAATCCTGGCCGATCAAAGCCTGATTCATCTTGACAAAGGTCAGTCTCTCCACATTACGGGTGAACAAGCGGATTCTCTTTGGGGTAACGATGGCCCCCACCGCACTGAATACTGACTCTGATGCCACACTACTGGTTGGGCAGGACAGCTTTTCTATTGCAAACTATCCAAGTGGTGGCCACACATCAAGTTTGGCTGCCCAGTAGTCCAGGGGATCCTCTACCTGGGGTAGTAAAGTGCTGTCCAAGTAGGCCACCACCTGCTGATGCAGGGTTTGCTGCATGTCCTGCTGCTGCTTCTAGTGGCTACCCTCCTCACTAGGCGGGCGAAGGAAGCTGCTCATTAAGGACTCCAGACTGACTTAAGCCGCTGCTGATGGAGCTGCTACTGCTCCTCCTGCCCCATCTCCCCACAATCCCCAGAAGCACAAGAACTGACACTCTATGTGGATTTTACACAGATATCTTCCTATTTACGTCAGAAACAAAATAGAATAGATCCTCTAAAATGGACACCCTAGGATTGAAGCAGAAATCACTACAGAAAGTATGTGGATTTTACACTGATTTCTTTCTATTCACTTCATCAACAAAAGGAACTGCTATTTGGGGTATTCTGATCTCCCAAAATGGACACCCTGGGATTGAAGCAGAAATCACTACAGAAAGTATTCACTTCAGCAACAAAATAGAACTGCTATTTGGGATACAGATCCCCCAAAACGGACACCCTGGGATTAAAGCAGAAATCACTAAAGAAAGTATGTGTATTTTACACAGATTTCTTATTCCTATTCACTTCAGCAACAAAAAAGAACAGCTTTTCTTTCTTTTTATCTTGAAGTATATCTTGAAGGAGCTTGAATAGCTTTGGATTGAATACAGTGGGAAAATAAATTTGATAGAATCTTACAGTGCTAAACATCTAAATCACTGGAGCCACTTCCCACTTATTGCATTATATGTTATTGTTACATCTGTGTCAGAGTCTTCCTCGGTTCATATGGTCTTGCTGAAAAAACTCTGAATTCCTATCTGGTTCACAGCAGTCAGGAGTCTGAACAGTGCTCAAGTGGCTGGGTTGCTGATGTCCATGCCATGTCCATGCCCATGCACAGCTCTCTGCCAGCTTTGTTCTGGACCAGCAATGGTTAACAGGTTTAGACTCTCAGAACTCTATAGACTTCCTTCCCAACTAAATTACCTGTGTGTGCTATCCTCATTGCTGGTTAAAGTATTTTTGCTACCTCTATTTTACGTACTACTGTTACGCTACTGTTTTGGTTGACTATTCCTTGACTATTTTTTGCATCTACTATTTTGTACATGATTTGCTTTCTCTGTTGTGACACAAATTGCCAAACTTTGTTGTTAATGTTTGTTTGTTGGTCGTTTTTTTTTCCTCGCTTTGGTGTTGGGACGGAGCATCTTTCTGGTTGTCCTGTATCACCTAGGATACTCTAAAGCAAGCAAAAAGGGTTGTTGGGGGTGCGGGAGCGGCTGTTTAGGGGTTCAATGCCTTTTCTGTTGTCCCTGAGACCAGTGTCCCCATTACAGTCATATAGTGTCTTCAAGTAGAGGAAGCAACAGCAGTTCCCCCCAGGATTTTGGGATTTAGTTTAGCACTCATTAGGCAAAAAAGGCCAGGTATTGCAAAAGCTGAAGATATGAAGAATAGATGGCACTCATCAATCTCTGTTGAAATACTTTTCTTCTTTAATGTGAAGTAAAAAATGCATACTCACATGGACATACAATGGAGGGGGTTATCGTGGAATGCCCACAAGAAGGCAATGGCTGGTCTAAGCGCTCTGTATGCGATGTCATTGGTAATATCATTTGAATACTGTAGAGATCTCCCAACTAATACTGTATGGCAGCCAGGGAGTGCTTCTGGTAGCACAGCGTCTGTCATGCCTTTTAGTCTAAAGGTCGAGAATGTAGCTCCCAATTTAGTTGGGCATATGAATCTTCAGGTTGTTCTACAGGACCTCCCACTGGCTGACATTCAGTTTAATATCACACAATTTCCAAACTATAGGGTGCAGTATATTTATTATTATTTTTCTGTTAAATAACATGGTGACATGGAGTTCACCTCAGACCTCTTTGTACCCTTCTACTATTTACTCCATCATGCCTTTCTAGTTTGCCTTGTGGGCGATACTTAAATTTGATGTGGCCTGGAGATTGTGGTACTAATAATTTTAGTAGAATTGATTGTTTTTTGATGAAAGAACACCACTGAATGCTTGAATGCTTTAGATGGGACACTTTTGACTATTCTGTAGTTGGATTTAGTTTGACAGTTCGACTAGTTTTTCAGGCTGTTGGATACATACACTCATAAGGTGCTCAGGTTTGTCCGACAAAACTTATTTAGAAGCACCTTGCTATGGTGTTGGAAAAGTCAAGAACCAGTCCAAGTTAATTTTAGGATTCAGTGAGTAGAGGTATAAGAGTCTCTAAGAGCCACAGGCTAACGTCACTTGAATCTTATTCCCCTGTTCAGTGTTATAGCATTGTTCCACTTCTCATCCCAGTAAAAGATGGCCACTAATGCTGCAAACATCAATTCAAGTTTTGCTGGTGAACATTGTTGTAGAGGCAGTGGCTGATGTTAAGATGGCAGGTGCAAGCCTCCGAGTTTGCTCTTGTGCAAGTCCCTGAGGTTGTAGGACGAAGTGTGTTTATATTTAACACCTTGTCACTGTATTGACAAGTGTCATGGGTGCTCCTGCGACCCACCTCCTGGGTTGAAGGTGCACACATGCCCCTCATTGCTGCTGCGGTACCCCTGCGGCCCACTTACCCCACCTCCTAGGGTGCACGTTCCAGCTTCCTGATATTTAAAGAGCCAGCGCGCCGATAATTGGTACTGGCTATTTCAATTCCAGCCCCTTCCCTGCTGGTTCTTCATGCCTTTTGCCCTAGAGAAAGCTGTGTTCCATGCCCTTTGCTATTATTGTGATTTCCCACTGTGACCCCGGTTCCATTCTTGATTATGCTTCTCCACTCTCCCTGACTCTGATCCCGTGCTACCCGTCCTAACCTCCTGCCTGTCCCCAACGACAATTTTGCTCAAGGTCTTTGTACCTCGCCTTTGCTGCCATTGCGGACAGTCGCACCTGTGGAACAACCTGTGGTACCACACCGCAGCAAGTCCAACCTGCTTTGCGGCGGGCTAGGGTGAAAACCGGGTATGACTTAGATTCCGGTCCCAAGTGTTGGCTTACATCATTGTCTGCGGTGGTCCAGTGGGTCCACTATCCCAGAAGGCTGTCCGTAAGATCCAACCATGGACCCCCGCCAAGGTTCTGCTACCTGTGCTGGCTGATCTTACCACTGTTGTGGTCCAGCTGTCCCGGGAGATTGCCGGGCAAGGTGAACAGCTTGGTCAAGTCAACGCAATGCTGCAGCAACTGATGGAACCTCAGCAAAAGCATCAAGCTCTTGCAGCTCCTCCTACTACTCCAGTTAGCCTGCCTACCCCTGGACCCAAGCTGAGACTCTCCATGCCGTCTAAGTATGATAGAATAGTAAGGAAGAAGGGGCGCTCCTATGGTGTAGTATCCTCAGGTTGGTTTCAAATAGATAATGATAAGGCTACTAACCTTGTCGAGTTGTGCTGACAGGCACAACTCTGAACAGCGTTTAGTGTTTTTTTCCGTTAGTGTCTCCTTGCAGCCACGCTCCTGGGGTTTATTCTTTTTCCATGGGAAAAACTCCAAGGTTCAGAAAGTGTTTTGGTTTGTGCATCTATGATGCATAATGAGCGTTTGTAGGCGCTAGGAAGCTATAATTGCTCGGTTTAAAAGGTATATATAATTTATTGGTACATAGTTGTAACAATTTAAAAAATTTAATAAAATAAATAAAATAAAATAAAATAAAATGAATTAAATAAATAATTAATTCATTTTATTTTATTTAATTTATTTTATTAAATTGTTACAACTATGTACCAATAAATTATATATACCTTTTAAACCGAGCAATTATAGCTTCCTAGCGCCTACAAACGCTCATTATGCATCATAGATGCACAAACCGAAACACTGTCTAAGTATGATAGGGACACCAAGTTGTGCAGGGGCATTTTCACCCAGTGCTTCCTGCAGATTGAGTTTATGCCAACACAGTTCATCACAGAACAGTCTAAGGTGGCATTCATCATCAGCCTCTTCTCCGGGAAAACCCTGGCATGGGCTTCTCCCCTCTAGGACAGAAAGACCCGGTTACAGAGTTCCGGTCTGTTTTTGAGGAACCTGCACGGGCATCTTCAACTGAGACTGCACTGCTGAGCCAGCATCTAGGCGAATGTCATATAGAGGAAAAATGCCAGCTCACCTTCGTTTGAACGACCGGACCCGGCACGGGCCTACCCTCTGCTGGGGTATAGGAGAACTATAGCAAACAATTGACGGTCCAGCCAGGATCCTCGGTCCAAAAAGATTCTTTATTTAGGCATAAATAGCAATGACAAATCCACTCAGAAAGACGGTAGTCGCCTACGCGTTTCAGACAGTTTACCTGTCCTTAATCATGGCTAACAAACAATGGAAAGACATACACTTTATAAATGAATAGACCCCTCCCTAGATCCCAACTTCCAGCAAACGCCCAGTTCCGTTAACTCCTTGGTGAGGGAGGAAAAGTATATCAATCTAAGTGAGGCTGCATCTCGGACATTGGCATTAAAGACAATCATGACATAATACAGCATGTGGGGAATACAAGTCGCATTTGTAAAAGAGAAAGTATATACAATGTTTTAAATAGTATCGAGTATTCATATGGGCAGCTGCTTGTAGTTTCAGTGACCGTGATCACGGTCATGTGACCGGTCATGTGATATGGGCTCGTCGAAGATGTTAAAACCGTTGCTAGGCAGCGAATAGGCGGTCCTGATGACGTAGTCGGGAGTCACGTGATCCGTCATGTGTCGAAGGCTCCCCTGCAGAAGCCGGAGCCGACACAAGACAGTATACGGACAATCAAGCTTGTATAGAAAAATGCTACCGTTTTGCTACCCCAACGGAACAGGTGAGTAGAATTCCATACAGGTCACAACAGCGGTGCAGCAGGGATCCAGGGCTTGATAGCGGAATAATAGGAATTACTGTGAAAACATGGGTTCCCGTGCGGCACAGTGGAAGTGGCCCGATGGAATAAAAGGTACATGAGATCTAGGGGTAACATAGAAAAACATTGTGTTAAAAATACATTAAAATACAATATAAGAATTTAAAATATACTCCTAAGAAGTGGGATATAACAGACGAAAGAATGCAGGATAAGTCTACAATTTTAGTTACACATTGAGCAGTGGGAGAACTAATAAACACGTGGGGAGTAACTGTACAATCTGTATACACCCCAAATTAGCCATCAGTTAGTAATGGTACATTAATTCTCTTTTGAGATTGAGGCCTTGGGGAAAACAGGATTCTAATGAGAAAATCCAGTATGCCTCCCTATTGGCTAACCGTGTTTTAACGTTACCACCTCTGACATTATTTTTCACTTTTTCGATTACATAAGTGCTGAGTGTATTAGTGTCACCTTGATGGACTCTGATAAAGTGCTGAGATGCACCAGATAAGTTCCGGCCTTGTGGATTTGTAATGTCATGGAGGTGTTCCGTAAAGCGGGTTTTAAATTTACGGGAGGTCTGACCGATATACATTAAATTACAGGCTGTACAGTGGATGATGTAAACTACATTTGCAGTATTACAGTTTGAAAATCCCTTGATAGGAAAGGTACGGGAATCCTTGCTATCAGTGAATTCTTTCTTTTTATTCCAGGCAAAGGTGCAAGTTGTGCATCTCATAGCACCACATCTATAAAAACCCTGAGAACTGAGCCAGGTTGTCTTCGACTGTGTGGTAAAAAGGGATGGAGACAACAGATTACCCAAACTTACTCCCCTTCTTGAGACAACTCGGCATCCCCTATTCAATATTTGTTCCAGAATAGGGTCCGCTTTGAGTAGCGGTATATGCTGTTGAACAATGTTTGAGATGGCATTAAACTGTGAGCTGAACTGGAGAACAAGTGTCGGAAGGGTGTCGGATGTCGTACTTGGTGTATTAGAGGGTTGGTGCGGATGAATGAGAGAATGTCTATTTTTGTTTTTAACCCTACTATAGGCTCTGTCTAAGGTCCATTGTGGGTAACCCCTTCTTTTTAGCCTAGTATACACCTGTTTTGCTTCTGATTGGAAGAGGGCATCCGTACTACAGTTCCTCTTGGCTCTGGTCAATTCACCAACTGGAATGCCCCGAATAGTGTGTAATGGGTGTTGGGACTTGGCGTGTAATATCGTGTTGCCGGCTGTGGGTTTTCTATAGGTGTCAAAGACAATACTCTCGTCCGCAACGCCCACAAGATGTAGATCTAAGAATGAAATTTCCCTGTGGTGTGTTGTAAAGGTAAAACGTAGATTTGATGCATTGTCATTGAGATACTCAACAAAGAGTGGTATGGCAGGCACATGACCGCTCCAGATTATCAAAATGTCGTCGATGTACCTGCCATACCACTCAATGGACCCGGCAAAGGGATTATTGTGGGAGTAGATGACATGTTCCTCCCACCAAAACATGGTCAAGTTTGCCAGGGATGGGGAAAACTTTGCCCCCATGCTGACTCCCTTGGTCTGTAAGTAAAAGACATTATCGAACATGAAAAAATTATGGGTAATCAGATATTGGCAAACCATAACAACGAATTCCTTGAGTTCCGGAGTGTAGTCTGTGTATTTGTTCAGATGGAAATAAAGGGCCCTCACTGCTACATCATGTGGGATCGACGTATATAAAGATACGACATCACAGCTAAGCCAGTGATAGTTGCATCTCCACATTTTTTGATCTAGTGTCATTAAAACGTCCCTTGAATCTTGTAAGAAGCCGGGGACCCTGCGAACCAAAGGTTGTAGCACTTTGTAGAGCCAATCACATAAATTCTCGTTGAGGGACCCTATGCCCGAAATGATGGGGCGCATAGGAGGAGGTGACACTCCCTTATGGGTTTTGGGCAGGGCGTGCATAATGGGAACCACCGGGTCCTCCGTAAGGATCTGTTTAGCTTGGTTCTGAGTTAAGGCTCCCACCGATAGACCTTCCCCCAAGAGTTTGTTAAGTTCACTGCTGAATAACTTGGTTGGGTTCTCTCTTAATTTACGGTAGGTACATGTGTCATTTAGTAGTGACAGGACCTGTTCTTTATATAGGGTTTTGTCCATTATTACGACTGAACCCCCCTTATCTGACATTTTAATTATTGTATCATGCCAGGTCTTAATTTCGCGCAATGCATGCTCCAAGGGTGGAGAGAGATTAGATTTGGTCTGATGGACGGAGTTTTTAAGACTCCTCAGATCACGTTCGATCCTCTCTTGGAATAAATTCATGCAATCCGCTCGAGAGCTGATGGGATAAAACTTGGGGTTTTTAATTTTGAAATCCCGAAATGCATCATCAGACACCTGACCACTTAAATCATCTTCCAAAGACATCAAATTCAACAATACATTTTGATCAGTAAAATTGAAGGGCACAAATTCGTTGTTACTCACATGACAACCAGTGGTGGGTATTGTATGTTTTCCCTCATGATTGTAAAAGTGACGTTTAACCGTTAGGTCCCTTACGAACTTGTTAATGTTGCAGATAGTGGAATACACATCAAAGTCTCTGTTTGGAACAAAGTTCAATCCTAGTGATAGAAGTTCAACTTGATTGGGTGTCAGGGTTCGGTTTGACAGATTAATTACGTCCAGTTTATTGATTACATTTTCTTGCTCCTCAGGATTCTCGAGGGGATGCCATTTTCTTCTCCGGTGTTTACGCCCCCCTCTGCGTTTTTTGATGGTAATTTCTTGTTGTTTTTATTATTTTCTGTGGCATTCATACTTGTCTCGCCATTCTTCATCGATTTCTTAGATCTTTTCTTTTTATAATAGGATGGGCGTTTTGAAGTACTGGTACTAGGTTCCGACTCTGATTCTTGTGTGTGATATTCTGACGAATCCTGGTCTGAGGACAGAAAACCCACTTTTTGAGTCCTATCATGTTTGTATTTGCGATAGGATTTCTTCAGGATTGATTGTGGGGTGTGCGGCGGTCTCTCCCAACAACTCCACTGATAAACTTGTTGGTTTTGATAGTCAAATTCATCCCGTCGGAATTTGATTTTCTTGCCCTCGGCAATCTAGGCGAATGGTCTATTGGTGACTATGCTGTCCGGTTCCGTACTTTGGCCTCTGAGCTAGCCTAGAACAATGCAGCCCTGATTGCGACCTTTAAAAAGGGACTTTGGGGACAAGTGAAAGACACACTGTCCGCACCTGACCTGCCGTCTACTCTGAGCAATCTCATCTCTCTAGCCACTCGGATTGATATCTGAGCGGTTTCTCAAGCAAGCGCCAGTCTGGGTCCGATGTTTGCTTTGCTTGGCTCCTACCTTCCAAAGACCGCAACCTGCCATGACAGCTGCAGAGGAACGGTTGCAGATGGACAGAGCTCGGCTGTCTTCCCAGGAACGTTCCAGGCAACGTCAGGAGAACATCTGTCTCTATTGTGCCAGCCCAGAAGACTTTCTTCAGACCTGTCCTCAGAGTTTGGGAACCGCATGCACCTAGGGTTCTTGGGAGAAACATTCATAGGTGATATCAAAGCTTCTCCACATCTCAACATACCCCTCTTACTCAGCTCTTACTTTGTGGATGCTGTCCTGGTCTCCCAGTACCATCTTCCTGTGGTCTGTCTCGAGAAGCCGCTGGTCTTCTCATCAGTCAGTGGGCAGATTCTCCAAGACCCAATCCGGTACCGCACTTAACCCCTATGACTACAAGTAAGGGTCTTGCACAATGACTTCCTTTTTATGTGCTAACTCAATGCATACCTTCAGTTCTTCTGGGCCTTCCATGGATGCAGCGCCACGCACCGGTGCTTGATTGGTAGACAGGTGAAGTTCTCCTCTGGGGATCAGAATTCCAGTCATGTTGTCTGGAACTGTTCAGTCTCCACCGTCTCACTTCCGAAGTCCTATAAGCCTCTGGTGGGTCTCCCTGCTCCATATGTGGACTTTGCTTGCTTCTCTGAAAAGACATCAGCAGAGACTCTGCCGTTACAACAACCCTATGACTGTCCAACAGACTTGATGCCAGGCGCATCTCCTCCACAGGGTCTAGTGTCTGTTCCCGAAACCGCAGCCATGTCGGCCTATGTGAAGGAGAACCTGCAGAAGGGCTTTATACGCAAGTCCTCGTCCCCTACTGGTGCTGGATTCTTCTTTGTGGCCAAGATGTAGGGTTCTCTCCATCCGTGCATCGATTACCGCGGTCTCAATAAGGTCACGGTGAAAAACCGCTACCCACTACCCCTATCACAGAACTATTTGATTGTCTACATTGTGCCAAGGTTTTCACCAAGTTGGACCTGCGGGGGGCATATAACCTCATCCGCATATGAGAAGGTGATGAATGGAAAACTGCCTTCAATACTCTATATGGCCACTTCGAGTACCTTGTTATGCCCTTCGAACTCTGTAATGCTCCGGCGCTGTTCCAGGAGTTTGTCAACAACATATTCAGAGACTTACTTTATACCTGTGTCGTGGTCTATCTAGACAATATCCTTGTGTTCTCCGCAGACATTGAGTCCCATCCGGTCCATGTACGGTAAGTTCTCAGGCGCCTAAGGCCAATCACCTGTATGCCAAGCTGAAGAAGTGCCAATTCCATCAGAAGAGTCTCTCATTTCTAGGGTATATTATATCAGACAAGGGGACTACCGATGGATACTGTAAAGTTGTTTGCAGTACTTTAGTGGCCAATTCCACATTTCTCCTCTATTGTGGCGCTGACCAAGTAGAATGCCTGCCCTAAGCTTTGGCCTCCGACTGCTGAAGAAGTTTTCACTAAGCTGAAGTCTGCCTTTTTATCTGCTCCCGTTCTCACCCGGCCTGATACTAAGAAACCATTCCTGCTAGAGTTCAATTCCTCATCCTTTGGTGCTGGAGCTGTTCTCACCTACAAGGGGCCCAAAGTTCGAACTCTCACCTGTGGGTTCTTCTCCAAGACCTTTTCTGCCACGGAAAGGAACTATACTACTGGTGATCGGGAGGTCTGCCTATTAAACTTAATTTGGAAGAATGGCATTATCTTCTTGAGGGAGCACGTCATCCAGTCAGTATCTATACTGATCACAAAAACCTCCTGTACCTCCAGACTACCCAGCATCTCAATCCAATACTGGCTCGTTGGTCTCTCTTCTTCTCCCATTTTAACTTCCTGATTCATTTCCATCCTGCAGAGAAGAATATTAAGGCTGATACTCTCTCTCATGTCTTGGATGTTGTTTGGGAAGATCCTGCTCCCAGACATATTGTTCCTTCTGAGAGGCTTGTTCTTGCTGCTTCAGTGGACTTTCAACAACTTCCTCCTTGTAAGACCTATGTCTGACCTGCCCTTTGGAAAAGGTTACTGACTTGGGGACATTGTTCTCCTGTGGCTGGGCACCCTGGGGTGCAATGCTCTGCCGCTCTCATTTCCCATTTCTAACCCACCAAAAGACTCTCTCCAGATCTGGTCAAGCAGTATTCCGGTGGGGGGTTCCAGGATGGTATCAGCGCCAATAACTCGATTTGGAGAAGGCTCTTAGATTTGCATGATTTTATTTCATAAAGCTTACTAAGACGCGTTTCGAGCCCGGACCGGGCTCTTCATCAGTTAAAATAAAGCATGACATACAGTGGACTTGCGGTTTTTAAATAGTGGTTTTTGGCGCCAGCAGATGCGTCTGCATCGCGTTAATGTGACGTCACAATGACAATAGAAACATGTAGTAAAAAGGCATTCATTCATAAAAACTAGTTAGTTTAAAAGACATATTTTTTGTTTGAAAATTATTGGTAACAAGTTGGACTAACTGCTAAGAATTATTTGTTAAAGGACCAATCGATTTGGCAGAATATAAATTATGTGATAAACTTTGTGAAAATTGGCCATTTAATAGCATTAAAAGATAAATAGTATTATCGTGTCACTGACCTGTTGTGAATGTGGTACTATTGAATAGTCTTGCGAGCTGGAGTGTGTTTGAGATGCATTACGTAGGTCCGTATGTTTAAGTGTATTGGAGCTACGGAAGCCGCCGAGGACCAAATTTTCTAAGGAGCGAGCTCTGCAAGGGGATGGAAGATCGGAGCATCGCTGGACCGAAAGGAGGAACAACAGGATTGGAGCTAGTGGCGGGGTGTTGTTGTCCAGGTGCAGTATTAAATCAATATTGTCTCCGTTATTTCGTTGAGACCAGCGGGTTTTAGTGTATTCAATCGATATATCCAGTAGATTTCTTTCTTTTTTAGTTGTTCAAATCTATTGTTTACTTCAGAATTTATATGATCAATCGGGGTAATGATGATATTTCCTTCCCCTTTGTGTTTAATGGTACAATGTCTGGATAAGCCGTGTTTTAAAACTTTGTGTTTAATATTATAGCGGTGTTGGTTAGTCCTGCAGTGTAGGGGTTGCGTCGTTCTCCCTACATACTGCATGCCGCATTGGCATTCGATGAGATATATAACATATCTACTGCAGCAGTTTAGTTGATGATTAATTTTGAATGTTTCTTTTGTGCTGTGGGATTGAAATGTATCTCCTGTTCTTATTATTTTGCAACATAGACATAGTGGTTTGTTGCATTTTGAGATTCCCTTTAGATTTGGAAGTGTTTTTGTAGATGATTTGTACTGTTTAGGGATGCTTGGAGCTAGTATGCTTTTAATTGTAGGTGCTCTTCTGTAAATACATGAAATGTTACTTGGTACGATTTTTGCGAGTATGGGATCAGATTTAATGATGTTCCAATGTTTCCGAAGGATATTTATAATATTTGGGCTATCCTTGCTGAAGGTGGTAATGAATGCTAGTTCGTACTTGGGTTCTATTTTATTTTTATCTTTGTCCTTATTTTTGGGTTGTAGGCTTTCTGTTTGGCTATATTGACTCGCTCTTTTTATAGCATCCTTAATGATTTTTCTCGGATACTTTTTCTCTTTAAATCTTTTTTGTAATATACAACATTGTTGGTTATATGTCTCTGTGATGGTACAATTTCTTCTGAGACGTCTGCACTGACTGTATGGTATGTTCATGAATAAGTTGGCATAAGAGGGGGCTACTTTTTGGGGACAAAAGTAGCCCCCTCTTATGCCAACTTATTCATGCAATTGTTCGAAGAGATTTTCATCACTCCACACACAGTACATCTAGGTCACCTCAAATTATATAAAAGATATATCGACGACCTGTTTGTGGTATGGCAAGGTGACCAGAATTCTCTTCTTGAATTCTGCGCGAAAATCAACAATAACGACTGGGGACTAACTTTCTCCCTTAATTTTAGTAACATCAAAGTGGAATTCCTTGATCTAGAGGTGAGCCACAATGAAAACCAATTTATCACGAAAACATTCTTTAAGAATGTGGACGTTAACAGTTACTTGGACTACAGGAGCAATCACCTCAAAAAATGGCTCAAGAACATACCATACAGTCAGTTCAGACGTCTCAGAAGAAATTGTACCATCACAGAGACATATAACCAACAATGTTGTATATTACAAAAAAGATTTAAAGAGAAAAAGTATCCGAGAAAAATCATTAAGGATGCTATAAAAAGAGCGAGTCAATATAGCCAAACAGAAAGCCTACAACCCAAAAATAAGGACAAAGATAAAAATAAAATAGAACCCAAGTACGAACTAGCATTCATTACCACCTTCAGCAAGGATAGCCCAAATATTATAAATATCCTTCGGAAACATTGGAACATCATTAAATCTGATCCCATACTCGCAAAAATCGTACCAAGTAACATTTCATGTATTTACAGAAGAGCACCTACAATTAAAAGCATACTAGCTCCAAGCATCCCTAAACAGTACAAATCATCTACAAACACACTTCCAAATCTAAAGGGAATCTCAAAATGCAACAAACCACTATGTCTATGTTGCAAAATAATAAGAACAGGAGATACATTTCAATCCCACAGCACAAAAGAAACATTCAAAATTAATCATCAACTAAACTGCTGCAGTAGATATGTTATATATCTCATCGAATGCCAATGCGGCATGCAGTATGTAGGGAGAACGACGCAACCCCTACACTGCAGGACTAACCAACACCGCTATAATATTAAACACAAAGTTTTAAAACACGGCTTATCCAGACATTGTACCATTAAACACAAAGGGGAAGGAAATATCATCATTACCCCGATTGATCATATAAATTCTGAAGTAAACAATAGATTTGAACAACTAAAAAAGAAAGAAATCTACTGGATATATCGATTGAATACACTAAAACCCGCTGGTCTCAACGAAATAACGGAGACAATATTGATTTAATACTGCACCTGGACAACAACACCCCGCCACTAGCTCCAATCCTGTTGTTCCTCCTTTCGGTCCAGCGATGCTCCGATCTTCCATCCCCTTGCAGAGCTCGCTCCTTAGAAAATTTGGTCCTCGGCGGCTTCCGTAGCTCCAATACACTTAAACATACGGACCTACGTAATGCATCTCAAACACACTCCAGCTCGCAAGACTATTCAATAGTACCACATTCACAACAGGTCAGTGACACGATAATACTATCTATCTTTTAATGCTATTAAATGGCCAATTTTCACAAAGTTTATCACATAATTTATATTCTGCCAAATCGATTGGTCCTTTAACAAATAATTCTTAGCAGTTAGTCCAACTTGTTACCAATAATTTTCAAACAAAAAATATGTCTTTTAAACTAACTAGTTTTTATGAATGAATGCCTTTTTACTACATGTTTCTATTGTCATTGTGACGTCACATTAACGCGATGCAGACGCATCTGCTGGCGCCAAAAACCACTATTTAAAAACCGCAAGTCCACTGTATGTCATGCTTTATTTTAACTGATGAAGAGCCCGGTCCGGGCTCGAAACGCGTCTTAGTAAGCTTTATGAAATAAAATCATGCAAATCTAAGAGCCTTCTCCAAATCGAGTTATTGGCGCTGATACCATCCTGGAACCCCCCACCGGAATACTGCACTCCTTTCATGAGACAACCTGTCTGCATGATAGCCAGGAAAGCTGCCTAATACCACTCTGGAGGTGACTCTAAAGCGACTCTCTCGTGTTGTACCGGTTGTACAACCACAATAGGTGAGCATATCTCCATCTAAAGAACCATTTTACCAATTTTTAAAAATTCAGACTCACACATGTGGCGCCTGTATTGTGTCTCCTGTTTCCCTTTCTGACCCAGATCTGGTCAAGGATGTACAGGATTTTGTGGGCTCCTGCACTTCTTCTACCTAAAACAGGCCATCTCGTCTTAAACCTGCTGGTCTTCTTCTGCCGTTACTGATAGGTAGCTGGCAATGGACTTTATCACCGAACTTCCATCTTCCATCGGCTCCATGCCTTGCCAGCCTGTTCTTCCTACACATCTTCCGGCTTCATGGACTTCCCTTGCACATTGTCTCGGACTGTAGGGTCCAGTTTGTTTCCTGTTTCTGGCGATCCCTGTGAAGTCAGCTACTAGTGAAGTTGAATATCTCATCGCCGTACCATCTGCAGTCCCATGGACAAGTTCAGAGGGTTAATCAGACCCTGGGCTGCTATCTCCGCCAATTTTGTCACCCCCATTCCCCCGACAGGACGACTGGTCCACCCTGCTGCCATGGCCGGAATTCACTTACAACTCTCTGGACTTTGAATCCATTTTTTATCCGTGTATGGACTACGTCCACCTCTCCCTCTTGCCTAGAGCTCTGATGTTCCTGCCGAAGTGGAATTGTTCCGTGATCTCAGATCCATCTGGGAGCAAACACGTCAATCTTTACTTGGGGCATCCACCTGCACCAAAGCCCAGGCTGACAAAAAGCGCAGGTCTCCTCCAGTTTTCTCTCCAGGGGAAAAATATGGCTGTCTTCTAGGTACGTCTGTTTGAAGATTCCTAGCTATAAACTTGGTCCCTGATTCCTGGGTCCATATGAAGTTTTGAAGCGCATCAATCCTGTGGCATATAAGCTTTGCCTTCCTCCATACATGCGGATCCCGAACTCCTTCCATGTCTGTCTCTTGAAACAAGTCATCCTGAACCACTTCTCTTGGCAAATGCCCCCTCCTGCTCCTGAGGCTGATTCCACCAATGTCTTCGAGGTAAATGAGGTTCTGGATATGAAGACAGTTAGAGGGAAGTGGTTCTTCCTTGTCGAATGGAAAGGGCTTAGGCCAGAGGAAAGATCCTGGGAGCCAGAGGATAACATCTTGGACCCTGGCCTTCTGCAAAAATTCTTCCAGTCCAAGAAGAGGGGGAGGCCGAAGTGGAGATGGGAGTACTGTCATGAGTGCTCCTGCGAATCATCTCCCGGGTCGCAGGTGTACCCATACCCCTCTCTACTGCTCCAATCCCCCTGCGGCTCACTTACATTGCCGCGATCCAGCACCGATTCTGGCAGTGTGGCATGTGCATCCCTGCCTCCTATCGTGCGAACGCTGCCTTCCTAAAATTTAAATGGCCAGCGCGCCGATAATTGGTCGGCCGCCTATTCTATTTAAATTCCATCTCCTGCCTTTGTCCCCTGCCGGATTTTCGTGCTTTGTACCCTAGAGAAAGCTGTGTTCCATGCCCTTTGCTGTTATTGTGATTTCCCGTTGTGACCTGTTCCTGACTAAGCTTCTTTGCTGCCTGCCTTAACCTCTTGCTATGTCCCCGACTCTGATACAGTGCTGCCCGTCCTGACCTCCTGCCTGTCCCCGAGTATGATTTTGCTCAACATCTTTGTACCTTGCCTTTGCTGCCGCAGCGAACAAAGTCGCACCGGTGGAACGACCTGTGGTACTGCGCCTCAGTAAGTCCAATCCACTTATGTATCAGGCCAACCAGGTTCCTTTGTATAAGGTACCTCTTTAGTGTGTCATGTACTCATGATGACTGGGACTGGAGAGAGTCTTTTGGTGGGTTGGGTGCATTTTTAAGATAAATGGAAGCTGGTGAAGAGTTCTCTGAGCTTCTACACCATGCATTCATCTTGCTTCACCTATTTGTTGATATTCAACTAGTATTTGTCCCTGTAATTTTGTAGCACACAAAAAGTTTTGCTATATAGAAATGTTCTCGTTTACAAGGCCGACATATTTAAGTCTGCCAAGAAAGAAATAGAAAAAAGTGTAACTATTATAATAAACAGCAACCTGGGCTTAGTCACTTAGGTTACATCGACACCACCATTGTGAGGAGGTATAAATGGCTGCCAGCTTGTGGCCATATGTATGTCCCAAATAAAGAACAATAGGCACACGGCACACATGTGGCAACGTACTGCACAGTACACAAGAAAAATATAGAACATGTTCTGTCTTTTCCTGTTTGTACGGCCATATGTTGCTATCTCCTCCTCTGCTGCACGCCGTCTTGTGCTTGCCCAAACTATGGCCAGGCAAGCACATGTCGGGCTATGGTCATGTGAATGAGGCCTTAAATAGTTTATTGTCATGTAATAGTACAATGAATTTATTATATCTGCTTGTGTTGCAAAACTAACTTTAACACTTCAGTAATTGAAATTCCCTGCAAGTACTGACCTATATCAGGTCCACTTGTGGTTAAGCCCCTGTTAAAGAGAAAATTAGCAAAAAGACTCAAATTGTTAAATGATTTAATTAATTTAATTAAGTGTTAAATCACAATTTTGTCCACACATTCCCTTAGGGTCATTTTATTATTTACAAGCTGTAGCTCCCCTTTTTGCCTGGGATAGTAAATAACTGCTTTTAGCTACAACAAAATAGAATGGGTTAACAAAAAATATTTTATATGCATCTATAGACTGTCTCAGACTGTCTCTGACCATCTCTGTCACTGACCATCCTTTTTTTCTAAAAATGTCGCTGTATGTCGCTGGCAGTCTCTTTCAGCTGCTGTCTGTCACTGGCAGTCTTTTTCAGTGGCTGTCTGTCACTGGCAGTCTTATTTCAGTGACTGTCGCTAGAAGTTTCTTTCAGTGACTGTCGGTCACTGGCAGTTTCTTTCTGTGACTGTCTGTCACTGGCAGTGTCTTTCAGTGACTGTCTGTCACTGGCAGTGTCTTTCAGTGACTGTCTGTTGCTGGCAGTCTCTTTCAGTTACTGTCTGTCTCTGACACTCTCATTTTAGTGACTGTCTGTCTCTGAAACTCTCATTCCAGTTACTGTCTCTGTCCCCGACTCTCACTTTGTCTATGGAGAGATTTATCAGAAGATCAGCTTTCATTTAACCACAGCTGTTTATAAAATTACAACTGATCTCTAATTGGTTTCCATGGGCAACTTGAATGGTTTTACCTCAGACATTTCTGATAAATCTCCCCGTATCTCTGTATCCCTATCCATCTGGTACCATTAACAGTTGAGAAACCTGAATATAATACGCACAGGCTACTACAGGCAATACTCATTGCCTGTAGTAGCCAATCAAAGCTCAGAGCTCATATTAATGACCTGTAGCAGAACAGCAACCAATCAAGGCTCAGCTTTCAACTGCCACAGCAGCAGCAGACAATTGCTCCTATATGTGGTGGTTAATAAGTGCATTTTGGAAGGTGCAGGGTGAAAATTTTGGCTCAAAACCTAGTCTATCGCATTCCCTGAGTCACAGAGAGTGGCTGTACAAAATTTGGTGATTGTAAACATGACGATACAGATTCCTTTAGCGGACATACATATACAATCACACAAATACTCAGCTTTATATATTAGATTTACCTATTTTTGAACTGAATATAGGAATGTTAGGGCCTGTAATCTCTTACAGTAAAGGGACTCTTATAGAAAATGAAGATTGGAACTGTTTTCATTTGAAAGCAGCTAAAACCTTGTGGCTTGTGAAATAACTGCAGGTTTATTAGCTATAGTGTGAGACAGTGTGAGAGAGTTAAAGGGTCTAAGGGGTTTCAAACTCAATGATATTGAAAGGAAATTTAAAGGTGAGGACACAACCCTCTAAAGTAGACTATAGAATAATGTTGAGTGTCCACACCTTAATCCTTAAAGGACACAGCTCTTTTTCGTTCTTGATTTACCATGTTTACGCCCGATTTTTATATTTTCAGGACTTTTATATATTTCCAGCACACAGCTTCATAAGGACTTTTTTGTATGTGACTAATTATACTAGCTAGGGATAGTTTTTAATATCCCATGCTGTGATATGAACTTTTAGGTTTTTATTATTTTTTTTGTATTTTTTATTACATTTTTCTACTGTATTTTTAGACCCCACAGGGTACTTGAACCCTAGACATTCTAATTGAACCTAACATATACTGCAATAACACAGTTGTCACTGATGTATAACAGTGTGCCACAGGAACAGGCAAATAACAGGCACACTATTATAGATTGTGCTGTTTGACATGCTGGGGAGTCTAGCATAGACTTTCAGTGGTCATAGCAATTAATTGACACCACCAATGACGTTACAAGGGGCGAATATCTGGCACAAAATTACAGAACTTGGGAGCAATAAAATGGTTAAAACCCATGATTGGTGCCAGCACAAAACACGTTTTTTTTACTGTTGGATGTTTGCTGTTTTATGCAGCAAACACATAATGGGGCACATTTACTTACCTGGTCCGTTCGCGATCCAGCGGCGCGTTCTCTGCGCTGGATTCGGGTCCGGCCGGGATTCATCAATGCAGTTCCTCCGCCGTCCACCAGGTGGCGCTGCTGCGCTGAAGTCCGCTGGAATGCCTCGAAATACACCGGCCTACCCAGGATGAAGGTGAGTGAAATTTTCGCGACACAATTTTTTTTTTAAATGCGGCGGTTTTTCCGAATACATCGGGTTTTCGTTCGGCCACGCCCCCCGATTTCCGTCGCGCGCATGCCGGCGCCGATGCGCCAAATTCCGATCGCGTGCGCCAAAAACCCGGGGCAATTCAGGTACAATCGGCGCAAAACGGAAATATTCGGGTAACACGTCGGGAAAACGCGAATCGGGCCCTTAGTAAATGACCCCCAATGTGTATGAAGAGGGCTCATGCTGTGAACCCCCTTATACACTTGCTGTTGTACCATGACATTGGAGGACAATGGTGTGGCAAGAGGTTAAAAGTGGAGGTTTACTTTTGGTGTTCTTGGAAAAGGGCCGTGAATTAATCCCTTGGTATGCTGCTCTGCAGTCAATGTCCATGTGTTTGGGTTCACTCTGCGCATGCAAGATGTTTTGTACCAATGGGTGGGACTGGACCAGTGCCAAAAAGAGTGGATATGATGTGCAGGAAAGGCTTCTTGAGTCCACGCGTGTATTGATGCAATTTTGTATTGTGTGTAATACAAACAGCTCTTTGGCGCCTTTCCAGTCCCACCCATTGGAATTCAGTGCTTTTGCAATGCAACCCAGCTAATTAGGGCAGATAAGCCAATAAAGCATGGCAGTACTTTTATTTAGAACATTGGAGAATGGGAGCAACAGCTGTATGTTTAAGTCAGTCTGATTTTTACATTGACTAAATATTTGTCTCTTTTTACTCGATTTTACTGTTGGACCCACTTTTCAGTGTGTTATTATGAATTTTATGAAATAAAAATACATTTGCGTTATCAGTCTTCTTTTTAAAAATCAGTTGCCAGATGCTAACAAGAAGATCTTCAGTTTCATTCTATAGATATGGGAGCACATCTTTAGTCTAATTGTGCCATCAAGGGCAGCTTTGCACAAGATCTTTTAAAAAAAATCTATACAAAAGCCTCAGGGAATACAGAAGGTTTTTCTCCTGTTACAATAGTCTACTTGCTGTATATGTCAGTGCTAAGATCACTGTTAATATGACCTTTCTATCTCATACTTTAGCCGCTAAAGGGGGAAAAATCTCTGTTTTGTAAGAGCTGTAAATTTCACTTGAGTTGTATTCTGTTAACCGAACAGTAAAAAAGACAATATATTCTAGAAAAAAATCTACTGTAATTCAAGCCATATTATGCACTATTCAATTATTCAATAAAAAAATTATTACATAATACATTTGTATTATGTAATAATTTTTTTATTGAATAATTGTATAGTGCATAATAACGCACATAATATCGCACATAATTTAAATACACTATTTATATTGTAAGTTATATTGTTAATTAATTCAATTATAGTCTTACAGTTCTGGTGAGCAAATTTTATCGCAGTTTGTCAAAATTCAGGTTTAACAAGGCTGGCCGGACATCGAGAAAAAAATATGTTTTATTGGATTTTGACATCCAATAAAAGTCGTAAAATTGTGGGAGAAAGGGGTAGAGGGGCTGAAAAATGTACTTAAGATAGTACCAAAAGATAAAAAAAATTGAATAAACAAAAGAAATAATTTAAAAATGCTTTTAAAGTCATTGAGGTTGGGTGTCCACACCAACTTATTTTCATGGCAGTAAAAGAAGCAATGGGAAAACCACAAACTCTTCATCGTACTTTGGTTGTTCCAATTCAGATATATTCATGGTATTAAAAGAAGCAATGGGAAAACCACAAGCCCTTCTTCTAAGGCCACCTTTCACACAACATATATGGGTCTATAGCTAGCGCATAGCTGATAAGAGATAGCTGAGAAGATATAGCTGATAAGAGAGATAGCTGATAAGAGATATGGATCTAAAGCTAACGCATAGCTGCAGGTCCTTGACTCTCTTTGGTATGACCATTACTTGAGCCTCGAGGAAAGCAAGCCTCATGGATTCTGAGATGACATTGAAGGTGTTCAACATGAATGGCAAAAGATCATCACTAGAGATGAGCGAGCACACTCGTCTGAGCTTGATGCTCAGGCGACCATTAGCTTACTCGCAACTGCTCGGTGCTCGGACGAGTATTTCGCCCGCTCGAGAAAATGGCATCTTGCGGTGTTTAGATTTTTGGAAACAGAGCCAATCACAAGCCAGGAGACTCTGCAGAATCACGTGGTACCCTTATATGTCGATAGCAGTGGTTGGCTGGCCTCATCAGGTGACCCTGGAATATACTAGCCCCTGCCCGCACTGCTCGGTCATTCTCTGTCTGGATGCCGTTAGTCATAGAGCTGCTGCTGGTCAGGGATAGCATTAGGGTGTTCTATTAGATTACTGTTAGGCAGGAGTAATTCTCCAGGAACCCAACAGCCCTTGTTAGGGCTACATTAGCGTTTTTCAAAAGTTGAAGTGACAGACTCAGTCACAGCACAAAATCCTTTTGTGTGCTGTCAGTGTAGGTTAGAAACTAGCCATAGCAATCATCTTCTGTGGTTTCTGTCTGATTTCTTCTGCACGTTTTGTTCTATAAAAAAAAACCAAAAAAAAATGTACAGTTTATATTTCTGTTTTGTCTATAAAATAGACTTTAATTTTGAAAATGTTGAACCCGAGGGCTAGGGATAGAGGACAAGGGCGTGAGCATCCAATTACAGCAGGTGTCAGGGGCCGTGGTCCTGGGCGGGGTGAGACACCACCTGCTGATGAGGGAGCAGGGGAACGCCGCAGAGCTACACTCCCTAGCTTCATGTCTCAAGTTACTGGGACTCGTGGTAGAGCACTGTTGAGGCCAGAACAGTGCGAACAGGTGATGTCGTGGATTGCAGACAATGCTTCAACTAATTTGTCCACCAAACTTCCACGCGGTCCACCCATGTTACCCAAGTAAGCACTCCTCCAGCTCCTCCACCTCAACCTCCTTCCCCCCAGTCTGCCCCCTCCCAGCATTTGAGCCGGTATACTCTGAGGAACTGTTTTCTGGACCCTTCCCAGAGTCACAAACCACTTGTCAGGTTGCTGCTGAGCTCTTTCCCGATGCCCAGGTTTCCCACCGGTCGCAGTCTGTGGGTCATGATGTCATTGTTGACGTCGTGGAAGAAGTGTGTAAAGAGATGTCGGACGATGAGGAGACATGGTTGTCAGACAGTGGTGAAGTTGTTGTCAGGGCAGGAAGTCCGAGGGGGGAGCAGACTGAGGGATCGGAGGATGATGAGGTGAAAGACCCAAGCTGGGTTGATAGGCCGGGAAAAGACAGTGCTTGTGAGTCGGAGGCGAGTCCTATACGAGAACAGGTTGGAAGAGGCAGTGGTGGGGCCAGACGGTGAGGCAGGGCCAGAGCTGGTGCATCAGCGCCAAATGTTTCACGTAGTGAAGCTCCCGTGCCGAGAGCTAGATTTTCAGAAGTCTGGAGGTTCTTTAAAGAAACAGTGGATGACTGACGGACTGTGGTGTGCAACCTGTGCCACACCAGGATCAGCAGGGGTTCCACCACTACTAGCTTAACCACCACCAGTATGCGCAGGCATATGAATGCTAAACACCCCACTCACCTCCGGCTGGGCACACCACTGCTCCTTCCCCTGTGTCATTTGCTGCCTCTGCTAGTCAGTCCCCTGCCCAGGGCCCCGGCACAAACACCTCCCGCTTGCAAAACCAGACCTTCGCTGCCACGATCCTACACGGCATCCACCAATGTCTCCATGCACAGTATTCAGCTGTCTATAACCCAGACGCTGGAGTGCAAGAGAAAATACAGTTCCACCCACCCACACGCCCAAGCCCTCAACGTCCACATCTCCAAATTACTGAGCCTGTAGATGCTGCCCTATAGGCTGGTAGAGACCGAGGCCTTTTGCAACCTCATGGCTGATGTCTGACATGTTCTGGTGCAGGGCTCGGACGGCACATCGGGAAAAGTAGTGTCGGCTGGGGACCGAATGCCGAGGGCCGGCCGCCACTACTTTTCCCGATGTGCCGTCCCAGCCCTGCACCAGCACATGTCAGACAACATCATCCGTGCCCTGACCAACCCCGTTTCTGACAAGGTCCACCTAACCACGGACACGTGGATGAATGCTGCCGGACAGGGCCACTATATATCGCTGACGGCAGATTGGGTTAACTTGGTGGAGGCTGGGGCCGAGTTTGACCCTGGGGCTGCTCATATACTGCTGACGCCAAGGATTGCAGGGCCTACCTCGGTCACGGTCTCTCAGGCCTACTATGCCTCCTCCTCCTCCCAGCGCTCCTCCACTTTCTCCTCCGAATTACCATCCGTGGGCATGGCTCCAGCAGTCAGTAGCTCTAGGCACAGCAGCAGTGCCATCGCTAAGCGACAGCAGTTGGTGCTCAAACTGCTGAGCCCAGGCGATAAAAGGCACACCACCCAAGAGCTATTACAGTGCATCACGGCGCACACCGATCTGTGGCTGGCACCGCTGAACCTGAACCTGCAACTCAGCACACTGGCACGTGCCATGCCTGGCCCATGTGTTAAAACTCATAGTTCAGCGGTTCCTAAAGACATACTCCAGTCTGTCTGATTTACTTACAAAGGTGCGCCACATCTGTGCGCATTTCAGAAAGTCGACCAAAGATGCTGCCACTATCAGGGCAGCGCAGTGCTGCCTCTAACTGCCCGCTCACCGACTGTTGTGCGACGTGCCCACGAGATGGAATTCCACATTAACCATGTTATCCAGAGTTTACCAGCAGAGCGATTGTAGACTGCCAGATGTAAACTTCCACCAGAACTGGCAGTCAGCTTCCTCAAGTCTACAATGAGGAGTGGATGTGGATGTCTGATATCTGTCAGGTGCTGAGTAACTTTGAGGAGGCAACACAGATGGTCAGTGGCGATGCCGCCATCATCAGCCTCACCATCCCGCTGCTTGGCCTTTTGAAAAACTTTCTGGTCAGCATGAAGTCGGAAGCTTTGCGCTCGTCACTAGAGACAGGGGAAGAAGATACCCTTGTTGATAGCCAGAGCACCCTCCAGTCTGTTTCTCAGCGCTCCGATACGGAGGAGGTGGAGGAGGATGAGGAGGAAGAGGAGGAGAATGTTGGCGAGACAGAAGAGGGGACCATTGCTCACACCTTAACTGTTCAGCGTGTATGGGCAGAAGAAGAGGAGGAGGAGGAAATGAAGAGTCAGGCCAGAGAGGGGAATAAATTCTTGCGCGTTGGGACTCTGGCGCATGTGGCAGATTTCATGCTAGGCTGCCTATCCCGTGACCATCACGTTCAAAGAATTTTTTCCAGCACCGTTTACTGGGTATTCACTCTCCTGGAACCACGGTACAAGCAAAATCTTTCCACTCTAATCCCTGTAGAGGAACACGTAGGCGAGCAGGCAGCTTGTCCAGCACTGGCAGGGGTACGCTTTACAAGGCCTTTGCCAGTATTATGTCACCCCAGCAAGACACTGTCACCTGTCCCGTCTCGGCAGAGTATAGCTGATCTTTACAGAAAGATGGTGAGGGAGTACTTAGCTGACCATACCATCATCCTAAATGATCACACAGCTCCCTACAACTACTGGGTTTCAAAGCTGGACATCTGGCCCGAACTGGCGCTATACGCCTTGGAGGTTCTTGCCTGCCCTGCCGCTAGCATGTTGTCAGAGCAGGTTTTGTAGTGCAGCTGGTGACATCATCACCGATAAGTGTACACGCCTGTCGACTGACAGCGCTGACAGGCTGACGCTTATCAAGATGAATCAAGCATGGATTTCTCATGATTTCCATTCTCCACCAGGTGAAAGCGGCTCAACCTGAATAATTCTCATGTATGCACTCCTCCTCCTCCTTCTCCTCCTTCTCCTCCTTCTCCTCCACTAAAGCAGAGGCAACTGGCTATTTTTTGCCAGGGCCAACTGGCTCTAGCTATAGTACTATATCTATTTAATTTTTCTGGAGGGCCACCAACCCGCTCCTCTGTTTTGAAAACTTTTTTGGACTGCCACACACAGGCACTCAATCTATTAAATTTTTCTGAAGGGCCACCTACATACAGGCATTATCCAAATTTAATTGTCTCCATAGCAGCCTCCACACGTTGTCTTTATAGCAGCCTCCACACGTCGTCTCCCTTGCTACCTCCACACGTCGTCTCCATAGCTGCCTCCAAAAGTCGTCCAGATAGCTGGCTCCATAAATCATCCCCTTAGCAAACGAGCTGTGTCAGGCAGAATTTTAGGTTGTTTTAATGGCTTCCACATCAAACTTGTTAACTTTGTCGCCACCCTGCTGTGTTATCCACAAAATATACCACCAAACTTTTATCTTTGACCGATATTATTTCAGCACTACTTGCACATCTCTTTACGTTCCCCTCCCCCGCCATAACCAGGCCAAATACTTATAAGAACAGTACTACACTTGATCTTACACAAAAGGTTTTTAGAAATGCTGTTTGTAGCCGGAGTACACTCTGGTTTTGTCGCCTGGACAATACTTATAGGAACAGTACTACACTAAAGGTTTTTAGAAATGCTGTTCCTAGCCCCCGCCTGCATTGAAAATGACAATTTTTTCAAAGTAAACGCTTTGGGCCCCCAGGTCCATTTTGTGTGGGGTGGAGCCGAGAGGCAGTGGCTTGGACAGGCAAAAGATCCAACTAACTGCAGCAATTTTAATCTACTACTCTAACCTTTTACTTCTAAAATCTATCTTTTTTTCACTCCTCTTTTCTCACCTCCTTACGTTCACCTCGGGTGCCATAACCGTCCCCATTGCCTCCACACGTCGTCTACATAACAGCCTCCACATGCCGTCTCCATAGCTGCCTGCAAAAGTCGTCTCCATAGCTGCCTCCACATGTCGTTTCCTTAGCAAGTGAGCTGTGTCAGGCTCATTTTTCGGGTGTTTCACCAGATACGTTATGGAACTTGGTCACTCTGTTGCTGCCATGCTGTGTTATCGACTAAATATACCGTCAACCTTTTGTTAACATAGGAAATCATTTCAGCGCTTCTTGTTCACCTCCTTTGGTTCCTCTCTGACGCCATAACCAGGCCAAATACTGATACGTACAGTGCTACATGTTATCCTCGCCAAAAGGAATTTTTAAAAATTGGTTTGAAGCCTGAGTCCATTTGGGGTATGTTGCCATGCCACTCTCTAGCCTGCCGCCCCCTATAGTGTCAGGGTCAATTATTGGGTGTTTTAGATGCTATCTCGCCTCACTCGGTCACTCTGTCATCGCCATGCTGTTGCCCATAATTTTGGCATAATGGTGCAATTAGGCAGCCTCAGAGGCATCCATGCATGCTGCCCCTGCTGTTTCCTGTTCATTTCCGTGGTGTTTCCATCATTTTCTGAGGTTTCCAGGTTTTTGGCCTAGCTTCCCTGTGCAGAGCCTTGGTCCCCTTGAAAAATGCTTGAGTCTCCCATTGACTTCAATGGGGTTCGTTATTCGAAGCAAGCACTCGAGCATCGGAAAAAGTTTCACTCCAGTAACGAGCACTCCAGTAGTACTCGCTCATCTCTATTGTTAATCCTTTGACATCTTCATAGTAATTAAATAAAAATGGAGGTGAAATTTAGAATGGTCAAATTTTGTTTGTTATACATTCATTTAGCCCCAAAATTTACACATTTTCAAAAGATAAAAAGAGAAACCCCATCTTAAAATTTACTATGCAATTTCTTCCGAGTACAGAGACCCCCCACATGTGGCTGTTTCTTGTTTTATGGGTGCACAGTGAGGTGCAGAATGGAAGGAGCACAGTGCAGCTGCCAGGATTTTAATTTCCTCATTGGCCCCTTTGTAGGCTATAAAATTTTAGCTTTTGGGGACATATGACAGCATTTTTTTTGTGATGTTAACATTTTGGGGTTGGTAATTGTTGAAAATTTCTGAACTTTTTTTTGAGGGCAGGAGTAGAAAAATTAAATACTGGATTTTTCCTTTTTTTTTTTTTTTGGTGTTCACTGTATAGCCTAATAATCATGTTATTCTTATTCTATAGGTTAATATTATTCCGGGAATACCGTACTTAGATATTTTTGCTTACGTTTTACTAAATTTGCCAAATAAAACCCTAATGTGGGGTCAAATCTATATATTTTTTTTTGCATTGCAGTGTTCCGAATGGCATAATATTTTTACTTTTTTGGCTATGGAGTTGTTTGATGGCTTGCTTTTTTGCAGCACATGTTGTACTTTGCAACAGTATTATTCTGGAATGCATATGTTTTTTTGATCAGTTTTTATTAAATTTTTTGGGATGAAATAGGGAAAAATCATAATTTTTGGTGGGTTTTTAAGGTTTTTTCCAACTGTATTCATAAACAGGTTCAATGATGATGTTTAAAATCTACGGGTCGTTACAGATGCGGTGATATTATATATGTGGGGTTTGTTTTATGATTTAGATTTGGGCATGACAACCTGTGAATTTAAGACCAGAATTCAGGAACATGTAACTGGGATTAGGGCGACAACATCTGTGATCTTGTAAGAAGATATTCTGGAATTGAAACCTGATCCCTGTCACTTCAGGTAAGTCCACCACTCGGATCCGGGTGGACTGAAGGTAATTGGGATTTACCATGTCAACTTGGATCTTATGGTAGGGCTCTCAAACGTAGATTGCTCCAGTTGGAGTCCAAATGGATCTGGACATTCCAAACAATATCTCCTGATGGATTGAATGAAAATTTTGGGTTTTCAGCTTTTTTGTAGATTTTACTGTATGCTAGGGGTTTCTCTCTGCCTGTCTCTGCATTAACTTTTTTCAGGTCTTTCTACTTTTTGCTATAGAATGTTAACATCAGTTGGAGGAGTCCAGAACAAATGACCTATGCAGCTTTATCAATGTGTCTTTTTCAGGAAGATTTTCAGAATGTCCATATTTTTACAACCATAGGGCATCCTTTATTGATTTCTTTTCCCCCTTCATGTATTTTTGCACTACTTTTTATAGATAAACCTTCTTTAGGAGTATTTTGCAGGTCACTTTATTGTATACTCTTTATTCACTTTTTGTCCTATTCATTGGGCATAGTTTTTGCCATCCCTAGTCGTCTCTTTTCCTTTTCTTTTTACTTATATTATTAACATTCATCATTTGCGCTAATTTTCAATATGTGCACTTACACTCACCGGCCACTTTATTAGGTACACCTGTCCAACTGCTCGTTAACACTTAATTTCTAATCAGCCAATCACATGGCGGCAACTCAGTGCATTTAGGCATGTAGACATGGTCAAGACAATCTCCTGCAGTTCAAACCGAGTATCAGTATGAAAGGTGATTTGAGTGCCTTTGAATGTGGCATGGTTGTTGGTGCCAGAAGTGCTGGTCTGAGTATTTCAGAAACTGCTGTTCTACTGGGATTTTGAGTGCCTTTGAACGTGGCATGGTTGTTGGTTCCAGAAGGGCTGGTCTGAGTATTTCAGAAACTGCTGATCTACTGGGATTGTGGGCGGAAATGCCTTGTTGATGCCAGAGGTCAGAGAAGAATGGGCAGACTGGTTCGAGCTGATAGAAAGGCAACAGTGACTCAAATCGCCACCCGTTACAACCAAGGTAGGCAGAAGAGCATCTCTGAATGCACAGTACGTCGAACTTTGAGGCAGATGGGCTACAGCAGCAGAAGACCACACCGGGTGCCACCCCTTTCAGCTAAGAACAGGAAACTGAGGCTACAATTTGCACAAGCTCATCGAAATTGGACAGTAGATGATTGGAAAAACGTTGCCTGGTCTGATGAGTCTCAATTTCTGCTGCAACATTCGGATGGTAGGGTCAGAATTTGGCGTCAACAACATGAAAGCATGGATCCATCCTGCCTTGTATCAACAGTTCAGGCTTGTGGTGGTGGTGTCATGGTGTGGGGAATATTTTCTTGGCACTCTTTGGGCCCCTTGGTACTAACTGAGCATCATTGCAACGCCACAGCCTACCTGAGTATTGTTGCTGACCATGTCCATCACTTTATGACCACAATGTACCCAACATCTGATGGCTACTTTCAGCAAGATAATGCGCCATGTCATAAAGCTGGAATCATCTCAGACTGGTTTCTTGAACATGACAATGAGTTCACTGTACTCAAATGGCCTTCACAGTCACCAGATCTCAATCCAATAGAGCATCTTTGGGATGTGGTGGAACGGGAGATTCGCATCATGGATGTGCAGCCGACAAATCTGCGGCAACTGTGTGATGCCATCATGTCAATATGGACCAAAATCTCTGAGGAATGCTTCCAGCACCTTGTTGAATCTATGCCACGAAGAATTGAGGCAGTTCTGAAGGCAAAAGGGGGTCCAACCCGTTACTAGCATGGTGTACCTAATAAAGTGGCCGGTGAGTGTAGATACATATACATTGATATCATTACCTATTGTGATTTGCAAATATTTATAACATGCTTATTTGCACATATTCTTGTACCTCACTTTATACATGTATATCTACACTTTTTACCATTGCATAACATTTTTTGCTTTGTTGCCATTTTTGCACGTAGCATAGTCTCCATATTGATGTTAGCACTTTTTTGGTCACTTCAATAGCCATTTGGAACCACATGGTTGTTCAGTTCAGACCATATAATCTCCTCCTACTCCTCCTAGCACCACCCCTTGACATAGTCCTGTTGGGATCGTAACACGTGTTGGGGAGGTGCTGGGAAGCGTTCCTTCCATGCGTATTGATATAACTTAATCTCAGCTATATACCACTACTTGTAACTTAGTTGATTTGGACTTACTTTTTGGCATTTTAAGCCTTGCACTATGCACTTTGGTAAATGTATGTCTGTATATCTTATGTTATTGCATGTTGTTCGCTGCCTAGCATTTATGCTCTTGCTATCACTATGTTTCTTAATATGTCATTTTTTTGTATCTAATAAATCATATATTTTTAACCTTACCAACATTACTCAACAATTTTTAATAGGTAGGGTCTGTTTCTACAGTAGCTGGTTCAATCTATGTGTACCCTACTTTATCTGGTACTAACCTTTTTATAGTATTCTATGGTTTGTTCATATTTTTGATAGGATTGGTTCTGAGTTTAATAATCTAGCTGATGGGCACCAAGCACTTGAGGAGAGAGTGTCCCAGATGCAAGCAAACTGATTATGAGGACCGCAACAGACAAAACAACATCACCTTCAGGGGGATTCCCAAATCTGTACCTAGCCCACAACTGAGGGAGTATGTGCCGCAGATGACCAAAACCTGTCTACCATCCTTAACGGAATATGAATTATGTGTGGATAGGGCCCACCTAGAGATGTTTTGGCATGATTTTGCTTTTAACACACTGTTAGAGATTTTTATCTAGGACCTCCATAACACACACCAAAGACCAACTGTTGGCCTACTCTAGGAAACATCCATCTCTATAAAACGTGATCAAGCTACATGCGGACTTATCTGCGGCTACACTGCAGGCCAGAAGAGCCTTCCAGCCTTCAACCACATTGTTGCAAGTATGCAATTTCAAACAGATGGGGCTTCCTGACCAAATTGCTGATCAATTACCACTGATTACCACCTGGGGCTTACCTGATGAAGTCTAAAAGGTCATACTGATACATTCTGGCTGCTGGCCAGGGACCTGGTATTTATAATATTTCACATTATAAGCTATGTGACAGTTATATACTTACTTTCTTTTTTAGGTTTGTAGCTAAATATTAATATATGTATTGTTTGCCCGCTTAATGATAGATGGACTTGTTTATGTTAATACCACACTAGCCCTAATTATTAGTATGTGTATTGTACTTAAAAACTAACTAATAGTTTGTTTATTCAGTTTTTAATTGTTTGTCTGGTGGATATATCATTTAATTAATAGCTGCACACCAAAATCTACTTGTTCTCCAGGACCAAGAGCCTTTTCATACTTGCCCATAGGAGGTGGGACATAATCTATTGAAGGCTAAGGCCGGACAATACATAACTCAGCATGGGGTGTAAAATTGTATCAATCAATGTCAGAGGCTTAAATATCCCACAAAAAGCTTTTATGTGGTGGGAGGCTATCACTCAGAAATGTGACGTGCTGTGCACCTATCGACTAAGAAACCGCCACAACTATATCAAAAACACTTCCCAAGAATTATTACTTTTACTTTTGCCAAAAATAAAAGATGGGTATTTGTAGGTTTTAGGGACACTTTAGCAGTGACTATACACTCTCAGATAGTGGACCCACAGAGTAGATACATTATTGTGGTCTGTACCATTAACAACTCCGATCTAACTCCGGTGAATTTCTATGGCCCCAGTAGACACCAGCTGAGGTTTGTCCAAAAGGTGATAAAGGCATCAGATAGAGTACAGAGAGGTTGTTTACTATTCTGTGGGAGTTTCAACACCCCTTCATAACCCACAATTCATACGGCATCACAAAATCTCAATGTGACCACAAAATTGGACCAGGTTGCCTCAGAAAACTTGCTGTTTGATATCTGGAGAGTCTACCACATGAATGAGAAAGTTTCTACTTATTTCTCCTCTCAACATCAAACATACTCGAGAATTGACTTGTTTCTGGTGGATAAAGAGCTACTAGATAGAGTTGAAGACGTGACCATAGGCAAGATTGCGTGGTCAGACCATGCTCCAATGACCATACCCTTGAATGACCAACATCATAAACACAGCGACTTCATATGGAGGCTGAATACATTTCTTCTAACGATCAACATGCCAAAACAATTGAACAATACATACACGACTGTTACCACTTTAACTCAGCATCCAGGATGGATGATTTTACTCTATGGTCAGCCCATAAGGTTTATGTCAGAGGACTTCTCTCAGACCTTTGTGGTAGAATAAACCGTCAAAGAGACGCTCAACTAGCAAGTACGATGGAAAACATTCATAGACTAGCAGCCAGCAATAAAAAAACATTCAACTTCTCTATAGTAGAATGCCTAACAAAAGAAAGGGACCATCTCTGCAGTCTATTGTTATATAAATATGAAAAGAACCTTAAAAAACTAAAATTAAAATACTATTCTCAAGACAATAAAGCGAGAAAACTATCTGCCTCTAGAGTAAAAAAAAAGCTGGAGTAAAATCCCATGTATACATCACCCATCAATAAGAGAAAAAATCCCCTGAGAGGAATAGCTGGAGCCTTTCAAGATTTCTACAGTTAATTGCATACACTGAAAGATAGCCCTAACATGCCAATCCCATCCCAAGATGCTATTGAAACCTTCCTAGAGGGAGTTAATTTACCTAATCTGTCTGCAACACAGCTACAAGACTTAAATGACCCAATAAGAATATCAGAAATTATTTTGACGATTAAAGTTGCCTAAGCACAAGGCACCAGGGCCAGATGGATTCATAGATATGCAGATATCCTGGCCCCACACCTGGAAATTATCTTTAATAAAGCCATCAAGGAGGGTAGCTTTCTCCCAGGCATGTTAGGCGCCGTAATTACAACCATCCCTAAACCGGGTAAAAACTCGACTTCAAATTACAGCCCTATCTCATGCCTCTACTGAGATATTAAACTGTATGCCGAAATACTAGCTAGTGACTTGAAGGTCACCCCACATCTTATTAATGACGATCAGGCGGGCTTTACACCAGGCTGGTAGGCAACTAACAAGACGGGTAGAGTTATCTCCTTAATGCAGTACTGTGAAAAGAAACAGATACCAGCAGTTTTCGATATGGTCAACACAGAAAAAGCATTTGACCAAGTTAATTGGTCCAACACCTTCTGGGCCCTCAGTAAATTTGGCTTCTCTGGTCCAAGCTACACTGCTATAAAGGCGTTATACTCCAATCCCAACGCTCAGGTGTTGGGGTCCTGTCAGACTCCTTTCCTTTGACAAATGGAATGAGGCAGGGCTACCCACTCTACCTCACCTTTTTAACCTGTCCATTAAACCACTAGCAGAGGCAATCAGGTCCAACGATCAGATAAACGGCATTGAGATATGGAAAGACTCCAACAAACTTGCCCTGTTTGTAGATGATTTGATTTTTTATGCATACAAATCCCCTGTCATTGCTGAAACATTCGTTAAACTTGCTGAAGGCCTTTGGAGAGGTATCATTCTATAAACTCAACTCTTCCAAGACACAGATTCTCCCATACCTGCCACAGAGATAACCTTACTACAACACGAATTTGATTTAGATTGGCAGACAGTCACATTAGATTACTTACGGGGTCAAATTGTAATCTCCCACAACAGATCTCTTCACACACAACTTCCCTGCCCTCCTGACTAAGACTGCCCTTGAGTTGAATGATTATACCACCCATGTTACCTCATGGTTTGAAAGAATCGCCTTGCATAAGATAATGATCCTACCCAAATTTCTTTACCTCTTCCGTACTCTCCTTTACCTCTTCCGTACTCTCCTTATTAACCTGCCAAAAATCTTTTTTACACAGGTCAAAAAAACAACTGTCTAAATTTATATGGTAGGACAAGAAACCAAGAACAGCTATGTCTATCTTGCCAAAGCATAGACTAGCAGGAGGTTTAGGAGTTCCTAGCCTATAAGATTACCCTACTGCCTGTATTGCAGACCAACTATCACATTGGTGGAACTCAAACACAGGAAAAGCTTGGCTGAGGCTAGAACTAGCCCTTACCAACACCATATCTCTGAGGCATAGATTGATTGCTGCAATGTGGAATTTGAGACCACCCCAGTCTGATGTATACACAATTCAGGCCTCAAGTGGGGCTGGTCGCTTTTCCTGACAAGAACAAAACAGACAACTAAACTGCCCCTACAGAATTTACCGCTTGACTTCTTGAAAGAACACATACAAGACCTGAATTTGAAGCAGTGGAAAGCTTAGGGAGTGACTTCGCTTTTTGACATAAAGCCAGACTCACGTAAGGCAGAGATGTGGCACATTCAGGCCAGATTTCATTTACAGGACTCTGAGTTTCTTGCAGTTCATAGAATAAATGATTTTCTATGATCCCTCCTGACTACCTCCCCCTCAATTAATAATGAGATCTCAAGGATCTTTACCAACAGGGAGAAGAAGGCAAAAAGAATTTCAGTTTTCTACAAAGCTTTAGATGACAAAACACTCCTGACCCAAAATAAGCCGATGGAGAATTGAGGTAGAGATCTTAATATACAAATTTCAGATTTGGATTTGTGGAATGCCTTCAAATATATTTATGACATTTTTCGATGGACACAATTCCAGGAAGCCACTATTAAAACCAGCCTCCGATGGAACTACACCCCTTCCCGCCTTAATCTCATATACCCTACCACATCGCCTAAAGGCTGGAAGGGATGTGGGCACTTGGGATCACTCCTCCATATATTATGGAAATGCAAACATGTCCTTTTCTGAGGTTGTTGATGCCATGAATACTACTTTTGCTTACAAACTTACCTTTGCCTTAAATTCCAAACGCTCTGCCTCATATAAGAAAACATGGGCACTATGGTCCTTCTCCCCCTACTTCAAATACTAGTTGTGGTTTGTAACCTTTCTTACTGTCCCTTTAATCATACTAATGGGTGTAAAATATAGTGTGCAACATGCCCAAGGTTAATATCTATTGTCCATATCAGACTAACTTACATTTGTTCACTTACGTTATAGTTTATAATACTCTACGATATGAGGCAAGAGGAGACTTTATACTTCTTAACACATAGGATGGTTGATCTGTCTAATTAGCAGAAACAACTTTATTACATGAGTTATTAAGTGAAAACATTTGACAAAATAGCTACTGTAGTACTTAACAGTTGTAATTGTATACGGATGCTGTTAACAACTATATTCTCTACCTTTGCAATAATTATAATGTTTCTGACTGCTTCAGACTTGTAGGCTGCAATGCCTACCTTATGTCATTTTATCTGAAAAACCAATAAAAATGTTTAAAATAAAAAAAAAATTTAATGGAGCCATCACTCATATATCTTCTCATAGGGGCACATTTACTAAAGGCCGTGCAACAGTTTTCTGCTGGACTTTCCACATTCTTGCAGGTGCAAACTGCTTGCATAGGTCTTCAAAAAGTGCCCACGCCACAATTGTTTTTCACGTGACCATTTTGTAGCACAGCTGCACAATGTCGCAAATTTCTGCATTGAAGGGAGCGTTCCCATTCTTTGTCGTACCTTGAACCAGATTTGTCATGCAAAGTCCGACAGAAATATGTTGCATGCCCTATGTTAAAGGTGCACCAAATAAAGTGGGCAAACTGTGTCGGGACAGTGCAGGGAGTGCCAGAACGTGTGCCACAATTCATGAATCTTGCACACTCTGCACTATACACAGGCACTATTCCACTGTTCCTAGTAAATGTGCCCCATAGAGTAGGTAGAGTAGGTGATTTGTGCTTAGAATTTTATTGAGAGTAATTTGACTATGTAGCACAAGGTTGCAAGACATTGTGTGTTCCTCCAAGATTTGACAGCAAGAAGCAAGCATATTTGTATAAAATAAATTAAAAGAAGAGACAGTTAAATTCCTTCTGAAGAAATTTTGTCCATATCACATCTCCCAAAGCAAGTGTAACTTTTATGATTGACACAACAATGCTGAAGCAGGCACCGTACATTTCTGGATAACATTTCTGCAGAAGTCTTTTCACGGAGATGACTTGTCACTGCATCCTTTCACCAAAGACTTATATCCACAAACAAGCTTTTCTTGAACATCAAGAAGCCTCATATCTCTCTGCCTTTCCCCATATTTTCTTTAGCAAACATAATTACTGAAGCACTTCAAAGAAAATCCCACTCTCCACTTGACTTTAAAATAATCCCATGTTCCCCTTGGAGCATTCTGGGTATGTGACAAAGAGCAGAATCTTGTCCTGTTATCTGTCTTTTTTCTAGTTGTTATTTTTTTTAGAACAGTGACATCTTCAAATGTATCTGTCGGGCCATTGCCTGACTTGTACTCACTTATATAATATCACAAAATTATCTACCAACATAATTTATAATAATTTGCTTGATAGGTTATTGTCAGCTTCATTAAGATGAAAGTCTGCCAGCACCTCCATATGGTGCTTGAGTCTGAAATAATGAACTTGTGATAAATTTTAATAAGAGAAAACTTTGAAACTTAACTTACAACTTGTTTTGTGTGTAACAAATTTTACTTTCCCGAAATGTTATTTATTTTAACATGCTGTGTACTGCGAAGCTGAAAAAAAATTCCAAATGTGGAAAAATTGAAAAAAAACCGCACGTGCGTCACATTCTTGTGGGCTCAGTTTTTACGACTTTGACTGTGCACTCAAAATAATGGAGCTTATATTTCTTCTCCCTTGCCACCCTCCCCACCACCCCAACTGACCCACCCCACTCAAACAAAGGGAACAACCCTGACCTCTCCCCCCAACTCCCCTAGCGGTACCCCACCCTTTCCAGAAGGATCCTCTCCTCTGTGGATAGCTTACATTTGATCAATTGGTTATCAATTCTCCCTAAATTTATCCTTGCCAGAACCACCTCATTTTTGCATTTCCTTCAGCTAAGATAGTATTATTGACTATTCTCAGCCACATCCCAATTGTTGGAACATCTCTGGACATCCACATCCTAATTATTCAGAATATCTCTAGAAAGAGTAATTTTTTCACCATAGAGCATTTGACTGTAATGCTATTACCCAAATGTACAATGCCCAAGAAACATACCTGTATCATGCAGGGTAGGCTTACGATGAGGACCCTTCCTATATCCTCCAGTGTAGATTCCCCAAATCCCCTTATCCTTGGGCAAAGCCACAGAATGTGAATGTCATCTGCCTTTTCACAACCACACTTACCACAACTATATGTCCTTGTACTGAGCCTTGACAGTACCTTGGGTGAATAATAAGTGTGGTGAAAAATAAACAGTGCTGGTCCGGAATCATCAGAACCCTTTTCACATCAGTTAAATGCTCTTCCAAGTAGTTACCTCAACTACCCCCATCTCTCTTGTCCACGTATTTTCTAGTCTTATGACGTTGTTGTGCTTAGAGCCAATACCTCCTATGTAATTTCTGTATTCAGATTCACACTGATATAGTGCACCCTGCTGAATTAAAACTTGTTACTAAAGCCCCCCAACATGTTTCGCCGTGTCCATGGCTTCATCAGGGGTAACGGGCTCAGCTGGCTGATGAAGCCATGGACACGGCGAAACATGTTGGGGGGCTTTAGTAGCAAGTTTTAATTCAGCAGGGTACACTATATCAGTGTGAATCTGAATACAGAAATTACATAGGAGGCAGTGAGGATATAGTGTTAGTGGTGTGTGGTGTGAATGCTTTTCTCAGGTGTATGAGACGACTGGGAGAGCTGACAATCAGCATGCAGGGTGGCTAAAATCATATGGTACCACCTCATAGGCGCCGTTTGACCTACCTGTCTTATTATTATAAAGGAAATAATCTCTCTCGAGTTGACCAAGAGGAGCTAACTGTGCCCTTCTGGATCCACCTGCCTAGTTAAATAAGTATCTCTATCCCATACTCAGAGTCTCACCTGATATACTGGAATTATCACCCACAACCACAGTTTGCCCCACCAATGTACACTCACCGGCCACTTTATTAGGTACACCTGTCCAACTGCTCGTTAACACTTAATTTCTAATCAGCCAATCACATGGCGGCAACTCAGTGCATTTAGGCATGTAGACATGGTCAAGAAAATCTCCTGCACTTCAAACCGAGCATCAGTATGGGGAAGAAAGGTGATTTGAGTGCCTTTGAACGTGGAACCTGGTCTGAGTATTTCAGAAACTGCTGATCTATTGGGATTTTCACACACAACCATCTCTAGGGTTTACAGGGAATGGTCCGAAAAAGAAAAAACATCCAGTGAACGGCAGTTCTGTGGGCGGAAATGCCTTGTTGAAGCCAGAGGTCAGAGGAGAATGGGCAGACTGGTTCGAGCTGATAGAAAGGCAACAGTGACTCAAATCGACACCCGTTACAACCAAGGTAGGCAGAAGAGCATCTCTGAATGCAAAGTATGTCGAACTTTGAGGCAGATGGGCTACAGCAGCAGAAGACCACACCGGGTGCCACTCCTTTCAGCTAAGAACAGGAAACTGAGGCTACAATTTGCACAAGCTCATCGAAATTGCACAGTAGAAGATTGGAAAAACTTGTCATGTCATAAAGCTGGAATCAACTCAGACTGGTTTCTTGAACATGACAATGAGTTCACTGTACTCAAATGGCCTCCACAGTCACCAGATCTCAATCCAATAGAGCGTCTTTGAGATGTGGTGGAATGGGAGATTTGCATCATGGTGGGTGATGCCATCATGTCAATATGGACCAAAATCTCTGAGGAATGCTTCCAGCACCTTGTTGAATCTATGCCACGAAGAATTGAGGCAGTTCTGAAGGCAAAAGGGGGTTCAACCCATTACTAGCATGGTGTACCTAATAAAGTGGCCGGTGAGTGTATATGTGATATCCACAACACCCAGTCTGGTAGATCCGGATAACCAGCACTGGGTTCTCTATACACGTGGTATGGATGCAACCCTGTGTTTCTAAATCACACTTTTTCGTTCATCATTTATTAATCTGATACTAATAAAAGTTACTTTTTACTCCTTGGTTATGGTGCCTTAGGGCTTTCCTAGCCCGCTCTTGTAAAGCTTCAAAAATAACCTACCAAGTTGAGACTTCCCACTCCTTTTTTCTGGCTTCAACTTTTCGATTAGCTGACAAATGTATTTAACATCCCTCTCCAACCAAACTCTATCATTCAGGGACTTGCCACTTCTTATTCTCCCAGATCGGTGTTATACTGGTGAGTCCCTTGTTATTTGATTGATTCCTAAACTTGGTTTCCAAGTTTTGGTCATAAGATTTATGGCTGGCTAGTGGGGGCGCCCTTTAGAAACCTTCCAAAGTTTTTCAGAGCATTGTAACCATATTGTTTAAGACCTAAACTGCAATTTATTGCCAGAGGGTTACCATTCCATACAGAGATATATTTGGCTTGAGATACAATAAAATGGGCTCTCATGTCCAGTACTTCAAATCACCCCTTTTCAAAAGATTTCTTAAAAGCCTCCAATCAAGACTTTATCCTTAAGAATCCCTAATACAGTTTTCCACAGTGTGACGAAAGGTGGAGTAGGTAGAGGGAGGTTGGGTGGGCCAGGATTATATTTTTTAAGGGGATGGTTGCCACTTAAGTGCTGTTCTATTGGCCCGGTTGTGTGAACACCATGCCTTTAAATGTTGTAGGAGAAAAGCATTGTGGTAATAATATGGATAAGGGACCCCCATTCCTCCTGCTTTTTTATGTGAGTGTAATATTTTTGCTCCCACTCTGGGTTTCCTATAAATGTCCATATAAATGTCATCAATTGTTTTTGTAATTTGTTTAATAAATGTTTTGGGACTGGAACAGCTAGGGTTCTCAAAAAGTAGTACCAGCATCTTATAGACTGCTATTCTCCCCATCCTTGACAGCATTTGTGTGTTCATATTGTTAAGTTCTGTTTGGAGGTTTGAGTGAAGTGGGGTGAGATTTTTTTTCTACCATTTTGTGTAAAGGACTAGTAATGTTTATGCCTAGGTAGGGAACTGATTCTTCCTCCTATAAGAAAGGTAATTTGTCTGTGATTTGCTGGTTTAGGGATGGTTGGATATTGAGGCCTAGAATGAGGGATTTGTTGGAGTTAATTTTATAATAGGATACCTGGCTAAATGACTATTGAGTGTGGCTTATCTCTCTAAGAGAACTGAGGGGTTCGTTATTGTCAGTATGATATTGTCAGCAAAAAGAACCAGTTTGTGTTGACGTAAACCTGCTGGAATTCCTGTTATCTGGGCATTACATCTGATTAATTCAGCAAGGGATCTGAGTGTCTGATAATGTTCCATTAATCAGGACTTTTGCAGAGGGTGAGGAATATAGTGCCTTTATAGCTTCCAACAATGGCAAAATCACAGTTGATCTGAATGCCTTCTCTGTGTCCAGAGTAAGGAGGCATCCGAGAGGCCTCAATTGATGAGATCATACCCACCATTCTTCTGTGCCATCAGAGACTTGTCTTCCTTTTGTGAACCCTGATTGCTCACTAAGGACCAGATCAGGGAGAACATTGAGTAGCCTTAGTGCTATTCATTTGGCGTATAGTTTGGTATCACTGTTAAGAGCAAGATTGTGTGGAAGTTCGCTGGTGAGTGTGGAGTTTTCCTTGGTTTACAAATGGCTACACTTATATTATGTAGGGGATGAGGGCTTTGTGAAATAGCTGATAATATTTGTTAGAAAAGCCATCGGGTCCTGGGGCTTTTTGCTTCTTGGAGAATCAGATTACTTTACTGAGTTCTTCTTCTGTAAAGGGGGCATTGAGGGAGTTCAGTTGGGTCATGTTTAAGCTGGGAGCTGTATTTTCTCTAAGAAATGGTTATTCATTTCAGGGGAAGGTTGAAGAATATTTGGGTCATCTCTTAAGTTGTAGAGTCCAATGGAGAATTTGCTAAAGCTGTTTGCTATGTCATTGGGATGTGTTAAAATTATTAGGACGGCACGGTGGCTGAGTGAGTAGCACTTTTGCCTTGCAGCGCTGGGGTCCTGGGTTCGAATCCCATCCAAGAGTTATAGGAACCTACGTAGAACAGGGCATCATCTGCATATAAGGATATTTTTTCATGAGAGCCACACTGTTTAAAGCCCACAATATTCTTGTTATGTTTAATTTTATAGGCCAGAGGCTCCGAGATAATACACCTTGATCTTCCGCCATTCCAATCTCCAAATTCAGGATTTTTTTTCCAGATTTTTGGAATAATTCAATCTCCAAAATAATCTATGATTTCTTCCTGTGAAAATTTATTCTGAGAAGAATAGAATTTCTCATAATATCTTGTGAAAACTTCCAAAATCTCATCTGAATCAGTTGGGCCCCCTCCCCCCATCCAGGTCTTTCGATAATTTGATTATGTGCCTTTTCCCTGATGTCTTTGATCAAATTGGACAGAATGTTCACTGAAGCATTTGCTTCCAGATGTCCCCTTCTGGCCTGTGCAGCAACCTTCCTGTCCACCTTTGCTTTTATCAAATCGGCAAAACATGAGCAGGCATCCTCACAAACCTGTCTAGTAAATTCTGTAGGCTGTTTTATAAATGCCTCTTACATTTCCTAGACCTAGCTTCCCAGCTTCCTCAAACTCTTATCCATCTTTTTATAACGACACACTTGTGCCTTATATTACCATCTAATAAAGACTTTTGCCATGTCCCAGACCACATCCATTCCCGCTGTATCCTTATTATTTAAAAAAATAATATTCAATTTGTTAGTGACCCTTTGCTGTTTACCTAATAACCCTAACAATGTAAGTGAGTGTTCCTCATAGCCATTTTGAACAGTTGTCATCTCAGCCCTCTGTTTATTGAGTCCATCCTCTAATTCTGAGGTTCTAGTCTCTACCAGTTTAAGGTGCTTACCCTGTTTGAGAAAATTTGCCCTAAGTAGTACCAGTTCTTCTTTAAACTGACCAACGTCTGAAGAGAGCAGCTTTATAGCCCCTTTAGACTGCATAATAGCATCAAATATCTCAGACAGGGTAGGAGTGGCTTTTACCTTTGGTACTCCCTTCTGTGGCTGGGAGTCTCCTATATCGAACCCTGACTCATCCAAAACACATGCAACAAGTGATCCCTGGTTTACAAGGATGCCTACTGCTAATTCTGCATCGATTGCCGAGTCAGTCGAGGTATCTACCTGCAAACTGTCATCCATTCTCCTTACTAGCATATGATATCCAATCTATATCTATGATGTTTGAGCACTAAGGGTTAATGGCTTATCAGCACAGTGCAGATTGCAAGGTGGGGGTAGGGCTGCAACATGAGGTGAAGATAGAAACAGACAAAGTTCTGTAGAATCACACACTGGGATATAGGGACTGATAGGGGACAGGGGAGATCTTGTACCTCACTATTCTGTGCAGGAGACATCTGTTTTCACAATCCTGAACACATACAGCTCTGCTACATACACTGAAAGAGCTCTGTCGCATGACCTTCTCCTCTGTGAGCAGGCAGCAGTATCCCCTTCCAATGAAACCATAGAGTTTGTTTAAAGGCTTGAATCCACATTCACATTGTCTACTTTATTTGGGTGAATCCCCATGGCATACTCTCAGGACTGAAACTCTGATCTAGTCCAATAACCCACCAGTGGCTAACGTAACAGAATATAGGCAAGTCTAACAATAATGAACCATCAGAACACCTTCTAACTCCAAAAAGCAGGGAAAATCAAGGTGACCTTGACAGATCAGGAAGAAACTTGCGACCCCTCCAGCTCTGGTACAAAAGATGGCATCAAAACCTCTATCAGATTCGGATGTCCCTCTCTGATCACAAACAATGGGCCATGTGGTGAAGCAACTCTCAGGCTCACTAGAAAACCAACAATCCGCCATTATTGACCACAGTGCCGCCCTTGCTCACACCACGTCCATGCTAGCCATGAAAGTCAGGTATAGAGGTTCAGGAAAATCGGGCAGCAGACGGGAGCATGTCAGAATTAAAGGGCTATTGGAATCTGTTACCCCTGACATCCTACAAGACAAAGTCAGATCTATGTTTGCGGCACTCCTATCTGAGAATCAAGCTAGTAAAATAACAACCTCCAGTGTGCCTGGGACCTACTGGACATATCTACAGTTGACATTCCATCAAGGCTGCCGGAGCAGCATTTGGATGTTCCAGTGCTCCCCTATGTCAAGAAATGGCCAGTATGTGGGTTACTCTTCCACTCAGGTTTGCCTACTGAAAGCAATTGGCTCTCCCACCCTAGGTTTTTCTACTTCCTAAACACGCAGATTAATTACTATAATCATTTTTTCTTATTGCCTGACAACAAAGGCAGCATGTTTTTTTTCTACTTTATTTGACCCTTATGTTCTTGGATTCTTCAGCATGTTAGAACCAGGGCTCTACTCTGTTTTGCTTGCCCTGACTCTTGGTTAAATCATTTATAGCATATGTCTATATACCACCTTCAAAAATCTATAACTTTTTTTTATTTTTCCACATAAAGAGCTCTGTGATGGCTTACTTTTTGCATAACAAATCGCACATTATAGTGACGGTATTTAATATTCCATGCCGTGTACTGGGAAGCGGAAAAAATATTCCAAATGCAGTGAAAATGGTGAAAATTGCATTTGCAAAATTTTCTTGTAGGCTTGGATTTTACAGCTTTCACTGTGCACCACTATTGATATGTCTACTTTATTCTTTGGGTCATGGGGATAACAAATTTGTATAGGTTTTATAATGTTTTCACACATTTACAAAAATTAAAGCCTGCTGTACAGATTTTTTAAAAAAATTGTGCCATCATCTGCCATACTTTGGTGTACGGAGCTGTGGCTGATGTAATTTTTTGAGACTTTTGATGGAGTTTTACTTGCTATAATTTCTAGAACTTTAAGACCTTTTGATAACTTTTTATTGATTTTTTTTATATTTTTCAGTGAAAAACCATTATTATATTTTGATAGATCGGGCATTTTCGGACGCATTGATGCCTATTGTGTTTATTTTTACTGTTTATTAATATTTACATCAGTTCCATGGAAAGGGAGATGAGTTGAATTTTTAGGTTTTTTTTTTATTGTAATTTTCTTTTTTTAACTTTTTTTATTTTTTCTTTTACTATTTTTCAGACTCCCTAGGGTACTTTAGACCAAGGTTATCTGGCAGTATATAGGGATTTTTTTTCCTCATTCATTACAATGTGTTAATACCACATTGTAATGAATGGGTTAAAACGAGACCCGGGTTCCGAAGACCCGAGGCTGTCATGGCGATGGATCGCCGCTGCCCAATGATGTCACGGGGAGCGGCGGTCCGCGCCACCATCTTTTTGAAGCCACCGGCAGCATTGCCGGCGGCGGTCGTCGGGAAAACACCCGTGAGCCCTCTCCATGCATCTGAACCCGGCTTGCGCCGTACTAGTATGGCTCAGGTCGGGAAGGGGTTAATAATAGAGAACAAATGGTTTTCCTACCTGGGAGAGAAGGGAACCCTTATTCCACAAGAGTAATACAAGCTATTAATTACACATTAGATAAGCATATCGCATTGGTCCTTCTCGGCACAGATGCTGAGAAAGCCTTTGACAGGGTCAGCTGGCAATTTATGATAGCAATCTTCACTGTTTCGGTTTACCGCTTTAATGTATTACTGCATTTATATCCATATGTAGCAGGGGTGCACAACAATTTTTTTCATAACGCTACCCTTCAGGGGGCCGCACTATTAACTAAAACCCTAGATGCACCAAAAACCAGAGTACAGAGTAAGTACCCCACAGAAACCACTACTGCATAATACTACATAGACCTCAGAGCAGACTATAATATTAATTATCTGAACCCATTGAGGAGGTAATATATTTGATATTTGTGAATAACTAGCTGCATGCAGGCGCTCTGGTAAACCTCAGTACTGTGCCCTGCCTGCTGCCAAACCGGTATTCACAGGGCCGATTACTGCCTGAGGTGAAATGAATATAACTACATTTAACTATACGTAGGGAAAGTCCAAAACAGCACATCAAAGAAACAGCAGTGGTGGGTGCAGGCACTCAGAACCAGGCTTTAGGTCCTCCAGAGGTAGGTAATTGAAAATAGGCAGCACTCCAAGGTATTCAGTGAAATAGCAGTGTTCTTTATTCCATGTTAGAGTACATTATGTACTTTAATGTAACATAACTACTATAATACTGCCACCTATGTACATGAATATAACTATTATAATACAGGCCCCTACATACTGGAATATAACTTCTATAAAGCTGCTCTTCCCCCATCCACAGACACCTAGCCTCCCCAGGTCTGGTCTTTCTCCACGCTCAGACAGCCCCCTAATGCCCCCTGTTCTAGTTCCCCCTCCCTCCTGCCCCCAGTTCTAGTCCCCCCTTCCTACCCCTAGTTCTAGCCCCCCTCCTGCCTCTAGTTCTAGATCCCTCTTCCTCCCCCTAGTTCTAGCCCCACTGCTGCCCTCAGTTCTAGTTCCCCCCTCCTACCACAAGTTCTAGTCTCCCCTTCCTGCACCCAGTTCTAGTTCCCCTCTGCTGTCCCCAGTTCTCGTTTCCTCCTATGGTCCTGTGTTGCCCCAGTTCTAGTTTCCCCCTCCTATCCCCAGTTCTAGTTCTCCCTCCTGCCCCCAAGTTGTAGTCCCTCCCTGCTGCCTCCAGTTCTATCCCCCCCATGCTGCCCTAAGTTCTAGCCGCCCCCCCCCCCCCCCCGGCTTTCCCCAGTACTAGTACCACCCTCCTGCTATCAGTTCTAGTTTCCCCCTCCTGCACTAGAACAGTTCTAGTTCTTCCTTTTTGTCCCCAGTTCTAGTTCCCCTCTCCTCACGATGAGCAGCCCTGATCCGCAGGAGGCTGTATAGAGGAGAATCAGAAGGGTCATGTGGCGATGACATCATCACAGGTCCTTCAGCTTCTCCTCTATACAGCCAGACAAGTCCTGCAGCACTGTATGCTTACTGCATATGTTTTATTCCATTTTTGCTGTGAATCACGGCAAAAATGAAATAAAATTGATGCTCTGCTGCTGCACTAGAAGCTGCAGACAGTAGGGTGGGGGACGCAGATTGTGCAGGCTTCCCCCTGTGTCCTTCCCTTCTTATTTTAGCCATGAAATCCCTACTACAAGCCCTTAGACAGCACAGAAATATTAATGGCATCACGATTGGAGGAACCACACACTGATACAGTGATTCGTGGGAACTGAGGTTTTTTTTTTCTCCTTTATTAGCAAAATGGGTGCGAGCACAAAGTGTTACATGGGACAGAGAACTCTGGGAAGGAGAAAGGAACACCCTCGGTCACATGTGCAGACCTGTAAGCAAATCAGTGACTGGCAGGCTTATGTGATATCACACAGCCCTATAAAAACAGGCAGCCATTTTCAATTTTGGCATTTCATACTGCATGTGCTGGCTGTAGCTTCCAGCTGCTTGTACTGTGCAGTAGTGATTTTTGCTCCATGGGTGTCCATTTTTGGGGATCTGTATACCCCAAATAGCAGTTCTTTTTTGTTGCTGAAGTGAATAGGAAGGAATCAGTGTAAAATCCACATACTTTCTGTAGTGATTTCTGCTCGTCTCCCAGGGTGTCCGTTTTGTGGGATCTGTGTACCCCAAATTACAGTTCTTTTTGTTGCTTTTGTTCTTTTTGTTGATTTTTGCTCCAATCCGAAGGTGTCCGTTTTGTGGGATCTGTATACCCCAATCAGAAGTTCTTTGTTGTTTTTGTAGTGAATAGGAAGAAATCAGTGTAAAATCCACATAGTTTCTGTAATGATTTCTGCTCTTATCCCAGGGTGTTGTTTTGGGGAATCTCTATACCCCAAATTGCAGGGTTTTTTTGCTGAGGTTAATAGGAGGAAATCTGTGTAAAATCCACATAGTTTCTGCAGGGATTTCTGCTTGTATCCCAGGGTGTCCGTTTTTGGGGCTCTTTATAACAAAAAAGCTGGTTTTTCTGTTGCTGATGTGAATAGTGAGAAATCTGTGTAAAATCCACATACTTTCTGTAATGATTTCTGCTCTTATCCCAAGGTGTCCGAGTTGGGGAATTTTTGTACCCCAAATTGCAGTTTTTTGTTTTGCTGAAGTGAATAGGAAGAAATCTGCGTATAATCCACATAGAATCTGAAGTGATTTCTGCTCCAATCTCAGGGTGTCCATTTTTAGGGGAACTGTATACCCCAAATTGCAGTATGTTGCTCAAGTGAATAGGAATAAATCTGTTTAAAATCCACATTCTTTCTGTAGTGATTTCTGTTCCAATCCAGGGTGTTCGTTTTGCCAAATAGCAGTTCTTTTTTGTTGCTGAAGTGAATAGGAAGAAATCTGTGTAAAATCCACATACTTTTTGTGGTGATTTCTACCCCAATCCCAGGGTGTCAAATTTGAGGGATCTGTATACCCCAAAATGCAGTTCTTTTCATTTTTTTTTTTTTTTGCTGAAGTGATTAGGAAGAAATCTGTGTAAAATTCACATAGTTTCTCTAGTGATTTCTGCTCCAATTTCAAGGTGTTTGTTTTGGGGGACCTGTATATCCCAAATAGCAGTTCTTTTTTTGTTGCTGAAGTGAATAGGAAGAAAATCTGTCTGGTCAGGGCACTGGAGTAGTGGAGACTAAATCTCAGGCCACATGAGTCTGGTGGTGGCTGAACTGGAGGTGGAGGAGGAGGAGTAGGAGGAGGACGTTAGAGCACAAGCAGAGTCTGCTGAAATCAATAAATTTTCCAATAGAGGAGGAGGAGGAGCATTTGGAGGAGGTAGAAGACGAGGCAGATGACCCAGAAGCACCGTGGCAGTATACAGTGGAGATAAAGGCTGGGAGTCTCTCAGAGTCACTTGCGCAGATGGCCCGCAGCATGCTGCTTTGCCTAACTAGTGACAGCCGAATAGTCAACACCCAGCATAGTAAAGAGGCTCTCCACCCCCTTGGACCCTCACTAACTGCCGAGAGGAAGGAACAACTGGCGTACTCTAGAGAAATATAATGAAAAGACAGTTGGCCGCTGCCTTTGTGCGCCATTGTCCATCCTCTGTCAGCTCTGACCGGGGGATTCCTGGCATTGATCGTTCATGTACTACTGCCACGGCTGCTGTTGGGAGATGGGGATAGGAACAGTAGCAGCTCTATTAGCAGCAACCTAAGTCTGGAGTCCTTAATAAGCAACTTCCTTCTCCTGCCTAATGAGCAGGGTAGCCGCCACCAACAGCAGCAGCAGGACATGGAGCAGACCCTGCACCATCAGGTGGTGGCCTACATGGACAGCACTTTACCACCCCAGGAAGAGGATCCCCTGGACTACTGGGCAGCCAAACTTGATGCGTGGCCACAACTTGCAGAGTTTGCAGTAGAGAAACTGTCCTGCCCGGCTAGTAGTTTGGCATTAGAGCAGGTGTTCAGTGTGGCGGGGCCATCGTTACCCCAAGGAGAACCCGCTTGTCCACCCATAATATGTGAATCGGCCAGGATTTTAACACACCAATGCATCAGATTAGATCAGCCATGACGCCTTCCCCAAACTTTGAAAAATAAGTCTGGATTTTAACTACCTGCTTCAGACACTATTCTGATGCTGCCACCCACCTGATGCCACACATCTGCTGCCAGTTGCTCCATCTGCGTCCCACCATCTTTACTAGGGACTGGAATTGTCCACCACCTCCACAATCTGTCATTGTTCCACTCTGTGGCCAACCCTGTTGCTGCCACCTAAAGAATTTGTCATCGTGCCACTCTCTGATCGTGCCACTCTTATGCTGCTGCTGCCACCTCCACACTCTGTCATTGTGCCACTCTGTGGCCTCCTGCTTCTACTGACACCATCTCAACACTCTATCATTGTGCCACTCTGTGGCCTACCAGGTTGCCGCCAACTCCACACTCTGTCTTTGTGCCACTCTGTGGCCTACCAGGTTGCCGCCACCTCCACACTCTGTCATTGTGCCACTCTGTGGCCTACCCGGTTGACTCCACCTCCACACTCTGTCATTGTGCCACTCTGTGGCCTGCCAGGTTGCTGCCACCTCCACACTCTGTCATTGTGCCACTCTGTGGCCTACCATGTTGCTACCACCTAAAGAATTTGTCATCGTACCACTCGCTGACCACATGCTTCTGTCATCTCCTCACTTTGTCATTGTGCCACTCTGTGGCCTATCATGTTTTCGCTACCACCATAATTTGTCATTGAGCCACTCAGCAGTCTACTCATGCTGCTGCCAACTCACCTCTGTCTCCCTGGAACACCCTGTGAATTCCATAATGCTGTTTTCACCCGCCACAACTCTATGACGTTGCCACTATGTTTGGTTGTCCCCTTCATTTCATCTGTTAGAAGGAATGAAAAGCCTCAGGATCGATAGCCAAAAGCAGGAGTGGATACAGAACACAGAGAACATGCAAATATCCCATGTACTGGTCATCTCTGTTTTGAGTCCCCTCCTGTTTGTTTTTGGCTTTAGCAATACTGATGGATTATTGACTGATTGAAAGTGAACACTTACGGATGAAATGAAGGGCAAAATGATCAGGGACATCAATGCAAACTTACTGCCTATACCCTCTCCACTCTTTTGGGGGGTTTCTATAAGTATCCGCGTTTAACAGAACAGGTTCTGTCGTAATCTATGGAATTATCTTATGTCAGCGTAAAAAGAATGCACTCTTTGATTTACAGTGGGATCTTGGCCCTCAGCTCAGTCATTTCGAGCTGGCACAGGCGTTAACTTGTCAGGCTGCGTTCCTGCTTCACTTATTTGGTGAAGTTGGTCTCTGTAAGTGCCCATGGAAGAGTGAAGCGATTCTAAGAGCGACGGCTGTCATGTGCGTGTAATATGGCATTGTTTGAAGACCAAACTATGCTCCTTATGCGTATTTGAGCATGGCACAATGTTCTAAAACACCTTACAGTCTCTCTGCACCCAGGAATTAAAAGTTTTTTAACGTGATTCGTCAGCCTCTCACTCAACCACAGACATCCAATTAACTAACAAGCAGTCAAAACTTTTGTTGTTGAACTATGCTCGTGTAGTAGAACAAATAACTCTATGCTTCGTTCCCCAGTGCTTCTGTATGCTTCCTGGGTAAGTAAGAAAAATCTGCTAAAACTGTAATGCCTAACTCTTGCAGATGGTGCCTATAATGGTCCCTAAATCTTTCTTTGCCAACGTAAAAACCCTTTTTTTTCATTCCTCTGGAAGGGTAAGAGAGCTAGACTTGTATATGATAGACTGTTTCAGCGGAATTCTCCCAGACGCCTACCCTTATTACAAAGCAATCCATTTGAAGACACAGGTTCATTTTCATAACTGCAAACTAGGCCACATAGGCACAGACATAGAATTAGATTGTTAAGACCCACAGTTGAGAGCTCAACTATGGCTATTAGATACACCTAGACCCTTCAATAATCTTTTAAGGGAACCGTAAAGGTCATGAGGTCTCTCCAAGAAACTCCAGTGGTAATAAATCCTCCCTTTTTTCTTCCCAGTGACTTACTTCCACTGCTACTCCAACCATTGCAGCCAGAAATCTCAGAGGTCTAGCCTCGTTTGGGAGATGTCCCCTTGAAACTTTTCATGGGAAGGTGCTATCTGTTGAAGAGAACAACCCAGACGGCCCCGCATCCACACTCTGTAAGAGATATTCCATCTTCAACGAAGCCCACATGGTTAGAAAAGTGCCTCCAGGCCACAAGAAAAGTTGCACTGGGGGATGTTGCACTTCTATTTGATAAGGCTGTAGTTGCTTGCACTCATCAAACTTACATTAAATGGGCCAGATTTATCAATGGCAGTAAGTAAAGTTTGCCTCACGATTATGAAGAGTGTGGCAGATAATTGAACACTAATGCAAGGTCTTCAATTATCTGGCGCACTTTGGACTGCTCGGGTACACTTTTTTAGGTTCACCTTTAACATACATTTGCAAATTTACTAAGCAGTCTGTGCCAGAATTCTGTGATAAACTGCACATAAATACATGTGCAAACTGGTTGAACATGTATTTATGAAGTGTTTGAGACAGTATTGCACTAAGCATGCCACACAATCCAGTGCACATTCCAGTGTATATTTGCAGAGGCCGCCACATGTCAGCAAGTCTAACTATAAATGTGGCACTGAGATCCAGTTTTCATGAATATGTCACCTGCTAGATGCCAATAGGGCCAGTACAGTAGAAAACCCTAAGAGCTGACCCTATTTGGCAAACTACACCCCTCCATGAATTAATTTAGAGGTATAGTTAGAATTTTAACCCCACTGGTGGACCCCCAAATAATGCGTAATGGATAATGCATAGTAAAAAATATCCATTATGTCATCTTGTGCCCAGCTCCTGCCACGGGAGGCAAACACCTCAAAAATCATGATGCATGTTTTCCTGGGTACAGCAATACTCCATATGGGGCAGTAATCTACAGGCTGGGCACATGGCAGGGCTTAGAAGTGAAGATGCGGCATGTGGCATGATGTATAAGCTGTGCATATTATTTCAGGGATGATTGATACATTTGGAAGCAATCTTTCCTACATAGGAGGATATTTATCAGGACCTCTGTGCACCGCAGTGGCGCAGAGGCCCTGAAATAATCGCAAATGCTAGCTTATTGCTAGCTTTTGCGATTATTTGCCCTGATCCGCCACCTTCACTCCACTGGGGCGTGAAGGGGGGGGTGGGGCGGGACGCGGCTGGGGGGGGGGGGCGCGGCTGGCCGAGACACCTGGCCTGCACACCTGCTGCTGCTGGCGACTTTTCATACGTGAAAAGTCGCCGGCTGCGTTCTTTTCTATGCCAGGCCCTGCCTGGCGTAGGATAACCGCTACACAGCAATCAGCCCCAATACATCAAGAGGCAGAAGCCTCTTGATGTATCGGGCTGCAAATTTGCAGAGACAGGGCTATCTTCCGCTGGCGCACGAGCGCCAGCGTATGATATATATCCCCCAATGTCCTGGTTTTGCTGGGCATGTCTCACAATGATAAATGGTGTCCTTCAGAATGCCTTTTTTGGAGCACACCCTGTAGCTCTTCTGTGTCCTTCCCTTCTTGGCAGTTTGAGAAACTTCTCCTGGAAAATATGTGTGTGCTGGTACTCGCCCCTTCCTGGTCTCCAAAAAGAAAGTAAATTATTACCACCTCTTGAAATTACAGGAAAGTTCCCTTCTGGCCTGCACATCCATGCAGCATCTAAGCATTATATAGTGCTCTCTACATGATGTGCACAGCCAGCTTCTTGTACCATATCCACGGCTTCCGCATGGTGTTGTGTGGCTGAAGCACCTGATCCGACAAGTCCACCCCTCCCATGTACTTGTTATAATCTAAAATACAGTCCGGCTTGGGGGTTTCTGAACTGGTACATCGTACTGGGACAGGAGTGGTGGTGTGCCCATATATTGTGGTTAATACAAGGATCTCTCTCTTCTCCTTGTACTTCACACACAATACAGAGTCACTGCACATTGCCTTTTAAGCTGGTGTAGAAATTGTCCAGATAGAGGTGGTAGTCCTGCTCCAGCAGTGGGTGCACCAAATACAACACTATCTTCCCTGTAACAAGAAGGGGGAGGGGGCATTATGGGGTCACTATAGTGGAGTCCCTCCCTTCATATGCCCTCAACTTTTAGGTATACTCTGATGTATTTACGCACAGCTTATACATCTTCACGCCATACCTTTCCCTCATATTGGGAAGGTACTGGCAGAATTGAAGTCTCGCTTTAAATTGTATCAGGGACTCGTCTATACTCACATGTTTTGTGGGGGTATATGCCTGGGCAAACTTTCACTAAAATGATCTAATATGGGCCTGACCTTAAATAAAAGATCATAACTGGGGTCATCTCTGGGTGGGCACTGTGTGTTGTCTTATGTGCATAAACTTATGGATGGCTTCAAAGTGCTTCGTGCTCATCGCCATGCAGAACATCGGGGTGTGCTCTCGTCAGATCGCAGCAGCAATGCAGCTTAAGGCTCGGCAAGTACCAGCATGGGAGACTGGCTGGGAATCCCAAGTTCCGTCGATCTTTCTCAACCTGAAAACTGTGAGTTTATTGAATTCCATCAGGATCCCCTTGAAGTTTTGGGACGTGACTTGGCGCTGCTTCCATGGAAAGCTGTGTGTGAGGGACAATCTGAAGGAGCTCCGAGGAAAGGGGTTGTCCCCGGGAGGAGTGCGGTGGCCTGCTGGAGAGCATGGACCACTTCCTTCTTCAGTGCCCCTTTAACACAGAGGTGTACAACCGGGTGGGCGCTTCCATCCATTGGCCCGGGTTGGCCGGTCTCTCCTATGCGGAGTGGGCCTATGGAGCATTCAGAGGCCTGGGTGGCCTGGACCGCTGCACGTTATTCCTAGTTAGCCTAGTGGTCAGGTACCACACGTGGAACGCATGGTGCTTAGTATCGACGCAGCGTAAAATCCTCCTGGTGTATGAGGTGGTTAGGAACATTCTGGGTGACCTGGTGAAGGTGCGCTCTCTGGAGTATGAGAGGCTGGGCACGGGGAGGGCCTCTCTCCTTTTGAGGGGGTTCTCCTTTAGTGTCCCTTAGTCTGTCATCTCCGCTCCTGGTGTTGGGCTGATGCTGCACAGTAGATTTTTGTTTTGTGTTCTGGGCATGTAGTGATGTTGGGGCTTGCAGGCGCCGAATCTGGGCTTTATGTGGTTTAGATTTATGTTGTTCAGCTTTTATTTGTATTATGTTTTCTTTATGTTATGTTGTAAATACTGTGTATATTGTATATATTGTATATAGTTGGGTTTGGGACATAGCGTTAGGTTGGGAGGGGGGTGATGGTGGTGGGACTTATGAACTGACCTTGGACACTGGTCTGGACTACTTAACGCAAACTTTGGACGTTAGACCAGTATCTGGGGGGAAGGGGAGGGTGCGGGCGAGGGATCTAGTGCAGTGTAGTGTTATGTGTATTATGTATTGTGTTTTTTATTATATTTATTTCTTTTTATAACTCAAAGTCATCAGGCACAGCACAAAATCCAGTTGTGTGCTGTCAGTGTAGGTAAGAAACTAGCCATAGCAATAGGATAGCATCATTTTGTTTAAAAAAATAAATAAATAAATAAAAATAAACACAAAAAAAAAATAAAAATTAAGTTTACACTTTAATTTGGAAAATGTTTAACCCGAGGGCAAGGGGTAGAGCACGAGGGTGTGGACGTGGGCGTCCAACTACTGCAGGGGTCAGAGGCCGTGGTCCTGGGCGGGGTGAGACACCACCTGCTGATGAGGGAGCAGGGGAACGCCGCAGAGCTACACTCCCTAGGTTCATCATGTCTCAAGTTACTGGGACTCGTGGTAGAGCACTGTTGAGGCCAGAACAGTGCGAAGAGGTGATGTCGTGGATTGCGGACAATGCTTCTAGCCATTTGTCCACCAGTCAGTCTTCCACGCAGTCCACCCATGTCAACGAAATCAGCACTCCTCCACCTCCTTCCCCCCAGTCTGCCCCCTCCCAGCAAAATTTGGCATTTGAACCGGCATACTCTGAGGAACTGTTTTCTGGACCCTTCCCACAGTCACAAACCACTTGTCCGGTTGCTGCTGAGCTATTTTCCGATGCCCAGGTTTTCCACCGGTCGCAGTCTGTGGGTGATGATGACATTATTGACATAGTGGAAGAAGTGTGTAAAGAGGTGTCGGACGATGAGGAGACACGGTTGTCAGACAGTGGTGAAGTTGTTGTCAGGGCAGGAAGTCCGAGGGGGGAGCAGACTGAGGGATCGGAGGATGATGAGGTGACAGACCCAAGCTGGGTTGATAGGCCGGGTGAACACAGTGCTTCTGAGACGGAGGCGAGTCCTATAGCAGAACAGGTTGGAAGAGGCAGTGGTGGGGCCAGACGGAAAGGCAGGGCCAGAGCTGGTGCATCAGCACCAAATGTTTCCCGGTAGTCAAGCTCCCGTGGCGAGCGCTAGATTTTCAGACGTCTGGAGGTTCTTTAAAGAAACACCGGATGACTGACGGACTGTGGTGTGCAACCTGTGCTAAACCAGGATCAGCAGGGGTTCAGCAACTACTAGCTTAACTACCACCAGTATGCGCAGGCATATGAATGCTAAACACCCCACTCAATGGCACCAAGCCCGTTCACCTCCGGCCGGGCACACCACTGCTCCTTCCCCTGTGTCATCTGCTAGTCAGCCCCCTGCCCAGGACCCCGGCCCAAACACCTCCCGTGCGAAAACCCCATCTTCGCCTCCACGATCCTCCACAGCATCCACCAGCGTTCAGCTCTCCATACCCCAGAAGCTGGAGCGCAAAAGGAAGTATAGCGCAACCCACCCACACGCCCAAGCCCTCAACGTCCACATCTCCAAGTTGCTTAGCCTGGAGATGTTGCCCTATAGGCTGGTAGAGACCGAGGCCTTTCGAAACCTCATGGCGATGGCCACCCCTCGGTATTCGGTCCCCAGCCGCCACTACTTTTCCCGATGTGCCGTCCCAGCCCTGCACAAGCACGTGTCAGAGAACATCATCCGAGCCCTGACCAACGCCGTTTCTGACAAGGTCCTCCTGACCACGGACACGTGGACGAGTGCTGCCGGGCAGGGCCACTATATATCGCTGACGGCACATTGGGTTAACTTGGTGGAGGCTGGGACCGAGTCTGACCCTCGGGCTGGTCATATACTGCCGAACCCTAGGATTGCGAGGCCTACCTCGGTCCAGGTCTCAAAGGCCTACTATGCCTCCTCCTCCTACCACCCCTCCTCCACCTTCTCCTCCGAATTACCATCCGTGGGCACGGCGCCATCAGTCGGTAGCTCTAGGCACAGCAGCAGTGCTGTCGCTAAGCGACAGCAGGCGGTGCTCAAACTGCTGAGCCTAGGCGATAAAAGCCACACCTCCCAAGAGCTTTTACAGGGCATCACGGTGCAGACCAATCTGTGGCTGGCACCGCTGAACCTGAAGCCAGGCATGGTTGTGTGTGACAACGGCCGTAACCTGGTGGCGGCTCTGCAACTCGGCAGACTGACACATGTGCCATGCCTGGCCCATGTGTTAAATCTCATAGTTCAGCGTTTCCTCAAGACATACCCCAATCTGTCTGATTTGCTCATGAAGGTGCGCCGCATCTGTGCGCATTTCTGGAAGTCCAGCACAGATGCTGCCACTCTCAGGGCAGCGCAGCGCCACCTCCAACTGCCCGCTCACCGACTGTTGTGCGACATGCCCACGAGGTGGAACAACATTAACCATGTTATCCAGAGTTTACCAGCAGCGCAGAGCGATTCTAGACTGCCAGATGTCAACTTCCACCAGAACTGGTAGTCAGGTCAGTCAGCTTCCTGAAGTCTACAATGAGGAGTGGACGTGGATGTCTGATATCTGTCAGGTGCTGAGTAACTTTGAGGAGTCAACACAGATGGTCAGTGGCGATGCCGCCATCATCAGCCTCACCATCCCGCTGCTTGGCCTGTTGAAAAACTCTCTGGTCAGCATGAAGTCGGAAGCTTTGCGCTCGTCACAAGAGATGGGGGAAGAAGATTCCCTTGTTGATAGCCAAAGCACCCTTAGGTCTTTTTCTCAGCGCATATCGGAGGAGGTGGAGGAGGATGAAGAGGAAGAGGAGGAGAATGTTGGTGAGACAGAAGAGGGGACCATTGTTCAGTCCTTCACTGTTCAGCGTATATGGGCAGAAGAGGAGGAGTTGGAGGAGTTGGAGGAGGAGGAAATGGGCAGTCAGGCCAGTGAGGGGAGTGAATTCTTGCGCGTTGGAACTCTGGCGCATATGGCAGATTTCATGCTCCGATTAATGGGTATTCACTCTCCTGGACCCACGGTACAAGCAAAATCTTTCCACTCTCATCCCTGGAGAGGAAAGGAGTGTGAGAATGCATGAATACCAGCAGGCCATGGTGCACAAGCTGAAACAGTATTTCCCTTCTGACAGCGCTATCGGCAGAGGGCGTACTTCTGCGGGACAAGTAGCGAGGGAGAGTAGGCGAGCAGGCAGCTTTTACAGCATTGGCAGGGGTACACTTTACAAGGCCTTTGCCAGTTTTATGTCACCCCAGCAAGACACTGTCACCTGTCCCCAGTCTCAGCAGAGTAGGGCTGATCTTTACAGAAAGATGGTGAGGGAGTACGTAGCTGACCATACCATCGTCCTAAATGATCACACAGCTCCCTACAACTACTGGGTTTCAAAGCTGGACATGTGGCACGAACTGGCGCTGTACGCCTTGGAGTTTCTTGCCTGCCCTGCCGCTAGCGTGTTGTTTTCAGTGCAGCTGGTGGCATCATCACCGATAAGCGTACACGCCTGTCGACTGAAAGCGCTGACAGGCTGACGCTTATCAAGATGAATAAAGCCTGGATTTCTCCGGATTTTCATTCTCCACCAGGTGAAAGAAGCTCAACCTGAATAATGTATGCACTCCTCCTCCTCATTGCCCTCCTTCTCCTCCTCTTTGTACACTAAAGCAGAGGAAACTGGCTATTTTTTGCTAGGGCCAACTGGCTCTAGCTATAGTACTCTATGTATTTAATTTTTCTGGAGGGCCCCCTACCCGGTCCTCTGTTTTAAGCAATTTTTGGGAGTGCCACATACAGGCACTCAATCTATTTAATTTTTCTGGAGGACCACCTACCTGCTCCTCTGGTTTGAAAACGTTTTTGGACTGCCAAATACAGGCACTGAATTTATTTAATTTTTCTGGAGGACCACCTACCTGCTCCTCTGGTTTGAAAACTTTTTTGGACTGCCACATACAGGCACTATCCAAATTAAATTGTCTCCATAGCAGCCCCCACATGTCGTCTTTTTAGCTGGCTCCACACGTTGTCTCCATTGCTACCTCCACACGTCATCGCCATAGCTGCCTCCAAAAGTCTTCCATATAGCTGCCTCCATACGTGGTCTCCTTATCAAACGAACTGTGTCAGGCAGAATTTTGGGTTGTTTTCATGGATTCCACATCAAACTTGTTAACTTTGTCGCCACCCTGCTGTGTAATCCACAAAATATACTGGCAAACTTTTATCATTTACCGATATTATTTCAGCGCTTCTTGCGCATCTGTTTACATTCCCCTCACCAGCCATAACCCAAACTTATAAGAATGCTACTACACTTGATCTTATACAAAAGATTCTTAGAAGTGCTGTTTGGGGAGTAGCCTAGAGACAGGGGCTTTGATTGGCGAAAGCTCGTCTGGCAGCGGAGCGCCAGCTCCATCTCAAGATCCAACTAACATAGTTTTAACTGCAGCACCTTTAATCTACTACTAGTTCACTGCCTCCATACATGGTCCCCTTATCAAACGAGCTGTGTCAGGCAGAATTTTGGGTTGTTTTCATGGCTTCCACATCAAACTTGTTAACTTTGTTGCCACCCTGCTGTGTAATCCACAAAATATACTGGCAAACTTTTATCATTTACCGATATTATTTCTGCACTTCTTGCGCATCTGTTTACATTCCCCTCACCCGCCATATCCCAAACTTATAAGAATGCTACTACACTTGATCTTATACAAAAGGTTCTTAGAAGTGCTGTTTGGGGAGTAGCCGAGAGACAGGGGCTTGGATAGGCGAAAGCTCGCCTGGCAGCGGAGCGCCAGCTCCATCCCAAGATCCAAGTAACATAGTTTTAACTGCAGCACCTTTAATCTACTACTAGTTCACTGCCTCCATACATGGTCCCCTTATCAAACGAGCTGTGTCAGGCAGAATTTTCAGGTGTTTCACCAGATACATAGTGGAACTCGGCCCATCTGTCGCCGCCATGCTGGAGACCTGAAGTTGCAATCATAGCAGCGCAATATGGATGCCCCATACTGTCACTCTTAATCATGGAACCATTTCCGTAAAAACAATTAAAAATAGAACCACTATGCTATTCCATTAATCCTAGGTGAAATATTCAGACGACTCGGCCTGCTTTGAAAATTATAATTTTTTCAAAGTAAACGCTTCTGGTCCCCAGGCCCATTTTTGGTGGGGAGGAGCCGAGAGACAGGGGCTTGGACAGGCGAAAGCTCGCCTGGCAGTGGACCGCCAGCTCCATCCCAAGATTAGGCAGCCTCAGAGGCATCCATGCATGCTGCCCCTGCTGTTTCCTGTCCATTTTGCCTCCACGATCCTCCACAGCGTCCACCAATGTCTCCGTGCGCAACTTTCAACTCTCTATACCCCAGACGCTGGAGCACGAGAGTATATGCAGCACATCATCCCCTTATCAAACGAGCTGTGTAAGGCAGAATTTTTAGGTGTTTCACCAGATACATCGTGGAACTCGGTCTATCTGTCGCCGCCATGCTGGAGACCTGAAGTTGCAATCACAGCAGCAATATGAATGTCCCATACTGTCGCTCTTAATCATGGAAGTCGTCTCCATGGCTGCCTCCACATGTCGTCCCCTTATCAAAAGAGCTGTGTCAGGCTCATTTTTCGGGTGTTTCACCAGATACGTTATGGAACTTGGTCACTATGTCGCCACCATGCTGTGTTATCGACTAAATATACTGTCAACCTTTTGTTCACATAGGAAATCATTTCAGCGCTTCTTGCTCACCTCCTTTGGTGAAGCCTGAGTCCATTTAGGGTATGTCGCCATGACACTCTCTAGCCTGTCGCTGCTGCCGCTGCCTCTGCATGCCGTCCCCTATAGTGTCAGGGTCAATTATTGCATGTTTTAGATGCTATCTAGCCTCATTCGGTCACTCTGTCATGGCCATGCTGTTGCCCATAATTTTGGCATAATGGTGCGATTAAGCAGCCTCAGAGGCATCCATGCATGCTGCCCCTGCTGTTTCCTGTCCATTTCCGTGGTGTTTCCATCCTTTTCTGAGGTTCCCAGGTGTTTGGCCAAGCTTCCCTGTGCAGAGCCTTGGTCCCCTTGAAAAATGCTCGAGTCTCCCATTGACTTCAATGGGGCTCGTTATTCGAGACGAGCACTCGAGCATCGGGAAAAGTTCGTCTCGAATAACGAGTACCCGAGCATTTTAGTGCTCGCTCATCTCTAGTCTGGACTACAATTAAATTCAACAGCTCCTGATCAAAAAAAAACTTTAAAAAGTCAACAGCTCTGAGCCCTGATCCAATTGGTTGGGTGACGTCAGCAGGAGGTACTCCTGCCTCCGTCATGTGCGTCCCACCGTGATGTTACCCTGTCAGGTGACTTGGTGGCACAGAAGGGGTTAAATACATGTGCAAGCTTCAATGGCAGCCAGTTTAATAGATCTGAGCCAATGTACTACTGAAATACCGTATTTTTCGGATGATAAGGCGGTCAGACAGGGAGAAGACACCGGGTTAGGCAGCAGATGAAGAAGTCCCGTGGCTCGCGCTATGGCTATTTGGCGCTCTTCCCGTTTCAAACAAATTATGGATTTATGATCCACAGCTTGTGACATAACTGCTGCACACTCTGGTGCAAAGTTCAAGCTTTGTTACAGCAAAATACATAAAACTGTATCAGAAAAAAGACATATGTAAACTTTTTAATCATCACTAGCTTTCTTTGACTGACAATTACAGTGGTAAGTAAGTATATGTTCCTAAAACTTTCCTATTCAAATTCAATGGTAATATGTGACAAAAGGACAGCACTTGGATGTTATTTTCATGCAAGTTTGGCAAGGAGATCAGATATGAATATCAAAAAACTGATGACAGAATACATTTGGACTACAAGTTGGATAGCACAATTTCCTAAATGAATCCCTTTGGGTGTCAAGCTTTATGAAATTACTCACTTTGAGTGTGTTTCTAATGTGTTGGTGCACTACAATATGTATAATTGCAGTGTAGTGCCAGAAAGTCAGCAATGGGAAAAGCCACCAAAATTCATAATGCGCTGCAGCCCAAAGAATATTGTCCGTATTGTATGTAGCCCAAACAATATGTAAGCAGCACATATAGGCCATCAGCACAAACCAAAGAAAAAAAGGCTTCAGTGTCCAAATCTTTTTTGGGAAACAGAATTTAATTTTTTTTTCTCAAAATATCATTCAATTCCAAAAAAATGTGAAATTTAAAAAGTACAAATTTTAACGGTGTCCAAGTCGTAAAAAAGTAGCACCTTTGAGAGTCTTTCTAATGTATTGGAAATTTAAACTGGCAATAGGAAAAAAAACCCTCCAAAATCCATAATGATGTGCAGTCATTGCATGTCTTGTGCTAAGCCGAACTAGCAAGTAAATTATGCATATACCATATACACAATGCAAATATAAGTCTTAAGTTTCCCAAAAATGTTGAAAATGTTTCACCTTTTTTCCCTAAAATACTGAAAAAAAGTATACTATGGTATGCATCAATTAATGGCATAAAACAATACTCTCATGTGTCCTGAAAAAAATATAAAATATTTGGGTTAGAAATGAGTGAGTCAGAAATGGAATTGTTATTTGCAGCTGAATAGTTCCATTGCTAAAACTAAAAATAAATGGGCTGGTAAGGAAGAGGGTAAACACTCCAGTATTAAAATGGTTAAGGAAATAAATGTGGCAGCTTTTCCTTAATAGAGAAGCATACTATGGTCCTGTTGGAAAAAAAATATATATTTTATTTGTAGAGAATATAATAAACAGTTTTGCTATATTGATTGAAGAAATATAGTGATTATTATTTTTCCTGCTATTCTAGTATGTGTTCAATAGGTCAGAGAGCAATGCCATCTGTTTCCTAATAGGACATTCTACGTAAGATTTGCAAGTCCTGCAGGAACCTTGAAGCATAGATAAATATGCACTCATGGTTACACTTGGATAGTTTTTCACCACCAAAGGATGATTATGTTGTGTGCCTTGAGACATTGGCCATAATATATTTCCTGTCCCTTTATTGCATTTTGGAATCATAAACAATGACTGTTTGGCTCAAAGCCATTTATTCAGCCCAAAAAGACATTATTTGCACAACAAAAATCAATAAAAATGTTACTAGGTCTGGCTGGATATTTTGCTTAACTGTGATATTTGTCTGTCACTGATGGCATGCCATCTCTCGTAGGAGGCTAGGGCCAAAACACAGCTATTGATCCAGTCATCAGTGATGGATACTGGCATTTGAAAAGAGCTGCTGCAGAGAATCTCGATAAAAAAATATTTCTATGTTTCCCCTGCAGCACAGTCATGATAACCTGAATGAGGAGATTGTATTTGTTTTATAACAAACTCCCTCTTTCACTTGTTAAATGCTTTGGACCATAGTTCATTATTGAGAAAATTAAGTAAATCTATGTTTAGCCAAAGGCTGTGACAACACATCAAATACAGCCAGTGTGACCAAGACCTACTTGTCCTTATATTGCCTTAAAAGTGCAAAGGAAACACACATATTCACACAAGTTGGTCTTTTTCCAGCATTATATACCCTATATACTCGTGTATAAGCCAAGTTTTTCAGCACAAAAAATGTGCTGAAAAACCTAACTCAGCTTATTCTATTAAAAAAATCTGTACTCACCTGCCCCCGAGCAGGTCCTCTTCCTTCCTTTGATACTCCGGGTTCGGTTACGGTTCTTCAGCATGGTTCTGTCGCATGTACCATGACCTCAGCGGCTTTCTGACACCATAGTGTGTGCTGATGACAGCGGCATCAGTAACAATGATTAAAAAGACTTTGCTAACATATACAAGAGTTTGGAAATCTCCAAAGTTACACATTGCTTGTGCATTAAAGTTCCTTGTTTTTCCCTTCACAGGGCTGAGCTCTCTCCATACACAGCAGTTGTCAGCTGCGGCACCTAACAGAGCTGTCGATGGACATCGTCATCTGGAATGATGACGGCATGGATCAGGAAAATGCTATAAGGCACATGTACTAAGGGTTTTGCCATGGACTTCTGTCGATCCTTGTATGTTCTTGTAGGGGGAAAATGGCTTGCACAGTGTCTGCGCCGCTATTGTGTCACACACAACACATTTTTGCTGCAGCTTTTCTAGCCTCCATGCGACAGAAATTAGGTGGCATGCCAGTGCTTAATCCAACTGAGCTGCACCAAGCACCATTTTAACATGCAAATTGTGTCGCACATCCTATGTTAAAAATGCACCAGAAAAAAATTGATTAACTCTGTCGGGCCAGTGTGGGGGAAGAGTCTTGATTTCTGGCCCACGTTCTCAATGAATTGGTCACACCCAGCAATATACATGGAAAGAACACTTATTGAAGTTTACGTCTTTCTGAGTAAATGGGCCCCTATCTGTTTTATATACGCCCCTTACGTTCAACTTGCACATTGACCATGAGGAAGCGCAATCTGCATAAAACAGCCTGTAGATCTACTGTGTTTGGTCTGCCTGTTTGCCCCACATGGCCTAAATAAAATGTTGGATATTACTGGTTAGTGCATGGGCTGTTTTCTTCTCCTGTTGTACTGCAGTCACATTTTATACTGTTATACAAAAATTTTGACAATGTATACTTATGTTCCAAAAGTGGTATTTTTTTTATTTTAGCTGTAACAGATTGATATTGAGCACTGTATTTGGTAGAAAACACAATGAATGGATGATTAGATTCATGCATCTTTTTCATTTCATGTGATGTGTGTTCTAAGAGGTTTTTCTGGGTATTTTGAGACTATACCATCCACTCAATCTAACATCCACTGTGGATACTTTCTCTTTGCAAGCATTTCAAATGTTTTCTTTTTTAATTTGAAAAAAAAAAAAAACACTGTATTATCTATTCAGTTCCTTTTGTAACTTTTTTTTTTGTAACCAGTTCTCCTGTAGGAAATTTTTTTTTAATTACATGTTTCGAGTGACGTGAGTCTGCTTGCTTGTAAAATTGAATTTGTGGCTGTAGGTTTGGGGAGACAGTAACCAATTTGTTATCTTTTAAAATGATGTCTATATAATTAATTGTGTTGTTATTTAGAATTAAAGTGAATCTAAGAATCACATCAATATAATTTATATATTCAACAAAATCTTGTCAGTGAAGCGACCATACCACCTGATGTGGGAGACGAAAGGATTGTTCGAAAAACAAAGAAACAGCTCATCCCACTTGGCCATGTAGATGTTAGCCAATGATGGGAAGCATTGAGACCCCACATATTTTAAGACAAAATTTTAAATACAGGTGTTTCCCCTACTTAAGGACACCTGACTTACAGGCGACACCTAGTTAAAGACAGACCCCTCTGCCCACTGTGACCTCTGTTGACACTCTCTGGATGTTTTACTGCACCAGGCTGCAATGATCAGCTGTCTGTAATGAAGCTTTATTGATAATCCTTGGTCCAATTCAGCATGGGGCCCCCCTTCCCACTTAAAAAATATACATATTAGTATACTCACACCTGCAAGTTACAATCACATATAAATACACTCATGTGCACACACAGCAAATACACACACATACAGTGCCATATGCAACATACTCACATACAGTGTATACAGACACCATATACACATCACAGATACTAGGTACACCTGTCCAACTGCTTGTTTACACTTAATTTCTAATCAGCCAATCACATGGCGGCAACTCAGTGCACTTAGCCATGTAGACATGGTCAAGACAATCTACTGCAGTTCAAACCGAGCATCAGTATGGGGAAGAAAGGTGATTTGAGTGCCTTTGAACGTGGCATGGTTGTTGGTGCCAGAAGGGCTGGTCTGAGTATTTCAGAAACTGCTGATCTACTGGGATTTTCACGCACAACCATCTCTAGGGTTTACAGAGAAAAAGAAAAAACATCCAGTGAGCGGCAGTTCTGTGGGTGGAAATGCCTTGTTGATGCCAGAGGAGAATGGGCAGACTGGTTCGAGCTGATAGAAAGGCAACAGTGACTCAAATCGCCACCCACTACAACCAAGGTAGGCAGAAGAGCATCTCTGAATGCACAGTACGTCGAACTTTGAGGCAGATGGGCTACAGCAGCAGAAGACCACACCGGGTGCCACTCCTTTCAGCTAAGAACAGGAAACTGAGGCTACAATTTGCACAAGCTCATCGAAATTGGACAGTAGAAGATTGGCAAAACGTTGCCTGGTCTGATGAGTCTCGATATCTACTGCGACATTCGGATGGTAGGGTCAGAATTTGGCGTCAGCAACATGAAAGCATGGATCCATCCTGCCTTGTATCAACAGTTCCGGCTGGTGATGGGGGTGTCATGGTGTGGGGAATATTTTCTTGGCACTCTTTGGGCCCCTTGGTACCAATTGAGCATCGTTGCAACACACAGCCTACCTGAGTATTGTTGCTGACCATGTCCATCCCTTTATGACCACAATGTACCCAACATCTGATGGCTACTTTCAGCAGGATAATGCGCCATGTCATAAAGCTGGAATCATCTCAGACTGGTTTCTTGAACATGACAATGAGTTCACTGTACTCAAATGGCCTCCACAGTCACCAGATCTCAATCCAATAGAGCATCTTTGGGATGTGGTGGAACGGGAGATTTGCATCATGGATGTACAGCCGACAAATCTGCGGCAACTGTGTGATGCCATCATGTCAATATGGACCAAGATCTCTGAGGAATGCTTCCAGCACCTTGTTGAATCTATGCCATGAAGAATTGAGGCAGTTCTGAAGGCAAAAGGGGGTCCAACCCGTTACTAGCATGGTGTACCTAATAAAGTGGCCGGTGAGTGTATACATCACAGTATATGTTATATACATATTATGCTGGACAATGTGCAGTACAATATAGATATAATGGTGCACATCCTCCATTCTTTATTGTGTCAGGTCGGATGACGGGGCCCCATGACACTGCGGGCCCCATAGCGGCTGCTATGGCTGCTACCGCTGTAGTTACAGCAAAAAAAATTGAAACTCCAATTGTCACTGAGGCAAAAAATTAATTTTGTCTGGATCTATAATTATAAGATATACAGTTTTGACCTACATACAAATTCAAATTAAGAACAAACCTATGGAACCTATCTTGTATGTAACTCGGGGAATGCCTGTAATTGTGTTTTAACAAGAAATTTACCACTATCAAGAGAAACACTTGGATAGTAAAAGCTCTCATGGAATTTTCCTAATTGCTATAGTTTAGATGTTCTGTTATAAGGTTAAACATTGTAAGGCTATATCAAGTTTCAAAGATGAATTTATAAACCTACAACATCATAGGTTAACCAAAACTCTCCTTCTACTAGGTTTCTACCATTCAAAAGATTGTCTACATGCTTGGTATTTTTTAGGATGCCTAGCAGTGCAGTGACCGTACCCAGAAGATAGCAGATCAGATTGCAGTGTAGTGCCCGGTCGTTGCGATATACCACTAATTTCCAAAGACACACATCTTTTTCCTCCCCCATTGAGACCAATAATAGCTGGCACTGGTTCATATGTATCACTGAAGGATATGTGGCACTGAAGGATCATCTGGTGAGGCTGTTTATACCACAACCATACCCACCTCATTGAGACCAATAATAGCTGGCACTGGTTCATATGTATCTACATATGAACCAGTGCCAGCTATTATTGGTCTCAATGGGGGAGGCAATAGATTTTTGTGTGTCTTTGGAAATGATTGGAATATCGCAACGACCGGGCACTACACTGCAATCTGATCTGCTATCTTCTGGGTAATAGCTCCAAGATGAACACCTTATTCGACAACTTTTGTTAAAAGGTAAATATGTGTCATTATCTTGGAATAGCTCTATTTTTAATTTTCTATAAAGTCCCACATTTAAGAGTACCACTCCGTTCCCCCTTTCTGGCATTCAAATAAGCAAGTTTTTTCTTGTCCTTTAATTCTTTCAATGTCAAATGTTCTAACCAGGACAGATTAGATTGTACAGTATTGTTGGTTTTGCTTAGGTCTATTAAAAATGGTTCCACATGTTCCTGAAAAACTTGAGGAAACTGGGTAGAATAAAGGATTTGCGTTTAAATTCTCAAAACTGTCCCTTATTGTTTCACTCTGTAGCTGCCTTAATGTAGTTATTTGTTTTAAAACTGTTTTTATATCAGTCATTACAAGCTCAATTGTCAAAGTAGTACAATTTTTACAATAAATATCATAACATTGGGGGAGTGGCTAGCGGCTGAACTGATCGGATGCATGTGAGCTGAGCTCCGCCGCGGCCTATTATTACCCTTCACCTGATCCTGGGGGGGCCTTGCCTGTACCTCTTGGAAAGCACCGGTAGAAGCAGAAGGCTTGCTGGAGCGGACTCTGGAGCAGTCGGTGGCTGCATTTACCAGACTTTGTGGCAGCAGTGAGGCGCCCGAAGAAACAGGGCTGCACCACGTGTCTGAGCTGCTGCTCTGCAGATGGACTGCGACATAAGGGCTGGTACACAGAACGGGACGGTAATGGTGAGCAGGGTGTCAAATACACACCAAATGTGTTCCCTGTTGTACCCTTAGCGGTCTACTCCTTGGGTGTATAGCTACAGCCCTGAATACCTGAATACTGCAGCATTGCAATATTTAAAGAGACACGGCCAAATTTTACAATCTTTATTCAGTGTGGAGTAAAAGACCTACACCATTTACACGAATCCAGGGACTTTTAGTTGCAACAGCTTGGCTCTCCACCCAAGAGTTGAAGGATCATCTGGTGAGGCTGTTTATACCACAACCATACCCACCTCAACTGGGGTTAAACTGGGGCCACTGAAGATGAGCTGGAAGACCCAATCTTCTGCTTCAGAACGCTTAATAGAGTTTGCCAGAACACCCGAAAGGGATGCTGGTGAGCCTAGGGCTTCTGTTTCTGCCCGATCTCAACAGCGGGACGAGAGTAATAGAGTAAAAGAGTAATAAAGTGTCTGCCCAGCTATTAGAGGCGATTCAGACTACCACAGCCTCTCTAACCAGGAAAATCGAGGAGGTGAAAATAGGTGTTAGCCTACTCTGTCAAGAGCTACAGAACTTGAGAGGGCGAGTGAGAGAGGCTGAGGATTGGGTGTCTCAAGTGGAGGACAAATTCGCCCCCCTACTCGATTACCAAGATGGAGAAGGAGGCAGAATTATGGTCCCAAGGGGCGGGAACAATCGTCGCATCCTCGGCCTAACCGAAAAATCAGAGGGCCAGAATCCATGCACCTTTGTGGAACGATGGCTTAGAGAGACACAACCGGATGCTCCTTTTTCTGATGCCTTTGCAATAGAATGGGCCCACAGGGTCCCGGCGGGTAGTGCTCCTATGCCCTTTTTGGCTAGATTACTTAGTAGCCAAGATAGAGACGCTGCATTACAAGCTGCCAGATGCCTTGGAGAGATAAAGTATAACGAAGCCCCAATTTCTTTGTTTCCAGACTTTTCAGCTGCTTTCCACAAGACACAAGTAGGATTTGTTGGGGTGAAGAGTCGCTCCCTAGACCGCCGAGACGTTAAGATGGACTGGTAATTGGTGGTGCTAAGTATACTGCTCATATGAGAGTCTACCTGTTTCTCTTTCTTTTCTTCCGTATAGTGAGTATGTTACATATGTTTACTTGTACTGCATAATATGATGTGATAAATATGTGGAGCGTTGGGTCAATTGGGGAATGTTGTCTCTGACCTTAAGAAGCTTTCCCAAGTACTCAATGGGATATTGGCCGCCGGGTGCCAGGCCTTTATCTCTTTTCTACAGTCCAGGTTAGTTAAAATCGGACTGGTTGGTGGGCAGGGAGTGTGACCTTTGGGTCCCTCTGTGCCTGCTACTCCCCTAAGCTTACATCTGCCACGTGGATCAAGAAATGGTATGCTGTGGCAGTATTGGTTTGCTATGGTTTATTATCTTACAGTTGACGGGCTTTGCTGGTTGCAGCCAGTGGTTTATTGGTAATGCTGTTTATGCTGGAGAGTGCTGCTGTGAAGCCTCTGGTACGAGGGGATAGAGAATTGCTTGGAACCCCGTGATATTGGGGATGGCAACTCCACTGCCTTGTCATATTAGGGGGCTATTACTGGTAGGTGATGGTGGGAGAAATTAGAGCTCTATCTAGGAATGTCAGAGGTCTTGGGGAAGTCAGAAAGCGTAATATGGTGTTTTCTCAAATAAGGACACATGAGCCGCACCTGACATGTTTGCAGAAAACACATCTCACTTTAGATAAGGTATGGCTGCCTAACAAGCCATGGATACGGTGGTCTATTCATTCATACCACACTTCTTACTCCAGAGGGGTTTCATTATTAGTGCATAAAAGGATTAGATCGGAGGTGGGCCAGTCTGTGGCAGATTCAGAGGGCAGATTTATCTTTAGACAAGCATGAGTAGAATCTAGACAATTGGTGTTTATAGGCCTCTATTCTCCCCCACACTCAGACTTGTCAATTATACACCAAGCTGCACAATTTGTGGCCAAATTTCCGGGTGCGGCGTTCCAATGTGTAGGAGATGTGAATGCTGTCATGGATTTAGCCCCACTGCCTCATGCCCTTCAGACACCGACTCAACCGATTAATGACTGCATTGGGCTGGGATGATCTATGGCGCATTCGCCAACCCATTAGAGAAGGTGTTTTCTTTTCCCCTACATAGAGAAACACGACAGGGTTGTCCCCTGTCGCCCCTGTTCAGTCAGTAAAACCACTGGCTATATTAATCTGGGGGGGGGGGTATAAGGGAATACAAATTGGCTCTAGGGAAGATAGGACAGCACTACAGTATATGCGGAAAACATGATGTTATTCCTGGCAGATCCATTATCAACATTAGAAGTTGCTATGACGCAGACAGACTGACGATTGACTCCTTTGGCAAGTACTCTGGGCTTAGAATAAATTAGACTAAGTCCTCAATAACTGTTCTTTCCCTGGAGTCCCCAGGAGGAAGGGCCAACTTGGCGCTTGGTTTGAAGATGGTGGATACATTTAAATACTTGGGGAAATATGTATCGACTATCCCCTCTGCCCCTCTGGAGTGTAACGTACTCCCCTTACTGGAACATTTTAAGGTTAAATTTAGAACATGGGGTTCCCTGCCAATATCTGTAGCGAGTAGAATCAACCTTATAAAGCTCAGTGTACTACCTAAATGTTTATATGCCCTGCAGCATATGGAGGTAGTGGATCCCCATTGATTTTTCTCCCAGATGAAGCATTTAATGACATCATTCATTTTGGATAACTCTAGATCCAAATAGAAGCTGACTTCCCTCAGCGTCCTAAAAGTATGGTGGGAACCGCACTCCCAGACATTTATATTTACTACCTGGCAGGCCAACTTAGATATGTTAGAAACATATCTTCCTGACCCGCTGCCACTCCTCACCTCCTTTCAGGTCGATTGATCCCAATACCCAGTGCAGCAGCACTGTAGAGTTAGCTAGATCCGTTTGGCAGCAGGCTAAATCTGTCAAACTTTACGGCAGTAATAGCTGAGATCCCATTGATCTTCCAGACCTGCGAACATTGTCTACTTTTGGTATTGGTGAATTGCATGATCTCTATGATAATTCTACTTTGTACTCATTTGAGCAATTGACCTCTAAAGATATCCCACAAGCACACTTTTTTAGATACTTACAACTCCCAAATTCTCCCCTTATTATATCTAGCTATCCACTCATTGGGGTGCTTACATCACAAGGCCCCTGTGGGTTAGTGTCTACATTATATCTTATTACTGATAAGGTGTCGGCCAATCCCCCTCCAACATTAGGAAAATAGAAAACGCTTATACCTATTCTGACAGATGAGACATATGCGTAAGCCTTGGTGTCTGCCTTGTTTGTGTCTCCAGCAGCTAGCAACAAATTAATACAAGTTTTTTTCCTCCATCAATGTTATTTGTATAGAATTGGTAGGAAACAAAACCGTGGATGTTTGCGATTTTCAGCGGTGTATGCTGATTTTCGGCATATGGTGTGGATGTATCCAACCATTCAGGCATAATGGCAAGAGGTAGTATCATTTCTAACCAGTATACTTAATATTCATGTCCAACCTACACCAGGGATATGCTTTTTGGGGGTGGTTGATGAAGAAGCATGGCAAGACCATAAACGTATATATTTCTTAGAGAAGTGCTTTTACTAGCTAGAAATGTCATAGCCTTAAAATGGATGGCAACACAACCACCTTCTCTATCAGCGTGGAGAAAATTAGTGAACTCGGTCCTCCCCGTTCATGATCTGATATGTGATGGAGAGGTTGTCCACATAGGTTCAATAAGGTATGGAGACAATAGTGTGACTCCTCGGCCACGCTTTATTCTGTAAATACATTCACGTCATAATTAAGAGCACTACAGGCTAACTAATATTCAGGAGGGAGGAGGGAATTACTCGAGGAGAGGTATAGCAATATAGTAGGAAGGAGAGTTTATTTGGAACTCACATATCTGATGGAAAATATGGATGCGGTCTAGCAGCAGCACTGTAGAGTTTGTTTTTGTATGTTTCTTGAATAATTTTTTTTCTGTTTTACAAATTTTTGTACACATGACATGTCTTCAGAAAAGAAGTTAGAAATAGTGTCTTGATAGAGGTTTTTCCATAAGGAATCCACATGCACTCTCTTCGGGAAAACTAAATAAGGTAGCACTCCCAGTGGTAGCAGTTGGATTGCTATATTCCCTGTTGTGGTTTTGCCTTGTAGTTTCTCTATGGTGCGAAATAAACCTCTATGTAAATAGCTGATGTTGTCCTTGCTTGGGGTCCTTGCCATTTTTATGTAAAATTGTGATATGTGCTTCCTGAGCTTGTTTAGTTAGCTGTGAAACTTCCAGTAGTGAATTACATAATTGGGTGAAATATGGTATTAGGATCTTTTGGAATGATTTACTAAGCATGGGTTTACTAAGAATAAAAGTTACTAAACTAACCTGATCTGCTTTTATGAAGTGGTGAGCAGATGCCTGGATGGAGGAGCTCCTGTGGATATTGTGTTCTTGGACTTTGCAAAGGCATTTAACACTGTCCCTCATAGATGTCTATTGGGTAAAATAAGGTCTATTGGTTTGGCAGAAATCATTTGCAATTGGATTGAGAACTGGCAGAAGGATCATATCCAGAGAGTTGTGGTCAATGATTCCTACTCAGAAAGGTCAGCAGTTATGAGTGGTGTACCCCAGGGTTCTGTGCTTGGCCCACTACTGTGTAATGTATTTATTAATGATATAGAGGTTGGAATTAATAGCACTGTGTCTATTTTTGCAGATGACACCAAGCTGTCCCAGTGTTATACAGTCTATGGAGGATGTTCATAGGCTACAGGGTGACTTGGACAAACTGAATGTTTGGTCATCTACTTGGCAAATGAGGTTCAATGTGGATAAATGTAAGGGGGCTAATAATCCAAAGGCAAAATATGTCCTTGGGGGAGTAAATTTGGGAGAGTCCCTTGTTGAGAAGGACCTGGGGGTACTTGTAGATCATAAATTGAATAACAACATCCAATGTCAATCAGCTGCCTCTAAAGCCAGTAGGATTTTGTCATGTATCAAAAGTGGTACAGACTTTTGTGCTAGGGATGTAATATTACCACTGTACAAGACATTAGTTCAGCTTCACCTGGAATATGCTGTCCAGTTCTGGGCACCGGTCCATAAAAAGGATGCCCTGGAGCGGGAGAGGGTTCAACGTGGAACCACAAAAATGATAAGGGGTATGAGGAAAGATTAAAACAACTAGATTTATTTAGTCTGGAAAAGAGACGACTCCAAGGGAACATGATTAATTTATATAAATATATGAATGGTCCATACAAAAAATATGGTGGTAAGTTGTTAAAGTTTAAATCAAATGAAAAGACGAGGGGGCACTGTCTCCATCTGGAGAAACCAAGGTTTAATCACCAGGGCTTTTTCACTTTGAGAACTGTCAATCTGTGGAATAGCCTGCCTCAGGCGCTGGTCACAGCAGGTACAGCAGAGAGATTCAAGAAGGGTCTAGATGCCTTTTTACACCTAAATATCATTGATAGTTATGTTATATAGAATTGTTTCCCCTAAATTCCTTCCTCGTGCTATCCCTTCCCTTCCTCGGTTGAACTTGATGGACAAGTGTCTTTTTTCAAATGTATAAACTATGATACTATGATAATAGTATATTGGTAAGCCATCTGACCCCGGACTTTTTCCAGATGGGATTGAACTCGGTGAAAGAGGCTATAAGGCTGAGCGACTGTTCCCTTTCTAAGCTGGGCAGACCGCATGACTCCTAGAACTCTCCAAACCTCATTTGTTTTTCTGACTCCGTCAGGTCTTGAAAATTGTTAGTAATATTATTCAAATCTCCATAGAAGTCTTGGAAAGCAACTCTTCTGTGAAAGTGACTATTCCCTATTTATTTCCTTGATGTTTTTCCCTCTGTTTGTGCAATAGTGTGGACATCATTTTGTTCCCCTTATCCCCATGGGCTTATTGTTTAAATCTCAAGGTCTGGAGCAGGATTCTAAGGACGAGATACGGGAGAATACGATATTTGGGAAAATAGAAGTCTTGGAAAGTTCTAAGTTTCTTATTGCATGTCTTCTTAACATAGGATCCCAAAGAAATCATCTCCCCCCTTACCTGAATTTTATGGGCATCCCACAATATGGAGGTCAGAATCCCATTATTCTTATTTTCTGTAAAGCACTTTATTATAAGAGCTTCTATCTGCACTTTATATATTGGGTTAGCTATGATAGACTCGTTTAGTCTCCAGCACCACTCCTCTTTATGTAGCTCTGGTACAATAACATTGAGTGAGGTTGGCACATGATCCAAAACATGTATTGATCCTATGCTGTTCTGACTAATGGGAAATGCTTTTTTTGCTATAAATAGGTAATCAATTCTATGGTATATTCCATGAGAGGGGGAATAATATGTGTAATCTCTTCCCAAAGGGTTAAGTGATCTCCATGCATCCACCAGTCCCAATTCTCCTAAAGATCTCATAATTCTATGTGGTGGAGGTTGTTCACTGGTGGAATCTAGTGATGGTTGCAATGCAATGTTCAAATCTCCCCTACTATAACCGCACCTTCTGCAAAGCATTTCAATTTTGAGAGGGTCTGGGCAATCCACTGAGCTTGGCCATTATTAGATGTGTATAGATTTGCTATTGTCATGGTCAAGCCTCCTATAGATCCCTTTAGGAAAAGGAAGCAGTCTTGTGGGTCGTCTAAATCTGTAAGGTATTGAAAGGGTTAATTTTTGTTGATAGCCACACTCAGAGAAGCCTTGTTGGTAAGGTAGGAATTTTGTCTCTCTTGATAGGGGATTCCTGTATCAGTAATATATCAGCCTTAGGCTACATTCACACTACCGTATGGGGGGGCGTATATACGGCCAACGTTTATACGGCCGATATACTTTCCCCATTGATTAAATTCTAATGAACTTAAAGTGAGGCCAAAACCCCGGTCTCAAATGTCAGCATGGCAGATTGCACGTTCTCTACCTGCTCCAGACGGTGGCCAATCTGCTTCATGTTGGTTTTAATTTCTGCCAGATCCCTGGCTAGTGGGCTCAGAGTCTGGAGCAGGAATGCGTCTCCTAAAGCCTTGTGTGGCGGGAGCTGCGTTCTTGGTGCCGCTATCACTTCCATGGTCCGAGCATTCTCCCACGCTCCTGTCTTTCGACTCCTCCTCTGTGCCTGTACCCTCTAATTCTGTGTGCGCCATCTTGGATGATTGCGCGGGAGAGGTAGAAGTATTTATCTAGGTCCGGTTGGTTTTTGCTTGTTTAGCTGTACCAGGGGTCTCTTTGTTCTTTTCTTTCATTGACTTGCCCATTCTGCAAGTGTTTGCTGACTGCTAGCTGGGGTCCTGAACGGGTGACTGTGAGGAGTGCAGAACTATGTGGCCATCACCTTCAGCAGTCAAGCTCTGCCCGCCTTATTGTAGTTAAATGAACTAAGTCCTGATATGTTTTGATATTTTGTATATACCATATTTTTCGGACTCTAAGGCGCACAAAAAATCCTTTGATTTTCTCAGAAATTAAAGGTGCGCCTTATAGTCCAGTGCGCCTTACATGTGAACCGTACTTATAGACAACAGCTGCCTTGAACTGTGCACAGGTCTGCCACCTGCTGGTCATTCATTCTTATAATCAAGTGTGCCTTATAATCCGGTGCGCCTTATATGTGAACCTAGACGTTTAACAGGCATTTATTTATGGTGTGCCTTATACTCTGGTGTGCCTTTTAGTCCGAAAAATACTGTAGTCAAAAAAAATCCCTTTCAGAAGAACAAAACACATTTTCAATGTTAACATCCAAAAAATGTTTATGTACGTAACGATGAAGCTTGACAACTCCTGTTTTCATTGTATGAAAAAACTGCTTATTTAGAATAAGCTGTCATGCTTCGTTGTTTTTTTTTTTTTTTTTTGTGGGACGACCACTCTATTTTACTTTTGCAGGAATGTATGTGTTGTGTTGCGCAGTGCAACGCAACTTCTCCTCCTAGCCACTCTCCCCCTCCCACATGTGTTTCACAGCTAAAACACATATCTCCCCTTCCAGCCACATGACCGGAGATACAGATTCAAGCTCCATATTTACATCATCTGGGTATTTAAACCCAGACTGTACACACAAACATGACCCGTTTTTCTTCTGGCAGCCTTTGGCCCCCATTCCTACCTGGAATCCTCATCCTTAATCCACCTCACTGGAGCATCATGCAATAACAATTAACAAATAACAATTACAGTGCAACGCAGAAGGTGGAAAATACCTCAGAAAGGTCCAATGCTGCTGCTAAAATTCAAGTATCCTTTTTGGCCCATGGTTTGTGAGATGTGCTCTATATCATAGTATCATAGTATCATAGTATACAAGGCTAGAAGGAGACGCAAGTCCATCAAGTCCAACCTTCAAGAATTAAATAAATGTTTTATCCCCATAACCCGTGATATTTTTTCTCTCCAGAAAGTCATCCAGGCCTCTCTTGAACATGTACATAGAGTCCGCCATAACAACCTCATGCGGCAGAGAGTTCCACAGTCTCACTGCTCTTACAGTAAAGAACCTTTGTCTATGGTGATGGTAAAATCACCTCTCCTCTAGGCGTAGAGGATGCCCCCTTGTCCTGGTCACAGGCCGAGGTATAAAAAGATCTTTGGAGAGATCCTTGTACTGTCCATTCAGGTATTTGTACATTGTAATGAGGTCTCCCCTCAGTCGTCTTTTTTCTAAACTGAATAATCCCAAATTTTGTAATCTGTCATTGTATTCTAGTCCCCCCATTCCCCTAATAATCCTGGTTGCTCTCCTCTGCACCCGTTCCAGCTCTACTATATCCTTTTTATATACTGGTGCCCAAAACTGTCCACAATATTCCATGTGTGGTCTGACCAGGGATTTGTATAAGGGCAGAACTATGTCTTTATCATGAGAATCTATTCCTCTCTTGATACATCCCATTATTTTATTTGCTTTAGCAGCAGCCGCCTGGCTCTGGTCACTAAAATTAAGTTTACCATCCACCAATACCCCCAAGTCCTTTTCAGCCTCAGTTTTACTAAGTAATTAGTAATTAGTAATTAGTGAGTATTACAGTGTTCAATTGTAGTGTTGAGTAAAGAGAAGAAAAAATAAATATTAACTTGGTAATCAGTTTCATATTTCAACCATATAACAAATATAAAGAAAATATAAGCACTATAAATACACAGGTATGACCTCCATTTAATTGTTGCAGATATATGAGGTACTCATTCCAGGGTTTTTACAGGACTCCAGGGATGTGTTATCCTCCTTGTCCAAACTCAAATGGGAATCAAACTATTGCTGGTTAAGTTGTGATGTAACATCACTATATACATCGATCCCTCATCATATTGCCATCACTGCCTTGGAATTCCATCTTAATAAATATAGTCCATATACACCAGAACTCAAAGGGTATATAGTGGATGTCTGCTTGTTTCTTATGAGCCACAACTACTTCATGTTTGACAAACAATTCTTCCTCCAAACCAGGGGAGTTAGCATGGGGGCGAAATTCTCGCCATCACTAGCAAATTTAACTATGTCATGGTGGGAAGAGACATATATATATGGGGATCTTAATCCCTTTGCAGATTCCCTAGAGTGGTATGGCAGGTTCATTGATGATTTATTGATTGTCTGGAAGGGACATGAACTTGCCATACCACTCTTTTTGGATTATCTAAATGACAATACCTGTAATTTAAGATTTACCTTTTTCACACATCCCACCAACATAACATTCCTGGACCTCCACTTCACAATTGATGAGAACAACACCATCAACACTTCAACCTATCGGAAACCGACCAGTGGCAATACCATTCTACACGCTAAATCGCAACACCCTTCACACACCATCAAAAGCATACCAGTTGGTGAACTCACCAGAGCAAAACGGAATTGTAGCACAGATATGGCTTATGCATTAGAAAGTAACATTATCCGAGACAGACTTTCTCAAAGGGGATACCCAAAATGGACATTAGAACGGGCCAACAATATTGTAAGCAAAAAACACAGGGACACCCTAATTAAGCCCCATCTTTCATATACTACAAATAACATTGTCCATAATGAAAATCATAACAAAGACAACAAACCAACATTAGTATTAAAATACAGCCCTCAGTTTAGGGCGATTTCGCATATCATCCGCAAACACTTACCCTTGTTGTCTAATGATCCCATACTGGAAGAACTTTTGAAGGAAGGTTGTAAAATTGTTCCCAAACGAGGTTTAACCCTGGGAAATATCATTTCCCCTTCCATGTATTTGTCCGCACGTGGAACAGACACCTGGCTCTCCCATTCTGGGTTTTATAAATGCGGGGCCGCACGCTGCATCACGTGTGGATATGTACTTAAAACAACTATATTTAAAAATAGTGAAGGTACCAGGGATTTTTCCATAAAAGGCCATATTAATTGCAACTCGAATCATGTTATTTACATTATTCATTGTCTGGAGTGCAACCTAATATACGTTGGTCAAACTTCACGTAAATTAAAAATTAGGTTCCTTGAACACCTCAATGATATCAAGAACCCATCTAACAGAAACCTTTCAGGAGCCTCTAAACATTTTTTACGTGTACATAATGCTAGAACTGATTGTCTCCGGATATATGCAATAGAGAAAATTTCTAAACCACTGAGAGGGGGTGACTACAATGCCCTACTGCACGATCGCGAGGCCTATTGGATATTTACGCTGGACTCTCGCCATCCACTAGGTCTCAATATGAAAAATGATCTCCTCTATCACTATACAGCTTAAGTGTGTGTAAAATATATACTCTCTTACCAAATTCGCTGGCATTTCTTCTTCTCTCCATGCCCCTTTTGTCCTTCCGACAGTCCATGAAGCATTTATTTTAAAATAACGACTGATTGTTCTTATGCATTTCTTTCTTTTTTTTTCCAGACTTCCCCCCCTCCTTCTTCTTTTCTTTCAAGATGTTAGGGCCAACTTGATTGCTTCTGTCGCTGCATTTATCAGCAAACTATAAACTCATTGGTTTTTATGCCCCCCTTTTTTTGCCCTGCGATGTATCCCTAACTCTTGAAACTAACAATACTGACATGTGTCTTCTTTAAATTGTATTTCATGTATTGTTAACTTATTGTTAACTTATTGTTAACTTATCTCTAGCATGCTGTGATGTACTTCTAATTTTTGAAACTAACAATTTTGATATGTGTCTCTCTTAAAATGTATATTATCCATTGTCAACTTACTTCCAGCATGTCTTTTTGAACTTGCATGTTATTCCACATTGTTGTCTGTTTATATTCACTTTTCTAATGTTAACATGCATTTGTTTACGAACTTGACACTCCGGTCTGTTTCTTCCTCCAATGACGATGTTCGAGGATTCCAGGAAGTGACACATACGGCATCATCAGTTTGGGGGTGTGTCTGTCTAAGCACATGCTTTTTAGTTTGTTTGTATCACTCAGTTTGTTTAAGCCATGATTAAGAGCGGTCTGCCCGCTTGAAACATGTTGGCCATGTAACACTCTGGAATTTTAACAATTATGCCCTAATAAAAGTGTGGATTATCTTGGATGAAGCTGGACACGGAATCCTTTTTTCCTACGTCTGTTAACTCATTCCTAAGCTACATCAGTAATTCTGAATTCTATATTAAGACCATTTGACTTTAATGTATTCAATATAAAGATGCACTGTAGTTCTTTTCTATGCAGGGTGTGTGACCTGTAACCCCCCAATCTATGAGGTGGAACCCAGTCAATTATCCTGACCCTCAATTGAGATGCCCAATGTCCGCTTTCAGTAAAATGTTTAGAGACTGATAAATCCAATCTCTTATCCCTAATGAATTAATGCTGATTGTTCAGTCTGGTTTTTAACTCACAAGTAGTTTCCCCTACATACCCCAAACAGAAAGGACATTCAGGTAAATATATCACAAACAATGACTTACACGTTAAGAAATGTCTAATCTCAAACGTCTTGCCTGTATGGGAGTGCACAAATGTATTCCTTTTAATTATATAGCTGCAGTTGCTACATCCCAAACATGGATAATGTCACGTGTGCTTCCATGTCTGAGAGAAAGCTGTATTCCAAACCCTCTGCAATGATCCTGATTTCCAGTTGTGACCTCGATTCCATTCCTGACTCCAATTCCGTGCTGCCTGTCCCTACCTAATGCTGCGTCCCGACTCTGATCCTGTGCTGCCTGTCTCGACCACCAACCTATCCCTGACCACGAGTTTGCCTTACGTTTCTGTATTACACCTTGGCCGTCACTGCGGACGAAGTCGTGCCTGGAACGACCTGGTGGTACCAAGCCGCTACAAGTCTATCCATAAAAAAACTATACTGTCTCTAGACCATACATAGGTAAATTTGACAGTTGGATCCACTATATTGAGAAAATTAAAAAAAAGATGACAGTTCTCATCTCCCTTCCATAGAACAAAGACATCATCTATGTATCGACACCACTTCAAAACATGATTGAAGTGGTAGGACACATAGACAAAGTTCTTCTAAAGGGAACGCATATAGGCACATTTGTTGGAGCAATGTTAGACCCAATGGCCATCTCTTGAAGCTGAATATACAGCTTATCCCTAAATAAAAAATAATTACATGTTAGAACTATTTCAAGTAATCACACCTGAAATATATGACACTCTTTAGATTACGTAGATGTAGCCAAGATACTTTTGACCACATATATGCCTCTACCATGTTAAATAGAGGTGTACAAACTCGCTACATCAAACGAGACCAGTATGAGGTCCTCAGCTCTGGGTAATGATACAGAATTAATCTTAGCCAAAAAATCACAGGTATCTCGAATGTATGATGAGACAGACATTGCATATTTCCTTAATATTTTATTTAGAAAAATGGCCCCCAGAGCCTGAAACTATTGGGCGGTCAGGGGGTTTTGTTAATGATTTTTGGATTTTTGGCAATATATACAGAACCCGGAGTTCCTTATATCTTAATCAATTATTCCCCCTCTGGCTGCCTCACTTATTAATGTATTAAGTTTCTTCTCTGTGGCGAACATAGGATCCATCCCCACCTGTATATACACATTAGAATCTGATAACTGTCTTTCAATTTCCTGGATATACAAGGACTTGTCCAGGACGACAAGTGCTCCGCCCCTATTGGTCGGTTTGATAAACAGATTGTCGTCATGGACAAGTTCCTCCAATTTGGATGCCTTTCAACCTTAATTCCTCAATGTCATGCTTACAAGCCGTGATAAATGTCTCAATAGCTGGATCATCAACATCAGGGTTAAATTTACTCTTATTGGAGAGTTCTGGATCTTGAATCACAGCAGATCTTGTTCAGTCTCCATGTTCGTGGGTGCCAAACTTGCTAAATTCGGTACTGAGACAGGTTTCCTCACCACTAGTCATTTCACTGGATTTTAACCTTAGATTGTGCATCAAGAGGAAGTAAAATATCAATGAGGTGGATGCCAAGTGACACATATAGGAATCTTAGGACTCCTTATATTGCAATTACAATAATAAATAATAATAATAAATAAGAAATGTCCTAGGTCAAACATTTAGTTTCTGCAACTTTTTTTTTTTTTTTTTCTAAAATGGTACCCAGGCACAACTGATGTGCGGTACCCAGGCACACTATGGGCGTTGAAGGTAGTAGACCACCCATTCGTGTGATAATTACGGATTTCAAAAACATTTATCACCTATCCTAGATATAGTTGATAACTTGGACTAAGTTGACACTAAAGGCTGTGATTTTTTGACGCATACTAAAATGCATACTGATTCATACTAATATTTTTGTTTTAGAATTTGCCAGTTTATCATACTTATGTTCCAATAGAAAATATGGATTTTCATTATCTGTACCATGTATTAATGCAGCACAGAACTTTGCTTATGCCTGATACAGAGTACTTAAATACCAAATACGACTTAAATGGTTATAGTAAAATGTATTTAACATTTCAGATATTGACTGCATGACTTATTTTATAGAAGTTACACATTGCTAATGCTTATGGAATCCAAATAGATATTTAGCACATTTTAATGATTTAGCAAAAACTTTTATAGTCTAAAATCAATGATATTGATTGTCATTAAAGCAGCGAGCTAAAAACAATGAAGTGGTTTCTAATTTTCAGGCTCCTGGTGGACTCGGCTCTATCTCTTCCTCTTCCTAGTTAAGGGTATCATTAAATGGTAAAAGCAAATAGCATATTGAGAGCCCAAGTGTTTTATTAATTCATCACCAGAATTATCTTAGTGCATTAATATTAATAGCATTAAATTGGTTTCCATTTAGGAAGTGAAATAAATATGCGTAAGTAAAAGCCTATATAGCTGATGAATCCCTGGAAACAGGCAACACAAAAATAGATTTGATAACTTTTGTGAGGCTAGGGGCACCTTCTGGATAACGTTTCATGTACAGAAAAGATTGCTTAATCTTTACTATTTAAAAAGGAATACAGGACAAGTTGTTTATACCATTTAATCCATTTATTATCAGTGTATAATTACATACATTCATCCATATATATATACACATTTATATATAGATTTAGTTTATCTACAGTACAACCTGCTGAACCAAATCTAAAGTTCATGGTGACAATAAATAGACATCAGTAATGTGCAGACCCATTAAATGTGCAGACCCTGTAAATGATGCTGGCAAAGCTGCCAGAGGCATTAAAATCTGGGCAGCGCGTGGGTGCTTCCATCTTGGATACGATTGCCACCCCTCGTGATGTCATCGAGGGCGGAAATAGACTGCCATGACTTACGACCCGAGGCTGTATGAATTTAACCCTTTAATTACAATTTTACAAATTACAAATTGCACATTACAATGTGAAAATTTGTAATTTGTAAAAGTTATTTCATAACTGATTTAATGAGCCATTTGCAGTTTCACTGTAAAGAATAGTACAATGAATGAGGAAGACAATCGCCATATACTGGAAAATATACTGCCATATACTGAAAATTCCCATGCTATGGCAGGATATGGTAGGATCAATCAGACAACCTATCTAGGGTTTTTTTTTTACTATTTAAAAAATAAAAAAAAAAACTTGAGTATAAGCAGAGGCCCCTAATTTTACCACCAAAAACTGGGGAAACCCATTGACTCGAGTATAAGGGTGGGAAATGCATGCCCAGTATATAGCCAGCAAGCCCCTAGTAGTATATAGCCAGCTCCCTTTAGTATATAGCCAGTCTTTTCTGTCTTCTCCTCCTGTAGTATATAAACAGCCAACCCCCAGTAGTATAGAGCCAGTCCCGCTTTAGTATATAGCCAGCCCCCTTTAGTATACAGCCATCCCTTCAGTAGTATACAAGCAGCCACCTTTATTAGCCAGCTAGTTCTTTATTAGCCAGCCAGCCCCCTTTAGTAACCAGCCCCCTTTATTAGCCATCCTGCAGGGGCGTAACTTGAGGGGGTGCAGAGGGTGTGGTCGCAACTGGGCCCAAGAGGCTTTGGGGCCCATAATGTGTCACTTTCCCATATGAGAAGACTAGTTCTATAAGACATACCTTATAGTCGGGGCCCTGGCACAGACTTTGCACTGGGGCCCAACAGCTTCAAGTTATGCTACTGCCATCCAGCCCCCTCTGCCATCCAGCTCCCAGTTTGCCCAGCACTTTAAAAAATAAATTTACATACTCACCTTTGCATGGTCCCGATGTTTGGCGTGGCTCCCCGATGCTCGGCGTGGCTCCTCTTCTGTCTTCTCCCCCTGTAGTATATGGACAGCCAACACCCAGTAGTATATAGCCAGCCCCCTTTAGTATATAGACAGCACCCTTTAGTATACAGCCATCCCCCTGTAGTATACAGCCAGCCACCTTTATTAGCCAGCCCCCTTTATTAGACAGCCAGCCCCCAGTTTGCCCAGTACTTTAAAAAAATAAACTTACATACTCACCTTCACGTAGTCCCGATGTTTGGCGAGGCTCCCCAATCCTTGGGGAAGCTCCTCTTCTGTCTTCTCAGTGATGCTCCGGTCCCTGCGCTGTCTGCTGTAACAGGCCGTAGAGCTACAGCCATGCGCTCTGCCAGTTGGCGACACTATGATGTGGTTGCTGATGAGGTCAAATGTGCCGGCTGGCAGAGATGCTGTTACAGCACACAGAAGACTGTCTTCTGTCACAACAAACAGAAGACAGAAGAGGAGTCTCAGGGACCGGCGCATCACGGAAAAGACAGAAGAGGAGCTGCGCCGAGCATCGGCTGAAAAACTCGGCTTATACACGAGTATATACGGTAATTCAAATCTAAGTTCTAAGGCCCTTTCCTTAGAACTGATATAAATAAAAATAAACTGTAAAAATCATAAACATGTTAGGTAATGCCGCTTCCCAAAATGTTAAATCTACCAAAATATAATAACAATTATTCCCCGTGTTTAACACCTTAATGGCAAATAGTGCCCAAAATCGAAAATACCACTTTATTGTAATTTTGATTAAAAGATAAAAAAATCTATAAAAAGTGATCAAAAGGCTATACAGTGTTAAAAATGGTAGGATTGAAAACATCTAAATATGACACCACCCACAGTGCTGTACACAGATTTTTAAAGGTGAGGAGTAAAAAATTGAAACACATAAACAAAAAAGGGCCTCAGCTGGAAGGGGATAAGGGTCTGGTTTGGGTCCACTCAAAAACTTATCTACATACAGGGCAGTGGAGGGGTGAGCTTAACCCGGACATGAACTGTAGTTTGGGGTCAGTTTCAGGGGGCCCAAACCTGCAAAGTGCAGTACAAACCCAAACTTTGCGTTTCAGGTCGACTGAAAACTAATCAACATGTAGTTGAAAGCAAAACTTAACAACCCAGGAAGCAATACATGATGTGCAAAAGCTGAGGCAGCACTGTAAACATCACATTGTCCTTATAAGTAGGGGTGGGTGCATGTAAGCTTGTTAATGCTGGTTCTAAGGATCCAAAAACAACAATAATTGATGAAAAGAAAGGCAGCAGTGATCCAAGAGAAGGTGAAGTGAGGAGTAGGTTTATTCAACCAGCATAATAGGAACATTGCTGTTATGCTGGGTAAATAAACCTAATCCTCAATTCACTTTCTCTTGGAGTGCTGCTGTCTTTCTTTTGATCACATGAAGTGCAGCAATCTGCAGCTAGCCTACCCTGCCCTTTGGCAGCAAGCCAGCTCTGTGGTGCCATGGCCACTTTAAAACTTTGATCCTGCACAATATTCACCATTTGCTTGCTGCATGAGTGTAGGGAAAGAGTTGAATCACTGTGAGCAGGGAAAGAGAAGGCTATAGGGATAGTGCATGAATAGAAGTCTATAGCTGTGAGAGGAAGAGCAGACGAGCAGAGCCATTCTCTTGAAGTATATTTTTGGACATAAGTAGACTAGATTGTTTTGGGGGACAATAAACCCTGTTCATTGCTACTGTTACCATCCACCATTTTGGGGGTCGACATACTACTGCTGCTGGTGAATGTTTTGGCCTGGATTTGCTTGATATACCTGGCAGATGAGTCTGTTTAATTATTTTTTTTTTTTTTTAACATTGCACAAATTCATCTACAACCTCTTCTAAACTTCTTGTTATGCTTGCTAGGGAGTGCAGTTTTCTTATGCACCACTGAAAAACTCTGTTGTGGTGACCTTTGCTGGACAAGTGGAAAAGTTGCATATTTTTGTGCAAAGCTGCAAATCTGTCAAAAAGTTGCAGATATGAGAAAAAAAGTAATTGCCGTATATACTCGTGTATAAGCTGAGTTTGGGCCAACTTGGACATTTGGGCCTGTTTTCTGTTATGGGGTTCTCTACCGGGAATAACTGTTCTTATATACTTATATAATAGAATTTTCAGATGTGGCAGTAACTAATATATTGTGATTTATCTTACTTGTTTCCACTTTTTCTATAATTACCTTTTATTAAAGGACACCTGTCACCACATTGTTCACTAATACAGATAGTGGCAGGTCCCATAGATCCCTATTAACTAAATGACACCCTTCTTTAAGCTAAAATTGTTTCCATTACATACCCATAAAATCAACTTTGTAATCTTGCCTTGCATATAGCCAGATCTAAAGCCAGTCAAGGGCATGGCCTCCACGGACTAAATCCAGTAACTACTCCCCATATCCTATCTCTGCTCAGCATTTATGTCATGTAAAGGTGATATCATTTAAAATCCTGTTAATTTTACAAACTGTACCCCATGCATGTTTCTGATCACAAGAAATCACAGCATGCCTCTATGGGGGCATGGGGAAGAGTAGAAGTCCATGGAGGCATTCCGGGATTTCATGTGCATGGGGTACAATTTTCAAAAGTAAAAGGACCTTAAATGATATTACCTTGTTTACATGACATGAATGCTGAGAAGACATGTGACATGGGGAGTCGAGAAGTCAATTGAGCAGGACAAACCCAGGGACCTTCATGAGGACCCCAGCTCTACTGCTGCAAGGATAGATCTAATGGGTTAACAGCCTTGAATGGAACTCATTTAGATCCAGACTGTTAGAGAAGGTTCCCAGCTGTCATAAGACAACTGAGAAACTAGGCTAGGCCAATGGCAAAATCCAACAGCCTAGCCTAAGTCCCCTTAGTGACCGATGTAGAAACCCACATTGGTGGTCACTAAGTGTTAATTATTTATTGCTTTACTTTTTCAGGCTATCATTCCTTCTTTTATTTTACTTACATCCTTAAATAGTAGCCAACATATGTACCTCTGGATTTCAGCATTGTAATGAGGCTCTTTCTCAAAATATCTATTTTCGGTAGTCAGTGGAAAGATGTGTATACCAATACTATCAATTTAGTGTCTTGTCCTATTCTTCTTATAATAGCTCCTCATGCCTACAAGCTAAAATATAAGCCACCATGGACATTTGACTATTTATTTGCTGTTCCACAATGGCTTAATCAAGTTCACTTAAAGTTCATATCAAATCTAAATTTGTCATTCTAGACTGCAACCTTAAATTAGAAGACAATGGGAATAGAAGGAAATAGCTGTAAGGTTACTGTAATGTTTTTAAGTAGTGGCAATAAATTGCATGGACGTTTTTATGGAGTATTTTAACCCCTGGCCTCTGTGGGTAAAAAAATCAATAAGATATTAAGAAAATCAAGAATTAATGCTTCCTTTACTGTACAAAGATATAATTCTTACAGGGTGTACAGCAGCGAAACCACATCCAACACAAAGCACAATGTAATATAGCCATATTTCTGATAGTGAATCATTTTATTGTCCAGACTACTAACAAAGTTTAATGGAAAGCAAACTATAAATGGGTGTATTTTCGTAATTTTTTTATTATTATCAAAAATGCTTATTTTCTTTAAAGGAGTTTTACCGCTGTGGATCAATGACATGCAAGGAAATATCTTCTAACATACTGTATACTACTATCGTAATGTAAGGTTGTCTTATCAGGACACCCTTGCTTCTTTTATACAAGGACGATGGGTGCATATAAACATAAGCTACTTCACAAGCCAAAGAAAGTGAGCACATAGCATGGGTGCAAAGTAGTCCTACAATATAGTCACATCAACAACAAGAAGGACACAATAGCACTCCGCACACATAATAAACTTAAGTCACATATGAATCGCTTTTATTAATTCATCAAAAAATACATCAAAATACATATATATGCAATTAACCCCTTAACAACCAGGCCCTTTTTAGTTTTAGCGTTTTCATTTTTCACTCCCCACCTTCAAAAATCCATAACTTTTTTATTTTTTATTTAGAGAACTGTGTGAGGGCTTGTTTTCTGGTAGCAAATTGCACTTCATAGTGACAGTATTTAATATTCCATGCCATGTACCGGGAAGTGGGACAAAAAATTCCAAATGCAGTGAAATTGGTGAGAAAATGCACTTGTTCCATTTTCTTGTGGGCTTCGATTTTACGGCTTTCAATGTGGGCCCTAAATGACATGTCTACTTTGGGTGGGTATGATCACTAAGATACCAAAATTATATAGGTTTTATAATGGTTTCATACAATTACAAAAAATAAAACTTTCTGTACAGAAAAAAAATCTGGTGGTTCATTTGTGGGTGGTGTCATTTTTTGCCATTTTAAGAAATGTACATCCTTTTGATAACTTTTTATTGAATTTTTTATATTTTTCAAAATGACAAAAAAGTGGTATTTTCAATATTTTGATTGATCGATTTTGGGACACTGTGATATCTAACATGTTTATAATTTTTACTGTTTATTAAAAGTTATATCATTTTTATGGAAAGGGAGTGATTAGAATTTTTTGGGATTTTTTTATTTCATTATTTTAAACTTTTAGGTTTTTTTTACAATTTTTTAGACCACTTAGGGTGCTTTACCCCTAGGTTGTCTGAGTGATCCTACCATATACTGTCATATTGTCATATACTGTCATATACTGTCCCTTTTATGGAAAGGGAGTGATTTGAATTTTTTGGGATTTTTTTATTTCATTATTTTAAACTTTTAGGTTTTTTTTACAATTTTTTAGACCACTTAGGGTGCTTTACCCCTAGGTTGTCTGAGTGATCCTACCATATACTGCCATATTTGTACATTGTGTTAAATAATGAGTTTAATCGCCATATTCTTCCATACTGTAGTAGTGCTCATTTATCACAATGTGCAAATCGAGTTAAAATAAGACAGCCTCTGGTCTTTGACCCAAGGATCCAATGCATACAAGATGAGTACATTAGATGTATAAATACAGAGCGTTTTTGGATTTGGCGCTAGTATGCAAGGCTGGTATATAATGAGTGTGGTGTTTGGGGGAGTCGCTGGTACTAATAGATGGTGGCCTGCACCCAATCTATAATATGAGTCACCTAAAAAAAGGAGCCACTAAAAACCAATAAAACAATATGGTACCTGCGCCACCAATAATTGAGATATATGGACTATATTTACAAGTGCACAGAATAGCGCAGCGTTGGTATCCTCAATACATACTTTTATACTGGACTGAACGGTCTCGAACTAGATATGTCTAAGACAATAGTTACAGAGGTAGTCAGGCATAGGTGGTACTTAAGTATCTTTCTGTATGATAAATGTTGGTACCTGTATCACATGCTGCAGGTTCTTTTACGGGCTGATTCCGGGGGAAGAAGTTCCGTTACACTTGTATTCAGGAATCCGTCAGGGTGCTGTTTCTTGTAAGTAATCCGCTGGGCGTTTTAGCAATAGGCTAACAACTCAATATAGAGGTCCCAATTATAACTCAATACACTCAAGACCGGGAAATCTTCAGAAATATTGTAGCTCGCCACTGGAATATTCTGTCTCAGGACAAAATAATAGGCCAATACCTGTCAAAAAAAAGTTAATCTTCAAAAAAGCAAAGAACATTGGAGGTCTAGTAGCTCCGACTATCAAGGAGCCTCGAAAGTCCCAAACACAGTCCCAAAAAAACTTTCTACAAAGCAATAGCTTTTTCCCATGCACACAATGTCCAGCATGCAGAATCACCAAAAATAAAAAGCTAATTAGAACATTTGGACCCAATGAATGTAAAGAAAAGTATAAAATCAAAAGCCAATTGACTTGCCAATCGAAAGGGGTTATATACTGCATTATGTGCCCGTGCAAGAAACTATATATCGGCCGGACAAAACGGATGCTAAAAGATGGCATCAATGAACACCGACGTAATATTGAAAAACAAGTGGAAGAACATCCCCTATCGGACCACTACAAAAAATACCATCAAGGACATTTTGAAAAATCTCAATTCTTTGCAATAGAAAAAGTATCTCGAAGTTGGAGAGGAGGAAATTATATTTCCCACATGTCACGCTCGGAGAGCAAATTGATTTTTTTGCTTAATACTTTGGTCCCCAGTGGACTTAATAAAGAAATAGAATTGTTCACATTCATGTAAACATTGAATACCACAATTATGGTCTAAGTTTGGACTGTACTATGCCATATATAATTCCTCACTTTTAAGATTATTTTTATTAAACAAACAAATAAAAAAGTTTTTTAGCTTATCACTAAATGTTAATTACATACACATCTTTATATTTTTATTAAATAAAAAATAAAATCTTTTAGCTTAACATTAAATACTGATATATATTTACCTGTGGCCCCACGGCTGCAACTAGATAAGAGTATATAACATGCTGCCCACACAGTGACAATCCGCCCTGACGAAGGAGACAGTATCAGTCTTCGAAACGCGTCGGAGGAATTTTGTCCCTCTGGACCTACCGTAGCCTGGTGACGTCACCGTACGGAATCCACCAGAACTGTGATCGGAGTGTGTAGCTACCGGCCGGAGCTCCACTCCTCGTGCAGTAGACGTTGTTTAGCCTCTTGCTAAAACGCCCAGCGGATTACTTACAAGAAACGGCACCCTGACGGATTCCTGAATACAAGTGTAATGGAACTTCTTCCCCCGGAATCAGCCCGGAAAAGAACCTGCAGCATGTGATACAGGTACCAACATTTATCATACAGAAAGATACTTAAGTACCACCTATGCCTGACTACCTCTGTAACTATTGTCTTAGACATATCTAGTTCAAGACCGTTCAGTCCGATATAATAGTATGTATTGAGGATACCAACGCTGCGCTATTCTGTGCACTTGTAAATATAGTCCATATATCTCAATTATTGGTGGCGCAGGTACCATATTGTTTTATAGATGTATAAATACATTACATAGACAACAAAATGCCTACAGAGGACACGTCTGTGATTGTTCAGGGTCTGTAAGCTGCTTGATTGGCTGATCAGCTGTTAATCAAGCAGCTTGGCATAATATCATTAAACACGGACCTAGATCCCCAACAGAAGCGCCTGTTAGATTGTTATGTCTGTAGAACCCGTTTTTGACCCACGCTCTGTGTATATTATTATCTCGTGATTCACAATCTGTGACCCACAATCTCTGACTGTTCATATAAGATTGCACCTGACACATTATTATATATTAGAGATGAATTGTGATGTAAGCTATAGAATTATGCAATATATATATATATATATATATATATATATATATATATATATATGTTATGGGATATCTTATGCAATTTATTTTGTTTTCAGCTTGTCAAAGGTGTTGTTGTACGCTGGAATGTTGTTGCACTTGAAATAAACTTCACCTGAACTTTTTACTGATGTTTGGAGTGCTGCCTGACTTTCAAGAGGCCAGGACCTGAGGGCACTGCACCCCTGAAGATCAGAAGCTTGGACAATGTGATACCTTAGATTTTATTTTTTATCTTTCTTGTATTGTAGAAAAAAAAGCAGCACACAAGACAAAAAAAATAATCAGCTTGTGACAGCCTTTTTCAAGCACACATGAAAATGGCTGTCACATGCCAAAACATTGCATGTGATAAAGACCACAGTTTCTTTCAACATTTTTTTTTGTCAGTATTGGGGCTATTTTTCTACTTTTGGAAGGACTTGTAGCCCATCCCTATGGTATGGTTTCATATTATATAAGGTTGGAAAAAGATGTTAGTCCAAGCTTTAAGAATTAAACAAATGTTTTCCCCATAACCAGTGATATATTTCCACTGAATAAAGGCATCCAGTCCTCTCTTGAACATGTGCAAAGAATCTGCCATAACCACCTTTCCCTGTCGACAGGCCCTTGATCTAAAATGATATTTGGAAAGATCCTGGTACTGCCCGTTCATGTATTTGTACATTGTAATGAGGTCTCTCCTCAGTCGTATTTTTTCTAAGATGAATAACCTCAAATTTAGTAATCTATGACTGTTTTCTACTCACCCATTCCCCTAATAAGCTTTCTCTGCACCCATTCCAGTTCTTCAATGTCCTTTATATACACTGGTGCCCAACACAACACAATTTATCAAAAGTAGTGCAATTTACCTGTGTGTGCAGACTGAGCCAGGTTGATCAAAATTGGTGCACATTATTAATATGGTGCAAACTTCATTTCACAAGTGTGCACCAATTTAACATAGAGCATGCAAGAGAATTTTGTTGAGTTGCAGTAATACAGTCGCAGTTGAGTTTGTACCGGAACACCCCTTTATGTGCAGAAGTTTGTGGTGCAGTGGACACAATGCAGCTGATGTAAACGCTTTACTAAATGTGTGCCAATATTTGATGTGGTATCTGTGGTTCTCTATTCATATATACCCAGGGGCGCACCTGCCATGAGGCGAGTTGAGAATCTCACCTCTTGCTGGACGTTGGGACTGCATTGTACAGGCCACTAGTAAGAAGGGCAGCCAGACAGGACATACCGCGATCAAGGTTATCTTAAAGCAACATGTCCTGGCTAGGACCTGATAGCAGGAGGAGAGGGTGCCAGCTGTAGGAGCCGGGGCCCATGCTGCACAGGGGCCCAGGTTGGGCGGCGGAACAAAAATTTACTTGTGCTGTTCTCCCTGGCCCTTCTCTACCTGCTAACAGCACAGCTGCAATAGGGCTCCAACTACTGTGCTGAAGTAGAGTGACCCACCTGTGCCGGCCTGCACTCTAGTCCCACCCCCTTCACATGCATCCAAATCATTCCCTCCCACTCATGCACCTGCCCACCACCCAGCATATCCTCCTTCCCACTGGTCAGCACATCCTCCCCAGCCCAAATTGCAGCCCCACCAGTTCACTCTTGGCACCACCCCCCACACCCAGCATACCCCCTCCCTCTGATCCAAGCTCCCTCTCCCCCCACTGGAGGACATGGCCGAACCTGCACGACCATAAAAGCAAAAGAGTTAAGAAGTTAAGAAGATGGAAAGTAAGATGAGAGAAGTGAATAAATCAAAACACTGAGCTTGGAGGGCCTCCACAAAGCCCCTCAGAATCATTTACATGTAATCTTCTTTATTTAGTCCACATAAGAACAGCCGTTTATGAGCAGAAATAGAAACAAAAGCTCACTCTCTGTCGTGTTTCCGGTCAAACAGTCATAGATGTGGACTAAATAAAGAAGATTACATTTTTATTTGGAAATGTTTAAGACTGCTGGATATGATAGATTATTATTTCAAGTACTTTCCCAGGCCCATTTTTGTCAGTGCAACTGCTCTGTTATTGTCACCATGTTTCATCCCTCTACCGCTTTCTCTTTGGTGTTAAGGTCTTCAAATCTATCTTCAATTAGGTTTCTGTTCAGCCCAAAGTCTGGTTCTCATACCTAATTATGTTGCGAAATTCAAATTTTGAGTAGGGCAGTCCTTCTCTAGTGTCATTGACTCATTAGCGGACTTCACACAGCAATGACACACAGTTCGCAAACATGGGCTTGTAATACACAAGTTCTTGTGGCGTTTGTTGCTTTCCTCTCAAACACCGGAGAGTTAAAGTTTAAACTTGATAAGTCTTTATTTATCCTTACTTCCTATGATATTATAAAAGGTAGAGCTTTTTTTCAAACAGACTGTATTATAATCCTTAATGTTCTTTTGTAAAGGACAGCACAGCACAATCAGCCATATGGTACATACTGGAATATATACATATATAGAGTCAGCAGTTATGCTGTTAGAGTAACTGCTTGTAATGGATTGAACCAGAAATTGATGTGAGAATACATGGATAGTGTATATATTAGCATTCATTTCCTTCCAAACATTTGAATGTAAACTACAGAGTTTATACAGCAAAACTGCACAGTTCTAATCCCTTAAGAACCTTATTACATGCTTTGAGTGGACAGACTATGGCCCAGATTTATTAAAGTGTTTGGACCAGATTTCTGTCTGTCTTTGTACTGAAAACAGCATGCAAACTTCTTGCACATGTACACTGTATTTTCAAAATGTCAAAATTTTAGGAAGCCTAATGAAAGCACCTTTCATATCTGCATATCTATTCCAAAAGGAACAGATTCCCAACTCAATGCTTTTTCAATGTCTTTGCATCTCGTCGTCGGGTGTACAGAGCTAGTTTAGCTGAGTGAGCGAAAAGAGGCAATATTTTCCTTATCTCATACTAGAAAATGTATTTACATATTTACCAGAATTCCACAGTAGAGTGTATATGGCTATAAGTCTACACATGCCTGCAAAGCAGCCTTTAATGGCAAAGTCTCCATAGGGAAATTTTTGACCCTAGTAAAAAGCCTCTCACTCAGCGAAATCATTTCCCAATACTCTACTGATAAAATGTAAAGACATTGAAACTGTCTAGTGTGTGCAATCTATTCTTTTTGGAATATATATAATTGTTTCGCTTTAATCCTGCACCTTGTCATTAGGCTTCCTAAAAGTCATGCTTAATGGTAAGAGGGCTTCCTTATATATACTGGTTTGGCTGGTATTACTGGTATTCTTGCATTATGTTATTGGGCTTGATGTTAAGGGGCAACCAAAGTAGGCAATATTTTCCTGGGAAACGTATTTGCAAATTTCAAAGAATCCCCCAGTGAAGCGTCAATGGCTATACGTCTCCACACACCTACAAGGTGGCTTTAATTGCCAAGGTCTCCATAATGAGAGCATTTCCTCTAAAAAACCCAATAAGGCACTTTTCACACAGGGATTTTGGGAACGTATAACTGGTGCCTACGGAGTCAGTTGATGGTGACCACAGTGTGGCACTATACAGTGCCATGCACAAGGAAAAGATAGAGCATGTTCTATCTTTCCCTTTGTTTACAGCTTGGCACTGTGCTTTCACTCACCCCTTCTCCTCTCCAGCGTGTTGTCGGGCAAGCATACATAAGTGTGAGAGTAGCCTTAGGGTTAAATCTTTGGATTTTTATTGGCTATTTTTCTGCTGCAAATCTGGGCTGTGAATAAAACATCAAAAATATAAGTATCCAACAAAATCAAGGCATGAAATATATTTTCATAACTTAAATAAAATGATGCCAATAAACAAAAATTGATAGGAAAGTTGACTTGACTATAACATGTGAAAAAAACATACAAATGTCTATTTGTCTATTGTCTATTTGTCTATTGTCTATTTGTCTATTGGAAAAATAAAAGCAAGGCTATAATTGACACTACCATGTACATATTATAACATTTATTTTTTCTGTGCTTTAATATCAGCTGTGTTTTACATGATATATTAAAAGACAATTTACTGTTCTAGATTACTTGCTATATTTTGAATATCAAGGACAGTATTGTTAATATAATTTAACAATCTTTATATATAATGTGACAGTAAAGGCATACATTAAAATGAGGCTGTTATTGCTCTTTTTAGGATGTACTTTAAAATAGGTGTGCAGAGGACACTGGGAAATTGTGACATGCATAACAAAGCAGAAAAAGGAAAAATCTTGACAGTGATTGAATTCTGGTGATCTTATCAGTGAAACAACCATCACTGGCACTGGAGACTTGACGGCAAACTGTCTCTTGGCAGTGATCAGTACTCTGCATGACATCGAAGGCACGTTATGTTAACTCTGTAGCTGAAAGGAGGCTATGAACTATGATCATAGATATAGAGCCATCCGTAGACATCTATTTTTCTATTCAGCCATTAATGTCAGAGGTCTCATATCCCTCCACCATTCAGTATTTGGTAGGAGGTTAAGGGTCTGGACTTGATTAGTAGCTTCTGTGACACATCACTTTTTATCACCCACACTCTTTCTCAGTTTATGTTACATTTAGAGTTACATACTGTACAGTACTTGCACATTCTGTTTAACCATTTGAGAATAGATTTTACTGGATATTATATTCTTGCATACTTCATTTTTTTGCATGGAGTTTGGATGATTTAGCATGTATTGTATTCTTTTTGCAAGTAACGAGGGTGGAATTATTATGAATAATAGATATTCGCTCCACCTTGTCACACTAACACTTTATGCTTGCCTTTGTATTTTCCTTACCCTTGCTATGCTGAAAGCTAACATTATTGTTCCCTAGTTGTTTGCACTAGTTCACAAATAGGTGTAGGCAGCAATGCAGGGTCCATATAGTAATGTTGGTTGTCTGAAAGCTAAACAATGTTAAAAATTAATAAACAACAATGCTTTTATTTTCAGGGGCAGGATTTTGGTGCACGCTATTGGATTGTGGCGCATCGGCGCTGGCATGCACGCGGCGGAAATCGGGGGGGCGTGGCCGAACGAAAACCCGACGGATTCGGAAAAACCGGCGCATTTAAAAAAAAAAAAGTTTTGCGGAGCTTGCACTTACCTTCACTCAGCCAGGCTCGGTGTATTCCAGTGCGTTCCGGGGTCAATGGGGCAGATTTACTTACCCGGTCCATTCGCGATCCAGCGGCGCGTTCTCTGCGCTGGATTCGGATCCTAGTGAAGGTAAGTGCAAGCTCCGCGACACATTTTTTGTTTTAAATGCGGCGTTATTTCCAAATCCGTCGGGTTTTCGTTCTGCCACGCCCCCCAAATTCCATCGCGTGCATGCCAGCGCCGATGCGCCACAATCCGATTGCGTGCACCAAAATCGGCGCAAATCGGAAATATTCGGGTAACATGTTGGGAAAACGCGAATCGGGCCCTTAGTAAATGACCCCCAATTTGTTGTCGCAGAAAAAAAAATACAATAAAAAAAGCAAAGTACTTTTCTTGGCATAGTACAGTTTATTCAGTTTGTGCAATCTGATGATAATAAAACAAATGAGACAGTTTGAATTTCTTGTAGTAATAATGACAGAAGCACAGAATATAGGGATTAATAAAATATATATAATAAGTTAAATAGAATTTCTGGTATAACTGTTATTTACGGTTTTAATTTAGTGCAATGTTGCTAGCAGTGTTTTTCTGTGGTTATTCTCCAAAAATAAGTAAATAATTATTTTTATTATACAACTACTGTTAAAATTAATAGCAGTGCATTAATTCTGAAATTTTTAGGATCCACCACCACACACTATTTGCACAACGTTGCAAATGAGAGCAAAGAAAGACATAGAATGAAAAAGCAACAGAGGGAAAATCAGAGAGAGTGCATAGAACAAAGGAGCAACGGAGGCAACAGAGGAGAGGGAGAGAGATTGCATAGAACAGAGGAGCAAAATAGGGCATTTAGAAAAAGAGTACATACAACCAGGGCCAGATTATAGTGGGGCACGAGGGGTGTGCCCCGGGGCCACCACCACTTTGCCCTTAAACGGGCCCCCAGCAAATGTGGGCGATTCAGGCCCAAAGTATATTTGGGTCCGGCTCCCCTGGTGGTGCCGAACAGACTTTGTACACCCATAGACTTCAGTAGGGTGACTGTTTATTGTTATTATGGGGGTGTATATAATTATTATGATGGTTATCATAGGAGGCTGTATATAGTTATTATGGGGGTGTATATAGTTATCATAGGGGACTGTATATATTTGTTATAGGGGGCTATATATAGTTATAATAGGTGGCTATATATAGTTATTAAAGCATGGTGTATATAATTATACTGGGAGGCTGTATATAGTTATTAAAGGGGACTGTATATAACTATAGGGGAGCTGTGTATAGTTATAATATAAGTATGTATATAGTTGTTATAGGTGGGCTTAATAAAGTTATTATAGGGAGCTGTATATATTTATTATAGGGGACTTTATATAATTATTATAGGGGGGCTATGTATAGATGTCTATAATAGATGTCTTTATATAGTAATTATGCGGGTGTGTATTGTTATAATAGGAAGTCTCTATATAGTTATAATAGGGAGGTTGTATATGGTTATTATAGGGGGACTTTATATAATTATTATAGGGGGGCTGTATATAGTTATTATAGGGGAACTGAATATAGTTATTATAGGTAGGCTGTCCATGTTTATTATAGGGGGCTGGATAAAGTTATTATAGGGGGCTATATATAGCTACGGGGATTGTATATATTATAGGGGGTGGAAATAGTTATTATGGGGGGCTGGATATAGGTATTAGAGAGCCTGAATATATTATAGGGGGCTTTAAATAAAGCGGGCTGGATTTGTATTAGTTTGTATTAGGGGGCTGGATATTTTAATTACAGGGGGCTGGATATATTTATTAATAGCAACAATTGTGGGTAGGGCCCCCACCAGTTTGCACCTAGGGGTCTCGACCACCCCTAATCAGGCCCTGCATACAACAGAGGTGGAACATAGGACAGAGAGTGCATAGAACAGGTGAGCAACAAAGGGAAGAGAGAAAGAGAGAGTGCATAGAACAGAGGAGAAACAGAGTGCATACAGAGAGAGTTTATAGAGCAGCGGTGAAGTAGCGGATGACAGAGAGAGTGCATAGAATGTAGGAGCAACAGATGACAGAGAGAGACATAACCACTGATCCTGCTTCCACTGACCCTGCCCCCGACATCCAATGTGCCATGACTTTAACTCTCTCCTCTGGACTCATCTCATCTCTGCATCATTGCTGCTACAGCTGTGTGTAATGTTTTGATGTCATTATGCCGATATCACAAAGCAGCAACAAAGGAAGAAGGGAAGATGAGAGCTGCTGGGGAATGGATACAGGTGAGTATACAGTGTTTATTATTTTTTTGTTGAAACAAGGAATGGAGAAGAAAAAGGGGCAACAACATGAGGTGGGAGATAAGAGGAGATAAGAGGGGCCACAATATAAAGTGGAGATAAGATAGGGCCATAAGATTAGGGGTAGATATGAGGGAGAGCTGGAATCGATCAATATTCCCATCGAGCTGTTTAAGCCTTTATATGCTACCCTCAAACATGACCTATGCATCTATGGGATTTCCACACCCCCACCTCTCTTTCCTCACAATTGCCAGGACTGCTTTTTATAGATTTTATTGTACAAATGCCAAGCTACCACCTATAATACATTTTTTTTTCATCAGAATGATAATGGGGCTCATTTACAAAGGATCACGCTGCACACACGTTTGTCAGACTGTGTTCGCTAGGATTGTGGCGCACGTGACCCTTTTTGTGGTGCAGCTGAGCTGGCTTCCATGCAACACAAATTTGGGGGCGTGCTGTCGGAGCGTGGTATTTAACTTTTAAATTGTGTCGCAAGCCCTATGTTTAAGATGAACCACAAAAAAGATGATGAACTCTGTCGGACCTGAGCGGGGAAGCGGCACATTAATGGCGCACGATCTTAGTGAATAGCTGCACACAGCATTGAAGACGGACAATGCACCTTCAGTGAACTCCAGTGACCGGGTAAGTTATAGTGCCCACAATAGTCCACAGAGGAGATTTAACTTGGCAACACTTCTCCAGTATATATTGGCATAGAGTCCATTCACATCAATCGTAATCGCAGTTTCCACTGTTGTCCGCATTATCGGTACCTCTGAACCTGAAGCTAGATAAAGTAGCAACTTCACGGCATAGATCAGACCAGTGGTGCATCTAGGGTTTCAGCATTGAGGGGGCAAAAACATTTGAGTGTGATCCCAACCAATTGTTTATAACATTTGGGCGTAACTAGGAGAGGCTGGGCAGCATAGTATACACATACATATATGCATACACTCATACAGTATATACACACACAGTATGTTCATATCCATACATTTATACACATACAGTATATAAATATCATATACACACATAATATATACACATCAAATTTTTGAAAACATTTACCTACCCGCCCGGCCACTTTATTAGGTACACCTGTCCAACTGCTCGTTAACACTTAATTTCTAATCAGCCAATCACATGGCGGCAACTCAGTGCATTTAGGCATGTTGACATGGTCAAGACAATCTCCTGCAGTTCAAACCGAGCATCAGTATGGGGAAGAAAGGTGATTTGAGTGTCTTTGAACGTGGCATGGTTGTTGGTGCCAGAAGGGCTGGTCTGAGTATTTCAGAAACTGCTGATCTACTGGGATTTTCACGCGCAACCATCTCTAAGGTTTACAGACAATGGTCCGAAAAAGAAAAAACATCCACTGAGTGGCAATTCTGTGGGCGGAAATGCCTTGTTGATGCCAGAGGTCAGAGGAGAATGGGCAGACTGGTTCGAGCTGATAGAAAGGCAACAGTGACTCAAATCGCCAACCGTTACAACCAAGGTAGGCAGAAGAGCATCTCTGAACGCAGAGTACGTCAAACTTTGAGGCAGTAGGGCTACAGCAGCAGAAGACCACACCGGGTGCCACTCCTTTCAGCTAAGAACAGGAAACTGAGGCTACAATTTACACAAGCTCATCGAAATTGGACAGTAGAACATTGGAAAAACGTTGCCTGGTCTGATGAGTCTCGATTTCTGCTGCGACATTTGGATGGTAGGATCAGAATTTGGCGTCAACAACATGAAAGCATGGATCCATCCTGCCTTGTATCAACGGTTCAAGCTGGTGGTGGTGTCATGGTGTGGGGAATATTTTCTTGGCACCCTTGGGCATTTCTTGGGCCCCTTGGTGCCAATTGAGCATCGTTGCAGCGCCACAGCCTACCTAAGTATTGTTGCTGACCATGTCCATCCCTTTATGACCACAATGTACCCAACATCTGATGGCTACTTTCAGCAGGATAATGCGCCATGTCATAAAGCTGGAATCATCTCAGACTGGTTTCTTGAACATGACAATGAGTTCACTGTACTCAAATGGCCTCCACAGTCACCAGATCTCAATCCAATAGAGCATCTTTGGGATGTGGTGGAAGGGGAGATTCGCATCATGGATGTGCAGCCGACAAATCTGCGGCAACTGTGTGATGCCATCATGTCAATATGGACCAAAATCTCTGAGGAATGGTTCCAGCACCTTGTTGAATCTATGCCACGAAGAATTGAGGCAGTTCTGAAGGCAAAAGGGGGTCCAACCCGTTACTAGCATGGTGTACCTAATAAAGTGGCCGGTGAGTGTATATATATATATATATATATATATATATATATATATATATATATATATAAATACAAATAGCAACTGTTCACTTTCAGGTATGTAAAAGGGAAAATCCAGCAACCGGTTATATAGATGGAAATAATAGTTTCTTTAAAATTTTTGTCTAATACAAGGAAAGGTCTGATGCGTTTCGAATTTACAATAAGTTACAATAGCCTATAATGATCGCCTTATTGTAAGTTCAAAATGTGTCAGCCTTTCCTTCCATGGTACCATTATGATGTTTTTAACTAAATGAATTAATCAGAAGTTTTAAAGTATATATTATTTTCAATATACACCCAGTTGCTGTCTTTTGCTCCTTTTTGCATGCATCCATGACTGATGGCTCACCGCTTTCCGTGCACCACCATTTCTTGTATGACAGGGGAGGTGAAAACTACAATTTCAATTGACAGCAGCAGGATAAGATAAAATATAAATTTTACTTGCAATAAATAAAACTCCATAGTCCATACAAAAATTACATCATAACATTAAAAATAAAATCTTAATCAACAGCGGTACCCAAAAAGTCGCAACATATTCTGCAATAAACAAGAAGAAAAATGGATGTGTCTTACCTCTATGATGGTACATAGGGGTGTACATGTAGATGCAATGTATTGATCAGAAACGATCTGTCCCTCATAACCCCAAATATTATAGACTCCAGTCTTAATAAGGACAGTACCAGTATTGGTATTTTCTAGCTACAATCTTTATTGCGCCAATCCAAGCACATCCAAACAAAATTGCAAAAGGACATCAGTGTCAGAAATGGCAGCCCTAGCAGATCTTGCTCTCCCTAACAGCCGGGGGAGCAGACCAGCTAGTAGTAGGGTGGATGGGAGTGGAGGTAAGCCAAGGCAGCTAGTGGTTGTAGGGGACTCTATAGTCAGGAATACAGAATAATTTGTCGCCAAGACCGCCTCAACCGAATGGTTTGCCGTCTCCCTGGTGCCAGGGTTCGGCATGTGGTGGAAAGGGTGGATAAATTACTGGGAGGGGCTGGGGATGACCCAGCTGTTGTGGTCCATGTTTGTACCAATGACAGAATAGATGGTAGGTGGAGGAGCCTGAAGAATAATTTTAAACTATTAGTTTCAAAGGTAGTATTCTCCGGAATTCTACCTGTGCCATGCACTACACAGAGCAGACAGGATATATGTGCCGGTAAAATTACTTTAAATCAGATAAATAACTGTGGAAAAGTGTATGTTTACAAATGCCAGAAGTATCACAGGCAAAATGGGTGAGCTTGAGGCTCTGATATTAGAGGTGTTGGTGTAGCGGAGACATGACTCGATGCATTGAATGATTGGGGTGTAAGTATTCAAGGTTTTACACTCTTTCAGAAAGACAGGGCAAATAGGAGAGCAGGTGGTGTATGTCTGTATGTCAGAAGAGACTTAAAAGCTATTGTTAATGAGACAGTGGTCTCAGAAGAGTGTGAGAAGGCTGAAACTTTGTGGGTTGAAATTCAAAGCCAGAAGAGCTTTGAGAAAATTATTTTTGGTGTAATTTATAGACCCCCTAACATCTCAAAGGAAATAGAGGGTCACCTATATAAACAGATGAAGCGGGCTGCACAGGGGGAGACTTTAACTTTCCAAATATAAATTGGGGTTAGGGCTCTTCTTCAACTTTCTGCAGGACAATTTTATGGTGCAGCTTGTAGAAGATCCCACAAGAGGTGATGCATTGTTGGACCTTGTGATTTCTAACAATGCGGAGATTGTCCAAAATGTCAATGTCCGGGAACCCCTTGGGAACAGCGATCATACTGTAATTATTTTCCTCTTAAACTGTAAAAAGCAGAAACAGGTGGGAAAATTGAAAACTTTTAAGAGGGCTAATTTCCAGAAATTCAGGGTTGCACTAGAGGGTATAGACTGGGGTCAGATACTGTCACATGATGATACTAATGTTAAATGGGAGAAATTCAAATCTATCCTGGGTCATTATACTTCTAAATTTATTCCAATAGTTAACAAGTATAGACGGGCGAGATTACACCCCGCATGGCTTACAGCTACAGTTAAAAGAGCAATTAATGAGAAAATGAGGGCATTCAAAAAATATAAATCTGATGGGTCACCTGAGGCTTTCAATACTTACAAAAAACTTACCAAAATCTGTACAAAGGAAATCAAATCAGCCAAAAATACAAATCCCAAGAAATGTTGGTGCCAATATATAAAAAGGGCTCTAGAACTTTGCCAGGCAATTACAGGCCTGTAAGCTTAACTCCATTGTGGAGAAAATATTGAAAGGGTTAGTAAAAGACTATATACCGGAGTAAATTACATCAAATGGTATAATAAGTGATAGCCAGCATGGGTTTACTAAGAATAGAAGTTGTCAAACTAACCTGATCTGCTTCTAAGAAGAGGTGAGCAGATTCCTGGATGGAGGAGCAGCTGTGGATATTGTGTTCTTGGACTTTGCAAAGGCATTTGACAATGTCCCTCATACATGCCTGATGGGTAAAATAAGGTCTATTGGTTTGCCAGAAATCATTTGCAATTCGATTAAGCACTGGCTGAAGGATCATATCCAGAAAGTTGTGGTCAATGCTTCCTACTCGGAATGGTCACCAGTTATGAGTGGTGTACCCCAGGGTTCTGTGCTTGGCCCACTACTATTTAATATATTTATTAATGATATAGAGGTAGGAATTAATAGCACTGTGTCTATTTTTGGACAACGTGAGGAGGCAGCTAAAAAGACGACGTGTGGAGGCTGCTATGGAGCCAATTAAATTTGGATAGTGCCTGTATGTGGCAGTCCAAAAAAGTTTTCAAACCAGAGGAGCAGGTAGGTGGGCCTCCAGAAAAATTAAATAGATTGAGTGCCTGTATGTGGCAGTCCAAAAAAGTTTTCAAACCAGAGGAGCAGGTAGGTGGTCCTCCAGAAAAATTAAATAGATTGAGTGCCTGTATGTGGCAGTCCAAAAAAAATTTCAAACCAGAGGAGCAGGTAGGTGGTCCTCCAGAAAAATTAAATAGATTGAGCGCCTGTATGTGGCAATCCAAAAAAGTTTTCAAACCAGAGAAGCAGGTAGGTGGTCCTCCAGAAAAATTAAATAGATTGAGTGCCTGTATGTGGCAGTCCAAAAAAGTTTTCAAACCAGAGGAGCAGGTAGGTGGCCCTCCAGAAAAATTAAATACATAGAGTACTATAGCTAGATCCAGTTGGGCCTGGCAAAAAATAGCCAGTTTCCTCTGCTTTAGTGTACAAAGAGGAGGAGAAGGAGGAAAATGAGGAGGAGGAGTGCATAAATTATTCAGGTTGAGCTTCTTTCACCTGGTGGAGAATGGAAATCCTGAGAAATCCAGGCTTTATTTATCTTGATAAGCGTCAACCTGTCAGTGCTGTCAGTCGACAGGCATGTACGCTTATCGTTGATGATGGCACCAGCTGCACTGAAAACCTGCTCAGACAACACGCTAGCGGCAGGGCAGGCAAGAACCTCCAAGGCGTACAGCGCCAGTTCGTGCCACATGTCCATCTTTGAAACCCAGTAGTTGTAGGGAGCTGTGTGATCATTTAGGACGATGGTATGGTCAGCTACAAACTACCTCACCATCTTTCTGTAAAGATCAGACCTACTCTGCCGAGACTGGGGACAGGTGACAGTGTCTTGCTGGGGTGACATAAAACTGGCAAAGGCCTTGTAAAGCGTACCCCTGCCAGTGCTGGACAAGCTGCCTACTCGCCTACTCTCCCTCGCTACTTGTCCCGCAAAAGTACGCCCTCTGCCGCTAGCGCTGTCAGAAGGGAAATACTGTTTCATCTTGTGCACCAGGGCCTGCTGGTATTCATGCATTCTCACATTCCTTTCCTCTCCAGGGATGAGAGTGGAAAGATTTTTCTTCTACCTTGGGTCCAGGAGAGTGAATACCCAGTAATCGGTGCTGGAATAAATTCTTTGAACGCGAGGGTCACGGGATAAGCAGCCTAGCATGAAATCTGCCATATGCGCCAGAGTACCAACGCGCAAGAATTCACTCCCCTCACTGGCCTGACTCTCCATTTCCTCCTCCTCCAACTCCTCTTCTTCTGCCCATACACGCTGAACAGTGAAGGACTGAACAATGGTCCCCTCTTCTGTCTCGCCAACATTCTCCTCCTCTTCCTCCTCATCCTCCTCCACCTCCACCTCCTCCGATATGCGCTGAGAAACAGACCTGAGGGTGCTTTGGCTATCAGCAAGGGAATCTTCTTCCCCCGTCTCTTGTGACGAGAGCAAAGCTTTCGACTTCATGCTGACCAGAGAGTTTTTCAAAAGGCCAAGCAGCTGGATGGTGAGGCTGATGATGGCGGCATCGCCACTGACCATCTGTGTTGACTCCTCAAAGTTACTCAGCACCTGACAGATATCACACATCCACGTCCACTCCTCATTGTAGACTTGAGGAAGCTGACTGACCTGACTACCAGTTCTGGTGGAAGTTGACATCTGGCAGTCTACAATCGCTCTGCGCTGCTGGTAAACTCTGGATAACATGGTTAATGTTGAATTCCACCTCGTGGGCACGTCGCACAACAGTTGGTAAGCGGGCAGTTGGAGGTGGCGCTGCGCTGCCCTGAGAGTGGCAGCATCTGTGCGGGACTTCCTGAAATGCGCACAGATGCGGGCACCTTCGTGAGCAAATCAGACAGATTGGGGTATGTCTTGAGGAACTGCTGAACTATGAGATTTAACACATGGGCCAGGCATGGCACATGTGTCAGTCTGCCGAGTTGCAGAGCCGCCACAAAGTTACGGCCGTTGTCACACACAACCATGCCTGGCTTCAGGTTCAGCGGTGCCAGCCACAGATCAGTCTGCGCCGTGATGCCCTGTAGTAGCTCTTCGGCGGTGTGCCTTTTATCGCCTATGCTCAGCCTAGAGCTACTGACTGATAGTGCCATGCCCACGGATGGTAATTCGGAGGAGGAGGTGGAGGAGGGGTGGGAGGAGGAGGAGGCATAGTAGGCCTGAGAGACCTGGACCGAGGTAGGCCCTGCAATCCTCGGCGTCAGCAGTATATGACCAGCCCGAGGGTCAGACTCGGTCCCAGCCTCCACCAAGTTAACCCAATGTGCCTTCAGCGATATATAGTGGCCCTGCCCGGCAGCACTCGTCCACGTGTCCGTGGTCAGGTGGACCTTGTCAGAAACGGTGTTGGTAAGGGCACGGATGATGTTGTCTGACACGTGCTTGTGCAGGGCTGGGACGGCACATCAGGAAAAGTAGTGGCGGCTGGAAACCGAATACCGAGGGGTCGGCCGCCGCCATGAGGTTTCGAAAGGCCTCGGTCTCTACCAGCCTATAGGGCAGCATCTCCAGGCTAAGCATATATGGAGAGAAGGATGTAATGAGGGGCACTACACAGTGATTTTCACAGAGATCCATTCATCAATGTTTTAGCATATGCAATGCTGCTTGAAGATGTCAGCCATTTGTAGAAATAAGTGTGGTGCTCTAGCTCGAATAACAAGTCCAAAGAGGTAAAAACTGTAGTACAAGATAGAAAGAAAAAATAGAGCTGGCACTCACCAATAAAAATCAATTCTTTATTCCGGCACTTTAAAATACATCGTTGCGGGAGGGAGCACGACTGCGGGAGACTGACCACGGGCGACGGTCCGTTTCGCGCTGTATCAGCGCTTAATCCTGCCTGGTTTGCCGGCATCCGCACCTGCACTTTAATTGCAGGCGCCGGAACTTGTGTCATAGCAACCCATAAACATCATTTGTAAGTGGTTAGCAAAAAAAGAAAAAAAAAAAAGAAAAAAAAGAGAGGGGAGGGGGAAGTGTAACAAGGAATACAGTGTCCGCTGTACGGCCAGACTCAAGAAAAGAATAAAAGAGTCATGACTGTACTTCGGAGGTGAGTATATTACATAGGATTACAATTAGAGATGAGCGAGCACTAAAATGCTCGAGTGCTCGTTATTCGAGACGAACTTTTCCAGATGCTCGAGTGCTCGTCTCGAATAACGAGCCCCATTGAAGTCAATGGGAGACTCGAGCATTTTTCAAAGGGACCATGGTTCGGGAATAAAATGTGTTAATTAATTGAAAAAGAATGTCTTCTGATAAGTTAGCAGATGTATGCAAACATCTGCAATCTATTCTTCACTGTTCCGCGCGTATATTATCTCCCGACAAGTTAGCAGATGTGAAGAACAGTGAAGAATAGGATCATTTAAGTGAAAAACACAGTGAAGAATAGATTGCAGATGTTCGGCATATCTGCTTACTTGTCGGGAGATACGCTGTCTCCATGCCCCGCTGTCTCCGTGCCCCGTTGTCTCCGTGCCCCGCTGTCTCCGTGCCCCGCTGTCTCCGTGCCCCGATGTCTCCGTGCCCCGATGTCTCCGTGCCCCGCTGTCTCCGTGCCCCGCTGTCTCCGTGCCCCGATGTCTCCGTGCCCCGCTGTCTCCGTGCCCCGCTGTCTCCGTGCCCCGATGTCTCCGTGCCCCGATGTCTCCGTGCCCCGATGTCTCCGTGCCCCGATGTCTCCGTGCCCCGATGTCTCCGTGCCCCGATGTCTCCGTGCCGCTCCGTGCCGCTCCCCGATGTCTCCGTGCCCCGATGTCTCTGTGCCGCTCCGTGCCGCTCCCCGATGTCTCCGTGCAACGATGTCTCCGTGCGGCTCCCCGCCGCTCCCCGCTGTCTCCGTGCCCCGCTGTCTCCGTGCCCCGCTGTCTCCGTGCCCCGCTGTCTCCGTGCCCCGATGTCTCCGTGCCCCGATGTCTCCGTGCCCCGATGTCTCCGTGCCGCTCCGTGCCGCTCCGTGCCGCTGCCTGATGTCTCCATGCTGCCGCTGCCCCATGTCTCCGTGCTGCCGCTGCCCCATGTCTTCGTGCTGCCGCTGCCCCATGTCTCCGTGCTGCTCCCCGGTGTCTCTGTGCTGCTCCCCGGTGTCTCTGTGCTGCTCCTCGTTGTCTCTGTCCTGCTCACCGTGTTCTGCAATGTGTTCTTCACACATATATATTGTTCTTCACATACTATTTTGTTCGCACCGTTCCGCGCGTATCTCCCGACAAGTAAGCAGATGTGCCGAACATCTGTAATCTATTCTTCACTGTGTTTTTCACTGTGTTTTTCACTTAAATGATCCTGTGGTCACTGTGTTCACTGTTTTTATTCTATTCTTCATTGTTCTTCACTGTGTTTTTTTAATTAAATGCTCGAACTCGAGCAGGAGAAATACTCGTCCGAGCAACGAGCCGTTTCGAGTACCTTAATACTCGAACGAGCATCAAGCTCGGACGAGTATACTCGCTCATCTCTAATTACAATGTGTACAGTCGAAGATTAAGGCATATCAGCCACATTTTTTCTAGGGTAAATAGAAAAGCGATGCTTAGTGTCAGAGCATTATGCAATAAGAAATATGACGTTTTACAAGAAACAAAAGACAAAAAAATCTGCACAAGGGAAGCGATGGAAGGAAGAAGGGGGAAAGGGAAATACGATCGTAGGGCAGAAATTGGCAAGAAAGGAACGGGGAGAAAAAATTGTAATAGATTATACAAAACATTGCATTATACAAATTTGAAAAATAAACACATAATTTAAAGAAAAGCTCCCATTTCGTTCTTGTCATTGAGTCCTAACGGACCTAAAGCATTGGTTTTAATTATCCAAGAGGCTTCTCGTCTGAGAAGCATTTTTTGTCTGTTACCTCCATTTGGGGGAGCTGAGACCACCTCTAAGCCAGCAAAAGAAATAACGTTGGGATTATTTGAATGAGTGTCCCTAATGTGTTCGATAAGGCGGGGGGCTCCCTCCCCGGTCTTAATTGAATTTCGATGTTCTCGAAATCTGATGAATAACCTCCTGATAGTTTTGCAAATATAGAATCTGCCACATGGGCAGAACAAAACATAAACCACGAAGGTAGTTTTACATGAAATAAAATGTTTAATTTGGTGTGTGCAGCCTCCAATGTTTAGATACTTCCCCTTTAAGAAGTAGCAGCAAAAATTGCAATTGCCGCAACAGAAATTCCCTAGAGGTATAGATTTTTCTAACCAGTGTTTCTCTCTAGTGTTTGGCAGACGACTGCGAACTATTTGGTCTTTAATGGTTTGACTGCGTCGCAATCTGCTCTGCAATCTCTTTAAGGTGGGGATCGGCCTTTAGCAGATACCAGTTATTACGAACTGCTGATCTAATTTTGGAGGCTAAAGGAGTATAATCAAATGAAAAAACAAATTTTTCTTGTTGCGTCTTCCTTCTAGATGTATTTTTTATTCATTTGGTTGGGTCTGCTGCTAGTGATTTTTCATAGGCTAAATCAAGGAGTTATTGAGGATAACCTCTTTTTAAAAATTTGCTTGTCAGGGCATCAGCCTGGGAGACAAAACCTTCAGTATCGCTATTTATATGTCTGAGGCGGAGATATTGCCCATAGGGTACCGCTTTTTTCACAAAATTTGGGTGATAACTGGTGTAATGTAAATATGTATTTACTGCAGTAGGTTTATTGAAAACAGTGGTTTTGATTGTACTATGTTCTATACTAACCAATACATCGAGAAATTCCATTTGTTTAGTGTCAATCTTTGAAGTGAAAAACATGTTCATCATATTTGCATTCAGGTACATCATAAAGAAACTGAACTCATCATCCAAACCAGACCATATGATGAACAGGTCGTCCACGTACCTATGGTAAAAACAAATCTTGCTGATATAAGGGTTGTCCACTGTGTAAATATACTTGTCCTCGAAATATGCCAGAAAAATATTTGCATATGTGCAAGCTACAGGTGTACCCATGGCAGTACCATCTATTTGTTTATACCAGGTGTTTTTGAATTTGAAGGTGTTATGTGAAAGGACAAAATCCAAAGCTTCACAGATAAAATTGATGGTAGGGGCATCTTTGCCTGTACTCTGTAAGATGCATCTAGTAGCTTCGACGCCTATCTGTTGGGGAATTCTGGTGTACAGACTTTCGACGTCGATAGTAGCTAGTTTTAGTCCATCTAACCAGGGAAATTCTCTAATGCAGCTGAGGAACTCATTTGTATCCTTCAAATATGAAGGTATATGCGAAAGTACGGGTTTTAAGAGCCATTCAAGGTATTTGGAGAGGGGCTCAGTGATGGAACCTACCCCCGCCACTATTGGGCGCCCAGGTGGGTTCGTAAGGGATTCGTGTATTTTGGGAAGGTAGTACCATTCCGGTTTTAGGGGAAAGGCAGGAATCAGTTTTTCAGCTGTTTTTTTAGATATCACGTCTCTTTCTACATTAGATCTGAGGAAAGAGCTAAGTCTGACTTTAATTCTTTCTGTAGGATCATTATCCAATTTAACATAGACATTCGTGTTTTTAAGCTGCCTCTCTGCCTCTGTGACATAGCTGTCGCGTGACAAAGCACGGCCAAAACGCAGACCAACCCCTCCGGGACAGGAACCATATAGAACTTCCCAGGTCCTATCCCTTTAGGCGGTGGACCCGAAGGGGCAGGAAAAAAAGAAGGAGTGAAAAGAAAACAAGTGTCCTGGAGACAATAACTGAAAAACCCGAAGAGATTGCTCCAATTGATAACTCCACGGTGTTAAACCTCTCTGATATTGCACTTAGTGATGACTGTTTGTCTCTCCTTTCAAAGGGTCTAGGGTTTGGGATAACCCAACAATTCAATCCTATTAATTTTGAAGTTGATTTGTTTAAAGGAATTAGAAAAATTAATCTTAAAAAATGGTTTGAGAAACAAAACATCCAGTCTGATGAGAATATTTCCAAAAAAAGTGGTGAGACTCCTGCACAGATAGGCCCCCTTGGCTTTTTCGTGCATGATCCTCCATCTTCCAGCGAGGCTGAATGTCTTTTATCGGTCCTCGAAATAGGAATCGGAGCCGAGCCCACAACTAATTTTAAGGGCGGTAATCCATCTACATTCAATCCACCGTTACAACCAGGTAGCCCCCTGGACCTATTTCAGCAAAAGGTGTTGCAAGAGATCAAAGCCCTCATTTATGAAAAAGACACAGACAATTTAACAATGGGTGGAAAAAGAGCTCTCAGGTGGTTAAAAGAAAATGATAGCATAGTCGTAAAAAAAGCCGACAAAGGAGGCTGTACAGTAATTTTGTCACGCGACAGCTATGTCACAGAGGCAGAGAGGCAGCTTAAAAACACGAATGTCTATGTTAAATTGGATAATGATCCTACAGAAAGAATTAAAGTCAGACTTAGCTCTTTCCTCAGATCTAACGTAGAAAGAGACGTGATATCTAAAAAAAACAGCTGAAAAACTGATTCCTGCCTTTCCCCTAAAACCGGAATGGTACTACCTTCCCAAAATACACAAATCCCTTACGAACCCACCTGGGCGCCCAATAGTGGCGGGGGTAGGTTCCATCACTGAGCCCCTCTCCAAATACCTTGAATGGCTCTTAAAACCCGTACTTTCGCATATACCTTCATATTTGAAGGATACAAATGAGTTCCTCAGCTGCATTAGAGAATTTCCCTGGTTAGATGGACTAAAACTAGCTACTATCGACGTCGAAAGTCTGTACACCAGAATTCCCCAACAGATAGGCGTCGAAGCTACTAGATGCATCTTACAGAGTACAGGCAAAGATGCCCCTACCATCAATTTTATCTGTGAAGCTTTGGATTTTGTCCTTTCACATAACACCTTCAAATTCAAAAACACCCGGTATAAACAAATAGATGGTACTGCCATGGGCACACCTGTAGCTTGCACATATGCAAATATTTTTCTGGCATATTTCGAGGACAAGTATATTTACACAGTGGACAACCCTTATAGCAGCAAGATTTGTTTTTACCATAGGTACGTGGACGTCGTGTTCATCATATGGTCTGGTTCGGATGATGAGTTCAGTTCCTTTATGATGTACCTGAATGCAAATATGATGAACATGTTTTTCACTTCAAAGATTGACACTAAACAAATGGAATTTCTCAATGTATTGGTTAGTATAGAACATAGTACAATCAAAACCACTGTTTTCAATAAACCTACTGCAGTAAATACATATTTACATTACACCAGTTATCACCCAAATTTTGTGAAAAAGCGGTACCCTATGGGCAATATCTCCGCCTCAGACATATAAATAGCGATACTGAAGGTTTTGTCTCCCAGGCTGCTGCCCTGACAAGCAAATTTTTAAAAAGAGGTTATCCTTAATCACTCCTTGATTTAGCCTATGAAAAAGCACTAGCAGCAGACCCAACCAAATTAATAAAAAATACTTCTAGAAGGAAGACGCAACAAGAAAAATGTGTTTTTTCATTTGATTATACTCCTTTAGCCTCCAAAATTAGATCAGCAGTTCGTAATAACTGGTATCTGCTAAAGGCCGATCCCCACCTTAAAGAGATAGCAGAGCAGGGTCCCCTTATTAACTTCCGACGCAGTCAAACCATTAAAGACCAAATAGTTCGCAGTCGTCTGCCAAACACTAGAGAGAAACACTGGTTAGAAAAATCTATACCTCTAGGGAATTTCTGCTGCGGCAATTGCAATTTTTGCTGCTACTTCTTAAAGGGGAAGTATCTAAACATTGGAGGCTGCACACACCAAATTAAACATTTTATTTCATGTAAAACTACCTTCGTGGTTTATATTCTGTTCTGCCAATGTGGCAGATTCTTTATTGGCAAAACTATCAGGAGGTTATTCATCAGATTTCGAGAACATCGAAATTCAATTAAGACCGGGGAGGGAGCCCTTATCGAACACATTAGGGACACTCATTCAAATAATCCCAGCGTTATTTCTTTTGCTGGCTTAGAGGTGGTCTCAGCTCCCCCAAATGGAGGTGACAGACAAAAAATGCTTCTCAGACGAGAAGCCTCTTGGATAATTAAAACCAATGCTTTAGGTCCGTTAGGACTCAATGACAAGAACGAAATGGGAGCTTTTCTTTAAATTATGTGTTTATTTTTCAAATTTGTATAATGCAATGTTTTGTATAATCTATTACAATTTTTTCTCCCCGTTCCTTTCTTGCCAATTTCTGTCCTACGATCGTATTTCCCTTTCCCCCTTCTTCCTTCCATCGCTTCCCTTGTGCAGATTTTTTTGTCTTTTGTTTCTTGTAAAACGTCATATTTCTTATTGCATAATGCTCTGACACTAAGCATCGCTTTTCTATTTACCCTAGAAAAAATGTGGCTGATATTCCTTAATGTTCGACTGTACACATTGTAATCCTATGTAATATACTCACCTCCGAAGTACAGTCATGACTCTTTTATTCTTTTCTTGAGTCTGGCCGTACAGCGGACACTGTATTCCTTGTTACACTTCCCCCTCCCCTCTCTTTTTTTTCTTTTTTTTTTTTCTTTTTTTGCTAACCACTTACAAATGATGTTTATGGGTTGCTATGACACAAGTTCCGGTGCCCGCAATTAAAGTGCAGGTGCGGACGCCGGCAAACCAGGCAGGATTAGGCGCTGATACAGCGCGAAACGGACCGTCGCCCGTGGTCAGTCTCCCGCAGTCGTGCTCCCTCCCGCAGCGATGTATTTTAAAGTGCCGGAATAAAGAATTGATTTTTATTGGTGAGTGCCAGCTCTATTTTCTCCAGGCTAAGCAGTTTGGAGATGTGGACGTTGAGGGCTTGGGCGTGTGTGTGGGTTGTACTATACTTCCTTTTGCGCTCCAGCATCTGGGGTATGGAGAGCTGAACGCTGGTGGATGCTGTGGAGGATCGTGGAGGCGAAGATGGGGTTTTCGCACGGGAGGTGTTAGGGCCGGGGTCCTGGGCAGGAGGCTGACTAGCAGATGACACAGGGGAAGGAGCAGTGGTGTGCCCGGCCGGAGGTGAGCAGGCTTGGAACCCCTGCTGATCCTGGTTTGGCAAAGGTTGCACACCACAGTCCGTCGGTCATGCAGTGTTTCTCTAACCTCCAGACTTCTGAAAATCTAGCCCTCACCCCGGGAGCTTGACTACGTGAAATATTTGGCACTGATGCACCAGCTCTGGCCCTGCTTCTCCGTCTGGCCCCACCACTGCCTGTTCCAACCTGTTCTGGTATAGGACTCGCCTCCGTCTCAGAAGCACTGTGTTCACCCAGCCTATCAACCCAGCTTGGGTCTGTCACCTCATCATCCTCCGATCCCTCAGTCTGCTCCCCACTCGGACTTCCTGCCCTGACAACAACTTCACCACTGTCTGACAACCGTGTCTCCTCATCGTCCGACACCTCTTTACACACTTCTTCCACTACGTCAATAATGTCATCATCACCCACAGACTGCGACCGGTGGAAAACCTGGGCATCGGAAAATTGCTCAGCAGCAACCGGACAAGTAGTTTGTGACTCTGGGAAGGGTCCAGAAAACAGTTCCTCAGAGTATGCCGGTTCAAATGCCAAATTTTCCTGGGAGGGGGCAGACTGGGGGGAAGGAGGCTGAGGTGGAGGAGCTGGAGGAGTGCTGATTTCGGTGACATGGGTGGACTGCGTGGAAGACTGACTGGTGGACAAATGGCTAGACGCATTGTCCGCAATCCACGACATCACCTGTTGCGTGTTCTTGCCTCAACAGTGCTCTACCACAAGTCCCAGTAACTTGAGACATGAACCTAGGGAGTGTAGCTCTGCGGCTTTCCCCTGCTCCCTCATCAGCAGGTGGTGTCTCACCCCGCCCAGGGCCAAGGCCTCTGACCCCTTCAGTAGTTGGGTGCCCACGTCCACGCCCTCGTCCTCTACCCCTAGCCCTTGGGTTAAACATTTTCAAAATTAAAGTGTAAAATTTTTTGTGTTTTTTGTTTTTTTTAAACAAAATGATGCTATCCTATTGCTATGCCTAGTTTCTAACCTACACTGACAGCACACAACTGTATTTTGTGCTGTGCCTGATGACTTTGAGTTAAAAAAAAAAATAAATGTATAAAAAAAATAATTCAGCAGACTGTGCCTAATTCAAATCAAACCCCTAATTAATTGTCCTACTTCGGTGTTTGAGATGTATATATGTGTCACTAAGAGCTAATCACAACGGTTGCAAGTCTCCCTGCAAATTCCTCACAATATGGTACTAGCTGCACTACTAGTGCCAGCAAGCCCAGCCACAAGAAAATCAACAAAAAATAAAAAATATAATGCTATTGTAGGCCAAAGTAAGCCGTTTGGGTTCTCCTATGGCTATTTTCTAGCCTACACTGAAAGCACACTGCTATGCCAGATGACTGAGTTATAAAAAAAAATAAACGTAAAAAAAAAATAAATCAGCAGACTGTGCCTAATTCAATCAAACTGCTAATAAATTGTCCCACTTAGGTGTTTGAGATGGATATGTGTGTCACTAAGAGCTAAACACAACGGTCGCAAGTCTCCCTGCAAATTCCTCACAATATGGTACTAGCTGCACTACTAGTGCCAGCAAGCCCAGCCACAAGCAAACAAAAAAATAAATAAAATATAACGCTATTGTAGCCCTAACAAGGGCTGTTGGGTTCTTGTAGACTCACTCCTGCCTAACAGTAAGCTAATATAACACCCTAACGCTATATCTGCAGAAGCAGCAACTCTCTCCCTAATGGCATCCAGACAGAGAATGATGCGAGCAGCGCGGGCAGGGGCTAGTCTATTCCAGGGTCACCTGATCAGGCCAGCCAACCACTGCTATCGACGTGTAAGGGTACCACGTCATGCTGGGTGGAGTGCAGAGACTCCTGGCTTGTGATTGGCTCTGTTTCTGGCCGCCAAAAATCTAAACGGCGGGAGATGCCATTTTCTCGAGCTGGCGAAATACTCGCCCGAGCAACGAGCAGTTTCGAGTACGCTAATGCTCGAACGAGCATCAAGCTCGGACGAGTGTGTTCGCTCATCTTGACTCAAGATGCCTTTTTACACCTAAATAACATTGATGGTTATGTTACACAGAATTGTTTCCCCTAAATCCCTTCCTAATGCAATCCCTTCCCTTCCTTAGTTGAACTTGATGGACAAGTGTCTTTTTTCAACCATATAAACTATGATACTATGAATTGTGTTCCAGATGAACCAGAGGAACATGAATGTGTGCAGCCTGGGAAAACAGGCCTGTCCGTTGGCCCAATCCCATGGAATGCACACCTTGCATAGGAGTTGTATCAAACAGAAATATGATGTACGGACTTCCCATCTGCCAGCAAATGGCAGTGCCAACACCGTATTGACTGTTCCAGTGGTGGCACAGCAGTTCTGCCAGATGAGAAGTCCTTGAATCATATTTCTACATAATACGTGGACCCCCTTTATGTCAAGGTGTGCAGCCCGTGCAGAATGACAATGTCTAGAGGTCTAGGCTTAGCAGGGTACATAAGGCAAATGTCCTAAATGTAATTAAATACTTATTCTGCCTGATAAGGATATTACAATTATAACTTTATTGTTTTTTAAAGGTAAAATCCAAAGCTAATATGGTAAGCTATATGGTCAAAAAAAAAATCAGGATTCTTAACATTCTGGGTAAGTGCAATGAGAGGTTAAAGGGGATGCCTCACTTTAATCAAAACTGTTTATTGGTGTCTCGGTAACACAACGCGTTTAGGAATCAGCGGCGATTCCTTTTTCAAGTGAGGAGAGACTAAAAAAATATATAGGTACAATGTGTGTCGATAAAGGACAAGAAATTAAAAATAAAAAATAAAAGCAATCCATATAAAAATGCCCATAGAGTGTCAGGGCGATGTAGATACAACATTGCATGATATCATAGCATGGTATAAACTGACAAAAAACGTACATAACAAGTATTAATAGGTAAGCCAACATAAAATTGCATAAAAAGCATCAACTAAGTTTGATACAGAGTCCAATACAATGGATTAAGCATATATTGAAATTGAGCAGAAATATAAATAAATATAGATATAAAATAAATAAATATGAATGTAAATATAACTATAGATTCAAATAAATAAATGTGAACATAGATACAACAATAGATATATCAATGAATATATAAAAAGGAATATATACAAATGACAGGATAAAAAGAATGTGGAAAGTGGAGTGTCCATGATGAATCCCAATAAAGAAGTGGGCAGATAACAAAGGAATACTTATAGCTCATGGAATTTGGTGGTCATATAGACAAAAAGTAAATGATGCAATGCAGAGAAACATGAGGCAAATAGATAAATGAGGGACTGGGGTTCTTACCTAGAAGCTCAGGTCTTAGGTTTCTTCCCAGAGCTGTAAAGGTGTGGTGGGAGTGTGGTCACTTTAAACAGACTGATGGGGGAGTGGCTAGCGCCAAAAATGGGGGTGTGGCTTACTAGATTTTTTTTTTTTTTTCTTCTTCCCCTCCTTCCCCTCCTTCCCCCTTTTCCTTTTATTCTAAAAATTACTTTCTAAGGACTCATTGAGACCATTCGGGACCAGACAATTAATTTTAAAGATCCAAAACATTTCTCTCTGGCGGAGTATATTAAGTCGTTCGCTCCCCTCAGGGATTGCTTCTACTGGGGTTATTGAAAAAGCTAGAAAGTCTTTTTGGTGATGCGTGAGAGCGTGTCTGGAAACACTATGCTTAGTGAAACCATTGGTAGTGTTGCTGCGATGGTTGTTTATACGGGTTCTTAGGTGCTGTGATGTTCGACCTATGTATTGGAGACCGCATGTGCATTCCATAAGGTAGATCACGAATTCAGAGGAACAGTTCATAAATGATTTGATGTGAAATACCTCATTTGTGGTGTTGCTTCTAAAGGTCTTGACTTTGTTTGAGATGTTGAGGCAACATTTGCAGCTGGTTTGGCCGCATCTGTAGCTCCCGGTCAATTTGGGGAATAAAGAATTTCTTGTACTTTGGGAGACTTTGCTTCGTAGTTTACTGGGGGCCAGACTGTTTTTTAGAGTTTTGGCTCTTCTGTAGATGATTCCTGGTTTTTTAGGGAGGTCATTGGACAGGAACGGGTCGTTGAGTAGGATTGGCCAATGTTTGCCGAGGATCTCGTGGATCTGGCGGTGTCCGCTATTGTAGGTGGTTATGAAGTTTACCTTCATAGACTTCTTTTCTGCCAGAGTTTCATTTGCCCTGGGTTTCAGACAGTCGGATTGTTCCAGTTGCATAGACCGTTCATAAGCTGAGTTGACAAGTGATTTCGGAAAGCCTTTGTTTAAAAACCTCTTCTTTAGGATTTGGCTTTGTTCCATGAAAGTGGTGGTTTCGGAACAGTTTTTTCTTATCCGGCGGAACTGGCTGAATGGTATGTTTTCTTTCCATTTTTTGTGGTGATTGCTTTTGAAATGTAGAAAACTGTTTGTGTCGACTTTTTTGAAAAATGTTTTTGTCGTGATCGTACCTTTATCTGCCTGGAGGTGAAGGTCGAGAAATTCTATTTCCATGGTCGAGGAACTGAGGGTAAATTTTAGACCCCAATCATTAGAGTTGATGGAAGATACAAAGGTGGGGATTAGATTTTCAGGGCCGTCCCAGATGATAAGGAGATCATCTATGTATCTCTTATAAAAGATGATGTTGTTGCGCCAATCAGGGTTGGTTTGAATAAACTGTCTCTCAAACTCACCCATATAAATATTGGCGAAACTCGGGGCAAATTTCGTCCCCATGGCTGTGCCCCGGGTTTGCTTGTAAATAGTGTTCTGAAATGTGAACACATTGTGTGTTAGGATGAATTTGATGGCTTTAAGGATAAAGATTTTCTGTTTGAGGGGCATCAGGTTGTCACGGCTGAGACACAGGTCGATCATACTATCATGGGGAATATTTGAATATAGGGCTGAGACATCTAGGGTGACCCAATGGTACGTTGGTTTCCAGATGATGTCTTTAAGAGCTATGAGTACACTTGTAGAGTCTCTAAGATATGAATCAAGTTTGACGACATATCTTTGGAGGTGAATATCCACATAATGAGATAAATTACATGAGATGGAGGAAATGCCTGAAATTATCGGTCGTCCGGGGGGATTTTGCAGATCTTTATGTACCTTTGGAAGGTGGTAGAAGATGGGAGTGTTCGGGGTTTTTACCCATATATAATCTCTCTCGGTCTTGGTGATGGGTTTGTTATTGAATGCTTCTGTGAGCAGATCCTTAAGTTCCTGTGTATGAGTTGGAAGTGGGTTTTTGGGTAGAACTTCATAGTATGTTTTATCGGATAAGATATTGAGCGCTTCTGTGATATAGACTGATCTATCTTGGATGACGATTCCGCCTCCTTTGTCGGCGTTCCTTATAACTATGTCCTGGTTGTTCATCAGGGTTTTGATGGCCTCTCTCTCGAATCTGGAGAGGTTATGTGAAAGGTGTAGATCCCGGTTGATGGATCTGAAATCATTTTCGACTAATGTCATAAAGGTCTCTATATTGCTACCTCTGTGGTGGAGTGGATAAAAGGAGGATTTAGGTTTGAGACCACTGTTTATGATTGGGGGTTCTGATGGGGTGGCATCCGTATGCTCAGACGGAAAGGGTGGTAGGGTCAGACTATTCATTGTGGCCGTAGTCAAACTTGCCGCATCTGTCCTGGTGTCCTTTTTTGGCAGATTGAAGTGGCGTGTCAGGGTTAGTTTGCGGATGAAGGACTGTAAATCAGCAAAAAGCTGGAATTCATTGAATTTAGATGTAGGGCAGTACGATAGCCCTTTATTTAGTAGACCCATTTCGTGTTTCTGAAGTGGGTAGGAGGATAAAGTGAATATTTTTACATCATTTTCTTGTTTTTCTTGGGATGTTGAAGGAGTATCAGTGGCTCCAGGGGAATGTGTTGGTGGGGTCACAGTTTCTATTTCTGTTCCTTTTGTTGGTACCGCCTCTGGTGCCTCGTCGAGGTTTTTTCTTTTTTGGCTCTTGATGGAGCCCCATTGAAAAAAACTTTGCTTCTTAGTAGTGGTTTTTGAGATAGATAGAGGTGGGGGGGCCACTTTAGCAGTTGTATGAGGTTTTGGAGCTGGTTCAATTGCGGTGGGGTCTCGATGGGGTGAGGTGGAGAGATTGATGAATGGATCCGTATTTGGGGGAGACAGAGGGGAGCTGGGATGGACTGTAAGTGTGGAATCATTGAGTGTGTGGATGGTGGTTGGGGGTGACCCAGGGGGGGAGGCGAGAGAAACTGAAGGTATAGTTGTTTTGGCAAAGGTGGTGGGCGGAAGATTGAGAGCGCAGGCATTGGGAGCTAGTTTGTTGAGTAATGACATGGTGGAGGGAGGGGTGAAATATGATGGAGTTGGTGTATATTTGGATGGAGGAGGGGTGCGAGACTGTTTGTTGGTCAGAGAGTAGGCATGGGGTGTGGTTGTGGATGGCTTGGAATGTGGAGTAAGCAGACCTTGGAGTTGTCTGTTTAAGGGAGCTGTAATGGATGTATTAATGGATGAGAGGTCAGTAGTCTTGTTTGGATGATTGGGATGATGGGTATTGTGGATGATTGGGGTGTTGTCAAAAGTCCTGATGTTTTTGGATTGATGGGTGGTGGGAATGTTATTCTTAGTGTGGCCGGTCTTGTTGGTTCTATGTTTATTTCTAGAATTGATGAAAGTTGTATGTGTACCTGGTCGGCGTGTTTGTCCATTCTTAGGTATAATGGAGATCTGAGGTTTGGATGATGTGATGGAACCCGGGTCAACTGTGGAAATGTTGTCTGGGGTAGGTTTTAGCCAGAATTTTATGTTATCTGTTTCGAAGTCAGATCTGTCCCTGTGTAATTTGTTGAGTTTTTTATCAATAGTTTCTTTTTCAAATGAGAGGACTCTACTGGTAATCATCCTGTCAAATTTCAGGAAGTCAGGGTGGTTATGGTGGTCATCAAGTAGGTTATGACAGATGTTGATATCAAAAGTGAGTTTCCGGATAACCTCTTCTCTCTTGGCACAGATGCGCTCCATGAAGCCCTGTGCACAAGTGAGAAGAAAGTCATCCCAATTCTTCATAAATGTGGGGTCATTCTTAAAACAGCCCTCATTGCGTATCCTAAGTCCCCTAGGGACAATCTGTTCTTTTAAATAGAGCCTAAGAAATAAAACATCAATGTGATGCTGTAGTTCTTCTTTTAAGAGTTTTTCTAGTCTGTAAAAAAGTTGTAGAAGGTCTTGGGAGCTGATCGATGGAGTGACCGTGTCATCAGCAATTGGACTGGTGACGGTGTGGTTTGCATGAGAGCAGTGGGCAATCAAGAGTTCCCTTTGTTGAACACGATGTCGACAGTAGTCCATCCTTAGGTCTGTGGGGTGACCGGAAGGGTATAGAAGTCTCTAGAGCTGCTGGCCACACTAGGTGTCTGGTCTTCCTTAATCCAGGTGGACACCTGGGAGTAGTGTATAGGAAAGGCGAACAGGGAGATACCAAAAAGCGCTCATAGAGTAGTAGTTTGTACAACAATGGACAAATTCAGATGGGGGAGGGAAGAATGAGGCTCACCAGATAGAGTTGTGCAAGTTCCAGGCACAACACTAGTGGAAGGCTTGAGCTGAGTACCACTCAGGTGCTGCCTGTTGACGGGATCATCAGAGCGCAGTAGCCACACCGGTCTGGATCAGATGCATGGGATGATGGGGTGATTGTCACTATGGCGCACACTGGTAGTCAAAAGTGATTCGGAGAGTACTTCATAACAAAACTGTTTATTGGTGTCTCGGTAACACAACGCGTTTCGGAATCAGCGGCGATTCCTTTTTCAAGTGAGGAGAGACTAAAAAAATATATAGGTACAATGTGTGTCGATAAAGGACAAGAAATTAAAAATAAAAAATAAAAGCAATCCATATAAAAATGCCCATAGAGTGTCAGGGCGATGTAGATACAACATTGCATGATATCATAGCATGGTATAAACTGACAAAAAACGTACATAACAAGTATTAATAGGTAAGCCAACATAAAATTGCATAAAAAGCATCAACTAAGTTTGATACAGAGTCCAATACAATGGATTAAGCATATATTGAAATTGAGCAGAAATATAAATAAATATAGATATAAAATAAATAAATATGAATGTAAATATAACTATAGATTCAAATAAATAAATGTGAATATAGATACAACAATAGATATATCAATGAATATATAAAAAGGAATATATACAAATGACAGGATAAAAAGAATGTGGAAAGTGGAGTGTCCATGATGAATCCCAATAAAGAAGTGGGCAGATAACAAAGGAATACTTATAGCTCATGGAATTTGGTGGTCATATAGACAAAAAGTAAATGATGCAATGCAGAGAAACATCTCATGTAATTTATCTCATTATGTGGATATTCACCTCCAAAGATATGTCGTCAAACTTGATTCATATCTTAGAGACTCTACAAGTGTACTCATAGCTCTTAAAGACATCATCTGGAAACCAACGTACCATTGGGTCACCCTAGATGTCTCAGCCCTATATTCAAATATTCCCCATGATAGGGGCATCAGTATGATCGACCTGTGTCTCAGCCGTGACAACCTGATGCCCCTCAAACAGAAAATCTTTATCCTTAAAGCCATCAAATTCATCCTAACACACAATGTGTTCACATTTCAGAACACTATTTACAAGCAAACCCGGGGCACAGCCATGGGGACGAAATTTGCCCCGAGTTTCACCAATATTTATATGGGCGAGTTTGAGAGACAGTTTATTCAAACCAACCCTGATTGGCGCAACAACATCATCTTTTATAAGAGATACATAGATGATCTCCTTATCATCTGGGACGGCCCTGAAAATCTAATCCCCACCTTTGTATCTTCCATCAACTCTAATGATTGGGGTCTAAAATTTACCCTCAGTTCCTCGACCACGGAAATAGAATTTCTCGACCTTCACCTCCAGGCAGATAAAGGTACGATCACGACAAAAACATTTTTCAAAAAAGTCGACACAAACAGTTTTCTACATTTCAAAAGCAATCACCACAAAAAATGGAAAGAAAACATACCATTCAGCCAGTTCCGCCGGATAAGAAAAAACTGTTCCGAAACCACCACTTTCATGGAACAAAGCCAAATCCTTAAGAAGAGGTTTTTAAACAAAGGCTTTCCGAAATCACTTGTCAACTCAGCTTATGAACGGTCTATGCAACTGGAACAATCCGACTGTCTGAAACCCAGGGCAAATGAAACTCTGGCAGAAAAGAAGTCTATGAAGGTAAACTTCATAACCACCTACAATAGCGGACACCGCCAGATCCACGAGATCCTCGGCAAACATTGGCCAATCCTACTCAACGACCCGTTCCTGTCCAATGACCTCCCTAAAAAACCAGGAATCATCTACAGAAGAGCCAAAACTCTAAAAAACAGTCTGGCCCCCAGTAAACTACGAAGCAAAGTCCCCCAAAGTACAAGAAATTCTTTACTCCCCAAATTGACCGGGAGCTACAGATGCGGCCAAACCAGCTGCAAATGTTGCCTCAACATCTCAAACAAAGTCAAGACCTTTAGAAGCAACACCACAAATGAGGTATTTCACATCAAATCATTTATGAACTGTTCCTCTGAATTCGTGATCTACCTTATGGAATGCACATGCGGTCTCCAATACATAGGTCGAACATCACAGCACCTAAGAACCCGTATAAACAACCATCGCAGCAACACTACCAATGGTTTCACTAAGCATAGTGTTTCCAGACACGCTCTCACGCATCACCAAAAAGACTTTCTAGCTTTTTCAATAACCCCAGTAGAAGCAATCCCTGAGGGGAGCGAACGACTTAATATACTCCGCCAGAGAGAAATGTTTTGGATCTTTAAAATTAATTGTCTGGTCCCGAATGGTCTCAATGAGTCCTTAGAAAGTAATTTTTAGAATAAAAGGAAAAGGGGGAAGGAGGGGAAGAAGAAAAAAAAAAAAAAAAAAAATCTAGTAAGCCACACCCCCATTTTTGGCGCTAGCCACTCCCCCATCAGTCTGTTTAAAGTGACCACACTCCCACCACACCTTTACAGCTCTGGGAAGAAACCTAAGACCTGAGCTTCTAGGTAAGAACCCCAGTCCCTCATTTATCTATTTGCCTCATGTTTCTCTGCATTGCATCATTTACTTTTTGTCTATATGACCACCAAATTCCATGAGCTATAAGTATTCCTTTGTTATCTGCCCACTTCTTTATTGGGATTCATCATGGACACTCCACTTTCCACATTCTTTTTATCCTGTCATTTGTATATATTCCTTTTTATATATTCATTGATATATCTATTGTTGTATCTATATTCACATTTATTTATTTGAATCTATAGTTATATTTACATTCATATTTATTTATTTTATATCTATATTTATTTATATTTCTGCTCAATTTCAATATATGCTTAATCCATTGTATTGGACTCTGTATCAAACTTAGTTGATGCTTTTTATGCAATTTTATGTTGGCTTACCTATTAATACTTGTTATGTACGTTTTTTGTCAGTTTATACCATGCTATGATATCATGCAATGTTGTATCTACATCGCCCTGACACTCTATGGGCATTTTTATATGGATTGCTTTTATTTTTTATTTTTAATTTCTTGTCCTTTATCGACACACATTGTACCTATATATTTTTTTAGTCTCTCCTCACTTGAAAAAGGAATCGCCGCTGATTCCGAAACGCGTTGTGTTACCGAGACACCAATAAACAGTTTTGTTATGAAGTACTCTCCGAATCACTTTTGACTACCAGTGTGCGCCATAGTGACAATCACCCCATCATCCCATGCATCTGATCCAGACCGGTGTGGCTACTGCGCTCTGATGATCCCGTCAACAGGCAGCACCTGAGTGGTACTCAGCTCAAGCCTTCCACTAGTGTTGTGCCTGGAACTTGCACAACTCTATCTGGTGAGCCTCATTCTTCCCTCCCCCATCTGAATTTGTCCATTGTTGTACAAACTACTACTCTATGAGCGCTTTTTGGTATCTCCCTGTTCGCCTTTCCTATTCACTTTAATCAAAAGTGGCCTGGGTGGGTCAGAAAAAAAAATGAATTCATACCTTCTCTGGTGCTCCCAGTCATCTGTGCTTCTGTCTATTGGAGCCAATGCATTATTCAAGCACTTTTCAAAGTCACACCTCATGACTGGCAATCACCTCCAGAGCAGGACAGATAAATGTCTACCATTTCCCTTTCAACACAGTTTTCTGTGTACATAAACACACAAACATGTTAAACATACCACCTAGTTAGACAACTAGGTATTAGCCTGTTAGACCCAGTACCCTGACTTAGCTACATGGTTAAGTATGATTTTATTTTACATAAGAGGACTAACTGTCCTCTATCACACTATAATGGTACAGGATCTCAGTTATCCTACCATGGCCATTTAAGGCATTAACTCTGCCTAGCCAGGGACATATCTGAAACTGCCACCCACCGATCACATAATCAAAGCTCTATACTAATGGTTGGCATTTGTCTGAGAGCTAATACAAGATACTCTTATTTGCTTATTACTGTCTTTTTTATAAAACTAAAAATGGCTATACATTTGTCAGGCACCAGGGGTAGTGGACCTACTGGACCACCGTTGACAATGACGTAAGCGACACCTGGTTCTATTAACTGTCCTCTTCCACATCATAACTAATGGACCCTCTTTTGATATCCATTTTTTAATTATACAGAATCTTGCCAAGGATAACAATTGCCTTATATCCAATTCCCTGTTGTTGTATATATGATCCTTTTCCAATTTGGAGTCTAAGAGGCACCCGGTTTTCAAGCAGGTTAGACTTACTGCGGCGTAATACCACCAGGCGCGACTTTATCTGCGGTGTCGGCGAAGACGTAGTACAAAGTCGTGAGGCAGAAGTTTGAGACAGTTAACACCGGATCGGAGTCGGTGACTTAGTGATAAGTCAGGACAGGCGGCACAGGAGCAAAGTCAGGAACGAAATTGAGGTCACAACGGGAAGTCAGGATAATCACAAAGAGCTTGGAATACAGCTTTCTCTCAGGCATGGAAGCACAAAGATCCGGCAGGGAACACAATTATCGGCGTGCTGCCCCTTTAAATTCCAGGAAGTCGGCATGCGCGCCCTAGGAGGCAGGGATGCACGCGCTGTGCCGCCATAGTCAGCGCTGGTTCGCGTCAAGGTAAGTGAGCCAGTGGGGGACCGGGGCAGCAGAGTGGAGTACAGGTACGCCTGCGACCCAGGAGGTGGGTTGCAGGAGCACCTGTGACAACATTTATTTTAAGAAATAAATACCTCTACACCTTGTGCCATTTAACTATGGACACATTTTGTTTTTCTTTCAACTAAAATTATTAGGTGATGTGGAAATACTACATTAACCCCATCCCGACATTTGACGTACTATTACTGCGTGGCGGGAGGTGCGTTCCAGCAAAATGCAGTAATAGTACGTCAAGCTTCTGGTGCCGGCTCCTGAATGGGTGTTAACCCCTAACAGGGGCATTAGCTGGAATCGGACCCTCCTGCGGCACTTACCGGGGGGGGGGGTTCGCTGCTCCGATCGCAGCCCCGGGACTGGGCGATCTGCTTTTGGGGAGCCGGGTCTGTATTATACTGTATTAGGTGAAGAATAGCTTGAACAAGCGATCAGTGGATCGCTTGTTCAAGCTAACCTGTAAAAGTAAAGAAAAACAAGTTAAAAACACAAAATAAACACACTTTTTAATAAAAAGAATTAATTAAATAAAGTTGAAGGCCCCCAAACACAATAATTATTGGACCCGTATGGTGAACGCCGTAAAAACAAATCATGAAAAACTCGCCAAAAATGTAAATTTTTATAAAATCCCTTCACAAAAATGTTCCAAAAAAGTTATGTGCACCAAAATTGTACCACTGAAAAGGACAACTCAATACGTAAAAAAATAAGCCTTAAACCAACTCTGTCAACCAAAAAATATTAAAGTTATATAAAAAATATATTGTAAAATATATAAAAAAACTATATAAATGAGGTGTCACCGTAATTATTTTAGTATTTTTAGTGTACGGTGTACGACCCCCAAAATATACAAAAAAAAGAAACCCAAAATTGACAATTTTCTTTTCCTCCATACATTAAAGAGTTAATACAATCTCATCAAAAAGCTACAGACCCATTAAAATGAAGTATTTGTAAAGTGCATCTCAAAATAAGGGGTTAATAGTTTAGGTTTTGAATTTAGGACGGTCATTGAGGTTATCATGCCCTGGTTTTGCTGAGTATGTATTGCCTGTACTTGTATTCACTATACTGATTCTAATATCATTGTTTGTTTACATGCATTTTATTGTATCATATGAACTAGGGACGTTTACTCTTGCCCCTATTTTGTGTCTATTTGAGCAGTAACCCTTAGGACTAGTGCAATCAGGGATGGTTGTTGGTGAGCATATCACACTCACCACATCGAGTTTCTAGTGTAGTTTTCTACACTTTTTAATTGTTTTTACATTGTTTGTCTGGTCTTTGTTGTTTGTAAATAAATAAAGTAATTTTGATATTTATTTCTGGGTTGTTATGGCACATCTTTTCTTGTGATTTTACATGTTTGTACGGTGCCCATATACCCACCATTCATATATAATTGTACGGTACCCCCAACTTCTCTGTATTTATAAATTTTTTCAATACATTTTTTCAATAAACTTTATTTATGGCAAACCCAGGTTGTTTTCCATGGACATAACATGCCAATAAAAGTCCCCTTTGATTAAGTTATGTCTGAAAATTTTTGAACCTGTAACAGTATATTTGAGAAGGGAATGTGTGAAGCTCTATCACTTTGCTCTTTCCTTAAACCAACCCACTGTTCTACATAATTGCAAAAAGAATTTAAAAAATGAAAATAAATAATATAAATAAGATACATAAGAAGCACATTTCATTGTTATTGAGTTACATGAACAGAATAAAATATACTACACAGCAATGTAGTCAAGGGTATTATACAGATTGTAAGGTATCATAGCAATCATATAAAACCATAATACTGCATACAATACAATTAGAATTTTGCTACAGTTGTCTAAATACAATGATTAGCAAGAGAAATGTAAAAAAAGATGGTCATGACCTTCCTGCTAATTCCAAAATGGTGAGGATATGCTAAAATGTGCAGATCAAGGTACCATTTATAGTTTATTAGTAGAGATGAGCGAGTATACTCGTCCGAGCTTGATGCACATTCGAGTATTAAGGTACTCGAAACGGCTCGTTGCTCGGACGAGAATTTCCCCTGCTCGAGATCGAGCACTTAATTAAAAAAACACAGTGAAGAACAATGAAGAATAGAATAAAAACAGTGAACACAGGATCATTTAAGTGAAAAACACAGTGAAAAACACAGTGAAGAATAGATTACAGATGTTTGGCATATCTGCTTACTTGTTGGGAGATACGCGCAGAACGGTGCGAACAAAATAGTATGTGAAGAACAATATATAAGTGTGAAGAACACATTGAAGAACACGGTGAGCAGGACAGAGACACCGTGGAGCAGTACAGAGACATCGGGGCAGCGGCAGCACGGAGACATCGGGGCAGCGCGGAGACATTGGGGCAGCGGCAGCAGGGAGACATCGGGGCAGCGCGGAGACATTGGGGCAGCGGCAGCAGGGAGACATCGGGGCAGCGGAAGTACGAAGACATCGGGCAGCACGGAGACATCAGGGCAGCGGCAGCAGGGAGATATCGGGGCAGCAGCCGTACGGAGACATTGGGGCAGCACGGAGACATCGGGGCAGCGGCAGAACGGAGACATCGGGGCAGCGGCAGAATGGAGACATCGGGGTAGCGGCAGCACGGAGACATCGGGACAGCGGCAGCACGGAGACATCGGGGCAGCACGGAGACATCGGGGCAGCACGGAGACATCGGGGCAGCAACAGCACGGAGACATCGGGGCAGCACGGAGACATCGGGGCAGCGGCAGCACGGAGGCATCGGGGCAGCGGCAGCACGGAGACATTGGGAAGGGCAGAGAGATCGGGGAGACTTCAGTGGAAGAAGAGGAGTGGATCCCGGGACAGCGTATCTCCCGACAAGTAAGCAGATGTGCCGAACATCTGCAATCTATTCTTCACTGTGTTTTTCACTGCGTTTTTCACTTAAATTATCCTATGTTCACTGTTTTTATTCTTCACTGTTCTTCACATCTGCTAACTTGTCTGGAGATAATATACGCGCGGAACAGTGAAGAATAGATTGCAGATGTTTGTATACATCTGCTAAATTATCAGAAGACATTCTTTTTCAATTAAATAACACATTTTATTCCCGAACCATTGTCCCTTTGAAAAATGCTTGAGTCTCCCATTGACTTCAATGGGGCTCGTTATTCGAGACGAGCATCTGGAAAAGTTTGTCTCGAATAACGAGCACTCAAGCATTTTAGTGCTCGCTCATCTCTATTTATTAGGTCTCCCAATGCATAGTAATTCTTATTTTTATTCTTTATTTTTATAACAAAATATAAACAGGTGGCCAACATCCGGCCAAAGAAATCTGCAACTGCAAAATATAATATTCAGTTGACATAAGCTCAACAGGCAGGGAGATATACACTCACCGGCCACTTTATTAGGTACACCTGTCCAAATGCTCGTTAACACTTAATTTCTAATCAGCCAATCACATGGCGGCAACTCAGTGCATTTAGGCATGTAGACATGGTCAAGACAATCTCCTGCAGTTCAAACCGAGCATCAGTATAGGGAAGAAAGGTGATTTGAGTGCCTTTGAACGTGGCATGGTTGTTGGTGCCAGAAGGGCTGGTCTGAGTATTTCAGAAACTGCTGATCTACTGGGATTTTCACGCGCAACCATCTCTAGGGTTTACAGAGAATGGTCCGGAAAAGAAAAAACATCCAGTGAGTGGCAATTCTGTGGGCGGAAATGCCTTGTTTGATGCCAGAGGTCAGAGGAGAATGGGCACACTGGTTCGAGCTGATAGAAAGGCAACAGTGACTCAAATCGCCACCTGTTACAACCAAGGTAGGCAGAAGAGCATCTCTGAACGCACAGTACATCGAACTGTGAGGCAGATGAGCTACAAACGTTGCCTGGTCTGATGAGTCTCGATTTCTGCTGCGACTTTCGGATGGTAGGGTCAGAATTTGGCGTCAACAACATGAAACCATGGATCCATCCTGCCTTGTATCAACGGTTCAGGCTGGTGGTGGTGGTGGTGTCATGGTGTGGGGAATATTTTCTTGGCACTCTTTGGGCCCCTTGGTACCAATTGAGCATCGTTGCAACACCACAGCCTACCTGAGTATTGTTGCTTACCATGTCCATCCCTTTATGACTACAATGTACCCAACATCTGATGGCTACTTTCAGCAGGATAATGCGCCATGTCATAAAGCTGGAATCATCTCAGACTGGTTTCTTGAACATGACAATGAGCTCACTGTACTCAAATGGCCTGCACAGTCAGCAGATCTCAATCCAATAGAGCATCTTTGGGATGTGGTGGAACGGGAGATTCGCATCATGGATGTGTAGCCGACAAATCTGCGGCAACTGTGTGATGCCATCATGTCAATATGGACCAAAATCTCTGAGGAATGCTTCCAGCACCTTGTTGAATCTATGCCATGAAGAATTGAGGCAGTTCTGAAGGCAAAAGGGGGTCCAACCCGTTACTAGCATGGTGTACCTAATAAAGTGGCAGGTGAGGGTATAAGCAACACTTCCAATAACAGTAGCACAGTGTAACCTATACAGGGGTAAGGAGCAAGGGAATGGCAGACAAGAAAAGCTAAGGAAGTAAGTGTGTTGGGGGCGGGGGGGGGTGGAGTGAAGAAAAAAATCAAGAATGAAGAGAGAAGAATGGAAAAAAAGGGAAGAGAGGAGCCATGGTTTTCCCCCTGCCTCAACCGGAGATGTTCTTGTAGGAAGAAAAGTTCAAGGGGTCCACACAGACACACATTTTCCATGGGTATCTTGGAGAGAAGCAGTGAGGTCTTCCCTTCGAAATAGCTCTTCAAATTTTCTGATCTAGTGGATCAGGGTTGGTGGGTTCAGGGATTTCCAGAAAGCTCATATGCAATAGCATGCAGCATTAACTTAATGTTGCTGGATAGTCTTGAGATTGGCTGCATTTACGGCATTCCCAGAAAATATGGAGTGTACCTTCTGTATCTCTACATACCCAACACAGTGGGGAGGTAGAGGGGAAGATTTTGTGTAATCTTGTAGAAAATAAGTACCATCTTGTCAGGATCATCGAAGTCTTGTAAGTAAGTTTGAAAACTCTACTCTTATGTTGGACTGAAAAGGTCATCCCAACATCTTTTTCCCATTTGCTCAAGAAGGGAGGAAGAAAGTCATCAGGTGGAGAGATAACAAGAGTGTAGCAAGTAGATAGTGAGTGGCGTAAAACATCCGTACCGGTGCATGCCTGTTTAAAGGGTGTGGGATGTCTGTCAAAGCCTTCTCCATCCGGTATAGTCAAGAGGAAATGAGAGAGTTGCATAGTATACCAGGGACCTAGCCTGGGTCTGCCATAGCTAGTAGTGTTGCATAGGTCAGCAAGTCCATTGCCCGCAAGCGGCCACCTTCTAAAAGTTCCCAGTAAATATAAATATGATGAATGAAAATCAATCTAGTAAGTTGATTTTGAAATTCTTTTTATGGTTACCTCCCTGTCTGAATCCTATGATGTCACTATACTGTTTAATTTTACAAGCCAAAGGTTCAATAACTATAGAGAATAGAAGGGGGAATAATGGACAGCCCTGCCGAGATCCTCTTCCAAGTTTAAATGACCTGGACACCTCCCCGTTTACCAAAACTCTTGCTGAGGGATCCGCATACAAAAGCTTCACCCAGGAAATAAAACGTTCACCGCATCCCATCTTCTCCAAGGTATACCACAGAAAGGACCATTCTAAAGTGTCGAATGCTCTGGAGGCATCCAAAAACAGCAAGGACTGGCAACCAGGGCTGAAGGATTCCTGCTGCATGTTTAAAAATAATCTACGGAGATTATCCAACATGGACCCACCTGGCATAAAGCCATTTTGGTCTGGAAGAACTATCTCCCTGATTATCTTTTTAAGTCTTTCTGCCAAGAATTTTGCTAACAGTTTGTTATCAACATCGATTAATGAAATGGGACGGTACGACTCCACTTTTCTCTTGTTTTTATCCGGTTTAAGAATTACTATCAATGCCGCTCTCTGAAGTGACTGATTCCAGATTTCAATCATTTGATCTATCAGCTCATCCTTATATAAATCGTAAAACTCGAATGGAAAGCCATCCAACCATGGTGCACTGCCCCCCGCTGCTCGAGATAGCACCTCCAGAACCTCTGATTTCACTATATGCCCTTATACAAATCCCTGGTCAGACCACACATGGAATATTGTGTACAGTTTTGGGCACCAGTGTATAAAAAGGATATAATAGAGCTGGAACGGGTGCAAAGGAGAGCAACCAGGATTATTAGGGGAATGGGGGGATTAGAATACACTGACAGATTACAAAATTTGGGATTATTCAGTTTAGAAAAAAGACGACTGAGGGGAGACCTCATTACAATGTACAAATACCTGAACGGACAGTACAAGGATCTCTCCAAAGATCTTTTTATACCTAGGCCTGTGACCAGGACAAGGGGACATCCTCTACGCCTAGAGGAGAGGAGGTTCTACCATCACCATAGACAAAGGTTCTTTACTGTAAGAGCAGTGAGACTATGGAACTCTCTGCCGCAGGAGGTTGTTATGGCCGACTCTATGTACATGTTCAAGAGAGGCCTGGATGACTTTCTGGAGAGAAAAAATATCACGGGTTATGGGGATAAAACATTTATTTAATTCTTGAAGGTTGGACTTGATGGACTTGCGTCTCCTTCCAGCCTTATATACTATGATACTATGATACTATGAAAGCCCATCTTTCCCTGGCTCTGAGATTTTGGGAATTAAAGTGTCCCCAAAGTATCTCTCCAATTCTTCCTGCGACTTATTATTTTTTGATGAATATAACACTTTATAATATGTGGTGAAAATTTCCAAGATCTTGGCAGGGTCATCCGACAACTCCCCCCCCCCCCCCCCGGGCCTTTTGATAATTGAAATAGACTCCTCCCTATCTGCCTCAACCAGTCTAGCTAGTGTTTTGCCTCAGATATTTGCTTCCAGGTAGCTTCTTCTGGCCTTCAAAGAAACTCTTCGATCCGCCTGTAGTTCAATCAAATCTGTATAGCAAGAATGGTCCTCTTCCCAAACTTGCCTATTGGCTACTGAGGGTTCCCTAATAAGTAGTGCTTCTAATCTTTTGACCATGAGACTCCAATTCCCTCATATTCCTATCCTCCTTCCTTTTTTAATAGCTCACCTGGGATTTATATTCCGCTCTTATAAAAGCCTTGGCGGAATCCCATATTACTTCCTCTGCTGCCATTCCTATATTATAATGTAAGAAACATTTTAGTTCATTAACAAATCGATCCTGTTTCCCCAACAGATTTAACCATATGGGGAGTAACCTAATTGTTAAGGTTATAACCAAGGGAGAGTGATCCGATACCCCTCTTTTCCCATACACCACATTGTGTAACACTATATTATTTGAAAAAGCCATATTTAAACGTGAAAAAAACCTTATGTGACCCTGAAAAACACGAGTACTCTCGTTTATCAGGATTGTGTGACCTCCAAATATCAAACCTTTAAAAAGTGTCACTGTGGGGGAGTGGCCTAGCGGAGCATGCGTTAAGACGCGCGCAGCGGAGCTCCCGTCTGAGATCCTGCAATTATGCTGTTACTGAACAGTAAATAAGTGTGAGACTCACCCCACACCATCTTGGAACTACTCCGGTAAACTGCTGCAGCACTTTTGTCCTTGCAGATGCCGTCCAAAAGCCGAAATAGCAGTAAATCTGCCCGACTGCTGGATTTCCAAGATGGCGGCGGCCCCTCCACTCCAGCCACGAGGAAGCGGAGAGAGATAGCTGGGCATCTGCAGCAGTTTCCACGGAAAGAGACGAGCACGGGTAGGAGAGACTCTAGCAGAAGCTGGTCTCCTGACGCGAGATCCAAAGAGGCCATGGATATAAAGTCCGAGGCAGAAATGTCAGACGACCCCGAAATGGAGGAAAGGCATAGTCCTAGGCCTAATAAAAGATCTCCTCAACCTGCTCCGGAATCTACGCTGGGAGACATGTTGAAGGCCGTGGCCAAGTGTAATACAACTATTACCTCGCTGGTACAGCAGGTGGGTGGCATGAGAGAGGAGCTGTCTATAATGAGATTGGATGTCCATAAGATATCTGAAAGGACTACCGAGGTGGAACACCGTACCTCAGACCTGGAAGATGACATGGCAAAATGTAAAAGGGCCTCCAAAAAGGCGCAACAGGAGATGATGGCGCTATGGTGGAAAACAGACGACTTGGAAAATAGAGCCAGGTGCAATAATGTAAGTTGTTTCAGATTAGATCAAATCAAAAGACGAGGGGGCACTGTCTCCGTTTGGAGAAATCAAGGTTTAATCACCGGAGGCGACAGGGCTTTTTTACTATGAGAACGGTCAATCTGTGGAATAGCCTGCCTCAGGCGCTGGTCACAGCAGGGACAGCGGATAGCTTCAAGAAGGGTCTAGATGCCTTTTTACACCTAAATAACATTGATGGTTATGTTATATAGAATTGTTTCCCCTAAATCCCTTCCTCATCCAATCCCTTCCCTTCCTTGGTTGAACTTGATGGACAAGTGTCTTTTTTCAACCGTAGAAACTATGAAACTATGAAACTATGAAATGTAAGGCTGGTGGGGTTCCCGGAGAAGATAGAAGGAGAGAATCCGACGCCGTACATAGAGGAATGGCTCCTACAAAAATTTGGTAAAGACACTTTGTCACCAATGTATGCTATTGGGAGAGTCCATAGAGTGCCTACACGTCCACTGGCTCCGGGAAGACCGCCAAGACCCATTCTGGCCAAAGTGCTTCAATTCAAGGATAGAGACACTATCTTACGGTTGGCAAGAGATCACTCAGACTTAACGGTCAATGGATCAAAGATTTCTCTTTTCCCGGATTATTCCGTAGAAATACAAAAGCAACGTGTCAAGTTTCTGGATGTCAAGAGGCGACTTCGGAATCTCAAAGTGCCGTACTCCATGATGTTCCCGGCTAAGCTAAGAGTGATTGCGACCGAGGGAGGGAAGACGGGTACCTCTGGTTGTAGCACTTATGGGGTATTTGTATTACTGCATATTAATGTCACATGCCCGCAGGGTATTCCTTTGGAGTTTCGCCCTGAGAAGTGCCTATATAGTTATAATGGGCATGGTTTATTGGGGGGTTGGGAGGGGTGGGGGGAGTTGGGAGTTTGGAACCGCCAGTCCTTTAAACCAATGAGGGTAAAACTTGTCTAGCTACGGGTAAATATGGCTTCCAGCATACCAATAATTAGCTGGAATGTTCGAGGCCTTGCTGATACTACCAAGAGGCTTCTAATATTCCAGTACCTCCTGAGACGCAGGCTGGCGATATATTGCCTGCAGGAGACTCATATGACTCCCGATAGCCTATCACAGATACAAAAAAGGTGGACGGGGTTTGAATGCCATACTGCCTTTTCTATATATGCTAGAGGGGTCAGTATTCTAGTTCACAAAGATGTACCATTTGAGTGTTATGACAAGACAATTGATAGTGAATGGACATTTATTGGGCTACACTGCAAAATTGGAGCGCGGGTTTTGGTCCTGATGTCCGCTTATGTCCCCCCCCCCCTCGTATACTAACAAAGTGTTAAAACTTTTATTGGAATTTATGGGTAAACATCCGGGAGTATCTTCTCTAATGGTGGGAGATTTTAACAATGTTCCTCATGGAGAATGGGATAGATGTAGAATGAATAATGTACCTGTACAACAAGAGCTCGCCCTAGGTAACTCGGGCATCCTGCCTTGGGTAGGGTAAATAGAATATCTTGCTAGATCTCTGTCTGACCACTCTCCATTAGTTGTCCCACTTAAAATATATGAGGACCCAAGGGCTCAGAATAGAATATGGAAACTTAATCCTTTTTGGCTAGTGACACCAGCAGTGGCCACAGGGGTGGAAATAGGTTTATTGAAGAAAATAGGGACACAGCTGGCCCTTCTAGTATATGGGAGGTGACGACGGGATGTATAAGGGGAGAAGCCTATAAACTTATATGCACCACTAAAAGTAAGTCCAGGGATGTGGATAAGGCAGTACACTTGGAAATGAGGCAAGCGGAGGAGGCGTTTATTAATTAATCCAACTCCACAGACTCAGGACTGTGTACATAAAGCTCAAAACACATTGAACTCTCACCTGCTAGAGGTGGCGAATAGAAACACCTGTTGTCAGTAATTACTAAAGCCCAGCAGGGGACCTCACATATCCCTATGTTGAAAGATAATGGGGGGCAACAGAGGCTAGATACAGATGGTATACTGCACGTCTTTGAGGACTTCTATTCCTCACTATACAAGTCCCACGCAAATCCATAAGATGACGAGATGCTAGAGTTTATATCTGAACTAGATCTGCCAAGGTTATCGGAGACTGACAGAATTGCACTAGATGCCCCATTGACGGTAGAGGAATTAGAAGAGGCGGTAGGGTCAATGGCTTATGACAAGGCTCCTGGGGTAGATGGATTGCCAGCAGAAATATATAAAAAGTATAGTAAAGGGTACTCCTTCCTGAACTGTTATAGGTATTCACAGGCTCCTTAGTAAAAGGGTACATTACCCCCCTCGATGCAGGAGGCCACCATAGTGGTAATCCCAAAGGAAGGCAAAGATCCCACATCACCGGATTCATACAGACCCATATCCCTTCTTTCTGATGACATGAAGATCCTCGCTAAGGCCCTCTCAAACCGATTAGTGAAGGTCATAACGTCCATCATACACTCGGACCAGATGGGTTTTATGCCCAAAAAGTCCACTTCCATCAATATTAGACAGCTCTTTCTGAGTCTCCAGATTCCTTCTGACAATAGGCGTTTGATAGCATGGAATGGCAGTTTTTATGGCTTACAATGCAGAGTATGGGTTTTGGCCATGGTTTTATATCATGGGTCAAGGTACTATATTCTAACCCTATGGCTCGTGTGCGGGCAAATGGGGCACTGACAAAACCATTCAGGCTATACCGTGGGACAAGGCAGGGATGCCCCCTGTCGCCATTGCTATTTGCAATAGCTGTTGAACCCTTGGCTGCGGCGATACGCATCGCGTCTGATGTGGTGGGTTTTAAGTATGGTGCACTGCACAGCAAAATTGCACTGTATGCGGATGACGCCTTGTTGTTTCTGGGAGACACAGGTCCATCTCTACGTGCAGTACTGCAATTGTTGGAGAGATTCGGGAGTCTTTCGGGGCTCACCATAAACTGGCATAAGTCGGCTATCTTACCTGTGGATCCGTTGTAGGGGGCTTTAGAGGCGGATCTTTCAGTTATCCCGGTGGTTCATCAGTTTCGGTACCTAGGCATACAGGTTACAGCTAAGGTTGGGGACTTTGAGAAATTAAATCTTTCTCCCCTGTTCCAAAAATTGAAGTCTAAAATTGTAGCTTGGTGTAAACTTCCTACAACTGTTATATATACTCCACAACTCCCCGGTATGGCTTCCACTTGCCAGATTTCATAGGATCAATGCCCTGTTTAGAGATTTGATTTGGGGAAGGGGACAATCAAGGATCAGACTGGAGACTCTGCAGAGGCCCAAAACAGATGGGGGGTTGGCACTCCCAAACCCCTGGTTGTACTATTTAGCAGCCCAGGGACAACACCTCCAAGGATGGGGCAAAGACGGGGCACGGTCTGTTGCCGCCTGTATGATAAGTCACCATTTGAGTGCTGGGAACCTGCTGTTGGCATTGGAGAGTGGTAAATTTAAGAGAGGACAAAACCTTATTCCTACGCTCTCCATGATACATAATGTCTGGGGGAAGGTGAAACAATTGAGGGGGGTTCAAGGACTTTCAACAAATTCAAGAGGACATCCCGGTGGGGAATAGAGATTTCTTTAGATATCTACAGCTACAACATGCTTTTGAAAAGCAGTCCCAATCTGTTGTTATGACACCTCAAAGGGATGCACTATTACTGAACATAGCTAAGAATGATCATGCGACTGGGCTCATTTCGTTATTGTACCAATTACTGCTGTGTAAATTTCTTGATGGCTTTCCGCTTCGGGTTCGCAATAGGTGGACCACAGATATAGGAGACATTTCTGATGAGCAATGGCAATCAGCGCTTGAGGCTATTCCACAATGTTCTCTAGGGGATGCAACACGGCTGTCACAAGTTTAAATTGTGCACAGGGTGTACAGGACACCCAAATTCCTATGTGAAATAGGGGCACGCCAGGAAGCGGAATACCCCAAGTGTAGAGAGGAACCGGCGGATATGCTTCATATGATGTGGACATGTCCGAGGATTCAAGGGTTCTGGGCAACCGTTCTAGACATTATTGACAGAGTGTATGAGGTAACACTTCCCCGAAATGCTTTAGTCTGTATCCTGGGGTGTATGAATGAGATGCCAGATAGACGGGCGGGGAAATTAGCGGTCCATAGGCTCCTCTATATGGCACGCAAAACAATAGCAGCAAGGTGGATATAGCCGGTAGCTATGCTATCAAACGAGAAAGCGGTTTACACGCGGCGCAACACAGTGGTTAAGTTTGAAAAGCTATGGGCCCCCTTGGCTTGATGAACCGGGACTAGTGTATGGTACTTTATTGAGGGACAGGACCGGATTGGGGGGAATTGGGCTTAATGTATAATGTATTTTAACTGTAATGGTGGGTCATCTGTCATGTACCATTATCACATTGAAGACCTATCTTCTGATAAGTAATTGTTTACCCTGCGTGGTGAATATGTTATTTCACATTGTATAACATCTGTAACCCGTGTGTAAAGGCTGGTGGGGGGAGCGGGGGTGGGATGGGAGTTGTGGGTGTGCTTTGTTTGTTTTTGAAAAACCTTAATAAAAAAGATCTGATTTTAAAAAAATCTTTCACCGTCCCAGCCAACGTTGAGTTCCTGTTAGATGAAGTAAGTGATATTTTGTGTAAGCTGAAGCGTATCTAAATGAAAATCCATGACAGTGTTAAAGTCTCCAATCATCATAATATGTGAATTCCCCATTTTAGAACAAAAATTATTATATCTGGAGAATTTAATGAGGGGTATGTACAAATTTGCCAATGCCCATTTCCTCCCCTCAAGTGTCCCAAAAAAAAATATATATCTGCTGATCAATTTCAACCTTTTCTTCTTGAAGTTGGCAGTCCCTGTGAAATAATAGTGATACCCCTCTAGAGTAGGATGACCTGAAGGAGTGGTATCCTTTCCCTACCCAGTTGTTTTTTTGTTGAATTGAACTTGTCCTGAACCAAATGTGTTTCATGAAGTGCTATTACGGGGCGGTGACACTTTAATAAATCCCAAACTGCCACCCTCTTCTGCGGAGACCCCAAACCCTTAAGATTCCATGATAGAATTTTCATTCTTGCTCTTTTCTTTAACTATCCTTTTCCTCTTTCCTCCTTCCTCTCCATCTCTTAGTTACTCTAATGGGGTCTACCTACCACATACAACAACGGGGATAGGGGGAGAGAGGCGAGAGAGGAGAAAGAAGAGAGGAGAAGGGAAGAAAAAAGGGGGAAAAAAAACTCAATGAAACAACAAATGAAAACCAACCCCCAACTTAAACCCCCCATACTCCCAGCAGTCCGCTTCCTCCGCCCGCTAGGCCCTACGAGCCAGAGAAGAAGCGATACTTCTAAACCAAGCATCCTGTATCCCCACCCCACCCCGACCAGAGCAGAAATTTCTCATCAACAATTCCCTCCCAGAAAAAAAAAAGATAAATAAATACTTAAATCAAGATATAATATGATTAATCCACTCCATTGCCTCTTCGGGTGAGTCCAAATAAGCCTGAGCCTAGCTGGAAATTGCATGGACTAAACAATATGCTTTTGTCTTAATTTATTTTTCACATCGAAAAACCCTTTCCTCTTTTCTCGATGGCATAATCTACAATTTCTCTAGTTTCCTTAGTTTGCGTAATATCAAATCCTTGTCTCTAGAGACAATTAGCTTCAGTAAAATAGGACGGGGGTATCCCCCCGGAATTGGAGCCTTCCTGGGAACCCTATGTGCTCTCTCGATTTTAATACTGTATTAAACCACTCTTGCATGAATTTAACAGGATCCGCCCCTTCCACCCCCTCAGGGAATCCAATACATCTGAGGTTTGCTCTATGAGAGTGGTTCTCAAGATCGGTAATTTTCCTTTTTTGTTCTTCATATCTGTTTTCTATTGTTTGTATTTCAACTCTCAGCTCATTATACCCCTCTTCTAAGACCGAAGTTCTAGTTTCCACTTGACCAATTCAAGCATTGTGTGTATGATTGTCTGCACTAATCCGGACAAGTTCTTCTCGAAATTGGCCCACATCCTTTGTGAGAACTTTAATTGCCCCATTAGATTGCATAATTGCCTCAAAAATCTCAGTCAGGGACTGAGGCGCTGAATCCTCACTATCCCCTGCATATTCTTCCATACTTTCCCCAATTGCTGCCCGTGTCATTCTCCGCTATAATTTCTTGAGATTCTAATGCAAAATCTTCCAGATATCCCTCCTTTACAGAGCTTAACTGTTCCGGGATGAGAGGCATCTACTCGGGCTATTTTATCTGCACAGTTCTTGTCGGCATTGTCCCCTTCCCCCTCCTTATTATCCCTTACCTGGGCACCCGAGAAACTCCCTGTGCTTCTTGGTGATAAGACAAATTTATCTAATTCCCGTGTGGCATTTTCTCTTACTTTTTCTGTTTTATTATGAGCCTTGAGAGTTTTTAATGGAGATGACACAGGGGTAACACTTGAGCCCTTTTTCTTTGTACCACGATGGGTCATGTTTAATTAGCAGGAATAAACAAAAAGGGTGCAAATGAATAGCCTCAAGAAGAACTTGAGAGAAGGCTAGATCCTATGGTACCTATATTTTAACACCACAATTAAAAATCACAAATGCACTCCTGTGCCTTATTCTCCCAAAACAGCTTCAGATAATTTAATGAAGCTTTCCAAGGGGGCAAGTGGGGAGATCTACCACAGACCAAGTATTTACACCACAGATAAGTGTCCCAACAGAGATCTTATAAATATCTTATATAAATATGCAAACTGTTTAGACCATAACCCGTACGATAAGACCTTCCCATATGCAATAATTGTTTTCATAGTAATACAGATTGTCCGTTGGATGTGCGGCCCAAGCAAAGCACTGCAATCCTTCATACAGAAACGGTGCTACAGTGGTACAGATGGTCAGTTTACACTACATTATCCACATAAAACAATACACACCCCTTGCATTAAAATAGAAAAAGCAAGAAATTGGATAATTAATTAGCAAAATGGAAAGTGTTAGTAAAAATTAACAACAGCAATAAACAGATCCACAACTCTTTGCCCAAAGTTATATATATGTGTTGTGATAATACCCCTTCACCTGTAAGTCACAGGAAACTGCCGCCACGGAATACATTCCAATATATATACCATAAGTCCTACACCTTCCCACAAGTCCCAGTGGTTGAAGAAGGAAATTGGTGTTAATTATCAAAATTAGTAAAAACAGGAATTTGTTTGTAAATTGCAATAATTCTCAATCAAAGCTGTCAAGAAATGTTTTAACAAAGCCAAATGTCCCCATATAACAATACATGATGTTTGCCTTAGAGTAGAAAAAGCGGAAAGCTCAGCAGTTAGTTTGCAGAGTAAAGGGCATTAGTAGAGATTAGAAACTCCAGTGAACACATCCACTACACTTTTGCCCAGTATAATATATATATGTTGAAATGATAGTCCTTTACGTGTAGCTCGCATTAAATTGTCCTATAATGTACTGCAGCAACAGAAGAGCCTTCTAAAGCATATATATCATAGGAACTTCGGCATCCGTCAAATCCCGGTGGATGAAGATAGAAACAGAAATCAGTTATAGGGGTTAGTGGAAGCATGAACTTGTTAGACTTGTTAGCAGATCCTTGTTATAAACTCCTTTTATAAGATGCAATAACAGACATCACAGCTGAAGAGGGATGCTTTGACAAAACAGAGACAGGAGGAAACAAAGACCATACAACCTGTTATTAGGGCAAAAGTCACCCAATGAAGTCACCTGACACTAAGCAGTCCCTAGGCCTCCTCTTCAGGAAGACGACGGCTGCTGTGTACAATATGTGATATCCTCCGACCCACGGGAACTCCTTCTGAGGTGGAGAAGGTACTTCTCTCTTCTACTCCAAGTGCCTCACTTCAGGTCCACCGCCATGGATACTCCTCTGCTGCAATCGTGCCTCCTTTCCTGCACGTCAGCAGCAGCGCATACCTGCGCCGTCAAGAAAGCTCTCTACCCCGAGAACGGTGCCAGGATACCACGGCAATCTGGCTCCCTTCCGAGTCAGTACTCCTTCCGAATGGCTCTCAATGTGGTAGGGTAGCTAGGGCAGTAAAGACGCCGATGCAGACATGCTCTGGATGGAGCGGGAGTAGCGGGGCGGTGTGACGTCGCGTCTTCTCACATGCACCTCCTTCCACCATGTCCACTGGCAGTGTTCTACACTGTATTTTTGTGCCATATTTGTATCTTAATTTGTTTTATTTCTATATAGTCTCAGCTTTAGATTTACTTTTCTACATTTTTTATTATCTGTTTACCTTACACACACAAACCAGTAGCGGTGGAGTTCAAACTCCATCACAAAAATATGAGATTTAGATTCTGTTACACAACAGAAAACTTTGGTGCTAAAAAACATATAACTAAGGTAAATTTTATTCCATGGCATTTGAAAGCCATCGGTCTATCATATATAGATTTATTTCTCCACTTTCAAATGCTTTGTATTTTGTTTCAATCCAATTCACATATGCATCTGTTGTATTTTTAAACACATTTCCTATTGTTGTTACAATATGGTAAACAAATGGTTAAACTCCTACAATGGTTATTGACTTTCAATTCCAGCATCAATTTTACCCACTACATGAACATATTTTATGATAAAGACTGATTTTTATTTTTTAGAGATTTTTTTATTTATTGGCTCTTAAAAACAAAGTCTATCTTTGCCTTCCTTAACTTAACTTATGATACCCAGTTTAGTTTTAAATGTAGTGGTGCCAACTCATAAAATTAATTCACATTTTGTGTGATTGTCAGAAGTGAGCATTGTTCTGACCCCTGTTTGAACTCATCAGCTGAAATGAAGTTGTTCAGTGAGCTGGAGAAGAGAAATCCTGGTTCCAAGAAATTAATCAACTCCATCAGCCTTCGCAATAGGCTTGAAAATGGCACACCACATTCTGACCCTGAACAGCTCTGGATTTCCTTCGTAAATGAAAGCCATCATTCCTGGCAAGGAAGATACTAAATTATAGGCTTTTAAATTTAATTTTCAGCATACTTGTGTTTTCGATTAGTGTGCCATGTTTTATAAAGAAAGTAGTACCTTTTAGGTAGTAAATGCTTCTTCCCAGTTGCTCAAGCTGTACCATAATGAAAAGCTAAGTTACAGCTAAAGACTGGTAGTAAATGACATATGTGGCTAATTTTTCACCAAGTAACACCTTAAGCAACAATACCAAATTATTTTCTTTATACAAAAATCAATAACTGGCTTGAAAATAAAAGTAATCCTCATGCCTAGGGCCACAGATTTTCCTGACAGGCTACTTAAACTATGTTTGAGTCGCCTGAAGCTCTCACTTCTAATCATTCACTTTCCTTTTCCTACTTACTTGTAGGATATCTCCGCGGGCTACTAAAACGTAAAGGCGATCTGACAAATTGTTTGCCAGCAAAACATTGTCAGTTTCCATGTACAGGTTCATTCTTCCAAACAGATAATGACAAGTTAGCACTGTGTTTGTTCTATGTAAAATGTGCCATTTACACAGCAAAAAGCCATTTGTATATTTTATTCAGAAGAACTCTACTTAAATGCTGACAGCTTTTTCAAGTCCAAGACAAGAAATGTTCGCCACAATGTGATCTGAATGGACAATGTTCTTTTTTATCTAGGGCAAAACAAAGTGTTCTTTCTAGAAGATACCTTGTTTGAAAATAGAGACTAACTGCTAGTTTTAATTATGATTCCAAGATTCCAATAAGGCTGAGATGATATCTGTACATACAAAAAACACTTTCTGTTGTAATTGTGCAACTTAGAGGGCCCTGAATTTCTATTGATTGAATTTCATAAGAGGGCAGTTGCATCCAAATGCAGAGCCATCCAAATGAATGTTTTGATATAAACCTTTGCCAAGCATATAGCATATATCAGCTGTATAAAACAAAACCAGGATATTTACCAAAAGTGTTGCAAAGAGTGCACAGTAAGGCCTCTTGCACACTAGCGTTGCGTTTCACGTCAGGGTGCAATGCGTGAAAAACTGACGTTTTGGCTGCGTTTTTGTTCCATTTTTCCTTGGAGTAATTTGCGTTTTTGCGTTTTTCACGCGCGTGTTGTTAGCGTTGTTTTTGCGTTTTCGGCGCATTTTTGACGCGCGTTTCAATGGGAGACTCGAGCAGTTTTCAAAGGGACCATGATTTGGGATTAAAATGTGTTATTTAATTGAAAAATAATGTCTTCTGATAATTTGCAAACATCTGCGATCTATTCTTCACTGTTCCGCGCGTATATTATCTCCCGACAATTTAGCAGATGTGCCGAACATCTGTAATCTATTCTGCACTGTGTTCTGCACTGTGTTTTTATCTTAAATGATCCTGTGGTCATTGTGTTCACTGTGTACAATGTTTTTATTCTATTCTTCACTGTTCTTCATTGTGTTTTTTTAATTAAATGATCGTTCGCGAGCAGGGGAAATACTGTTATACTGGTCACCTAGCAACCCTTACGTTTAAAACGCATTGCACTCGCATTGCACTTGCAATGTTTGCGAGTGCAATGCGTTTTTGATACGTCCCCATAGACTTGAATGGGGCGTGAAAAATGCGCGTGAATCGCAAAAATAGAGCATGCTGCGATTTTGACGCGCGTGCAAACGAACGCAAGCACGCGCGTTGAAAACCACGCAAATGGAGAAAGACCCATTGAATACAATGGGACAGAGTGCAATGCGAGTTCTGAGCGTCAAATGCACGCGCAGAACTCGCGCGTGAAAAACGCCAGTGTAGAAGGGGCCTTAGACTAGACAATTTTATACTTCACCACATTTATCACTGTGTTGTGGAGTCTTACTTGAACCATTTATCAGTTCATCAGCTTTGCTCCAGAAAGTGCGGGAAGATTTTGATGCATTTGCATAAGTTTCACAAACCTTTTCCTTGAAAAGCCCCAACCTTCTTCTGAGACCACCCTTTTTCATACCAGATAAATAAGTGGTTAAAAACTGTCTAACTGTTGCAGACAGTTTGATAAATTTCCTTAAGTATATAGATGGCAACAGAATATCAAATGTAATGTCTATATCCATTTTGTAATCTAAATTTATAATATAAGCAAAGGAAGCATGAACTAAGATCTGCACTGGGAAGCTATTGTACTTTAAAGAGTAACCGTCATTTCAGATGATTTTTGATATTTTGGGGAGAGGGGGCTGTTTAACCAAAAAATCAAACACAGGGAGATTAGATGTGAGCTCATGCTGCCTCCATAGATACACACTGTACAGGCTGAAATACGCGTCTCTATAGGAGGGAGTAGCTTGATTGTTATTTTACAAACAAAGTAAAAATTGTTAATAAAGTAAATAAGGAAAATGTTCACTACATCCTCCCATACACAATATGATAGATTATTTCAAATGACGGTTACACTTCAAGGCATGAAGTGTGTGCACTGGGATTGTGACTCATGTGACCCTTTTGGTGGCACAGCTGCGCTGGCTTCCATGTGACACTAAATAGGGGTCGTGTCATCAGACAGGCTGACTAATTCGGACTGAGCGAGGTATTTAACTTTTAAATTGTATTGCACACCCTATGTTTAAGATGCACCATAAACAAACTGGTGAACTCTGTCAGACCCGAGCGGGAAAGCGGGACACATTCATGGTTTTGGGCGCACAATCTTAGTGAATCACCCTTCTGGCAATCTGTGAACTCCAGTGATCGAGTATGTAAATGTGCCCCATAGTATCAAAAAAAATCAAAATACAAGCCTGTTATCATATACTGCAGCATGCAATGAAAGAGGCCACCATCCCAATATTCTGCATATATAAATAGGTGAGGGCATATAAAACGTAACTTTTAATATTATGGTTAAAAGAAAGAAACACCAGAGTGAACCATCACATAAAATTATAAACAAAAACCTGACCAAAGTCAATTAGTTGGTTTTCTGACGGGTACAGCAACCATCCAAGTTTGATGCAAACACAAACATTAAGTATACAGCATTAAGTATATGAACTCAAGTTGCTGATAAGTACGTTTTGTCAATCTGTAAAGGAAACAAATGGTCCTTGTGCAAACACATACAGCATAAAAACTATAGACTCTGAATGGGGTAATGTATTGTCATTACAACGGGTAGAAAGAAAAAATGTTCAGATCTCACCCATCCCGAGGTAGAAGGAGACGAGGGTTGTAGATAATGGGTCTCAGGCATATCATGGTCAGGAGGAAAATGGATGCATTGCCCCTAGTATGCCCTCTACTCCACTCGCCCTAGTTACAAGGATGGTCCCAGGTAATCCCTAGTCTTAGAGTTACCCTAGTAAGCCCTATGGGTACCAGTTCCAACAGCGTTCAAGGAACCCAGAGCTTCCTATAGTAGCAGCCTGCTAGGATTGTGCACTCTGCACCATCTAACAGTGCAACTGTCAGCCTATGCAGAAAGCATAGACTGACTATGTAATATATATGTAATATATTACAATGATCAAATGATCACTTGTTCATGTCCCACACTGGGACAGAATAAATCAGTAAAAAAAAGTTTTAAGAAAAAGTGCAATTTAAAAAAAAATTATTAAAAAATAATAATAATCAAATAAAACCTAAAAAAGTGAAAATCACCAAAAAAACACAACATATATGGTATCACCACATCCGTAACGGACCAAACAATAAAATAAAATTGTCACAACCCATACAATGAACACCTTAAAAAAACACTAAAAAACTTACAAAGGAAATTTTCATATCTGACCTCATAAAAAGCGCAGAAAAAGTGATCAAAAAGTAACATTTACCCCGACATAATACCAAGAGAGAGTAAGCAAAAATAAGCTCTAAAACAGCTCTGTAAAGAAAAAAATATAAATGTTATGCCCATTGTTACATGGCGATGCAGAAACAAGCAAATAACTCACAAAATGAGTTCTATGTTCTGCTCAACAAGTTATACTTAAAAAGCTATATAAATGGGGCATCGCCGTAATTGTGATGACCCATAGAATAAATAGAACACATTTTTTTATGGTATGTTGAACGTCTGGGAAAAAAAATGCTAAAAACCATAAACAAGAGCAAATGATTTTTTTAACCACCAACAAAGAGATAATAAAATCTGATTATTAGCTATTGAACCCCCCGTAAATGATGTACCTGAAAAGTGGATCTCAGCCACAAAAACAATAATCCCCCACATTTCCAAATGACCAAAAATTAAACTTTTTATAGCCTGTAAAATGTGACAATGCAGATCTGCTCTGAATGCCGCTTCTCCCGTTCTATGCCTGGCTGTGTTCCCATACAGCAGTTACCACCACATATGGGGCATCCTCTTACTCAGGAGAAATTGGTTATTAAACTTTGTGGCGTTTTTTGTCATTTTAATACTTTGTGCTAATTTAATTTTTAATTTTTGGCCAAAATAAATACAATGTCTAAAAAAAAGTATAGCTTGTAAATTACACTTCCATTTTGTTTTAACCCCTGTGAAACATCTCAAAGATAACACACTTCTTAAAGTTGATTTTTTCCATGTTTAAGGCTGCAGTTTCTAAAATGGCATAATTTACAGGATTTTACTGCTATTTACTGCTTTTTACTGCTATTTAGTCACTTAACCCATACAGGACTCAGCCCATTTTGTCTTTAGGATGCGGTCCCATTTTTCAAATCTGCCCTGTCCCTTAAAAGTGCTTATAGCTTTGGAACGCTATAAGATATCCAGGGGATTTTGTTTTCTCGTGACACATTGTACTTCAAATTAGTTTATAAATTTGGATGATATCTTTTGTGTTTAGTTATGAAAATAAAACATCTTCGAAAATGTGGAAATATTTTTTATTTTCAAAGTTCTAAATTCTCTATTTTGATGCAGCCATAGCACCCAAATAAATTAATAACTTACATTTCCCAAATGTCTGCTTTATGGTGGCATGGTTTTTAAAATTCCACATATTTTACTCAGAATTTGGGTGCAATTTTTCAAATTTTTGGGAACATCACCAAAACATCAAAAAATTGACTGTGAGAGGCCTAAATACTGGAAACTACACCCCTCAAATTATGAAAAAACACTTTTAAGCAGTTTGTTGACCCTTTAGGTGTTTTAAAGGGGTTAAAACAAACTGGAGGTGTGGTCTACAAATTGTAATATTTTTTGACAATATACTCACTTTGGGTGGAAAATTAAACATTTGTTAATGGATTAAATGAAAAGGGCTCCACAAAGTTTCTCCCAAGTACACTGATACCCCATATGTGGTGGTAACCTGCTGTATGGGCGCACAGCCGGGCATAAAATGGAAGGAGGCACCATCAAGAGCAGATTTGCATAGTGTCTATAATGTTTTTTGTTTTTTTAATGTGGACTTATAGGGGCTTATTTTTTTGCCACATGAGATGCACTTTTCTGGTACATAATTTTGGTGCATCCATAGCTAATTGGTGAGATTTTATTAGCTCTCTGTTGGTGGAGGAAATGAAAATCATCAATTTTTAGGAAAATTTTTTTGTGTTTTTTTTCTTGGCCGTTTACCATGCCATAAAAATAGTATATTACTTTTATTCTATGGGTCTCCACGATTACGGAAAGACCTTATTTATATAGTATTTTTAATTTTTTTCCCATTTTTACAGAATAAAATGTAATTTGGTGAAAATGTTAATTTTAGCATCAACCCTTTCATATGCATACCTTTTTTATTTTTCGGCTGACAAATCTGGTTAAGGGAATTTTTTTTTTTTGCAAGAAGGATTGTTATTAGGGGTTTTATTTTAGAGTGCGTAGCTTTTTTATCACTTTTAGAGCATTTTTTAACGGGTATTAATAAAAAATTATCTTATTTCGGAGCGTTTTTTGAGTTTGTTTTACAGGGTTCACTTTGTGGGTCCATTAATGATTCTGTTTTATTATGCAGATTGTCCCAGATGTAGCAATACCAAATATGTGGGGGTTTTGTGTATTTTATTCAATTTTACTGAGTTTTACTGACAAATCTGGTAAGGGGCTTATTTTTTGTTATTTTTAATGGTCTCATTTTAGAATGTGTAAAATTTTTTTAATCACTTTTAGATCATGTTATTAACGTATTAATTAAAAATGATCTTTTTTAGGAAAGTTTTTTGTGTTTTTTTCCCCGACGTTTACCGTGCAGATCCAGTAATGATTCTTTTTTATTATACAGATTGTTACGGACGCGGCAATGCCAAATATGTGGCCTTTTTTTGTGTGTTTGTGTTTTTTTATACTTTATTAAGTGTTTTTATGGGAAAGTGACATTTTAGGGGGTTTATATTTTTATGTATTTATTTTTTATTTATTCTTATGTGTAAACTTTTATGTTTTTAACATTTTTTTACTTATACATACTTGAACTTGAACCAGCGATGCTCTGATCGCTGTTTCAAGTCCAATACACTGCTTTACAATGCTTATTCTTTGTAGAGCAGTGTAACATGCGAACATCGGGCAGCCCTGGGGCACTTGGCAGACCTCGGGGCTGCCCATAAGTGGATCGGATCCCCTGTTATGCGACACAGGGGATCCGATCCATAGCAGGAAGACCCTTACACGCCGTGGTCATGCTTGACAAGCCGGCTCCGATCGCGGGTGTTAGAGCGCGGTGTCAGCTGTACTATACAGCTGACAGCTGCTGCTTCTGGTACCGGCTCTGTTCGCGAGCTGGTGCCAGAAGCAGAACATGATAGCACGTCCCGGTGCGAGAAGTATCTACCCACAGGGACGTACAATAACGTCCAGGTGTGCGTAGGGGTTGCGCGCACCTGCTGTGCAGGTTTTTCTAAATAAGGGGTTTTGGTTTTTTTCATAAAAATTTAAAAAATTGTACCGACAATTCTGAACCTCCTAGCAACCTAAAAAAGAGAGAGGATGCATAAAAAGCCATGCCAATATGAAGTAGACATTTGGGAAATGTTAGTTTCTTGTGAGCTATGTCTATCTGCCTGTAAAGCAGAAAGTTTAGAACTTTGAAAATGAATAATTTTTAGAAATTTTTGCCAAATTTACATTTTTTTGATATTTTAAACACAAAGATATCAAAGATAAAGATATCATCAACATTTTCTATTACTTTGAAGTACAATGTGATGAGAAAACAATCTCAAAATTGCCTGGATATGTTAAAACATTACGAAGTTATAACCTCCTATAATGACAATGATCACATTTTCAAAATCAGGCCTGGTTCTAAAGCCCTAAAATGGCGTAACACAAAGGGGTTAATCATCTAGCAACAGACACCATGATTAATCTGTCAGGATCTATACTGCATCTGTCTAGTGTCTTTTTATAGCTAAATCCTCTATATTCCTAGACGGTAAGCTCTTGTGAGCATTGCTCTCACTCCTATCCGTGCTATTACTCTATAATGCCTTATTTTTTGTATATATTTCCCATGATCTGTAAAGCGCAGAAGAATATGATGGAGCTGTAGAAATAACAATATATTTTATCATTTGTTAGTCTAGTTGTAGGCACTTTCTAGTTGTACTCTGCACTAGTCTAAAAACCTTCTCTCCCATTGATTGGCCAATTATACAAAGGAAAATGTTAGTAATTTGAAAATAGTTGTAATGTGTAATAGATAATTGAATTAGTATTGATCATTATGTTATAACATAGAATTGTGTTAGTTTACATCCCTTAACCTTAGTCTCCTCCCTTGTCTTCCTTGGTTGAACTTGGACATATGTCCTTTTGAAGTGTGTAAATAACTATGTAAATATAATCTCCCTACATAAATTATTACTTTTATATCTGTAGAAAGGGCAATATTTATGAGAAGTTTCTCATAGTAAGGCTTCATGAAGTATGAAAACAGTCATTTATACGGCTGTATTTATGTGTAGCAACGGCCCCATTCATTGCAATGGGCAATATGGCCATCCATTTAAATGGCTATATTGTACAACATAAAGTAACGTCTGTCACAGACAGATTGACACCAAACTACTGCATCCATGTGCTTAGGTCCTTCAAACTTCTTGTGGACATAAAGTGTGGGCACTGACAGTACTAGAATCTGGAAAAGTTAAAAAAACATACTGGGTACTGAATTTAGAATTATGCCTATTAACCCCTTGCTTATAAAGACCACCAGTACATGGGATTGTCCATTTTGTTTCCCTCAAAGATTTTCTTGTATTATTTCTTGTATTATACAAGGCTTGTATTACCATTTTGATGTTACTTTTGTACTTCTGTAAATATGAAAAATGGTTATCAAGACTGTTGAAAAAGTTATAAATCTAAAAGATATATTTAAATACATGAAATATAAAAAATACAATATGGTCTAATTTTTTGCAGAAGGAGATTTCATTTTCATTGCTTGACATTTTATTTTATATTTATTTTTATTGCTTGATCAAGATTCATTGTGATTTGAAACACACTAACACCATGACTTGTTGAATAAAGAAAACAATATTGTCCACTTAGCCTTGTGATTGTTGTGGCTTCCTCTAGAAGAGTGGACATTTTCAATGCTGCCATTTTGCTTACTGTACAATCTTTTGATCACTTTTTAAAATAGTTTTTAAACTTTCAGATTTTTTTAAACTTCTTAATGCCCTGGATCCGATTGATGAACACCATAAGAAAAAAAACCTATTAAGAATGCAATAAAAAGTTATCAAAAAACATGTCCTCCAGAATGATACTGTTGCAAAGTATAACAAGCAGAGAGATTACACAAGATGGCCGCTGAATAATGAAATAGCTGACAGAGAGCAAGATGGCACCTGGAGAGAAATATGATATCTCTAACATTTCCCCCCTATGGAGTCTTGCATGACCTGTAACCTCTCCAAGCAACCTCCTCAAGCTCCAGGTACTAAACCCTCTTACACTTACAAAGATCAAATTCTAAATATACCGTATATACTCAAGTATAAGCTGACCCAAGTATAAGCCGAGGCCTCTAATTTTACCACAAAAACCTGGTAAAACCTATATTTTTTTACTTGAGTATAAGCCTAGTTTGGGTTTTCAGCACATTTTTTGTGCTGAAAAACTAGGCTTATACTCGAGTATATATGTACTTAATGATGTTACTACTTACAGAAAATTTTCCAGCAATCCAACAAAAACACATAAGGGTGTGTCACGCCCCCAATGCGTCCCATAATTTTGGGCATTGGGTCTATACTAGAATATCTCAGTGGCTGGCTTGACCATTTGTTACATCCTCTAGTCAGCAGAATTCTGGAGTTCTTGCAGGACTCGATGGATGTTTCTTTGTCCAAATTAACATGGAAACCAGAGTATCAGTGGCTTAGTTGTGATGTGATATCATCATATACATCAATTCCCCATCACATCGCTACTACTGCTTTATAATTTCACCTCCATAAATATAGCCATTATACATTAGAATTCAAAGGATATATTGTGGATGTCTGTTTATTTCTCATGACCCACAATTACTTCTTGTTTGATAGGAATTTTTACCTCCAGATAACGGGAGTCAGCATGGGGGCCAAATTTTCACCATCTTTGGCCAACTTAACTCTTGTCATGGTGGGAAGAAACACACATCTATACTGATGCCAATCCTTTTATGGATTTTTCAGGAGGGCAAATTTTCAGCAACTAAGGGAAGACCTTAAAGGCATAGACTGGGATAATGTTCTCAAAGACAAAAGCCCCCCCCCAAAAATGGGACTTTTTCTCATATATTCTGAAAAAGTCCTGTGAGAAACACATACCTTATGGGAAAAAGCATAAAAGGAACAGGAAAAAGCCTATGTGGCTAACTAGTCTTGTAAGGAAAGCAATAAGCAAGAAAGATAAAGTGTTTAAGGTGCTAAAACGTAAAGGTAGCGATGAGGCATTACAGGATTATAGAAAGAAAAATAAATCCTGTAAAAAGCAGATAAAGGCCGCAAAAATAGAGACTGAGAGAAATATTGCCAGGGAGAGCAAAAATAATCCCAAATTATTTTTCAAGTATATAAATGATAAGAAACTAAAAACAGAGAGTGTGGGTCCCCTTAGAAATAACATGGGGGTCATGGTGGAAGGAGATGAGGAAAGGGCCAATCTACTGAATGTCGCCTTTTCAACTGTCTTTACCCAGGAAAATCCCCTGGTGGAAGACACAATGAGGAATAATGTTAATTATTTTTGGAATGTCAACAGTTTAACCCAGGAAGAGGTACGGCGCCGCCTCGCAACCACTAAGATAGATAAATCACCGGGGCCAGATGGCATACACCCCTGGGTTCTGCATGAATTATGTACGGTGATAGACAGACCGTTATTTTTAATATTTGAAGATTCACTGAGGACTGGTTATGTTCCACAGGAATGGCGCATAGCAAATGTGGTACCAATATACAAAAAAGGATCAAATAGCAATCCTGGAAACTACAGACCCGTGAGTCTAACTGCTGTGGTGGCGAAAATATTTGAGGGGTTTGTTAGAGATGCTATCCTGGAGTATCTCACTGTGCACAACCTTATAACCCAGCGTCAGCATGGGTTTATGAGAGATCGGTCCTGTCAGACTAATCTGATTGGTTTCTATGAGGAGGTAAGTTCAAGACTGGATCTGGGAGACGCTGTGGATGTTGTATATCTGGACTTTTCAAAGGCATTTAACACCGTGCCACATAAAAGGTTGGTATATAAAATGAGACTGCTGGGAATAGGAGAAAATCTGTGTATTTGGGTAAGTAATTGGCTTAGTGATAGAAAACAGAGGGTGGTCATTAATGGCATATTCTCAGATTGGGTTGATGTTACCAGTGGAGTGCCACAGGGGTCAGTATTGGGGCCACTTCTTTTTAATATTTTTATTAATGACCTTGTAGTGGGTTCACACAGTCAAGTTTCAATATTTGCAGATGATACTAAGCTGTGTAAAGTAATAAATACTGAGGTCAATAGTTTAGCATTACAGAGTGATTTGTGGAAGCTTGAGGAGTGGGCAGAGAAATGGTGGAAGAGGTTTAATGTAGATAAATGTAAAGTTATGCACTTGGGCCATGGAAACAAAAAGTATAATTATGTTCTAAACCAGTGGTCCCCAAACTACAAACTTTCATCCAGCCCCCGCCGCATCCAGCGCTTGGAGCGCCAGTGGCTCCTGCTGAGGCCCAGGCAGGTCGTGGCAGGAGCTCCTGCCCGTCCCTTAATAGTGCTCGATGCGGCCGATGTGTCCGCTCGAGCACTATTATTCCAGGTGGAGCGATGTGGCCGGAAGACAACCCCGGCGCACATCGCTCCTTGAACCTGGCTACGCGGCCGTGTGATGACGTCATCACGCCGCCACGCACCCCTTCCTGACCTACAGCAGCCCGAAGAAAGAAGACGCGGGAGCCGCTGCCAGAGGTGAGTATGCTTTTCATTTTTTTAACCAGCTGAAAATATATTTTGGCGGTAGGGGGGCCCTGATATAAAAAAAAATAATTAATTATGGGGGTACTATATAAAATGATTAATGGTGGAGGGGCAGTATGGACAATAATCAATGATGGAGGGGCAGTTTGGACAATAAATGATAGAGGGGCAGTATGGACAATAGTGGCCCTGATATAAAAAAAAATAATTAATTATGGGGGTACTATATAAAATGATTAATGGTGGAGGGGCAGTATGGACAATAATCAATGATGGAGGGGCAGTTTGGACAATAAATGATAGAGGGGCAGTATGGACAATAATTAATGATGGAGGGGCAGTATGGACAATAATTAATGATGGAGGGGCAGTATGGACAATAATTAATGATGGAGGGGCAGTATGGAGAATAAATGATGGAGGGGCATAATCCATGAACAGGACATACAGCTTTTCCGTAACCCATTTCCTATTGATATTGAAAATGTGAATACAGTTTACCAAATGGCAGAATTGTGACTCTCTGAAAGACGTGTTCAAGTCAAGCAGCTTGCACAGGTTCTATGCATCTCTCCCCTCTGAGACATATCCTCATCACCGGAACCATGCACTCAAAATGGCGACCATAATTGGCAGCACATATGTCTGCGAACAGACTTTTTCTCGAATGAAAAATCTTAAATCGCCGAATAGATCCAGACTAAGTGATGCACACTTGCATCACTTGTTAAGAATAGCAGTAACAAACATGGAACCAGACATTGACCATCTTATCAACCAAAAGCAGGCTCATACTTCCCATTGAGATGCTGGTAAGTACTTGCTCTTTACTTTAAATATTCTATTTGTTCCTGCTTTGTATTTTTACTAAAAAATAAGATATGCACAGTGTACAGAGGAATTTCTTATTTTTTTTTATTTTTAAACTTTAGTCCGGCCCTCCACCGGTCTGAGAGGGGCCGTGAGCGGCCCCCTATGTAAAAAGTTTGGGGACCCCTGTTCTAAACAGTCAATTACTTAGTAAAACTGGAGCTGAAAAGGACTTGGGGGTATTGGTGGATGGTAAACTTAATTTTAGTGACCAGAGCCAGGCGGCTGCTGCTAAAGCAAATAAAATTATGGGATCTATCAAGAGAGGAATAGATTCTCATAATAAAGACATAGTTTTGCCCTTATACAAATCCCTGGTCAGACCACACATGGAATATTGTGTACAGTTTTGGGCACCCATGTATAAAAAGGATATAGTAGAGCTGGAACGGGTGCAGAGGAGAGCAACCAGGATTATTAGGGGAATGGGGGTACTAGAATACACTGACAGATTAATAAATTTGGGATTATTCAGTTTAGAAAAAAGACGACTGAGGGGAGACCTCATTACAATGTACAAATACCTGAACGGACAGTACAAGGATCTCTCCAAAGATCTTTTTATACCTAGGCCTGTGACCAGGACAAGGGGGCATACTCTGCGGCTAGAGGAGAGGCGATTCTACCTTCACCATAGACAAAGGTTCTTTACTGTAAGAGCAGTGAGACTATGGAACTCTCTGCCGCAGGAGGTTGTTATGGCGGACTCTATGTAAATGTTCAAGAGAGGCCTGGATGCCTTTCTGGAGAGAAAAAATATCACGGGTTATGGGGATAAAACATTTATTTAATTCTTAAAGGTTGGACTTGATGGACTTGCGTCTTTTTCCAGCCTTATATACTATGATACTATGATTGTTTGGAGTGGTAAGGCAGGTACATCGACGATATACTGATACCTGCCATACCACTCTTTGTAGATTACCTAAACAATGATGCCTGCAATCTGGGATTCACATTTTTCACACATCCCAATATAGTGTTCTTAAATCTGCAATTTACCATCACTGAGGGTGAAATTATCAACACTTCCACATTCAGCAAACCGACATGTGGCAATACAATCTTGCATGCCAGATCACAACACCCACCACATACAATTAAAAGCATCCTGGTAGAGAAACTTACCAGAGCAAGACAGAATTGTAGCAGTGAACAGGCCTTTTCCAACAAAATTAATAATATCCATAACAGACTTTCTAAAAGAGGCTCTAATTAATCCATCCTTTTCTATAAACCCTGCCATCAGTAATAAAAACAGTAGCACGTCAGTTTTACAATACAGCCCTCAATTCAGACATGTCTCCAAAATCGTACAAAGACCTTTATTAAAAAGTGATCCCACATTGGAAAAAATCCTAACGGATGGCTGCAGTATTCTGGTATCACGGTTGGGTTTAACCCTGGGTAATTTCATCTCACCCTCTTTGTATCAATCCACACTAAAGAAACTCCCATTTGGGTTTTTATAAATGTGGAGACACACATTCTATTACATGTAAATATGACTGAAAAAGTACTTCTTTCTCAAATAGTAGTGGTACTAAAAAGTTCCACATAAAAAGTTACATTAATTTCAACTCTAGCAATTTTATTTATGTTTGACATTGCATTAAATGCAATTTAATGTATGTTGGTCAGACATCGCACAAACTTAAAATCAGATTCATGGAGCACCTTAAAAATATTAAAAATCCAGAAAATCGCAAATTATCAGGAGCGGCAAAACATTTTTTTTACACCTTTACTGAAAAGTGATCCCACATTGGAAAAAATCCTAATGGATCGCTGCAGAATAGTAACACGCTGGGGTTTAACCCTGGGTAATTTAATCTCACCCTCTTTGTATCAATCCACACTAGAGATGAGCGAGCACTAAAATGCTCGGGTACTCGTTATTCGAGACGAACTTTTCCCGATGCTCGAGTGCTCGTCTCGAATAACGAGCCCCATTGAAGTCAATGGGAGACTCGAGCATTTTTCAAGGGGACCAAGGCTCTGCACAGGGAAGCTTGGCCAAACACCTGGGAACCTCAGAAAAGGATGGAAACACCACGGAAATGGACAGGAAACAGCAGGGGCAGCATGCATGGATGCCTCTGAGGCTGCTTAAATGCACCATTATGCCAAAATTATGGGCAACAGCATGGCCATGACAGAGTGACAGAATGAAGCTAGATAGCATCTAAAACATCCAATAATTGACCCTGACACTATAGGGGACGGCATGCAGAGGCAGCGGCAGGCTAGAGAGTGGCATGGCGACATACCCTAAATGGACTCAGGCTTCAAACCAATGGGTGGCAGAGAGGAACCAAAGGAGGTGAGCAAGAAGCGCTCAAATAATATCGGTACATGATAAAAGTTTGCCAGTATATTTTGTGGATTACACAGCAGGGTGGCGACAAAGTTAACATGGAAGCCATGAAAACAACCCAAAATTCTGCCTGACACAGCTCGTTTGATAAGGGGACCATGTATGGAGGCAGTGAACTAGTAGTAGATTAAAGGTGCTGCAGTTAAAACTATGTTAGTTGGATCTTGGCATGGAGCTGGCGCTCCGCTGCCAGGCGAGCTTTCGCCAATCCAAGCCCCTGTCTCTAGGCTACTCCCCAAACAGCACTTCTAAGAACCTTTTGTATAAGATCAAGTGTAGTAGCGTTCTTATAAGTTTAGGATATGGCGGGTGAGGGGAATGTAAACAGATGCGCAAGAAGCGCTGAAATAATATTAGTAAATGATAAAAGTTTGCCAGTATATTTTGTGGATTACACAGCAGGGTGGCGACAAAGTTAACAAGTTTGTTGTGGAAGCCATGAAAACAACCCAAAATTCTACCTGACACAGCTCGTTTGATAAGGGGACCATGTATGCCTACAGTTCATGCCAGTCGCTGCACTGGCTGCCAGTCTCCTTTCGAATACAGTTTAAAATAATAACCCTCATCCATAAAGCTCTGTATAATGCTGCACCCCCCTACCTCTCCTCTCTTATCTCAGTCTATCGCCCAACCCGTGCTCTTAGATCCGCCAGTGATCTTAGATTAACCTCTACCCTAGTGCGGACCTCCCACTCGCGTCTCCAAGACTTCTCTAGAGCTGCACCAATTCTATGGAATGCTCTGCCCCGGACTATCAGACTAATACCTAACCTCCAAAGTTTCAAACGTGCTCTTAAAACCCATTTCTTTAGGCAAGCCTATAACACTCATTAACTGCATGAAGTTTTAACTCTTCTACTAACCCGTCCTGTGTCGTCCTCCCATCTGTTATCCAGCAACCAACAGGCACCAGACTTCTCTGCAGTCCCATTCACCCTGGACCTGGTATATAAGATGACGGCTGAGTGGTTCAAGCGACAGCAATTCCATTTATTATATTTTGTTCTATTCCATAAGAAGAATGGCTTCACCATTAAATATTCTTTTACCTCGTGTTACCCCATCATCTTCATAAACCGTAAGCTCTGGCGAGCAGAGACCTCACTCCTGTTGTTCCATAAAAATGTTGTGCTCTGTTACATTACATTTGTATTTGTTTCCTATGATTTGTAAAGCGCTACGGAATATGATGGCGCTATATAAATAAAGATTATTATTATTATTATTATTATGGAGGCAGTGAACTAGTAGTAGATTAAAGGTGCTGCAGTTAAAACTATGTTAGTTGGATCTTGGGATGGAGCTGGCGCTCCGCTTCCAGGCGAGCTTTCGCCAATCCAAGCCCCTGTCTCTAGGCTACTCCCCAAACAGCACTTCTAAGAACCTTTTATATAAGATCAAGTGTAGTAGTGTTCTTATAAGTTTGGGATATGGCGGGTGAGGGGAATGTAAACAGATGCGCAAGAAGCGCTGAAATAATATCGGTAAATGATAAAAGTTTGCCAGTATATTTTGTGGATTACACAGCAGGGTGGCGACAAAGTTAACAACTGGAATCCATGGAATCCATGAAAACAACCCAAATTTCTGCCTGACACACCTCGTTTGATAAGGGGACGATGTATGGAGGCAGCTATATGGACGACTTTTGGAGGTAGCAATGGAGACAACGTGTGGAGGCTGCTATGGAGACAATTTAATTTGGATAGTGCCTGTATGTGGCAGTCCAAAAAAGTTTTCAAACCAGAGGAGCAGGTAGGTGGCCCTTCAGAAAAATGAAATAGATTGAGTGCCTGTATGTGGCAGTCCAAAAAAGTTTTCAAACCAGAGGAGCAGGTAGGTGGCCCTCCAGAAAAATGAAATAGATTGAGTGCCTGTATGTGGCAGTCCAAAAAGGTTTTCAAACCAGAGGACCAGGTAGGTGGCCCTCCAGAAAAATTGAATAGATTGAGTGCCTGTATGTGGCACTCCCAAAAATTGTTTAAAACAGAGGACCGGGTAGGTGGCCCTCCAGAAAAATTAAATGCATAAAGTACTATAGCTAGAGCCAGTGGGCCCTGTCAAAAAATAGCCAGTTTCCTCTGCTTTAGTGTACAAAGAGGAGGAGAAGGACTAAAATGAGGAGGAGGAGGAGTGCATAAATTATTCAGGTTGAGCTTCCTTCACCTGGTGGAGATTGGAAATTATGAGAAATCCAGGCTTTATTCATCTTAATAAGCGTCAGCCTGTCAGCGCTGTCAGTCGACAGGCGTGTACGCTTATCGGTGAAGATGCCACCAGCTGCACTGAAAACCCGCTCGGACAACACGCTAGCGGCAGGGCAGGCAAGAACCTCCAAGGCGTACAGCGCCAGTTCGTGCCACATGTCCAGCTATGAAACCCAGTAGTTGTAGGGAGCTGTGTGATCAGTTAGGACGATGGTATGGTCAGCTACGTACTCCCTCACCATCTTTCTGTAAAGATCAGCCCTACTCTGCCGAGACTGGGGACAGGTGACAGTGTCTTGCTGAGGTAACATAAAGCTGTCAAAAGCCTTGTAAAGCGTACCCTTGCCAGTGCTGGACAAGCTGCCAGCTCGCATACTCTCCCTCGCTACTTGTCCCGCAGAACTACGCACTCTGCCGCTAGCGCTGTCAGAAGGGAAATACTGTTTCATCTTGTGCACCAGGGCCTGCTGGTATTCATGCAGTCTCACACTCTTCACTCCCCTCACTGGCCTGACTGTCCATTTCCTCCTCCTCCAACTCCTCCAACTCCTCTTCTTCTGCCCATACACGCTGAACAGTGAAGGACTGAACAATGGTCCCCTCTTGTGTCTCGCCAACATTCTCCTCCTCTTCCTCCTCATCCTCCTCCACCTCCACCTCCTCCGATATGCGCTGAGAAACAGACCTAAGGGTGCTTTGGCTATCAACAAGGGAATCTTCTTCCCCCGTCTCCTGTGAGGAGCGCAAAGCTGCCGACTTCATGCTGATCAGAGAGTTTTTCAACAGGCCAAGCAGCGGGATGGTGAGGCTGATGATGGCGGCATCGCCACTGACCATCTGTGTTGACTCCTCGAAGTTACTCAGCACCTGACAGATATCAGACATCCACGTCCACTCCTCATTGTAGACTTGAGGAAGCTGACTGACCTGACTACCAGTTCTGGTGGAAGTTGACATCTGGCAGTCTACAATCGCTCTGCGCTGCTGGTAAACTCTGGATAACATGGTTAATGTTGAATTCCACCTCGTGGGCACGTCGCACAACAGTCGGTGAGCGGGCAGTTGGAGGCGGCGCTGCGCTGCCCTGAGAGTGGCAGCATCTGTGCTGGACTTCCTGAAATGCGCACAGATGCGGCGCACCTTCGTGAGCAAATCAGACAGATTGGGGTATATCTTTAGGAAACGCTGAACTATCAGATTTAACACATGGGCCAGGCATGGCACATGTGTCAGTCTGCCGAGTTGCAGAGCCGCCACCAGGTTACGGCCGTTGTCACACACAACCATGCCTGGCTTCAGGTTCAGCGGTGCCAGCCACAGATCAGTCTGCGCCGTGATGCCCTGTAATAGTTCTTGGGCGGTGTGCCTTTTATCGCCTAGGCTCAGCAGTTTGAGCACCGCCTGCTGTCGCTTAGCGACGGCACTGCTGCTGTGCCTAGAGCTAGCGACTGATGGCGCCATGCCCACGAATGGTAGTTCGGAGGAGGAGGTGGAGGAGGGGTGGGAGGAGGAGGAGGCATAGTATGCCTGAAAGACCTGGACCGAGGTAGGCCCCGCAATCCTCGGCGTCGGCAGTATATGACAAGCCGCAGGGTCAGACTCGGTCCCAGCCTCCACCAAGTCCACCAAATGTGCCGTCAGCTATATATAGTGGCCCTGCCCGGCAGCACTCGTCCACGTGTCCGTGGTCAGGTGGACCTTGTCAGAAACGGCGTTGGTCAGGGCACGGATGATGTTGTCTGACATGTGCTGGTGCAGGGCTGGGACGGCACATCGGGAAAAGTAGTGGCGGCTGGGGACCGAATCCCGAGGGGCGGCCGCCGCCATGAGGTTGCGAAAGGCCTCGGTCTCTACTAGCCTATAGGGCAGCATCTCCAGGCTAAGCAATCTGTAGATGTGGAAATTAAGGGCTTGGGCGTGCGGGTGGGTTGCACTATATTTCCGTTTCCGCTCCAGCGTCTGGGGTATGGAGAGCTGAACGCTGGTGGATGCTGTGGAGGATCGTGGAGGCGACGATGGGGTTTTTGTGCCAGGGTCCTGGGCAGGGGGCTGACTATCAGCTGACACAGGGGAAGGAGCAGTGGTGTGCACGGCCGGAGGTGAACGGGCTTGGTGCCATTGAGTGGGGTGTTTAGCATTCATATGCCTGCGCATACTGGTGGTAGTTAAGCTAGTAGTGGTGGAACCCCTGCTGATCCTGGTTTGGCAAAGGTTGCACACCACAGTCCGTCGGTCATCCGGTGTTTCTTTAAAGAACCTCCAGACTTCTGAAAATCTAGCCCTCGCCACGGGAGCTTGACTACGGGCAACATTTGGCGCTGATGCACCTGCTCTGGCCCTGCCTCTCTGTCTGGCCCCACCACTGCCTCTTCCAACCTGTTCTGGTCGAGGACTCTCCTCCGTCTCAGAAGCACTGTGTTCACCCGGCCTCTCAACCCAGCTTGGGTCTGTCACCTCATCATCCTCCGATCCCTCAGTCTGCTCCCCCCTCGGACTTCCTGCCCTGACAACAACTTCACCACTGTCTGACAACCGTGTCTCCTCATCGTCGGACACCTCTTTACACACTTCTTCCACTACGTCAAGAAGGTCATCATCACCCACAGACTGCGACTGGTGGAAAACCTGGGCATCGGAAAATTGCTCAGCAGCAACCGGAAAAGTGGTTTGTGACTGTGGGACGGGTCCAGAAAACAGTTCCTCAGAGTATGCCGGTTCAAATGGCAAATTTTGCTGGGAGGGGGCAGACTGGGGGGGGAGGAGGCTGAGGTGCAGGAGCTGGAGGAGTGCCGATTTCGGTGACATGGGTGGACTGCGTGGAAGACTGACTGGTGGACAAATTGCTCGAAGCATTGTCGGCAATCCACGACATCACCTGTTCGCACTGTTCTGGCCTCAACAGTGCTCTACCACGAGTCCCAGTAACTTCAGACATGAACCTAGGGAGTGTAGCTCTGCGGCGTTCCCCTGCTCCCTCATCAGCAGGTGGTGTCTCACCCCGCCCAGGACCACGGCCTCTGACCCCTGCAGTAGTTGGACGCCCACGTCCCCGCCCTCGTCCTCTACCCCTAGCCCTCGGGTTAAACATTTTGAAAATGAAAGTTATAACTTTAATTTTTTTTTAACTTTTTTTTGTGTTTTTTTGTGTTTTTTAGTTTTTAAAACCAAACGAGGCTATCCTATTGCTATGGCTATTTTCTAGCCAAGTATGAAAGCACACTGCTATGCCAGATGAGATGACGCTGAGTTATGAAAAAATAAACGTAAAATAAAAAGGAAATGGCAGACTGTGCCTAATTGAAATCCAACCCCTAATAAATTTTCGCACTTCGGTCTTTGCGATGGATATGTGCGTCACTAAGCACTAAACACAACGGTCACAAGTCTCACTACAAATTCCTCACAATATGGTAGTAGATGCACTGCAGCAAGGACAGCCACCAGCAGATCAACCAGAAATAAAATATATAACGCTATTGTAGGCGTAAGTAAGCCGTTTGGATTATCCTATGGCTATTTTCTAGCCAAGTATGAAAGCACACTGCTATGCCAGATGAGATGACGCTGAGTTATGAAAAAATAAACGTAAAATAAAAAGGAAATGGCAGACTGTGCCTAATTGAAATCCAACCCCTAATAAATTTTCCCACTTCGGTCTTTGCGATGAATATGTGCGTCACTAAGCGCTAAACACAAAGGTCGCAAGTCTCACTACAAATTCCTCACAATTTGGTAGTAGATGCACTGCAGCAAGGACAGCCACCAGCAGATCAACCGGAAATAAAATATATAACGCTATTGTAGGCGTAAGTAAGCCGTTTGGATTCTCCTATGGCTATTTTCTAGCCAAGTATGAAAGCACACTGCTATGCCAGATGAGATGACGCTGAGTTATGAAAAAATAAACGTAAAATAAAAAGGAAATGGCAGACTTTGCCTAATTGAAATCCAACCCCTAATAAATTTTCCCACTTCGGTCTTTGCGATGGATATGTGCGTCACTAAGCGCTAAACACAAAGGTCGCAAGTCTCACTACAAATTCCTCACAATTTGGTAGTAGATGCACTGCAGCAAGGACAGCCACCAGCAGATCAACCAGAAATAAAATATATATAACGCTATTGTAGGCGTAAGTAAGCCGTTTGGATTCTCCTATGGCTATTTTCTAGCCAAGTATGAAAGCACACTGCTATGCCAGATGAGATGACGCTGAGTTATGAAAAAATAAACGTAAAATAAAAAGGAAATGGCAGACTGTGCCTAATTGAAATCCAACCCCTAATAAATTTTCCCACTTCGGTCTTTGCGATGGATATGTGCGTCACTAAGCGCTAAACACAAAGGTCGCAAGTCTCACTACAAATTCCTCACAATTTGGTAGTAGATGCACTGCAGTAAGGACAGCCACCAGCAGATCAACCAGAAATAAAATATATATAACGCTATTGTAGGCGTAAGTAAGCCGTTTGGATTCTCCTATGGCTATTTTCTAGCCAAGTATGAAAGCACACTGCTATGCCAGATGAGATGACGCTGAGTTATTAAAAAAATAAACGTAAAATAAAAAGAAACTGGCAGACTGTGCCTAATTGAAATCAAACCCCTAATAAATTTTCCCTAACGCTTTCCCTGACCAGCAGCAGCTGTCTCCCTAGCGGCATCCAGACACAGAATGATCCGAGCAGCGCAGGCAGGGGCTAGTCTATTCCAGGGTCACCTGATCTGGCCAGCCAACCACTGCTATCGACGTGTAAGGGTACCACGTCATGCTGGGTGGAGTGCAGAGTCTCCTGGCTTGTGATTGGCTCTGTTTCTGGCCGCCAAAAAGCAAAACGGCAGGAGCTGCCATTTTCTCGAGCGGGCAAAGTATTCGTCCGAGCAACGAGCAGTTTAGAGTACGCTAATGCTCGAACGAGCATTAAGCTCGGACCAGTATGTTCGCTCATCTCTAGTGCTATGACTTTCTGCTTCAAATGTAGAGAATTTAGAACTTTGAAAATAAAGAATGTTTCCAAATTTTTGCCCAATTTCCATTTTTCATAATTAATCACAAAAGATAACATCCAAACTTTTAAACTAATTTGAAGAACAATGGGGCACATTTACTAAGGGATTTGCACCAGTTTTCTGATGGAGCTTGCATGTAAACTGCTTGCACAAATATTTAAGAAGTGTCTGCACTAGAGATGAGTGAGCACTAAAATGCTCGGGTACTCGTTATTCGAGACGAACTTTTCCCGATGCTCGAGTGCTTGTCTCGAATAACGAGCCCCATTGAAGTCAATGGGAGACTCAAGCATTTTTCAAGGGGACCAAGGCTCTGCACAGGGAAGCTTGGCCAAACACCAGGGAACCTCAGAAAAGGATGGAAACACCACGGAAATGGACATGAAACAGCAGGGGCAGCATGCATGGATGCCTCTGAGGCTGCTTAATCACACCATTATGCCAAAATTATGGGCAACACCATGGCCATGACAGAGTGACCGAATGAGGCTAGATAGCATCTTAAACATCCAATAATTGACCCTGACAATATAGGGGACGGCATGCAGAGGCAGCGGCAGCAGTAGCAGGCTAGAGAGTGTCATGGCGACATACCCTAAATGGACTCAGGTTTCACCAAAGGAGGTGAGCAAGAAGCGCTGAAATGATTTCCTATGGGAACAAAAGGTTGACGGTATATTTAGTCGATAACACAGCATGGTGGCGACATAGTGACCAAGTTCCATAACGTATCTGGTGAAACACCCAAAAAATGAGCCTGACACAGCTCTTTTGATAAGGGGACGACATGTGGAGGCAGCCATGAAGACGACTTCCATGATTAAGAGAGACAGTATGGGGCATTCATATTGCGCTGCTATGATTGCAACTTCAGGTCTCCAGCATGGCGGCGACAGATGGGCCGAGTTCCACTATGTATCTGGTGAAACACCTGAAAATTCTGCCTGACACAGCTCGTTTGATAAGTGGATGATGTGCTGCATATCCTCTCGTGCTCCAGCGTCTGGGGTATAGAGAATTGAAAGTTGCGCATGGAGACATTGGGGGACGCTGTGGAGGATCGTGGAGGCGAAATGGACAGGAAACAGCAGGGGCAGCATGCATGGATGCCTCTGAGGCTGCCTAATCTTGGGATGGAGCTGGCGGACCGCTGCCAGGTGACCTTTCGCCTGTCCAAGCCCCTGTCTCTCGGCTCCTCCCCACCCAAAATGGGCCTGGGAGCCAGAAGCGTTTACTTTGAAAAAATTATAATTTTCAAAGCAGGCCGGGTAGTTTGAATATTTCACCTAGGAATAATGGAATAGCATAGTGGTTCTATTTTTAATAGTTTTTTTCGGAAATGGTTCCATGATTAAGAGCGTCAGTATGGGGCATCCATATTGCGCTGCTATGATTGCAACTTCAGGTTTCCAGCATGGCGGCGACAGATGGGCCGAGTTCCACTATGTATCTGGTGAAACACCTGAAAATTCTGCCTGACACAGCTCGTTTGATAAGGGGACCATGTATGGAGGCAGTGAACTAGTAGTAGATTAAAGGTGCTGCAGTTAAAACTATGTTAGTTGGATCTTGGGATGGAGCTGGCGCTCCGCTGCCAGGCGAGCTTTCGCCAATCCAAGCCCCTGTCTCTCGGCTACTCCCCAAACAGCACCTCTAAGAACCTTTTGTATAAGATCAAGTGTAGTAGTGTTCTTATAAGTTTGGGTTATGGCGGGTGAGGGGAATGTAAACAGATGCGCAAGAAGCGCTGAAATAATATTGGTAAATTATAAAAGTTTGCCAGTATATTTTGTGGATTACACAGCAGGGTGGCGACAAAGTTAACAAGTTTGATGTGGAAGCCATGAAAACAACCCAAAATTCTACCTGACACAGCTCGTTTGATAAGGGGACCATGTATGGAGGCAGCTATATGGACGACTTTTGGAGGCAGCTATGGTGATGACGTGTGGAGGTAGCAATGGGGACAACGTGTGGAGGCAGCTAAAAAGACGATGTGTGGAGGCTGGTATGGAGACAATTTAATTTGGATAGTGCCTGTATGTGGCAGTCCAAAAAAGTTTTCAAACCAGAGGAGCAGGTAGGTGGTCCTCCAGAAAAATTAAATAGATTGAGTGCCTGTATGTGGCACTCCCAAAAATTGTTTAAAACAGAGGACCGGGTAGGTGGCCCTCCAGAAAAATTAAATACATAGAGTACTATAGCTAGAGCCAGTTGGCCCTGGCAAAAAATAGCCAGTTTCCTCTGCTTTAGTGTACAAAGAGGATGAGAAGGAGGACAATGAGGAGGAGGAGTGCATAAATTATTCAGGTTGAGCTTCTTTCACCTGGTGGAGAATGGAAATCCTGAGAAATCCAGGCTTTATTCATCTTGATAAGCGTCAGCCTGTCAGCGCTGTCAGTCGACAGGCGTATACGCTTATCGGTGATGATGCCACCAGCTGCACTGAAAACCCGCTCGGACAACACGCTAGCGGCAGGGCAGGCAAGAACCTCCAAGGCATACAGCGCCAGTTCGTGCCATATGTCCAGCTTTGAAACCCAGTATTGTAGGGAGCTGTGTGATCATTTAGGACGATGGTATGGTCAGCTACGTACTCCCTCACCATCTTTCTGTAAAGATCTGCCCTACTCTGCCGAGACTGGGGACAGGTGACAGTGTCTTGCTAGGGTGACATAAAACTGGCAAAGACCTTGTAAAGTGTACCCCTGCCAGTGCTGGACAAGCTGCCTGCTCGCCTACTCTCCCTCTCTACTTGTCCCGCAGAAGTACGCCCTCTGCCGCTAGCGCTGTCAGAAGGGAAATACTGTTTCAGCTTGTGCACCAGGGCCTGCTGGTATTCATGCATTCTCACACTCCTTTCCTCTCCAGGGATGAGAGTGGAAAGATTTTGCTTGTACCGTGGGTCCAGGAGAGTGAATACCCAGTAATCGGTGCTGGAATAAATTCTTTGAATGCGAGGGTCACGGGATAGGCAGCCTAGCATGAAATCTGCCATATGCGTCAGAGTACCAACGCGCAAGAATTCACTCCCCTCACTGGCCTGACTGTCCATTTCCTCCTCCTCCAACTCCTCCAACTCCTCTTCTTCTGCCCATACACGCGGAAAAGTGAAGGACTGAACAATGGTCCCCTCTTCTGTCTCGCCAACATTCTCCTCCTCTTCCTCCTCTTCCTCCTCATCCTCCTCCACCTCCTCCGATATGCGCTGAGAAACAGACCTGAGGGTGCTTTGGCTATCAACAAGGGAATCTTCTTCCCCCGTCTCTTGTGACGAGCGCAAAGCTTCCGACTTCATGCTGACCAGAGAGTTTTTCAACAGGCCAAGCAGCGGGATGGTGAGGCTGATGATGGCGGCATCGCCACTGACAATCTGTGTTGACTCCTTAAAGTTACTCAGCACCTGACAGATATCACACATCCACGTCCACTCCTCATTGTAGACTTGAGGAAGCTGACTGACCTGACTACCAGTTCTGGTGGAAATTGACATCTGGCAGCGCTCTGCGCTGCTGGTAAACTCTGGATAACATGGTTAATGTTGAATTCCACCTCGTGGGCACGTCGTACTACAGTCGGCGAGCGGGCAGTTGGAGGTGGCGCTGCGCTGCCCTGAGAGTGGCAGCATCTGTGCTGGACTTCCTGAAATGTGCACAGATGCGGCGCACCTTTGTGAGCAAATCAGACAGATTGGGGTATGTCTTGAGGAAACGCTGAACTATGAGATTTAACACATGGGCCAGGCATGGCACATGTGTTAGTCTGCCGAGTTGCAGAGCCGCCACCAGGTTACGGCCGTTGTCACACACAACCATGCCTGGCTTCAGGTTCAGCGGTGCCAGCCGCAGATCAGTCTGCTCCGTGATGCCCTGTAATAGCTCTTGGGCGGTGTGCCTTTTATCGCCTAGGCTCAGCAGTTTGAGCACCGCCTGCTGTCGCTTAGCGATGGCACTGCTGCTGTGCCTAGAGCTACCGACTGATGGCGCCATGCCCACGGATGGTAATTGGGAGGAGGAGGTGGAGGAGGGGTGGGAGGAGGAGGAGGCATCCTCGGCGTCGGCAGTATATGACCAGCCCCAGGGTCAGACTCAGTCCCAGCCTCCACCAAGTTAACCCAATGTGCCGTCAGCGATATATAGTGGCCCTGCCCGGCAGCACTCGTCCACGTGTCCGTGGTCAGGTGGACCTTGTCAGAAACGGCATTGGTCAGGGCACGGATGATGTTGTCTGACACGTGCTTGTGCAGGGCTGGGACAACACATCGGGAAAAGTAATGGCGGCTGGGGACCGAATACCGAGGGGCGGCCGCCGCCATGAGGTTTCGAAAGGCCTCGGTCTCTACCAGCCTATAGGGCAGCATCTCCAGGCTAAGCAGTTTGGAGATGTGGACGTTGAGGGCTTCGGCGTGTGGGTGGGTTGCACTATACTTCCTTTTGCGCTCCAGCGCCTGGGGTATGGAGAGCTGAAAACTGGTGGATGCTGTGGAGGATCGTGGAGGCGAAGATGGGGTTTTTGCACGGGTTGTGTTTGGGCTGGGGTCATGGGCAGGGGGCTGACTAGCAGATGACACAGGGGAAGGAGCAGTGGTGTGCCCGGCCGGAGGTGAACGGGCTTGGTGCCATTGAGTGGGGTGTTTAGCATTCATATGCCTGCGCATACTGGTGGTAGTTAAGCTAGTAGTGGTGGAACCCCTGCTGATCCTGGTTTGGCACAGGTTGCACACCACAGTCCGTCGGTCATCCGGTGTTTCTTTAAAGAACCTCCAGACTTCTGAAAATCTAGCCCTCGCCACGGGAGCTTGACTACGGGAAACATTTGGCGCTGATGCACCAGCTCTGGCCCTTCCTCTCCGTCTGGCCCCACCACTGCCTCTTCCAACCTGTTCTGCTATAGGACTCGCCTCCGTCTCAGAAGCACTGTGTTCACCTGGCCTATCAACCCAGCTTGGGTCTGTCACCTCATCATCCTCCCATCCCTCAGTCTGCTCCCCCCTCAGACTTCCTGCCCTGACAACAACTTCAACACTGTCTGACAACCATGTCTCCTCATCGTCCGACACCTCTTTACACATTTCTTCCACTACGTCAATAATATCATCATCACCCACAGACTGCGACCGGTGGAAAACCTGGGCATCGGAAAATAGCTCAGCAGCAACCGGACAAGTGGTTTGTGACTGTGGGAAGGGTCCAGGAAACAGTTCCTCAGAGTCTGCCGGTTCAAATGCAAAATTTTGCTGGGAGGGGGCAGACTGGGGGGAATGAGGCTGAGGTGGAGGAGCTGGAGTAGTGCTGATTTCGGTGACATGGGTGGACTGTGTGGAAGACTGACTGGTGTACAAATGGCTAGAAGCATTGTCCGCAATCCACGACATCACCTCTTCGCACTGTTCTGGCCTCAACAGTGCTCGACCACGAATCCCAGTAACTTCAGACATGATGAATTTAGTTATTGTAGCTCTGCGGCGTTCCCCTGCTCCCTCATCAGCAGGTGGTGTCTCACCCCGCACAGCACCACGGCCTCTGACCCCTGCAGTAGTTGGACGCCCACGCCCTCGTCCTCTACCCCTAGCTCTCGGGTTAAACATTTTCCAAATTAAAGTGTAGGCTTAAATTTTTTTTTTTTTTAAACAAAACGATGCTATCCTATTGCTATGGCTAGTTTCTATCCTACACTGACAGCACACAACTGTATTTTGTGCTGTGCCTGATGACTTTGAGTTATAAAAAGAAATAAACGTAAAAAAAAATAAATCAGCAGACTCTGCCTAATTCAAATCAAACCCCTAATAAATTGTCCCACTTCGGTGTTTGAGGTGGATATGTGTGTCACTAAGAGCTAAACACAAGTCTCCCTGCAAATTACTCACAATATGGTACTACCTGCACTACTAATAGCAGCAAGCCCAGCCACAAGCAAACCAAAAAAAAGGAAAATAAAACGTTATTGTAGCCCTAAGAAGGGCTGTTGGGTTCTTGTAGAATCACTCCTGCCTAACACTATTCTAATAGAACACCCTAACGCTTTCCCTGACCAGCAGCAGCTCTCTCCCTAGCGGCATCCAGACAGAGAATGACGCGAGCAGCGCGGGCAGGGGCTAGTCTATTCCAGGGTCACTTGATCTGGCCAGCCAACCACTGCTATCGACGTGTAAGGGTACCACGTCATGCTGGGTGGAGTGCAGAGTCTCCTGGCTTGTGATTGGCTCTGTTTCTCGCCGCCAAAAAGCAAAACAGCGGGAGATGCCATTTTCTTGAGCTGGCGAAATACTCGTCCGAGCAACGAGCAGTTTCGAGTACACTAATGCTCGAACGAGCATCAAGCTCGGACGAGTATGTTCGCTCCTCTCTATTAGGGATGTAAGTGTTCGCACTGTTCACCATATTTCCAATAAGGAAATGCTGAAAACCTTTATAAGGACTGATGACAATAACCCTACTCTGGCGTCCCACACCACATAGACAAGTCACACCTGGCTCTTTGACCCTATACATAAACTAGTACATAAGCTGAGAGCTGTCTCATACTAGAATGTTAGTCAGTGAATACAATACTGATCTGACACAGGGAGAAGTGGGATCTTTTACCTCACAGGTTACATGTGCAACATCCCCCACTGAGCCCTAGCCTTTTCTTGGGGCCTGGAGGCAGAATACCGGACTGGCTAGCAGTTGTGGCCTAATGTCACGGTTCTTGGTATGGGGACCGGAGGGCTGTCCTACAGCCTGGTAGGTCTCCAGCAGGTGGTGTCTGCAAGAAGTTAGACAAGGGAGAGGCTGATGTACTGGTTGTCCCTGGGGCAACCCCTTAGTATCTGTAGTATGAGTCCCTGGATGATAGATGGGGGCGCCCCTGATGGTGACAGCCGTAGCAGGGACCAGATGGAGGCAACGTTGTGCAAAAATAACTTACAGTTCTTTATTCGAACCAACAGCAGGCAAAGGCCTAAAAGATTCCTTACAGATGGTTGGATTACTGGGGAAGGATACGGAGTACTGGAAGTGCTCATGGAGAGTGAACCACAGGAGTTTGGTCACCAGCCTGGTTGCAGATGCAGGCTGGGATGTAGCTGTGTCCAATGCTGGAAGTGGCAGCTTTACTCCTGGATTGATTGAGTGTCAGCCCTAATGGTGGACTGAATGGGTATATCTCACTGTGTGTGCTCAGGTAGATGATCTAAATGCTCCTCAGTGAGGAGCTGGATCCCAAGAGAGCTTGTCTCTTCCTGCCCAGAGGTTTTATTACTCCCTCTGGTCAGGTGGTGGCTCACTCTCCAATCACACTCAGTTCACAATGAAGCATGTAAATGGACAATAACAGTATGCAAAAATATTAAATAAGATTAACCCTTGCCTATCCAGACAGTATCTACCGCTGCATATTACCTCTTGGTGTACTGAATGGCACAAGGGGCCCCCTGTAGTATACAGCCTGCCAGTCCCCCCTCCAGTATATAGCCTGCTAGCCCCTGTAATATATAGCCAGCTAGCCCCTGTAGTATATTGCCTGCGAGCCCCCCAGTATATAGCCTGCCAGCCCCCAGAAGTATATAGCCTATTATCCCCCTGTAGTATATAGCCTGCCAGCCCCCTGTAGTATATAGCCTGCCAGCCCCTGTAGTGTATAGCCTGCCAGCCCCCTGTAGTATATAGCCTGCCAGCCCCCTGTAGTATATAGCCTGCCAGCCCCTGCCCCCTAGTATGTAGCCTGCAGCCCCTGCCCCCAATATAATGTATGTAGGAAAAAAACAAACAGTGTACTCACCTTCCGATGCCTTCCAGTCCTCCTCTATACAGCAATGCTCATCGGCTCTGTGTCTCTGCTCTGTCCGTTGCAAGGATTGTAATGTCTGCCGCTCGCTGACCTCATAATGTGTGCTGATGCCGGCTCACATAATACAATGACAGCAAGCAGCTGACGTCACAATCCCTATGATGGACAGCGCAGGGACACAGAGCCGATGCCACAGCATTGCTGTATAGAAGACAACATGCCTAGGGGGGGGGGGTCGGAAGATGAGTACACTGTTTGTTTGTTTTTCTTGACTCGTGTATAAGCCACATTTTTTGTGCTGAAAAACTCAGCTTACACTCGAGTATATACGTTATATAAAGTGGATCACATGCTGCACACAGCGCTGGTTACTGGGAAACTCCCTGCTGACAAGTTCCCTCTACATATAAATAGTTTTATTTCTGTATATTATCCCCAAATATCTTATATGCTGTCACCTTTATGCATTTTCCAAACTTGGTCATGTATTCTATATCCTGGACCTCCTCATTAATTATACACATTGCCACCCCCCAAGTTTTACATAAAGGGCTCCCTCATTGAAGGGTCTCATAATGGGTCCCCCCAATGAATTTTACATAGAGCCCTCTCATCATACACTGAGCCCCCACCCTTATCATACACTCCCCACCCCAAAGAATGCAACATTTGGCCCCCTTTAGATTTTAAATAGGCCCCCCCATACACATTGCACACCCCCATACAGATTCTATTAAGGCTCCCCATACACATTGCCACCCCCTTCAGATTCTATTTAGGTCCCACATTCACATTGCCACGCCCCTCCATATTATATTAAGGCCCCCAGATACATTGCCCTCTCCCCCACCAGATTCTAGCTAGGCCCCACACACACACATTGCCACCCATCCTCCAGATTCTAGTAAGGCCCCCGATACACATTTCCACCCCTTCATATTTTAGTTAGCCCCCCCATACACATTTCCACCCCCCCTTCATATTGTAGTTAGGTCCCACATACACATTTCCAACCCCCTTCATATTGTAGTTAGGCCCCCCCCATATACATTTCCACCTCCCTTCATATTGTAGTTAGGCTCCCCATACACATTACCCCCCCCTGTCACTGCTGCTACTGATGCCGTGGGACGGGGTGAGATGTGCGGCATCAGTAGCAGCATAACATGGCCGTACATCTGTTCCTGCCGCATTGAGTACTATTGCAGCCACTGGCAGGGGCCTCCCATGGATCCGAATGCCATAGTGCTAGGTGTCGGGGGCCCATCGGGCCTAGATCTAGAAGAGAGATTTTGAGATAGGGGTTATAGTTATAGGAATATCAAAAATGGTGTGAAAAGAGCAAGAAAAGTAACTCTTCTGACAGGCAACAAAAAAAGAGACGGTGACTCTCAAATTGTCCCAACTGTCAGTGGGATAATATGAGAAGTATAAAGAATAAGCACTGGGTGTGCTGAAGATGGAGCACTCCCTGGTAAACACCATTTCGGAGAGAACCTTAAGGATCTACTGGTGCAGAGCCACTATGTACCACTGATGGGAAATCCTTTTGGGTCGAGTGGACCGAGGAAGAGTTGTTTTCCAAATATGGTGAGAACAAAAATATTTATATCTGTAGATGGAAATAAACAATTTACATAAAGGAATACATTTCATGTAGCACAGAGTGTGTGATCTGTTATGTCACTTGCACCGATCGCGGGTGTTAACCTTTTCTTTGCCGCCGGCAAAGTCGCCGGCGGCACTTTAAATTTGGCGGCGCATGGGCACCGCCATCTTACCTCCGATCGCCGCTCCCCCGAACGTCATCTGGGGGCGGCGATTGGTTGCCATGGTAGCCTCGGGTCTTCGTTTGACCCGAGGATACATGGCTTCTGCACATGCATTACAATGAGCCTGTGGCTCATTGTAATGTATAGTGAGCAGAAATGCCATATACTGCGATACAGTAGTATTGCAGTATATGGCAGGAGCGATCAGACCATCTAGGGTTAATGAACCCTAGAGGGTCTAAGAAATAGTGGGGAAAAAAAGAAAAAAAAAAGTTTAAAAAATGTAAAAAAAATAATAAAATATTAAAAGTTCAAATCACCCCCCTTTCCCTAGAACTGATATAAAATATAATAAATAGTAAAAATCACAGACACATTAGGTATCGCCGCATCCCAAAATGCCCGATCTATCAAAATATAAAAACGGTTATTGACGGCGGTGACCTCCGGAACGGCAAATGGCGCCCAAATGTCCAAAACGCGACTTTTACACCTTTTTAGATGACATAAAAAATGTAATAAAAAATGATCAAAATGTCGCACAGTCCTCAAAACGGTGGCAATGAGAACGTCGGCTCATTTCGCAAAAAATGACGCCTCACACAGCTATTTGGAGCGCAGAGGGAAAGTCGTAAAAACTGAGCCCACAAGAACATGACGCACATGCAGTTTTTTTCAATTTTTCCACATTTGGAATTTTTTTGCGGCTTCCCACTACATGGCATGGAATAATAAATAACATCATGGGAAATTAAAATTTGTTACGCACAAAATAAGCCCTCACACAGCTCTATACACGGAAAAATGAAAAAGTTATGGATTTTTGAAGATGGAGAGCGAGAAATTTGCGAAAATACCCTGCGTCCTTAAGGGGTTAAGGGCTAATCCTCACATCCCTGCAATCTTTTTATAACTTTTATTTGCCTAATATGCTGATTTTGCACTTTAGCACTTTTTATGTACTGGAATACTTAAGGTAGTGATATTCAGTATTCTTATACTCTTTATTAATTATTGTGCATTATTTATTATATATAAATACACTGAAATATTGTACAATTATTTTTACATGCAATTATACACCTTTTGGCAAGAAAAAAAAAATATTTTCTGGATATGACATCTAGAAGTTTCGATAACATTATCATGTGTGTTTCAGCATTACATTTTATACATATATATATTGTCAAGCAAAAAACAAATAATCGTAATAATTGGCTGGTTGTTGGGGCATGGCATAGAGCCACTTTCTGTTGCACGGCCTTTTTCTTGCTGGGCACATGATCGGGATTTAGCTTAAATATCGCGAGCGGCAGACATTTTGATACACCCATTGCAAAGGCAATCCGCGAAATGCAGTCATTTAATATGGGGAAGAATGTTATTGTCTTGCCATGCTTGTATTTCATTATGTCAGACTAAGGTACTTTTGGAAATTAGCGAGAATTAATAGATGGGATTACAGCGTTACATATAACTTGGCTGCAATTGTGCTTGTATTCTTATACTATTGCCCATATGTGTGATGTATCTGCCTCATGGCTTTCTTTTGGAATCTTATTGTTTTTGTATATATTGTTGTTAAAGATAAACTGCTTTTAAGACTGTCTTCCTTTTACTCCTTTTTCTGGTAAAATGTACGCTGTAGTAGTAGGTATATATTTACGATGGGAGGTCAATGAATAACCCATATTCAGAGTTGGCAAATTAAGGATACATTTATACGGCCGTCTATGGGGACGTATATGCAGCCGCATACATGTCCCTGTTCTGTGCTGTGCACCACGAAAAGATAGAGCATGCTCTATTTTTTTGCGAGTGTGCACCTGGGCGCCGCTGTTTCTTATGGAGGGAGGAGGGGCCACCTCCTCTCCAGCACATGGTGGTATGCCTGTGCATTTGTTATTAGCACAGTAGTATTTGCAGTATATGGTATGTAGAGATGAGCGAACATACTCGTCTGAGCTTGATGCTCATTCGAGCATTAGCGTACTCGAAACTGCTCGTTGCTCGGACGAGTATTTCGCCAGCTCGAGACAATGGCATCTCCCGCCGTTGTGATTTTTGGCGGCCAGAAACAGAGCCAATCACAAGCCAGGAGACACTGCACTCCACCCAGCATGACGTGGGACCCTTACACGTCGATAGCAGTGGTTGGCTGGCCTGATCAGGTGACCCTGGAATAGACTAGCCCCTGCCCGCGCTGCTCGGATCATTCTTTGTCTGGATGCCGCTAGGGAGAGAGCTGCTGCTGGTCAGGGAAGGCGTTAGGGTGTTCTATTAGAATAGTGTTAGGCAGGAGTGATTCTATAAGAACCCAACAGCCCTTCTTAGGGCTACAATAACGTTATATGTTTCCTTTTTTTTGGTTTGCTTGTGGCTGGGCTTGCTGCCACTAGTAGTGCAGCTAGTAGCATATTGTGAGGAATTTGCAGGGAGACTTGCGACCGTTGTGTTTAGCTCTTAGTGACACACATATCCACCTCAAACACCGAAGTGGGACAATTTATTAGGGGTTTGATTTAAATTAGGCAGAGTCTGCTGATTTATTTTTTTTTACGTTTATTTACTTTTATAACTCAAAATAATATGGCAAAGCAGTGTGCTTTCAGTGTAGGCTAGAAAATAGCCATAGGAGAACCCCAACGGCCTACTTAGGCCTACAATAGCGTTATATTTTACTTTTTTTTGGTTTGCTTGTGGCTGGGCTTGCTGCCACTAGTAATGCAGCTAGTACCATATTGTGAGGAATTTGCAGGGAGACTTGCGACCGTTGTGTTTAGCTCTTAGTGACACACATATCCACCTCAAACACCGAAGTGGGACAATTTATTAGGGGTTTGATTTGAAATAGGCACAGTCTGCTGATTTATTTTTTTACGTTTATTTCTTTTTATAACTCAAAGTAATCTGGCAAAGCAGTGTGCTTTTAGTGTAGGCTAGAAAATAGCCATAGGAGAACCCCAACAGCTTATTTAGGCCTACAATAGCATTATATTTTACTTTTTTTTGATTTGCTTGTGGCTGGGCTTGCTGTCACTAGTAGTACAGCTAGTACCATATTGTGAGGAATTTGCAGGGAGACTTGCGACCGTTGTGTTTAGCTCTTAGTGACACACATATCCACCTCAAACACCGAAGTGGGACAATTTATTAGGGGTTTGAATTGAATTAGGCACAGTCTGCTGATTTATTTTTTTTTACGTTTATTTCTTTTTATAACTCAAAGTCATCTGGCAAAGCAGTGTGCTTTCAGTGTAGGCTAGAAAATAGCCATAGGAGAACCCCAACAGCTTATTTAGGCCTACAATAGCATTATATTTTACTTTTTTTTGGTTTGCTTGTGGCTGGGCTTGCTGCCACTAGTAGTGCAGCTAGTAGCATATTGTGAGGAATTTGCAGGGAGACTTGCGACCGTTGTGTTTAGCTCTTAGTGACACACATATCCACCTCAAACACCGAAGTGGGACAATTTATTAGGGGTTTGATTTAAATTAGGCAGAGTCTGCTGATTTATTTTTTTTTACGTTTATTTACTTTTATAACTCAAAATAATATGGCAAAGCAGTGTGCTTTCAGTGTAGGCTAGAAAATAGCCATAGGAGAACCCCAACGGCCTACTTAGGCCTACAATAGCGTTATATTTTACTTTTTTTTGGTTTGCTTGTGGCTGGGCTTGCTGCCACTAGTAATGCAGCTAGTACCATATTGTGAGGAATTTGCAGGGAGACTTGCGACCGTTGTGTTTAGCTCTTAGTGACACACATATCCACCTCAAACACCGAAGTGGGACAATTTATTAGGGGTTTGATTTGAAATAGGCACAGTCTGCTGATTTATTTTTTTACGTTTATTTCTTTTTATAACTCAAAGTAATCTGGCAAAGCAGTGTGCTTTTAGTGTAGGCTAGAAAATAGCCATAGGAGAACCCCAACAGCTTATTTAGGCCTACAATAGCATTATATTTTACTTTTTTTTGATTTGCTTGTGGCTGGGCTTGCTGTCACTAGTAGTACAGCTAGTACCATATTGTGAGGAATTTGCAGGGAGACTTGCGACCGTTGTGTTTAGCTCTTAGTGACACACATATCCACCTCAAACACCGAAGTGGGACAATTTATTAGGGGTTTGAATTGAATTAGGCACAGTCTGCTGATTTATTTTTTTTTACGTTTATTTCTTTTTATAACTCAAAGTCATCTGGCAAAGCAGTGTGCTTTCAGTGTAGGCTAGAAAATAGCCATAGGAGAACCCCAACAGCTTATTTAGGCCTACAATAGCATTATATTTTACTTTTTTTTGGTTTGCTTGTGGCTGGGCTTGCTGCCACTAGTAGTGCAGCTAGTACCATATTGTGAGGAATTTGCAGGAGACTTGCGACCGTTGTGTTTAGCTCTTAGTGACACACATATCCACCTCAAACACCGAAGTGGGACAATTTATTAGGGGTTTGATTTGAAATAGGCACAGTCTTCTGATTTATTTTTTTTTACGTTTATTTCTTTTTATAACTCAAAGTCATCAGGCACAGCACAAAATCCAGTTGTGTGCTGTCAGTGTAGGTTAGAAACTAACCATAGCAATAGGATAGCATCGTTTTGTTTAAAAAACAAAAAACACACAAAAAAAAAAAAATTAAAGTTTACACTTTAATTTTGAAAATGTTTAACCCGAGGGCTAGGGGTAGAGGACGAGGGCGTGGACGTGGGCGTCCAACTACTGCAGGGGTCAGAGGCCGTGGTCCTGGGCGGGGTGAGACACCACCTGCTGATGAGGGAGCAGGGGAAAGCCGCAGAGCTACACTCCTTAGGTTCATCATGTCTCAAGTTACTGGGACTCGTGGTAGAGCACTGGTAGGCCAGAACAGTGCGAAGAGGTGATGTCGTGGATTGCGGACAATGCTTCTAGCCATTTGTCCACCAGTCAGTCTTCCACGCAGTCCACCCATGTCACCGAAATCAGCATTCCTCCAGCTCCTCCACCTCAGCCTCTTTCCACCCAGTCTGCCCCCACCCAGCAAAATTTTGCATTTGAACCGGCATACTCTGAGGAACTGTTTTCTGGACCCTTCCCACAGTCACAAACCACTTGTCCGGTTGCTGCTGAGCTATTTTCTGATGCCCAGGTTTTCCACCGGTTGCAGTCTGTGGGTGATGATGACATTATTGACCTAGTGGAAGAAGTGTGTAAAGAGGTGTCGGACGATGAGGAGACATAGTTGTCAGAGAGTGGTCAAGTTGTTGTCAGGGCAGGAAGTCCGAGGGGGGAGCAGACTGAGGGATCGGAGGATGATGAGGTGACAGACCCAAGTTGGCCGGGTGAACACAGTGCTTCTGAGACGGAGGCGAGTCCTATAGCAGAACAGGTTGGAAGAGGCAGTGGTGGGGCCAGACGGAGAGGCAGGGCCAGAGCTGGTGCATCAGCGCCAAATGTTTCACGTACTCAAGCTCCCGTGGCGAGGGCTAGTTTTTCAGAAGTCTGGAGGTTCTTTAAAGAAACACCGGATGACCGACGGACTGTGGTGTGCAACCTTTGCCAAACCAGGATCAGCTGGGGTTCCACCACTACTAGATTAACTACCACCAATATGCGCAGGCAAATGAATGCTAAACACCCCACTCAATGGCACCAAGCCCGTTCACCTCTGGCCGGGCACACCACTGCTCCTTCCCCTGTGTCATCTGCTAGTCAGCCCCCTGCCCAGGACCCCGGCCCAAACACCTCCCGTGCGAAAACCCCATTTTCGCCTCCACGATCCTCCACAGCATCCACCAGCGTTCAGCTCTCCATGCCCCAGACGCTGGAGCGCAAAAGAAAGTATAGTGCAACCCGCCCACACGCCCAAGCCCTCAATGTCCACATCTCCAAACTGCTTAGCCTGGAGATGCTGCCCTATAGGCTGGTAGAGACCGAGGCCTTTCGAAACCTCATGGCGGCGGCCGCCCCTCGGTATTCGGTCCCCAGCCGCCACTACTTTTCCCGATGTGTTGTCCTAGCCCTGCCCAAGCACGTGTCAGACAACATCATCCGTGCCCTGACCAACGCCATTTCTGACAAGGTCCACCTGACCATGGACACGTGGATGAGTGCTGCCGGGCAGGGCCTCTATATATCGCTGACGGCACATTGGGTTAACCTGGTGGAGGCTGGCCCTGGGGCTGGTCATATACTGCCGACGCGGAGGATTGCGGGGCCTACCTCGGTCCAGGCCTCAAAGGCCTACTATGCCTCCTCCTCCTCCCACCCCTCCTCCACCTCCTCCTCCAAATTACCATCCGTGGGCATGGCACCATCAGTCGGTAGCTCTAGGCACAGCAGCAGTGCCATCACTAAGCGACAGCAGGCAGTACTCAAACTGCTGAGCCTAGGCAAGAAAAGGCACACCGCCCAAGAGCTATTACAGGGCATCACGGCGCAGACTGATCTGTGGCTGGCACCGCCAGGCATGGTTGTGTGTGACAACGGCCGTAACCTGGTGGCGGCTCTGCAACTCGGCAGACTGACACATGTGCCATGCCTGGCCCATGTGTTAAATCTCATAGTTCAGGGTTTCCTCAAGACATACCCCAATCTGTCTGATTTGCTCATGAAGGTGCAGCGCATCTGTGCGCATTTCAGGAAGTCCAGCACAGATGCTGCCACTCTCAGGGCAGCGCAGCGCCGCCTCCAACTGCCCGCTCACCGACTGTTGTGCGACGTGCCCACGAGGTGGAATTCAACATTAACCATGTTATCCAGAGTTTACCAGCAGCGCAGAGCGATTATAGACTGCCAGATGTCCACCAGAACTGGAAGTCAAGTCAGTCAGCTTCCTCAAGTCTACAATGAGGAGTGGACGTGGATGTCTGATATCTGTCAGGTGCTGAGTAACTTTGAGGAGTCAACATAGATGGTCAGTGGCGATGCTGCCATCATCAGCCTCACCATCCCGCTGCTTGGCCTGTTGAAAAACTCTCTGGTCAGCATGAAGTCGGAAGCTTTGCGCTTGTCACAAGAGACATCAGAAGAAGATTCCCTTAGCATCCTCAGGTCTGTTTCTCAGCGCATATCGGAGGAGAAGGAGGAGGAGGATGAGGAGGAAGAGGAGGAGAATGTTGGCAAGACAGAAGAGGGGACCATTGTTCAGTCCTTCGCTGTTCAGCCTGCATGGGCAGAAGAAGAGGAGTTGGAGGAGGAGGAAATGGATAGTCAGGCCAGTGAGGGGAGTGAATTCTTGCGCGTTGGGACTCTGGCGCATATGGCAGATTTCATGCTAGGCTGCCTATCCCGTGACCCTCGCGTTCAAAGAATTTATTCCAGCACCGATTACTGGGTATTCACTCTCCTGGACCCACGGTACAAGCAAAATCTTTCCATTCTCATCCCTGGAGAGGAAAGGAGTGTGAGAATGCATGAATACCAGGAGGCCCTGGTGCACAAGCTGTGTGGTGCACAAAACAGTATTTCCCTTCTGACAGCGCTAGCGCCAGAGGGCGTACTTCTGCGGGACAAGTAGCGAGGGAGAGTAGGTGAGCAGGCAGCTTGTCCAGCACTGGCAGGGGTACGCTTTACAAGGCTTTTGCCAGTTTTATGTCACCCCAGCAAGACACTGTCACCTGTCCCGAGTCTCGGCATAGTAGGGCTGATCTTTACAGAAAGATGGTGACCATACCATCGTCCTAAATGATCACACAGCTCCCTACAACTACTGGGTTTCAAAGCTGGACATGTGGCACGAACTGGCGCTGTACGCCTTGGAGGTTCTTGCCTGCCCTGCCGCTAGCGTGTTGTCCGAGTGGGTTTTCAGTGCAGCTGGTGGCATCATCACCGATAAGCGTACACGCCTGTCGACTGACAGCGCTGACAGGCTGACGCTTATCAAGATGAATAAAGCCTGGATTTCTCAGGATTTCAAATCTCCACCAGGTGAAGGAAGCTCAACCTGAATAATGTATGCACTCCTCCTCCTCATTGTCCTCCTTCTCCTCCTCTTTGTACAATAAAGCAGAGGAAACTGGCTATTTTTTGCCAGGGCCAACTGGCTCTAGCTATAGTACTATACTATAGTACTATAATTTTTCTGGAGGGCCACCTACCTGGTCCTCTGTTTTAAACAATTTTTGGGAGTGCCACATACAGGCACTCAATCTATTTAATTTTTTTGGAGGACCACCTACCTGCTCCTCTGGTTTGAAAACTTTTTTGTACTGCCACATACAGGCACTCATTCTTTTTAATTTTTCTGGAGGACCACCTACCTGCTCCTCTGGTTTGAAAACTTTTTTGGACTGCCACATACAGGCACTATCCAAATTAAATTGTCTCCATTGCTACCTCCACACGTCATCGCCATATCTGCCTCCAAAAGTCGTCCATATAGCTGCCTCCATACATGGTCCCCTTATCAAACGAGCTGTGTCAGGCAGAATTTTGGGTTGTTTCTATGGCTTCCACATCAAACTTGTTAACTTTGTCGCCACCCTGCTGTGTAATCCACAAAATATACTGGCAAACTTTTATCATTTGCCGATATTATTTCAGCGCTTCTTGCGCATCTGTTTACATTCCCCTCACCCGCCATACCCCAAACTTATAAGAACACTACTACACTTGATCTTATACAAAAGGTTCTTAGAAGTGCTGTTTGGGGAGTAGCCGAGAGACAGGGGCTTGGATTGGCGAAAGCTCGCCTGGCAGCGGAGCGCAGCTCCATCCCAAGATCCAACTAACATAGTTTTAACTGCAGCACCTTTAACCCCTTCCTGACATTTGACGTACTATTACTGCATGGCGGGAGGTGCATTCCCGCAAAATACAGTAATAGTACGTCAAGCTTCTGGCGCCGGCTCCTGAACGGAGCCGGCGCCAGAAGCTGCGGGTGTCGGCTATATATTAAAGCCGACACCTGCCTCTAACACCCGCGATCGGAGATTTCTCCGACCGCGGGTGTTAACCCCTAACACGTGTTACTGCAATTATTTTGGTATCCTTACAGTTAGGATAATTATCATTGTCTGTGGGCACCAAATTAAAGTTATATCCTCTCTTAAAGGGGACAGCAGAGAGAGAGTGACCGGCCGGGAAGAGACACAAGAAGCACACACGTAGCAGGTGTTCAAAAGGGTCTCTTAGCCCTGTCTTTCAGACTTCTTTATTTATAGGAATCTCCTGGTTTCTCCCCCTTACAGGCTAAGTATAGCATTCCACACACATTCCCTTGTTTGTCTTGCAAAATGTGTTAAAGCAAGGTAGGAATGTCCGAGCCAGTAGCTGTATCTCACAGTGACAACACATGTCTATTTAAATCTGAAGGTCACTGGACAACTGCTGAAGTAGTATAATTGGCAATATTGTATTCACAATTAATAATTTGCTTTCACATTTCCTCCTTTTGAACACAATATTGCCCCCTTATGTCAGTCATTGCACCCGTATTAGCTACTTCTGACCAGCTCCCCTGGACCAGGACACATTATGATGTCGTTCACCAACACGGGGCCCTGACCAGACATAGGTTTTCTGCTAGTGGCTTGGACCTCCTACTAAGCTAGGATTTTCACTTTATTTACAAAATCAAACACATATGATATTCATTTTAAAAAAAATTGATCATCTTCTTTAAAGCCAGACATTAGAAGTCCTTCTGTCACATCCTCTGGTTTCAGCAATTCAGATGACTTCCTCCTGGGTTATATCTTGTTTGAACCACGCAGACTTGTACTGGCTTGGCATCCTTTTTACACGCTTTTCGAAACCTTTTAACTAAAAAGAATAAAGTTTTAATGCCAACATAAAGAACGATCATACATATTAAAACTTGTAATATCACATGTATTATTCCTACGATCCATCCCCCCAGGCCCTTAAACCATTTAGCTGGGTTCAGCCAGGTAAGCCAACTTGGCCACTGGAAATTCCAGTCCTCTAGAGAGTTAACCTTTCTAAACTCTTCCTTTAACCTTTTAGCTTGTTCGATATCATGCTTCACCTGCAAAACACCTGAGGGATCAATATAATGGCAACAAGCAGGACCCACCACCTGGCACATGCCACCCTGCGCTGCCGTCAAATAGTCAAGGACTAGAGCATGCTGATTACTTACCAATGCCAGCTGCCCTGTAAGTGTTGATGTTACATTCAGGGCATCAAATATATATTCTGTAACATTATCAAATAACTCAGCTAGTTTCTCAATATTATGAGCATTCCGCACTGGCAGGCCCATAAGAGTTAATGATAGGCCAAATTTCTCATGCCAGGGTATATGCATAAGTTCTTTTGCCTTACTTTTTCGTTTATACAGCATGTGCTTGGGTACTGTACCATATGGGAAGTCCTTACTCTCCCATACCCAGGTAGCAGGAGTTAATCTAGCAAGGGTACAGGAACCTTCTGCTCCCAAAGGTATCCACTTGTATGCATTATGACCACACACAATATAGACATCTTTGGGTAGCTCAAAGGCGCTGCTTCTGTAATGCACCAACATATCTGCAAGTTCTACTAACCTCAGGGAATTGTCAAAAAGGCACCAAGGTTTACCTGTCTTATTTCCCATGGGGCTATGATATCTTTCCCTTCTACATGCTGAACCATCACTCTGATTATACTCAGTTCCAGGATCAGCAATGGCTCCTTTCTGGACACAAGTTATATTATCCCCACTTGTAAAATTAGAAGCCCATGCCCAAGCTGGATCGTGTATATATCGTCCTAAACAATCCTTTGAATATGGCATGTTACAACCCAGTGGATCTGGAGCCTTTTGGAAGCTAATTTTAATTTTTCCACTGGTTGTTTCTCCTAATTTTAATGCAGGAACCTCAACCCTTTTCCAATTCCCTGGGATCCCTTGCCTATAATCCATCATTTTTGAATTATCCCTTTTAGTTAGGTTGGCCACCCACCAAGGGTCAAAGACATGCCCCACTATTGGGAGTGGGACACCAACATCTGTCCATTTATTATAATCATACAATTCTAATTCCCAACATTCTGACTTAAGGAGCTCCTCCTCTGTCAGTGGGATAGCTAGATAGGGCATACTTTTGGCCGCTATTGGTGAGTGTGTGCATATCCAACAGTCTGTCAAATTAGTTACTTTTGCTATGGCAACATGATGTCCAACAAGCTTATTGTCCCATTCATCCTTTAGGACATGGTTAAAACATGTTATACAAACAATAACACAACACCAGACCAGGAGGCTCATCATGACTGGTCCTCCTGGTTTAAAACCTTTTTACAATGACTGGCGTGTATCCAAGAAGACTTCCCTTCCAGCTTCACTGATGTGGGGGTGGTTAACTGGATCAGGTATGGTCCGTCAAATCTGGGATCCAATGCCTTCCGAACGTGTCTCTTTATGCACACCCAATCACCTGGTTGCAATGAGTGCCCGCCTTCCACTGAGTCAGGATCTGGAATAGAATCAAAGACCCGTTTATGCAGACATGTCAGGTGTTTCTGAAGTGCCCCTACATATGCAGTTAAATCGGAGTGTTTCAATTGTGCCTGCTGAGGAAAATATAACCCTGTCCTTGGTGCCTGTCCGAACAAAATCTCATAGGGACTTAATCCCTCTTTTCCACGAGGAGTTGTTCGTACAGAATACAAGGCCAAGGGGAGACACTCTACCCATGATTTCCCAGTTTCTCTCATTGCTTTTTGAATTTTTAACTTGATGGTTCCATTAAGTCTTTCCACCTTCCCACTACTTTGTGGCCTGTAGGGAGTGTGGAAAGCCTGATCTATCCCCAGGGCTTTTAAAACTTCTTGTAGCACCTCTCCTGTAAAGTGGGTACCTCTATCACTCTCAATAGTTTCTGGAACACCGTATCTGCAGACAACTTCTGAGAGGATTTTCTTTGCTGTATTTTTGGCAGTTGCCCTAGCAACTGGCCAAGCCTCTGGCCACCCTGAAAAGAGATCTACACAGACCAAAACATCCTCATACTTACCCACCCTTGGCAGTTGAATGTAATCAATTTGCAGTCGCTGAAATGGATAAGCTGCTCTAACCATATGCCTTTTTGCAACACGCACAGTTTTGCCAGGATTATGGCAGGCACATATCATACAGCCTTGCACAAATCTGGCGGCAGCATTGCTGAATCCCGGGGCCACCCACCATTTAGCCACTGTCTCACACATTCCCTCTCTGGACACATGTGTCCCTCCATGTACCAACTGAGCCATCATAGGAAACAAGGTTCTAGGCAGGCACCACTTTCTTCCTGATTGCCAAATTCCATCCTCTGGTGCTGCTCCTAAGGCTTCCCACTGTTTCTTTTCAGATTGCGGGGCCTGTTTCTGAAACTTTTCCAGCACTTCCAAATCTACAGGGCCCTTATCCTCAACAATTACGTTAAGGACCTCTTTTTGTGGGAGAGGGAGTAGGGCTGCAGCCTTAGCTGCCTCATCAGCCATTCTATTTCCCTTAGCCTCAGGAGTGCTTTCTCTAGTGTGTGCCTGTACCTTGATAATACCTACCTTCGAGGGAAGTGTCAGAGCCTCAAACAGTTCTTTCACTCTTTCGGCATTCTTAATAGGTTTCCCCGTGGACCCAACAAAGTCCCTGCTCCTCCAGATTGGGCCATAATCTATCGCAATACCAAAGGCATAACGTGAATCTGTATAAATGTTAGCAGTTTTACCTTTTGCCAGCTTACATGCCTCAGTGAGTGCCTTCAACTCCGCCTCTTGCGCTGACATAGAGGGCGGGAGTGGTTCTTTCTTTATTACCTCTGTCAGGGTGGTAATTGCATATCCGGTCTTGTAGACCCCATCATGGTGGTATCTGGAACCATCTACAAAAAACTCAAAATCTGGGTTAGGCAATGGATCTTCAGTTACATTCTCAAGTGTCCGTGTTTCTATTTTCATCAATTCAGCACAATCATGTTGTTCCCCTGAGTACTGTGGGATCATAAGCTCAGGAAATTTGTCCTCCCACAGCAAGGGGCCTTCCTTGTCTGACTCTGCCTGTACTCTTTCCCATTCTTTGTCAAACTTCTGCCACTGCTCATGTAGCTGTATAACCTCTTCCTCCTTTGTTGAAGCCTGAGGAAGTAATGTAGCAGGGTTCAACACAGTACAGCGTTTAATGGTAAGATTGGAAGGTGTAAGAAGGCTTGTTTCATACTTAGTGAGACGAGAGGCTGACATGTGTTTTGTATGGGTCTGATTAAGTATCTCACTGACTGCATGTGGTACCATCAGGACCAGGTGATAATCAAGAACAATATCTGTAGCCTTGTCCTTTAACAAAGCAGTTGCTGCTATCGCCCTGATACATGAAGGGGACCCCCTCATGACAGGATCAAGTCTCCCCGAGTAGTATGCCACTGGTCGATGTTTCCCACCATGCAACTGGGTAAGAACACCCTGAGCATGTCCAGCAGACTCATGACAAAACAAGAAAAATGGTTTATTGTAATTTGGGAGGCCTAAAGCTGGTGCTGACACAATAGCTTCCTTAAGCTGTGTTATGGCATCCTCATCCTCAGGGGTAAGCATAAAAGGCTGGCGACTAAGAGCATCATATAGAGGCTGCATCAATGTGGATGCAGAAGGGATCCACTCTCTACAGTACCCCACAAGACCCAGGAAGGTTCTCAGTTGTTTAGCATTTTTGGGTAAAGGGGAAGAAAGTATGGTATCCCTGCGATCCTGTGACAAATGCTTTTTCCCCTGGGTGATACAATGGCCAAGAAATACAACTTTACTTGAACAGAACTGAAGCTTGTCCTTTGAAGCCTTGCAACCATTGTGGGCCAAATAGCACATAAGGGAGATGGAGTCTCCCCTGCAAGCATCAGCTGTTTCACAGCAAAGTAGTAAATCATCAACATACTGAAGCAGGACAGTGGTGTCATGTTTAGGAGCCCACCCTTGGAGGACTTGATGCAAAGCCTGATTATACTGATTAGGGGAATTCTTTCCTCCTTGTGGAAGACATGTCCAACAAAGCTGCTCAAAATTGTGTGTAAAGGAAAAAAGCAGCTGACTCTCCTCATCTAGTGGTACTGAGAAGAAAGCATTGGCTAAATCAATCACAGTAAACCAGACTGCTGTGTGTGGAATTTGAGAAAGCAAGGTATGAGGATTTGGGACTACTGGAGTGTCGGCTTCTGTTACGTCATTTATGGCCCTGAGGTCATGAACCATCCTATATGTTACAGGTTGACCTTTGACCGTCTTTTTCTTAACTGGGAACAGAGGTGTGTTATATGGGGAAACACATTTACGCAAGACCCCTGCCTTCAAATACTGCTGAATCTGGATGTCTAAACTTTGCATTTGTGGCAAACTGAGGGGGTATTGTTTCAACTTTGGCTTAGCACTCCCAGGCAGCACTTTTACTTTAACAGGAGTCACTGGCATTCTACCGACATCCATCTTGTCAACTGCCCAGAAGGATGTAGGCACTTCAGCCAATAATTCACTGTCCACAGTTTCCTCATCATGGTGCAAACCACCAAAAAGAACTGCACACATTGAATTTAGAATATCATCACTAAGTGGGCTGCTAACTGTAATCTGTCCATCTGAGCCATACTGAATAACTGCCTGTATGGCTGAGAGGACATCCGCTCCCAGTAAGTTGACAGGACAGGTGTCTGAGACCAAAAACTGTGTCACTAACTGCTGCGTGTCATGTAGTGTCACTGTGATTGGTTTAGTCTCCTGCAAAGTAACCGTAGTGCCTGAGAGACCTGTTCCAGGCATCTTAGTAGAAGTCATGAATTCAGGTGGAACTATCCCTGATGATAATATGGAACGGCTCGCCCCAGTATCCACTATACAGTTAATGTGCCTCCCCCAGGGCATGGTAACATCAATCATAGCAGATGGACCTGTCTCATTGGGTACCTGTAGGGCGGCTATAGGGATAGAGGGGGATAAGGGGCTGCCTATTTCCTATTGCAGGGGAGGGGTCTTTTCAGCCCCCTGCCTATCAAATCTCTGGGAATCGGGTAATGGGGGTTCAGGACAATTGGCTTTAAAATGCCCTTTCTTCCCACAGTTGAAACAAACTCCCCGTCTATAAAAACTCCTATTCCATTGTTTACCCCTTCTCGGTAATTGACCCTCATCCTGTTCCCTTACTACCATTACCATGTTTACTGGTTGCTTTTTCTTTTTCTGTTGCTGTTCCTCAATCCTTAACATCAGTCTCAAAACATTCTGGTCTAAGTTTTAGTAGTTCTTCCTTTAATGTACTTCGTAACCCATGAATGAAACAAGTCCTAAATAGTCCCTTGTCTCTGGGTAAATCTAAGTCATGACCTTGATCAGTGAAGGCCATCTGTAATCTAGTAAAAAAGTTGTGGGTTGTCTCATCAGAATCTTGTTTAACATTCTGAACACTGTAGCTACCCCCCTCAATCTTTTTATTTACCCATCTTTGGAGTACATTTATAAACTCCTGACCTGAAAACTCATCATCTATCACTGTCCCTTCCTGCTCTTCCTTAAATTGTTCAATCTGCCTAAGGAAGGGAGTGCCTCTAGCTGCAGATATAAGACCAGCCAGATCTGCCCAAGTGCATTTGAAAGTAGTGCACAGGGTATGTAATTTCCAAAAAAAGCCCATAGGGTCCTTGCTAGGATCTGGGAGGGATCCTGCAATACTCATCTGTTCAGAAGGGGACCATGGACGAAACCAAGTAGTTTGGGAAGTAGCCCCCTGTGGACCCATTGTAGTTTGTATAACCACTGGGTATCCAGTAACTGGAGTCACTGGTACAGATGATTCTAGGGCAGATACAACATTCCCACTAATTTCTCCTGATCTGTTCCCTATTTGCTGTAACATGTGTCCAAACCCACATTGTACACAATGGTGATCAAATCTCAAGTACTTAACTTGATAACAACCCCTACATCTGCCTAATTTTAAGGCTGTCCTTCTATGTGGTGTATCTATATAAGGAGGTGGAAGGGACACAGGGGTCACAGAGGTTGTAGTATCACTAACGCTATCTAGGGTTATCATACTAGGCTGACTCAAAGGTATTTCGGGATACAGGTTAGGTGTGGGAGCAGATGGAATTTGAGATGTAATAGGAGCTGGAGTAAGGGGGGGTGAGGGTAGTGTACTAGAGACCTCCACTTGCTGGGGGGTTGGAGCTAGGTGTACCATCTGTCTCCCAACAATCCCAGCAGCTGTGTGTTCCTCATCTTCTTGGATATTATAATAGAACACTTGCTGACCTTTCATCTCAACTAGTCTCTCTGTATACCCAATTTCCTGAACTTGCTTACAAACTTTAACCCACGCTTCTACCTGATCTCTCACTCCATGCTTTTCTATCCAGGGGCCTTCTGTCCTAAGAAAATCCTCCCAAAGTTTTAAGCTCAGGCATCCATTTGGAGGCATCTGAGCCTTTTTAGTTATTTTTACTAAATCTTTAACTGCCTTCTCCCCACATTGTTTAGTAACTATTTCTGCTGCCGTAGCTCCCCACCCTCCTGTGGTCATCTCTGCACTAGCTCTAGACCCCGATATACCCATATTACCAGTCCGCACCTGACCTTACTACAGGTGCAACTATGGTAATTAAACAAAAGAAGGTGATCAAACTTCTGATATCGGCAATCTTCCCACTATCCTACACCTAGAAATCAGTAATCCTAATTTCCACTGGATCAAGTGTCTAGCATCAACTTGTATACCGCAGCTGGTTAAACTACCACCAGAATCTGCTAGGCTCCATGCAGAAGGCTTTAAACAACATTAATTAGTTACTTATCAAATGAAGGAACACTGAACCTTATATTTCTAAGCTAGAATGGCCCCTAGATACTTTCCTAATTACTACCCAAAGCTAGTTCTTAACAACCTGTATCACTTTCACAATTTCACACAAAGTCTATCTTTCCCCCGGCTGGGCGAGCCTCACATGGGTCACGGTCCAGATACCGCGAGGGAACTAACCCGACTCATGGGGCAGAAATCCTGTATCTTTTCCCTTTACTCTCAACACAGGGGAAGAGAGACTATCAACAGGTTTCTGTCACTTCTACAAGGATCAACTTGCCTTCTGATCTCAACACACATGAAAAGGCACTAGACTCACTGCGCCCGAACGTACTGCATGGAAGTGAGTAAAGAATCTTTTCAGGGGTGTGTTTCTTGAGATCACAATTCAAGCGCTCCCTTATCTCAATCACACGTCACTCACTCACTCATGTAGTCAGCTTTCCTAGTAGTTATACATACACACAAACCCACAGACAATGGAGTTCAATAATCCCACAAAATCAGCAAGAAAACAATACCTGGACAGTAGCTAATACAAGGGGGAAAGGCACAGTAAGAATCAATGGTCTTACTCACCGGTGTAGATGTGCGATTCCCTGTTGTCCTGTTAACCACTGTCCTCCGTGGATTGTTGCCTTGGATTGTTGAGATCGCGGACAAGCCCCCAAGAAATGTTACTGCAATTATTTTGGTATCCTTACAGTTAGGATAATTATCATTGTCTGTGGGCACCAAATTAAAGTTATATCCTCTCTTAAAGGGGACAGCAGAGAGAGAGTGACCGGCCGGGAAGAGACACAAGAAGCACACACGTAGCAGGTGTTCAAAAGGGTCTCTTAGCCCTGTCTTTCAGACTTCTTTATTTATAGGAATCTCCTGGTTTCTCCCCCTTACAGGCTAAGTATAGCATTCCACACACATTCCCTTGTTTGTCTTGCAAAATGTGTTAAAGCAAGGTAGGAATGTCCGAGCCAGTAGCTGTATCTCACAGTGACAACACATGTCTATTTAAATCTGAAGGTCACTGGACAACTGCTGAAGTAGTATAATTGGCAATATTGTATTCACAATTAATAATTTGCTTTCACACACGCCACGGTCGCGCTGACCGCGGCGTGTCAGGGGCATTTTTTCGCTGGAATCTGACCCCCCCGCGGCGCTTACCGGGGGGTCAGCTGCTCCAATCGCAGCCCCGGGACTGCCGGTGCCCGGGGCTGCGCGATCCTCCTGCCGGGAGCCGGGTTCCTGCCTTCTGGCAGGACCCGGCTGTGACACACTGAGCATGCGCAGCATAATACAGTGTAATACATCTGTATTACACTGTATTAGGTGAAGAATAGCTTGAACAAGTGATCAATGGATCACTTGTTCAAGATAACCTGTAAAAGTAAAGAAAAAAGGTAAAAAAACACTAATAACACACTTTTGAATAAAAATAATTAATTAAATAAAGTTAAAGTCCCCCTAAACACAAACATTCCCTATACACATCTAATAAAGTGAAAAAACCTGAAAATTTCCAAAATACCCCACATATTTGGTATCGCCGCGTCCGTAATAATCTGTACAATAAGTCAGAAAAGTTATTGGACCCGTACGGTGAACGCCGTAATAACAAAACGCGAAAAACTCGCCAAAAATGTAAATTTTCATAAAATCCCTTCACAAAAATGTTCCAAAAAGTGATAAAAAAAAAGTTATGTGCACCAAAATGGTACCACTGAAAAGGACAACGTAACACGTAAAAAATAAGCCCTAAACTAGCACTGTCAACAAAAAAATATTAAAGTTATATCTCCGAAAAGATGACAATGCAAAAACAAAGGAGATTTTCTTTATATTTGTTTTTTTCCTGTAAAATATATAAAAAACTATATAAATGAGGTATCACCGTAATCGTAGTGATCTATAGAATAAAAATATTATAGTATTTTTAGTGTATGGTGTACGACCCTCAAAATATACAAAATAAGGAACCCAAAATTGACAATTTTCTTTTCCTCCATACATTAAAGAGTTAATAAAATCTCATCAAAAAGCTACAGACCCACTAAAATGAAGTATTTGTAAAGTTCATCTAATGTCGCAAAAAATAAGTCCTTATATGTCCAAATTGCCAAAAAAATAAAGATTGTATAGCCATTATAAAGTGACAATGCATAATCTGCTGTGAGTGGCACAGCTCCCCTCCGATGCCCTGGCGTGTGCCCATACAGCAGGGTACCACCACATATGGGGTATTACTATACACAGGAGAGATTGGGTATCAAATTTTGTGGAGCGTTTTGGTATTTTATCCACTAAGAATTTGTACATTTTATGAAAAACACATTAATTTAGTAAAAAAATAAATTTTCAAAATTGCATCCGATTTTGTTTTAACCCCTGTAAACCAATTAAAGGGTTAACAAACTTCATAAAAGTTGTTTTACGTACGTTGAGGGGTGTATTTTCTATAATGGGGTAATTTATGGGGTTTTACTTTTATTTAGGCCTCTCAAAGTGACTTCAAACCTGAGCAGGTCCCTCAATAGCAGGATTTTGCTTTTTTTATGAAAATGTGAAAAATCGCACCTAACGTTCAAAGCCCCATAACATCCTACAAAAATGATAGTATGTATAAAAAACCACGGAGGTATAAAGTAGACATTTGGTGAATGTTAGTTTTTATGTTTTCTGGTGTTATGACTCATGTGTGGAAAAAGTAGAACATTTTGAATTTCGAAAATTGAGAATTTTTCCAAATTTTCACCAAATATCTGATTTTCTCATAAATAAATGCAAAACATACAACCAAAATTTTGTAACTAACATGAAGTACAATGTGTCACGAAAAACAATTTCAAAATCACTTGGATATGTTAAAGCGTTTTGAAGTTATAACCACTTATAGTGACACAGGGCAGATTTGAAAAAATGTGCCGTGTCAGGAAGGTGAAAAGTGGCTTCAACGTTAAGGGGTTAATCTACTACTACTTCACTGCCTCCATACATACTCCATACATACTGGCAAACTTTTATCATTTACCGATATTATTTCAGCGCTTCTTGCACATCTGTTTACATTCCCCTCACCCGCCATAACCCAAACTTATAAAAAAACTACTACTCTTGATCTTATACAAAAGGTTCTTAGAAGTGCTGTTTGGGGAGTAGCCGAGAGACAGGGGCTTGGATTGTCGAAAACTCGCCTGGCAGCGGAGCGCCAGCTCCCTCCCAAGATCCAACTAACATAGTTTTAAATGCAGCACCTTTAATCTACTACTACTTCACGGCCTCCATACATGGTCCCCTTATCAAACGAGCTGTGTCAGGCAGAATTTTGGGTTGTTTTCATGGCTTCCACATCAAACTTGTTAACTTTGTCGCCACCCTGCTGTGTAATCCACAAAATATACTGGCAAACTTTTATCATTTACCGATATTATTTCAGCGCTTCTTGCGCATCTGTTTACATTCCCCTCACCCGCCATAACCCAAACTGATAAGAACACTACTACACTTGATCTTATACAAAAGGTTCTTAGAAGTGCTGTTTGGGGAGTAGCCGAGAGACAGGGGCTTGGATTGGCGAAAGCTCGCCTGGCAGCGGAGCGCCAGCTCCATCCCAAGATCCAACTAACATAGTTTTAAATCCAGCACCTTTAATCTACTACTACTTCACTGCCTCCATACATCGACCCCTTATCAAACGAGCTGTGTCAGGCAGAATTTTCAGGTGTTTCACCAGATACATAGTGGAACTCGGCCCATCTGTCGCCGCCATGCTGGAGACCTGAAGTTGCAATCATAGCAGCGCAATATGGATGCCCCATACTGTCGCTCTTAATCATGGAAGTCGTCTCCATGGCTGCCTCCACATGTCGTCCCCTTATCAAAAGAGCTGTGTCAGGCTCATTTTTCGGGTGTTTCACCAGATACGTTATGGAACTTGGTCACTATGTCGCCACCATGCTGTGTTATCGACTAAATATACCGTCAACCTTTTGTTCACATAGGAAATCATTTCAGTGCTTCTTGCTCACCTCCTTTGGTGAAACCTGAGTCCATTTAGGGTATGTCGCCATGATACTCTCTAGCCTGCCACTGCTGCCGCTGCCTCTGCATGCTGCCCCCATAGTGTCAGGGTCAATTATTGCATGTTTTAGATGCTATCTAGCCTCATTCGGTCACTCTGTCATCGCCATGCTGTTGCCCATAATTTTGGCATAATGGTATGATTAAGGAGTCTCAGAGGCATCCATGCATGCTGCCCCTGCTGTTTCCTGTCCATTTCCGTGGTGTTTCCATCCTTTTCTGAGGTTTCCAGGTGTTTGGCCAAGCTTCCCTGTGCAGAGCCTTGGTCCCCTTGAAAAATGCTCGAGTCTCCCATTGACTTCAATGGGGCTCGTGATTCGAGACGAGCACTCGAGCATCGGGAAAAGTTTGTATCGAAAAATGAGTACCCGAGCATTTTAGTGCTCGCTCATCTCTAATGGTATGATATTATATATATATATATATATATATATATATATATATATATATATATACACTCACCGGCCACTTTATTAGGTACACCATGCTAGTAACGGGTTGGACCCCCTTTTGCCTTCAGAACTGCCTCAATTCTTCGTGGCATAGATTCAACAAGGTGCTGGAAGCATTCCTCAGAGATTTTTTTCCATATTGACATGATGGCATCACACAGTTGCCGCAGATTTGTCGGCTGCACATCCATGATGCGAATCTCCCGTTCCACCACATCCCAAAGATGCTCTATTGGATTGAGATCTGGTGACTGTGGAGGTCATTTGAGTACAGTGAACTCATTGTCATGTTCAAGAAACCAGTCTGAGATGATTCAAGCTTTATGACATGGCGCATTATCCTGCTGAAAGTAGCCTTCAGATGTTGGGTACATTGTGGTCATAAAGGGATGGACATGGTCAGCAACAATACTCAGGTAGGCTGTGGCGTTGCAATGATGCTCAATTGGTACCAAGGGGCCCAAAGAGTGCCAAGAAAATATTCCCCACACCATGACACCACCACCAGCCTGAACCGTTGATACAAGGCAGGATGGATCCATGCTTTCATGTTGTTGACGCCAAATTCTGACCCTACCATCCGAATGTCGCAGCAGAAATCGAGACTCATCAGACCAGGCAACGTTTTTCTAATCTTCTACTGTCCAATTTCGATGAGCTTGTGCAAATTGTAGCCTCAGTTTCCTGTTCTTAGCTGTAAGGAGTGGCACCCGGTGTGGTCTTCTGCTGCTGTAGCCCATCTGCCTCAAAGTTCGACGTACTGTGCATTCAGAGATGCTTTTCTGCCTACCTTGGTTGTAACGGGTGGCGATTTGAGTCACTGTTGCCTTTCTATCAGCTCGAACCAGTTTGCCCATTCTCCTCTGACCTCTGGCATCAACAAGGCATTTCCGCCCACAGAACTGCCGCTCACTGGATGTTTTTTTCTTTTTCAGACCATTCTCTGTAAACCCTAGAGATGGTTGTGCGTGAAAATCCCAGTAGATCAGCAGTTTCTGAAATACTCAGACCAGCCCTTCTGGCACCAACAACCATGCCACGTTCAAAGGCACGCAAATCACCTTTCTTCCCCATACTGATGCTCGGTTTGAACTGCAGGAGATTGTCTTGACCATGTCTACATGCCTAAATGCACTGAGTTGTCGCCATGTGATTGGCTGATTAGAAATTAAGTGTTAACGAGCAGTTGGACAGGTGTACCTAATAAAGTGGCCGGTGAGTGTATATGTTTGAAGGTGGGGAGTGAAAAAATGGAAACACAAAAACTAAAAAAACAAGTTGTTAGAGGTTATGCAGTGTGGTTTTATGATAATGCATAGACAAAATAAGTTTGGTTTGTATTTTGCATTGATAATTGTGTTTGGATTCAAAAGGAGTAGGATTTAATAGGTTGGTTCAGTGGCCTCTTTTTGCTGCTAAATGCTTTCTTTATAGTCCACAGTTCACACACTGTTAAGCCATTCAATACTGTTGTGAAAATATTTTAACATGGGCATTTACTATTCTTTCTTCTTGAAGCATAAATTATCAAAGTTACCCATTGAGACCTTGTCAGTCAGATCTCTTTCAAATGCTAACATTTCCTACCCATAAGCCAAAACATTTGTCCTACAGCCATCAAATAAAGATAGACTGGTGAGGATGATTGATTTGAAAGGTAATTTGAATAGGGTATGTTGTCCACATCCTTTTAGTGATGCCACAATGACAGGTCTGACGACTTTCGATGATGTATTACCAAGAGAAGCAGAGGGGAATACAAGTTCTTCTATTCTTTCTCATATTTGTCTAATTACATGCAAATAAACCAAACTAGCCCTAGCTTTGGGCTGAAGACTTTAAGAAACTATCATTACTAATTAAATTAAACAGATTCTGCAAAAAAAGAATAACTTTAACTTTAAAACACCATTTTAAAGTGACACTTTAACTAAATCATTTTAATATCATTGTCATTGATCATCTGCATTTTGCATTTTATAAATAATCATTTGATTTTAATGTGAATATTGTAAATGATAACAAAAGCATTGTAACGAGAATTATAATATGCCCTCCCTCATTTTAGAAGAGTAAGTCTGAACTTTGCATGTCTGCTCTCTACTTCAGAATACTACATATGCTTAGTGTGGTTTATGGTATGAATCATTAGAAATGTTCTTCATATAAGGACTCTAAATAATGCAGTGCTTTTGATAAAACTTCCTTTGCCACATGAGGCACAATAACATTTTTCACACACTTGTACAAATAGAATGATATTTTCTTTTAGTAATAAATTGTAACCATGTATTAGTACATAATAATCGGTAAATAAAAGAAAATCATAGGATTTTCTTGACTTTTTGGTGTAAAAAAGTGGCAAAAAATTGCATTGGCATGTTTTGCTATTTTTTTTAATGCCAAAAAATCACAATGCCTTTTTCTGGCACTCAGAGATCGTGGTTAAACCACTGGTAGTGCAACACTGTGTAAAGCCAGATTTGTTTTTAATAATTGCAAAAAAATGGCAATGTCACTCCACTTTACTCCAAGACACTGCTGAGAGATGTATTGAAAGACTAATGTCACTTTAGTTGTAACTTTTGCAAGGTGCCTGTGTAATGATAAATAGCCCCTGGTTTGTATACGCTAATTTGAACCTCTGGGAGGCAGCAAATTACTCAGGGGCAACAATCGAATGAGGTGGGCCATTTGGCATTTTGTTCTGAATTTTTCACTATTTTTTGAGTGCTTCTTTTTTTCTTGGCTGGTGTCTTTTCTGCATCTAATTTATTGTATTGTGGCTTTGTGGTGAAATTTGAGACTTTTTTGTGCCTAAAAAGTTGCATATCCTGAGGGCAAATAGTGACTTTTTCCACCAAAAGTCGCAGAAAACAAGCAATTTATCAGAATACCGACCAAACACACTAATAAATCTCCCTTCCCTATATTATTTTTGGAATGTTGTTATGTGTAGGCATCATGAGAATACAATAATCCCCCTTTTTTCTCAATAGACATACAATATACCCTGTAAATATGAAAACCCTTTCGGAGTAAATGTTAATCTTCAAACACTGTTTTGTTTCACCCATAGCTGTAAATATAAAGGGAACTTTTGGGCTTCCAGCAGCCACCACTTGATGAGCTACTGGAAGAAAATAAAGCAGAACATTTTGCTCACAGAATAACCTGGTAGAGTTAAGATTAAAAAAATCAATAAATCAATACAATTGCAGAGATTATAAATGTAAAGTATCATTTTGTACAATATAGTATTGTTTAATCATTTTCTAATGATTTTCTACATAAAAAAAGCTGTTTTAAGTTTGTGATCACTGACCAATTTGTTTACTATATAACAGACATGGTCCACAAAAAGAAGGTTCTGACCAATAAGTCAGAAGATGTGCATTCATGTGAATGTATAGCATTTTAAATTGTTCTTCACACTGGCAGTCATTGCATAAATCTGCCAAGTAGATTTATGAAAATCACACAAAAACGATACTGTCATCACACTGCACCATTTTCATTGTTGTCATCCTAAAATATCAGCAACAAATTACGGCCATGGATACAGTAAAAACACCCTCATGTGATTTCAGCATGGTTTCCATTTAACAAAATATCATTGTGTTGCCTGTCATGGTGACAGAATGGCACTGACAATGCACATGGCGTTTATAAACTAGGCTGCAGTGCGAACTGGCAGCATGTCGATGTGATGAAACTACATTTGGCAGTGGTGGTTAACAGCTGACACACGTGTTGAGAAAAAACACTTCTGATGTCAGTAAGTAAATAAAACAGACACAGATCTTCATTTGCAATTCCTCTTCTTCGTCAACATAAACCTGTTTAAACCCTGCATGAATACATTACAACTCATTCTAAAGACTGGCACCACCCACTGGTTATGTGTCATTACCACTGTACTCAACATCATGCTGTGTCTGGATGCTTGTGGCAAAACAAGATTGTTTAGCCTTCCAGGTTTACCCCAACCTCTCTTTGAGACAAACTATCAAAACAAACAGCCAGTATCTGATGCATATGCAAATTACAAGCAGTTATCTGTCAGTCAACACACACTTGTTTGCAAAGCCTTGTGATACAGGTCAATCTGTGGGAGTAGATTGTCCAGAATTGAAATCCTTTTAACTAGCCTTTAACTGTTTATTGCATTCAGTTTTATGTGCCTTAATTATTCCTAGCTGCAATTCTTTCTTTTCTATACATTATTTTACACGAATAAGTCCTATATACTGAAATTTCATAAATTTTCATCTATGATTGATGCTCCTGTTAAGGCATTGCAATTTTTAAACATACGTAATTAAAGGGGTATTCCAGAAATAAGCATAATTCATATGGGTCATTAAAATAAAAGCTAATATGTAATAAGTTACATAAAATTTTGCTCCCCTTAGCAGAAAGAATCTTGTGGATATACACTATTATGAAGAATTAAAATTCTACTGGCCCTTTAACTCCATAAGGACGTAGCCATTTTACAGTTTAAGGCTCAGTCGCATTTTTGGATTCTAAAGCGTTGCTTTATATGCTTATAACTTTTGAACACTGTTACTTATCAAAGCGAATTTGAGATGGTTTTTTCCTCAAATGTTGTACTTCATTTAAATGGTAAAAAGAAAAAATGATGAATTTTTTGAAAATTTGCCATTTTTAGAAATTCAAAATCATTGCGTTTTCAGGCAGATAGATTTACCACCTAAATAAATTGCTGAATAACATTTCCCATATGTCTACTTTACATTTTCATCATTTTTAAATGTCTGGATAATTTATTTTTAAGTCACGCGGCTTACAAATCGAGTATCGGTTTTCTCATTTCAGAATTGACCATTTTGGGGATAAATACAGTTTTGAATGAAATTGTACATATTTAACATCAAAACCCCCTGTATAATCAACCCATTTTCAAATCTGCACCCTCAAACTATCAGAAACAGCTTTTAGGAAGATTGTTAACCCCTTGAGATCTTCATAGTAATTACATAAAAATGGAGGTGAAATTTAAAATTTATACATTTCCAAACAATAAACAGAGAACACTCATCTTACAATTTGTTATGCAATTTCTCCTGAGTACAGAGACCCCCCACATGCGGCCTTAGAAAAGCATCAATTCTGTACTGGATTTTTTTCAATTTTTCTTTTTGTGTTCACTTTATAGCCTAATAATCATGTTATCTTAATTCTATGGGTCAGTATGATTATGGGGATACCATAGAGGAATATTTTTTCTTACATTTTACAAAATTTGCCAAATAAAACCTAAGTGCGGAAAAATCTATCATTTTTGCATTTCCGTCTTCCAAGTGGCTACAGAGCTGGTTGATGGCTTGTTTTTTGCAGGACATGTTGTACTTTGCAACAGTTTCATTCTGGAGCTCATATGTTTTTTTGATCACTTTTTATTGCATGTTTTGTGGTAAAAATCATAATTTTTGGCAGGTTTTTAACAGTTTTTTTTTTAACGGTGTTCATCTTGCGGATTTAATAGTTATTTACTTTTATTCTACAGGTTGTTACTGATGTGGTAATACTATATATGTGGAGTTTGTGTTATGATTTAGACTTTTTTTTAGCGTTATATGTCTCTTTATATGTTATGTGGATTATGGCCATTTTTATTAATGTATTACTTTATTTTTTATTGAATGACATTTTTTTTACTTTTCACTGTTTCCACCATGGGACATGAGCAAGCAATCTGATTGCTTGTTCTTGATAATACTCTGCAATATTGATGTATTGCAGGGTATTAGCAGTGTCAGCCTATGCACTTGTATAGGCTTACACTGTGCCTTTACAATGACGTCAGAGACACCATCTTTCAGGCAGTGCCTACAGGTAGCTCTGGGGTCCCCCAGAGTTTCCATAGCAATGATTGTTGCCCCACAAAAGTGTCGTGTGCGGGGGGGGGGGGGGGATGGTGCGATCGTTGGAGAAAGACTCCCCCAAAGGCATGTTTAATGCAGCGGTCGCGCTGACCACGGCATTTAATGGGTTAAAAACCCACGATCAGAGACCACTCAGACCGAGGGTGTTACAACGGGGTGTAGGCTATTAGTTATAGCCATTACACTGGGGTGTCAGACACCCCTTGTGTGTTTAATGCCGGTTCGGCTCAGATCTTGACTTGAACCGGCATCAGCGCTGCGTCCGATATATCGGACGCCGAGTGCTAAGTCACTGCACTCAGTATCCGATATATCGGATACTGCGTGCCAACAGATTAATCAGTCCATTGATTTTGTACCTGTGGAGTAGGCACAGGACAGAAAATGGCTGCAGGTCACATGTCCACACCACATGTCCTGCACTGGGCAGGTCAGGTGATCATCATTATGTTTGGCTATGGTCAGTTGCTTGTAGTGCATCCCGTATGCCGAGTGTCGCGGTTAGAAGTCATTTCAGTAAGGTAATATGCAGTGATTACAGTCACACACATCATTGTTATGGTAACAGAACAAGATTGAAATCTCCCATCAAAATGGAAGTAGGAAGTGCTCACTGCACAAGTGTTGAGGATGCAGGGGGTAGTGTGAGACTGCCTAAAAGCCAGATCACAGAGAGGTTAGGGTAGCTCCCCCCCCCCCATGCTCAAAAGCATAATTGTAAAAGTTAAACTTTAGGAGGAAGGAGGACATGAATAATAAATATAAAGAATACCACAGTCACAGTGCCTTTCACAATTGATTTTGATGGTAGATTTCCTTAAAATGATTTTGGATTGTTTTTTCATAAAGGGGTTGTTTGACTCTTTTGATAACCTTGCAGGAGGGCTGGGTAGGTTAGTTTTAAGAAAGCTCCGTCACCATCTTTCTCAAAAAGAAAAATTTTACAGACAACATGGGAAATACATTCCCAATTCAAGAGCACATTACATGCGTGTCAAAAGGGATAATCTATATATTACAATGCACATGTAATCTGCATTATGTAGGTAAGACCAAGAGAGAACTGAAGGTGAGGATCAGAGAGCATCTGAACAAAATAAAAAACTATAAAAAAGAGGAAGAAAAATGTAAAAAATAAAAAGTTATTTTTCAACCCACACCGGTGGCTAGACACATGAATATAGTCCACCAAGGAAGATTAAGCGAACTGAAAGGATGGGCGATATGCCAGAAAAACTTAATATTAGGGGAGGCGATCTTGATAGAATTTTGCTACAAGAAGAAAGCGAATGGATTTTCAAAAGGAACTGTGTCAGCCCCAAAGGATTAAACGAGTCCTTTAATTTTGGATGCTTTCTATAAACATTAAATGATTGGATTCCAAACAGTGTGATAATCACAGCCCCTCCATTACAATGGGAATAAAAGGATTTCATTAAATCTACAAAAATTAACGAAAATAAAAATAAAAATATACAAAAAGGATAACCATTTCATTATTTTGTTGCAGACAAAATATCTACAACAAATAATATTATATAACTTACAATAAATAACACTGCATCGCATTAATATTCCATGCACATATGATAAATTAATCTAAATATATAATCTAGGTTTATGTGCAATTTATAAAAAGGTAAGAGCAGAACAATATTGTCCTCTCCTGTTAAAGTATAAATAAATAGGGTTTAAAAGTATTCACACTGAATTGATAATGATTCTCTACCTAAATAAAGAGACCATAACAAGCTTAAAAGGGTTGCCATATGAAAAGAACTTGGAAATGCACAAAAAGAATTTGATTGGCGATAAGCATTGTCAATCAGATTGACCAGAATAAAAAGCGCCCGGAAACGAGCGCCGACTACCCTAGATGAAGCCACATCATGTCGGCGAAACGGCCGTAGGGTTTAGTAGGGAAAGTTTTATTTATGGAAATGAGGGATAGATAGTAACTCTATATTAGGAGTAACCAGTGTCACGAGCCAGTTAGAGCGGTGATAAACCCCGCTAGTGTGGAGAAAAGATTGAAGTGCTAGAACGCCTTACAATTTTGGCAAACCTGAGTAAGCACTCCTGTCACCACGCGACATGTGGATGGTGACTACCTGCCGGCGTACATCGCGCCAGTGTGGGGTAACGAGTGAAGCTCTACAGCGTCTCACAGCACAGACATAATCTGTGAGCGCATATCTGTCACCACAGGATCCGTGGTTGGTGACTACTCGTTAACTGAGCTCTAGAGTCCCGCGGTGCGCAACCAGATAGCGGAGACTCTTTCAAGTAAAGATAATATAGCCACAACAAAAAAGAAATAATGGAGACCTAATAAATGATGATCAGACAGTGTTATAAGTAAGAAACACACAAATATGCCTGTGACATCAAATTGAAACACCACATATCGCACTCCGCTAAGTGAGAAGATTCAGCCCAGCGTGTATGTGAATGAATGGATACAATGAAATGCAACATTGTTCAGTTATAGATGTGTGTACACATGACTGATCATTAAAGAAAAAGGCTAACATTATGAATAGAAGTGCGTACTGCACAAAGAGAATTCAGGTTACATACTATATGAGTTGCTATCACTAAGAATGGTGGAATAAAAATTTAGCCAACCCTCTTATAAATCCCTCAACTTAGGGGATCACATGCAAATCAAATTATAGGGGTCTATATTTGCATGTAGGGGAAGAATATCCCCATAAACTTTCCCTATCTGTTTCTGATTATTATATTTTCTACCTAATTTGATATGAAATATTATATTTTTTAAATAAAGAATAAAAGTTAATTTTTACTGCCACTTTCCCCTCTTTCTTTCCCCTGTTCCTTCTGAATAAAACTAAGAAAGCTCCCACCAATCCACATATCTCAGCGTATGATACAGCACTAGGAATAGGGATGGGTGCAAAAGACATTTTTATTCTTAAACATAAAACCTGCCGGTGAATTATATTTTGGCTGTAGTATGCAAAAAATATAACCAAAAGCTGTATATAAATAGAGAGTTTTATCAGACAGCTGTCTGTGAGACTTTTTGTGCAAAATTTTTTGAAAGTCACATCTTCCACACCAGGGAGAAATGTTAGACTAATAGACACAGGTGCATATTCAAAACGAAAATTTTTGCTGCACAAACGTAGTACTAACGTTTGACACCAGTTTTATTTGAATCGGTTAATGTGGGGGGGCTGGTTGAACTTTTGAACTTTAATTTTTTGTTCATATATTCAAAACAAAAGCAGCACAAACAAAAATTTGAGCAGCACAAACCAGCACAAATGAAGCAGAATTGTTCGATCCCAGTTTTGTTTGATTTTGGAGATGTGGGGGGGCTGGTTGACCTCTGATGACCTCTGGAAACTTTCATTAAAATCTTAAAAACTATAGTGGCACAAACAAAATTTCTGCTGCACAAACCAGCACAAACGTAGCACAAACGTTTGACACCAATTTTGTTTGATTTCAACAAGGTGGGGGGGGGGGCAACTTCACTCAGGTAGGAGGCTAGAGATAACAAATTTAAGAATGTCAAAGTGCCTGCATTTATGAGAAAGTTTCCCTGGTTTATCAAGCTTCATTTTGATATTAGATTATCTATAGGGTTCAAAACCTGAAGCTGGAAAATAGAGACCTGTGTGAAAAGTATTTAAGGAGCATGTCAGAGCTATAGAGAGAGCAGGACGCATTTTTCTGCGCACCACATCCAGGCCAATCCTAGTCTTCAAACAGGTCATCTGGTCCCTCAGGGGATCACTGGGAGGGTGTCTGGGTGTCTTTTGTAACTTCTGGGGGCATCAGCACGACTGAGGCCTAGTACGGCCTATTGCGGTGCCAAAGCCTCAGCCAGCGGCGTTGCATGCAATGATCCACATTTAAGAAGGTTCTGCTTGGAAGGGTCTGGGGAGCCTCCGGCCTCCTTTCTAATACAATTTTGGCCTGCTCTGCCTTCTGGGAAAGCTGGAAAGGCCATTACCATCTGAGGCCTACTACTAGGGAGAAGCCCCGGCCTAAAGTTGCACAGGAGCCCGGTGACCTTGCATCCACTTGTTGCTGCCTGCTCCTCATAGGATATCCCCTGTGAATACAGCTAGCATCCCTGCAGATCCCCTGCACCTGGAGATACTGGACGCTGCCCACTGATACGCAGACACCAGTTCAGTGTGGTCCAGCAGGAGCACTCCTGGGGAATCCTGCTTATTTGTATATGGAAATTGAATGACTCTCCTCATAGCTGAGCCGCACCTAAGCAGCACTACTCAACTTTTATAGCACATATGTTCATTGTCTCATCATAGCTCGCCAGCAAGTGACCTTCACCATTGTTAAAAGCAGAAGAAATAAGAGTCCCTGCTTCAATACTGCTCCCTTCTCTAATGGCCTCCAACACTGCCACCCCATCCGCTTTTGTTAATGGGGACCTACCTCTCAAATATCTAAATTTTTGGTTACCTCTTCACTATGACCCTTGTCCACAGAAGAGCAACAAAGCACTATGATCTTCGAGGCTAACAACATCTCATACCACTAGGGATTTCCCCTGAAGCTTATAGTACGGTACTAAATTTATCGTTCCCACTCTAGTGCAAGCCCTCATAATAATAATAATAATAATAATAATAATAATTCCTTTATTTATACAGCACACACAGATTTCGCAGTGCTACACAGAGATTGCCAGATCATTCCCTATCCCCATGGGGCTCAAAATATAATCAACCTACCAGTATGTTTTTGGAGTGTGGGAGGAAATCGGAAGAACCGGAAGAAACCCAAGCAAACATTGAGAGAACATACAAAATTCTTTGCAGATGTTGACCCGGATGGGACTTGAAGCCGGGAACTCAGTGGAGCAAGGCTGTAATGTTAACCACTGAGCCATCATGCTGCCCACATTTGCAAAGAGGCACCTCTGATCTTTCATTCCTGAAGAATGGTCTATGGTTACTCATGGCGATAGGTATTATTTATCAGTTCATATTACCTAATGGTAATTGAGATGTACTCAATGAATGCTAAAGGTCTAAACTCTCCTTGTAGGCGTTAAATGCTTTGGTCTGCGGTGTGTAAATCCCAAGAGACTCATTTAAACCAAGAAAATTGTCATAGATTGAAACACAAATGATTTCCCAAGGCCCAATTGGCCTTAATTATAAGAACGATATGGCAGTATTTTTATGATTCATAGTTGAGTTGATAACAATATGCAATAGTAGCACTCATCAATTTTTTTAGTATCACATCGTTCATGTGGAGTGGTTTTAATATGTTTTTGCAATGTGATGTAATGTCATAATGTATTTGTTATTCTACCTTCGTAGTTGCGGCGATCACGTAGATCCGGAACAACCGCGCATCCGACTGCGGTCACGTGACCGGATCACGTGACGCCCACTACGAACACACACACCCCCTTGTTTTCCCTTATCACATGACACTCCATGACGGATTACGTCAGCGGGGGGTGTATATAAGCCCACATCCGCCCACGTCTCCCGTACGGCCAGACGAAGCGCAAGAGTGCGCAAATCGGTCCGTTGCCGGATTTACAGCGTGTAGCACCTCCCTGCCCCATGCATCGTTTTGAATAAAAAGAAGATTTTCTTGTTTGGGTGAGCGTCGCTTTTTCTTCATCTCTCTTGACTTATAAGAATACTTCTTCTTTGGTTGAGCACCACCCGTGCATTAAGAGTGCACCCGACCTGAACGCCACGATATTACAAGGCTGTCCGTGAACTTCCAATGTGAGTCTGGTAGTGCCGATGTTCTCTTCAGATGGTATTCACACCATCTTTTGGACTTATTTTGTTATTTCAGTGGAATCTGGTACACACGTCAGAGCACACCGTTAGACCGTCTAAATATACGAAGAAATGTAAATGGACATGACTCAGAAACCGGGTTGCAGTAACACCGCATTCAACATAGGCAGGGAGGATGCAAACACGTTTTTTGAACAATGTGATCGGAAAGATGAGTTGCAAGTTCTCAGTACTAGAGCATTGGAACAGAAAATCTCACAACTAGCCGAAAAAGAGGTACGCCTGTTCTGGACCATTAAATCATTAAAAACATACAGTGAACATGATCGGGCCCCCAGAGGACTACGCCCGTATAAAGAAGCATCCCAATACCAAGAGGATCCAACTTTTATTGCTAAATGGAATGCCATTCAACTAACCTGGTCACTGGAACTAATGAGATTAGTTTTAAGTAAAAATGAGGAAGAATACGAACATGTCACGTTAGAGTTATGCAGAACCAAGACAGAGCTGAGAACCCGCCTAACCGATAAACAAAACGAGACGTTTCATAAAAAGTTAGAAAAAAGATTAATCCCCTTAGAAGCAGAAATTAAGGAGAAGAAACGTGACAAGTTTATGCGAGATAAAAGCGACTTTGTGTCTGGCCGCGTGTTTACCTGGCGATCTAGGAAACCATTAAAACGTAATAAATTTAATAAACGCGAACAACAGATTTCTGGACAACAGAGTGTGACTCCAGCAGCTCTGAAGACCGAGGCTCTGCAATAACTGCCAATAGAGAAGAACATATTTCCACAGTAACAAATGTCCCTTTAGGGGGAACGAATCAAGACGTAGAGTCCGAAGGGGAAGGTGCCTGAAAAGGAAGAGGAAAATGGAGATCGAGCCAGAAAAGAAAGAAAGTTTCCTGGCGATAAACTTAGCGATTCCCTCTCCGCAAGAACCATCAGGATCCAACGTAATCAACTTGTCTCCAGTAACTCTGGACAATGCATGTTTATCGGCCTTATCAAAAGGCCTTAATTTCAGTTTCCCTAGAGACTTTCATTTTGTGCAGTTCCAAATTGATTTGTATAAATCCATCAGAAATATAGCACTAAGAAAATTGTTTGACAATACTACTGCCTCAAGGATAATCTAAATGTAAAAAGGTTAGAAGGTGAAACACCATGCATAGGCCCACTGGGTTTTCAAATTGACACCCCTCCTGAGATGATTGACCTTACTTGTTTAGACGTATTAGAACAATTACTGAGGGAGAATGATGGCGTTGAACTAGATGCATCGGCCTCCAATGACATAATCACGACTGATTTCAGAGGTGGAAATCGATCCACGTTTTGTCCCCCCTTGCCGGCCAGCTCATCTATCGATATATTTTATGAACAAGTTTGTAGAGAAGTTAAGGCTCTGATTTACCCTAATCGGAATCCTAATTTAACGAGTGAAGAATGGAAAGCCTTACAAAAACTCAAAAAGGAGAAATCGATAGTAATTAAGCTGGCCGACAAGGGAGGTAATATCGTGATCATGCAGAGAGATTATTATATTACAGAGGCTGAGAGACAATTGAACGACACCACGACATATATATATATACGTTTGAAAGGAGATCCTACAACAAAATATATCTCACAATTACATACCATCTTGAGAAGGGCGGTAGAAAACAAAATATTATCAGCCAAGACAGCTGAAAAACTCCTTCCAAAATTTCCAAAAAAACCCTCATGGTATTTTCTCCCCAAGATCCACAAGTCACCGAGCCGCCCCCCGGGCCGCCCCATAGTGGCCGGGATCAGCTCGGTGACCGAGTCTCTTTCACAATTTTTAGATTGGCTATTAAGACCCATCCTTACAGACATACCTTCATATACTCTTTTTTGAGGGCTGTAGAGAATATCCCCTGGCGGGAAGACCTCAAACTCACATCTATTGACGTCGAGAGTATTCCACACCAGGAGGGAGTTGAAGCTATATGTCTGGTTCTACAAAAAGCAGGTAAAAGAGGGGCCTTTATCGGGTTTGTTCGTGAAGCTCTCATGTTCATCTTGAGCCATTATTCATTTTTATTCAATAATCAATGGTTTAACCAGATTACGGGCACGGCCATGGGCACACCGGTCACATGTACCTTTGCTAATATATTTTTGGCCGTTTTTGAAAGCAGATTTATTCTCAACACCACCAATCCATATATAAAGTATATATATATACATATTTAAGGTACATCGACGATGTGTTCATGGCCTGGTCCGGATCTGAGTCTGATTTTCATGACTTTGTGAAATTTCTAAATGAGGGTAACAAGATGAACATGAGATTCACGAGCAATTTCGGCAATAGACACCTTGAATTTTTGGACGTCCAGGTGGACATTTCTTTGGATCATATCCAGGTCAGCGGCTACTGAAAACCCACCGCCACAAACGCCCTGTTGCATTTTGATAGCGCACATCCATATCACGTCAAGAAAGCCGTACCATACGGACAATTTGTCCGATTGAGACGCATCAACGACACTGATGACTCCTTTCAGAGACAGGCACTGGAATATGCAATATGCAGAGTTAGAGGGTATCCTGATGAAATTATTGGGTCAGCATATGAGAAAGGTCTGCAACTAGACAGGAGGCAACTGCTGTATGGGGAACGAAAAACGAAGGGAGGGATGGAAAAAGACAGATTCACATTCACTTTTGATTTTGGACCAAATGAGGAAAACATCAAAAAAGTAATACGGAAAAATTGGAGTATTTTAGAGAGAGATCCAGACTTAGAAAAGGTAACTAGGAATGCACCTAGCCTTCAGACGAAATGCAACTTTGAAGAATTTTTTGGTTAAAAGTAGATTTGGAGAAAACACGACTACATGGTTAGACCGAGAAAACCCGAAAGGCAATTTTCAATGTCATAATTGCAACTTTTGTAAATTCCACCTTATAACTAATACCCTCCAGATTGGGGGCACCACAATGTCAGTGAAACAATTTATCAGTTGTAAAACGGACTATGTAGTTTATGTTATCTTCTGCCCCTGCAAACGTTTCTATATAGGAAAAACAATTAGATCCCTCTATATTAGATTTAGGGAACACCATCGTTCTATACATACAGGGAAAGGCTCCTCAAGACTCATACAACATATAAGAACAGCTCATGCAGGTAATCCAGATGTGATTTCCTTTGCAGGCATCGAACGGGTTTAGACTAATACTAATGGGGGAGACAGACATAGAGAACTGTTGAGATGTGAGGCGAGATGGATTCTAAAGACAGAAGCAGAAGGCCCAATTGGCCTTAATGATAAGAACGATATGGAAGTATTTTTATGATTCATAGTTGAGTTGATAACAATATGCAATAGTAGCACTCATCAATTTTTTTAGTATCACATCGTTCATGTGGAGTGATTTTAATATGTTTTTGCAATGTGATGTAATGTCATAATGTATTTGTTATTCTACCTTCGTAGTTGCGGCGATCACGTAGATCCGGAACAACCGCACATCCGACTGCGGTCACATGACCGGATCACGTGACACCCACTACGAACACACACACCCCCTTGTTTTCCCTTATCACATAACACTCCATGACGCGTGACGTCAGCGGGGGGTGTATATAAGCCCACATCCGCCCACGTCTCCCGTACGGCCAGACGAAGCGCAAGAGTGCGCGAAACGGTCCGTTGCCGGATTTACAGCGTGTAGCACTTCCCTGCCCGATGCATCGTTTTGAATAAAAAGAAGATTCTCTTATTTGGGTGAGTGCCGCTTTTTCTTCGTCTCTCTTGACTTATATGAATTTCCCAAGATCATTTATGCCCCAGCTATTGGTAAGAGGTGTGGTGTGTCCACTGCCTTTAAGGAGGCTGTTACAGTTCATGAACAAATAATTGACAATAATGGCTGTTTTATCATTTGCGTATGTAATGTCAACAATTGATTATACCCTTTTTGGAGTCTATAGTCCTAATGCAAGCAATATTCTTTCCTAACAAAGCTTCTTACAAGGGTACAGAAGTTCAAGAAGGATTCTCTTAACTTAGGGAGAGGCTTTAACCATATGTTATGGGACATATTCAAGAATTGATTTCTTTCTGGTGGACAGGGAGACACTTACTAGAGTATCAGATGCTTGGCACAATCACCTGGTCAGATCATGCCCCTGTAGCAGTGGATATTGAAGAACAATTGAAGAGCAACTCCCCTCCCAATACGACTTGGCATCTAAATAACTACACTCTTAAACCCTTCCCACCGAGGCCCTTTTTTGTTTTTTGCGTTTCCATTTTTTACTCCCAGCCTTCTCTAATCTATACCTTTTTTTATTTTTCCATGTAAAGAGCTGTATGAGGGAATGTTTTTACATAACAAATTGCACTTCATAGTAACGGTATTTAATATTCCATTCCGTGTACTAGGAAACTGGAAAAAAATCCAAATGCAGTGAGAATGGTGAAAAAACACATTTGTGTTATATTCTTGTGGGCGTGGATTTTTTTTACGGCGTTCACTGTGCACCTCAAATCACATGTCTACTTCATTCTTTGGGTTGGTGAAATCATTGTGAAACCAGTGTTACTGGTCAGTGTTTCCCGCAATATGCCCTCTCCATATACCCACTGCCAGCATGTGACGTAATACTACATCACATGTCAGAGAGGAGTAAAACACCCTTATAATGCTTCTGCCACAGTTTCAGATGTAAAGGAATACTTAAATTTTAATGATAACAACAGAGCATGCAGTATCATCTTATGGTGTTCCCACAAAGCCACTATTAGAGGCCATTTTATAAAAGAAGCTGCACACCCAAAACTCACCCATTTGGCCAAGAAGACATAAATATGATGTCACCCTTCGTAGAAGGTAGATGTCCCAATACTGGAGTGAGAACCAAGCTGGAGCTCTTCTCACCTAGTGTCTGAAACACTGCAAATCTAAATCTCGGATTCCATATATGCTAGACCTGCAGGGACATAAAGTATTAGATCCCCAAGTTATTGCGGACATCTTTGCATCCTACATCCTATTATATCCTATGTCCTACATTATATCCTATCTCAAATCAAACAGGTCCCCGGAACTGACAGACTGACTAATGAGTACTACAAGACCCATAGACACAGTTAAGCACCATTTCTGGTTATAATTTGTAATGACTTCATGCAGAATTTCACACACCCTCAGGAGATGCTGTAGGCTCTTATAGTGATCCTTCCCAAACTGGTTAAATCACCAGGTATACCCTCTAATTTTGGCCCATTTCTCCTCTTAATTGTGACTAGTGATGAGCGAGTATACTCGTCCGAGCTTAATGCTCGGTCGAGTATTAGCATACTCGGACCGCCTCGTTGCTCGGACGAGTATTTGCCCTGCTCGATAACGAGCATTTAATTTAAAAAAAAAAAAGTAAAGAACAGTAAAAAAATATAATTAAAACATTTAATTTAATCATTTAATTGAAGAACACAGTGAAAGAACACTGTGCAGAATAGATTGCAGATGTTCGCGCACATCTGCGATCTGTTCCGGAGACACACGTGCAGAACGGTGTTCTCCGCAATAGTATTTGAAGAACAATATGTGTAGAGAACAACTTGCAGATGTTGTCAAACATCTGTAATGTGTTCTTCACACATATTGTTCTTCAAATACTATTGCGGAGAACACCGTTCTGCACGCGTGTCTCCGGAGCAGATCGCAGATGTTTCGGAGACACGCTTGCACGGTGCAATAGTATTTGAAGAACAATATGTGTGAAGAACAACTTGCAGATGTTTCCAAACATCTGCAAGTTGTTCTTCACACATATTGTTCTTCAAATACTATTGCAGAGAACATCGTTCTGCACGCGTGTCTCCGGAACAGATCGCAGATGTTCGCGAACATCTGCAATCTGTTCTGCAGTGTTCTTTCACTGTGTTCTTTTAGTGAAAACATCTGCACTGAACAGTGCTCGTTCAGTTTTTAATTTTACTAAAAAATGCTCGGGTCTCCCATTGATTTCAATGGGGCTCGTTACTCGAAACGAGCACTCGAGCATCAGGAAATGTTCGGCTCGAGTAACGAGTACCCGAGCATTTTAGTGCTCGCTCATCTCTAATTGTGACCTGAAATTATATGTCAAGCTGCTGGCAAGCAGAGTGGCCGATATACTTCCACCTATTGTATAGCCAGACCAAGTTGGCTTCATCAAAGGAAGGCAGATGATGAGTGGCACACGTCGATTTATAGATCTAGTGGAAACTGTGGAAGCTCTTTACACTGCATGCGGAGAAAGCATTCAAGAGAGTCCATTGGGGTTACCGGAAATGTACTCTAAAAGCTTTCGAATTGGGGGCCACTTTCCCTCCACCATAATGGCATACTTTATTGGGTACAGGGAGCATCGCACTAGCCTATTCGCAGATGATATAGTGCTGTGCCTGACTAAAATTCCTCAGCCAGGATATCAGCCATCCTACATTGCCTCAGCACTTTGAGTTACTACAAACTTAATTCCTCCAAATCGCTGATGTTGATTATGGGATTCCCTTCTCCATACAGACACGCCTGCAGGGAGCCTATCCCTTACAGTGGTCACAGGGATCCATGAATTACAGGGATCTGTGAATTACCCTGACCTACCCTATTGGTAAATGGGTAGAGGCAAATTTTTATTTATCACCATTTAGATTCATCCTCGAAAGAACTGAGTGGGTACTCTGGCCTTCCTATCTACTGGATTGGTCACATCTCCGCAGTTAAAATGATGATCCTCCCAAAAATGTTATATTACTTTATAAATGTTTCCAAACCGAATTTCCTCCTTTTCCACCTCCAGAAAATCTTGATCGCCTTTGTATGGAAGGGCCAGAGAGTAAGGGTCCCTCTTGCCACTCTGATCCCACCTTTTATGCAGGAGGGGCTGGGATGCCCTTGCCTCAAAGAGAACCCGTTAGGCAAATTAACCCCCTAAACTAAATATATTTTCATAAACTGCCATTAGAAAGCATTGTCCTTGTCTCTTCATTGCCCCTCTATATGATATATGCCTGTAAATTTAAGCAATGAGGTCCTAAACTGTGTGAAAATGACCTGTGAGATGTCCAATGAGTCATTATCATATTCAAGCTACCCAGCTTATTCATGAGTGGGAGGCACAGCCACACCATGTCATGGTAGGCTGTGACGTATTTCATTACATATCACCAATCGGTGTTTGGTAGTGTGTTACATTTGTATTATCTTATAATCATACATATGTAATCATTTCTATTCTCTGGAAGCTTGTAGACCTGAAATGTTCTACTCACCTACAGAAGTCTCTGTGATCCTACAGCTCCAGTGGGGGTGGATTTGGATATGGGGCTGTTGCTTGGTAATAAATTCCCACCACCCACTACTAGGTGATAACCAGATAGCAGAGAAGGTGTGGGTGCAGTTGGGCGTAGAGCTATTGTTTGCAACTGGTTAGAGGCAGTTGTTGATGAACCTTGGTCTGGAGAGCAAGCTGCGGCGCTCTTCCATAGGACTTGGCTGATATGTAACCTGTTTGCTGTATTGGAAATATCGCTCAGTGCTTGTCTTCTCTGATCACGAGGGCCGTTCGTGACAGCTCCTCCATGTACTTCCTGCTGCTGAAGGCCACGCCCCCTGCAGCCTGTGTGTGTATAGGAGAGATACAACAGCTCCAGGCAGTCATGTTATAGCAGAACATGTCAGGTACCTGTGTAGCTGATGTCTGTGTCTCACACATGTGTATTAGGAGGGAGAGCATGTCAGCAGGTAAAGCACAGACACTAGCAATGTTTTACTATACATTACACACAGACATAAGCAGGGGAAGGAGAGGGGAGGGGGAACAGCAGTGTCATCACTAAAAGCTGGGGTGGATCCTTGTGAGCTGCTCCAACAGGTACTGGTGACACAAATAGTGACAAATAGAGTCCTGATGACAGGTGTCCTTTAAGTCATACTACAGGGCAGTGATTTCTGACGAGATAAGATAACTTTGGCATGGGACCATCTATGGGTACAAATTGAGTCTGCTATATTTTCCAGTATACACCCACAAATTTGCTGTGATAAGCTAGAGTAATCTGAACTCCTCACCTCACAACACTTCCCACATTAAAGACCCTCTTTCAACTCATAATTCCTAACTCGGACTTCACTTTCTGGATCGACAAGGGTATGACAAACTTAAGTTCACTCTATGATGACCCCTCTATACTTCCCTTCAGCGATCTCTCCACCAGATGTAACATTCCTTACAAAAACTTTTTTTAAATATCCTCAACTTCTCCTCAGGCATAGATCATCCTCAGACTTCTTTACAACGCCCTTTTAAAACTGACATAGTTGGGTGGAGGAATCACCCCAACAATGACAATGTTCCTTATGCTAAAAGGTCTCTAGGAAACTATTATATAGGTGGCACGTGACCCTATACCGTCTCTCCAAAATGTATGCCTCCATCTCAGCTACATGAAGATACCACAATGATATTGGTGCATATTTTCACATATGGTAGCATTTTGCGTGAAGATTTGCCAATTGTGGCACAGAATTTTTATATTGAAAAAGATTTACCACTTCTGCCGCCAATTCTCCCCTCCCCATCCTTACAGCCCTCAAATTTCCCTTTTCTCCCTGGACCTGGCAAACTGAATAAGAAAGATAAACAGTTAACTTTTTACGTTTTAATGGTCACCAGAGGGAAGTGGAAATCTAGCTCCCCGCTGTCGCTCCTGGAGATTGTACAAGGGGAACATTTTAATGCAATGATAGAAAAACTGCTACAAGGGAGAGCACCTCTTACATACACACGTGGTATGCCTACTACACCGCCAACACACCTTAGTAGTTTAGACCACCTGTTGTGTATACTCTTACAACTATGATTCACCAGAGAAGGTGTTATAAATATAGTTTCTAAACAGTTGTTCTGCATTATTTAAGCATTGGTAAGCTCCGAGAAAATTGATAGTTTACTGGAACTATTTTGTCCTTGGTATTATGTACAATTGCTATAATCCAATCCTGGAGTATCTTAGGGATAACCTCAGCACGGGTATGAGGGATTGATCCTATGTGTAATTGAGTTAACAGAGATTGGGTTAGTGATAAAAAACAGATTATCAATAACCTCTTCCTGCTGTAACCCAATTTCTATGTTGTGTTTCCTTCTATCACTTTTAGTCATAATCTATTTGAAGGCTTGTATTCTGTGGTACCATTGTACCCCATGTAGTGGGATACTCCAAATGTGATGGAATTGACAGAAAACACAGTTCTACCATTTTGTAGGGCTTTGTTTTTACATCTTGTATGATTCTAATGTCATATTTCCTAAATTCTTTGAGCTAGTATGATCAAACAGATATCAAACTCATATAACTTTGTTATGTTTTATAATCTTTTAAACTATTTTGGGGAAAAGAAGTGTAAGAGGTCTTTTTTGGGAGAGAAACTGAGGATTCATTGATACCATTATGGGAACTGTACAGCTTTTTGATTCCTTTCTATTTTACAGCTAAGAAGGATAACATTGTTAGAGGGGTTTAAGAAAATGGGAGGCATAGGTCAAATGCATTTAAACAGGCCACAAACAGGAGATCATGTCTGACATTAGTGGATGTGCGCAACTCACAAAACCAATGTCAATAAAAAAAACCCTGCTTTCACCACAAAGACAGGCAAGAATAGGACCTTCTCTATAATTTTAGGTGTGGGATGGCGCACAGATAAAGCACTGGGGCCTTGGTTTTGCCTCAAAAAACCCTAGCATACTCCCATTACACATATGTGTACATGAAGACTTACAAAATAGGTTGTCCACTCATCCAACTAGTAACATTCCTCCCAGGCTGTCCTGAAAATATGTCAATCTATTAATTGATTGATAAACATAGCCACAAATTAATCTTTGAGATCCAGTTACAGACAATATGTTTCTCTCCAAAAATTGTAGCTTACTGAGTATATGTTCAAATACATTATACTTTTATGCTTACTAGTCTAAAAGTGACAGGACAAAAACTGATCAATCACCATGAGTAAATTGTAAATTCGGCCTAATCAAAGTTCCTTCCTTCCTCCCATATGAAAGGAGTTTCCAACATCTGGAAGCTTCCACTAGAGCTAGAATGACTTTAGTGATCAGTATCGACATTGCTATAAGGATATTTTCCTGTAAAAGATATTTAAAAATAGAAACTTTTTTTGATTGGCCAAATATTTTATTCTGTCATCCATAAAACTTTACCTATTCAATAAAAACATCTGCATAAATATAGTAAAACATACATGCAAATAGGAAATATGATAGGAAATATGAATGTGACTATAAGACTGGGTTCACATCACCTTTTATAATTCCTTTATTTATAATTAATTTACTTATATAGCACAGAGCTTGCCAAATCGTTCCCTCCCCCAATGGGTCTCACAATCTAATCAACCTACCAGTATGTTTTTGGAGTGTCAGAGGAAACCGGAGGACCCAGAGGAAACCCACGGAAACATACAAACTCTTTGCAGATGTGTTGTTTCATACATTTTAAGGACATATCAGGAGGTTTCTAAAATGTCCTCACAACGTATGGCACAGACATGTCTCGCTGTATGGCTATACAGTGGGAAATGTCTCCTGAGGAGCTCTGCATGTGAGGGGAGAGGTGTATCTGTTATTGGCTGCTGCCAATGAACTGAGTGTTCCCCCAGTGATGTCACTGTCCTACATATCATATCATGAGACAGAAGCAAAAAGATAATTGTGCAGGCGAGTTAGAATTCATTTATATATTTTATTTAATATCCAGAAAAAACATTGCTCCTACTTCTACTGAGGAGGCATCAACTTCCAGGTGGGAAGACTTTTCTGTATCTGGCCGAGTGAGTACTGGGGCTGAGGCAAAGGCAGTCTTTAATTTAGAGAAGGCCTCTTCAGCAGCCTGAGGCCAGAGTCGGGGATTGGCACCCTTCTGGTGAGTGACATGATGGGAGATACCAGGGAGGAACCAGGAAGGAGAAGTTCAGAATACACTGCCTATAGTAATTTGCAAAGCCAAGAAACCTCTGTATTTCACTAATTCTTACATGATGAGGCTGTTGAAGAACAGCAGACAACTTGGCAGGATGAATCTGGAGGCGCTATTGCGGTGGTCTCAGGCACAGAGAGAGTACATCTGACCTTGATGAGGAGACGTACCTGACAGCAGATCAACAGGACAGTTGTAGGGGCGATGTGGTGGTAAAGTCTCAGCTTGCTTCTTTGAAAAGACGTCAGCAAAGTCCTGATAGAAAGCTGGGAGACCCTCCAGAGGCTTGGAAATCACAGAGGAGACCATGTATAGAGAGAGAAATAAATCCTGTAAAAAGCAGATAAATGCAGCAAAAATAGAGACTGAGAGAAATATTGCCAGGGAGAGCAAAAATAATCCCAAATTATTTTTCAAGTATATAAATGATAAGGAACTAAAAATGGAGAGTGTGGGCCCTCTTAGGAATAACATGGGGGTCATGGTGGAAGGAGATGAGGAAAGGGCCAATCTACTAAATGTCACCTTCTCGACTGTCTTTACCCAGGAAAATCCCCTGGTGGAAGACACAATGACGAATAATGTAAATTCTCTTTGGAAGAGGTACAGCGCCACCTAACAACCACTGAGATAGATAAATCACCGGGACCAGATGGCATACACCCCCAGATTTTGCATGAACTATGTACCATGATAGACAAACTGTTACATTTGAAGATTCACTGAGGACTGGTTATGTTCCACAGGACTGGCACATAGCAAATGTGGTACCAATATGCAAAAAAGTATCAAAAAGCAATCCTGAAAACTATAGACCAGGGGTCAGTATTGGGGCCACTTCTTTTTAATATTTTTATAAATGACCATGTAGTGGGTTTACACAGTCAAGTTTCAATATTTGCAGATGATATTAAGCTGTGTAAAGTAATAAATACTGAGGTCGATAGTTTAGCATTACAGAGGGATTTGTGGAAGCTTGAGGAGTTGGCTGAGAAATGGTTGATGAGGTACAATGTAGATAAATGTAAAGTTATGCACTTGGGCCATGGAAACAAAAAGTATAATTATGTTCTAAACAGTCAATTACTTACAAAACTGGAACTGAAAAGGACTTAGGGGTATTGGTGGATGGTAAACTTAATTTTAGCGACCAGAGCCAGGCGGCTGCTGCTAAAGCAAATAAAATTATGGGATTATTTATCAAGAGAGGAATAGATTCTCATGATAAAGACATATTTTTGCCCTTATGCAAATCAGTTTTGGGCACCAGTGTATTAAAAGGACACAGTAGAGCTGGAACAGGTGCAGAGGAGAGCAACCAAGATTATTAGGGGAATGGGGGGACTAGAATACAATGTCAGATTACAAAATTTGTGATTATTCAGTTTAGAAAAAAGTTGACTGAGGGGAGATCTCATTAAAATGTACAAATACCTGAATGGACAGTACAAGGATCTCTCCAAAGATCTTTTTATACCTAGGCCTTTGACCATGACAAAGGGGCATCCTCAACTCCTAGAGGAGAGGCGATTCTACCATCAACATAGACAAAGGTTCTTTACTATAGGAGCAGTGAGACTATGGAACTCTCTGCCGCAGGAGGTTGTTATGGCGGACTCTATGTACGTTTTCAAGAGAGGCCTGGATGCCTCTCTGGAGAAAAATAAAATCACGGCTTATGGGGATAAAACATTAATTTAATTCTTAATGGTTGGACTCGTTGGACTTGGCCTTATATACTATGATACTATGACAGGTAGAGTATGAGGAACCTCCATACAGTGGGACTGGCAATGAGGTCCCCAACAAAGGATCTCCCCCATCCTCCAGTTAAGCATGGATACATGGAGCTGCAGCCACGGGAGACCAAACAGGATGGGAGATGTGGATTGCGGTAGCACGTAGAAAGATTGTCTATTCTTGTGTAGCACTCTGATCTGCAGGGACAGAGGCTCAGTCCAGTACCGGACCAGATCAGAGAGGATTTGGCCACTGATTGAAGAGATGATCAGAAGTTTATCGAGGTGGACCACAGGTAGGTGATGCCGGGAGATCAAAGAGGCATCCACAAAGTTTCCTGCTGAGCCAGAATCCAGGAAGGCAGAAATCAGAAGATTCAGATGTGGAGCAGCTTTGTTCTCACTTAGGGACTCCTCTCCCAAGAACCCTAGGTGCAATCGTTTCCCAGACGCTGAGGACGGAGTGGACCGTTCTGATGGAAGTGTTCTGGGTGGGCAGAAAAGAGACAGAGGTTCTCCTGACATCGCCTGTAATGTTTCTGAGAAGACAGCCGAGCTCTGTTCACTTACATCAGTTCCTCTGCAGCAGACACGGAAGATGGCTGAGGTAGTCTTTGGAAGACTGGAGCCAGGTGGGGCAGACATTGGGTCCCGACTTGCCGTCGTTCTAAACCTTGCTCCTCAGAGTAAACCAGATGTCAATCTGAGTGGCCAGAGAGATGAGATCACTCAGCGTAGATGGCAGGTCCCGTGCAGACAGGGAGTCTTTGTTCTGACCAGACAGTCCTGTTTTAAACGTAGCAAGCAAGCCCGCATCATTCCAATCCATCTCGGAGGATAAAGTACGGAACTGGGCCGCATAGTCTCCAACAGAGTTGTCCCCTTGACGCAGGTTCAGCAATATGGTTTCGGCAGAAGATTCCCGGGCAGGTTCATCAAAGGCATTACAGGATTATAGAGATAAAAATAAATCCTGTAAAAAGCAGATAAAGGCCGCAAAAATAAAGACTGAGAGAAATATTGCCAGGGAGAGCGAAAATAATCCCCAATTATTTTTCAAGTGAGACTATGGAACTCTCTGCCGCAGGAGGTTGTTATGGCGGACTCTATGTACATGTTCAAGAGAGGCCTGGATGCCTTTCTGGAGAGAAAAAATATCACAGGTTATGGGGACAAAACATTTATTTCATTCTCAAAGGTTGGACTTGATAGACTTGCGTCTTTTTCCAGCCTTATATACTATGATACTATGAAAGACGGACCGGAATTCAGCGAGGAACACTGTGAGAGCAGCCTTGACAAGATTGTTCCTGTCCCACAGGGGAAAGAAGGTTGATCATGAAAGCCACCTTAGCCCATTCTGTGACAAATTGAGATGGCATAAGCTCAAGGTGCAGCGCGCACTGGGTGATACAGCCCCTGTGCAACTTGGGGTCCCCATCAAACTTTGACGGCATGGAGAGTCTCAACCTAGATTCAGCAGCATTCAGGCTAACCGGAGTAGCAGGAGGACCTGCAGGAGCTTGACAACGTTGCTGAGTAGCTATCAGTTGCTGCAACATGGCGGTGACTTGACCAAGCTGTTCTCCTGCGCGGCAATCTGCTGGGACTGCTGGACCACAACGGTCCACAACGAGCCTGTAATCCGTTTACCTCCCTTCTTGAATTTTGATCTTGCAAAATGACTGTGTAAGACTGTCCTTTAAATTCCTTGACCTCTTGGCCACTAATTGTGGATATGTTCCAATGTGTGGAGTGAAATGCGCTTCACTCAGTAGGATGCCCCAATTATTGCCCCATATTCTTTTTATATCAATCCATTGATTATTGTCAGTTGAGATCATGTACTATTTGTGAATGTATACGCTAAGCATTTACGTCAGGTACTTGGACAACATTTCCCACATGTAGCTAGATTCTGAAGTCTTTCATAACAAAAATAACATCAATCATTAGCAAAGCATTATATACGTACATGTATGCAACGGTGTGGATCTCCTTACAAACCTTAGACTATTTCTAGCTAGAAAATATTTCATACTTTGTGTTACAATAACACATAATAAGGCTCACAAAAATAATTGCTCCAAAATCTGTTCCATACTTAATGATGACATTATGACAGTAGGTGCATGGATGTTAATAAACTTCACTTGGATATATAGAACAATTAGAAAATATTTTTGCATCTATCACACATGGTTTTATGATTTTGCATGACAGTATTTAATTATTGTCTTTTGTAACAGAATTACTAAATTGTCCTCTTTCTTACTAACACAAAAATCCTTTATGCAGTTTAGCTCAAAAATTCCTTACAATAAAAAAAATAAATATATTTGCTGTCTTGATGCTTCTGATGCTGTGTAAAAAAGATTAAAACTGTCTAATTGCAATTATTGGGTGAGATCCATATTGAAAACATTTATATAATGTGTTATACCAAAACACATTGCCAATAAACCCAGAAAACTGTTTTCATCTTTCTGAAACAGCACCTCTGAAAACATTGTTTGATCTTTTTTTTTACTCTGACTGCTATTCAAAATGTAAAATTAATCCCATGTTTAAAGACTTTTGGATGTTTCTTCAAGTCCCCAGATTAAAATTTCCCCTAATATCGCTTGTCACATGATTCAACGACTTCTTTACTCTGTTATGAAGCATATTATTTCTTAAAATAAACTTAAATGCATAATGAAAACACTTGTGTGATCCATTTGAAACATTATGCAAAATTTAACATCACAAAAAAAGTCCATGAACATTTAAAAAATCAGATTCTAAATGCCATCCTAATTAAAGGAACGTCCCTTTCTAAATGTGCTTTTTTGCACAGGCATAAGAGGCCTTATTCAAATGAAGGGGAAGACCTTTCACATACATGAGGCTATAATAGAGAGCTTAGCATAACTTCTACCTGATTTTCAATGCAAATGGCAAAAGAGAAGTTAGTGTGCTGATGAAGATTATGGTTTATCCTTCTCACACACCACAGAATTCTTCACGCTCTGGAAATATTTTGCTTATCAGTGAGCGGCAATGATCAACACCTCACACCCACTATTCCAGAGAGACTCAGAATGTGTGATCATCAATATTCAGATAGTCAGATTCTCATGGTTCCAGACTATTAATTTCCTTCCACTGAAGCTTTAACGTACAGTTACTTGCACTATAAAAATGCATTTGAGCAAGCTGGTGTCAAACATCAAATAGACTAATTAAAAGTCATGTTGCCTTAAGTCATGTTGGCTTGTTGCATAGAAGATATATTATCAGTGCCTTCAGAAGCAGAGGGTTAAATGTTGCCATTTATTCACATTATGGTACCCTTGCCATGTATGGGTAACAATGAGCATTTGACCTACATACAAATAAATCGTGTTAGAGGAAATATTATACTGAAAATGCAAAGATGCAACACTCTGCTGCCATGTTGTGTTTATGAAGAAACATTATTTGGAAAATACAGTAAAAAAGGGAGCTTTTTAATATTATGTTTAAATGATATTTTCTATTTATATAATGCTATTTTAGTACCAGGACAGAAAACAGCAATTTCAGTAGGAGCTGGTGCAATTTTAGACTACTATATAGTCTAATGCAGTGATGGCTAACCTATGGCACTGTGGCCAGAGGTGGCACTCAGAGCCCTTTCTGTGGGCACTCAGGCCATCACCAGAGATGACTCCAGGTATCTTCCTGCAGTCCCAGACAGCCCAGTACTTGCTGTGAACAGAGCTATTTTAAAGTGACAGCTCTACCTGGGACTATTTTCTGCTTTATTGGTGTCCTCAGAGTGCTGGTATCAATGAAAACTGTGACAAAGAGGGGAGTATAAATCACAAATTAAATTTCTGTGTTGGGACTCTGCGATAAATAAGCAGGTCTTTGTTGTAGTTTGGGCACTTGGTCTCTAAAAGGTTTGCCATCACTGGTCTAATGTATTAGTATAATAACATAGACTTGAGAAAGGCTCCAGGTTTTTTTTTAGAAAAAACATATATTTGAGTGCAAAAGCCAGACAGAGTGCAACCAATAAACATTTGGAAAAAAAGTGTCAGCACTTCAAGATTGAAATAAAATATCTAAGTACTTTTATTACCATGATTCCACAGAAAAGTTTTGCTCCAAAGACTTCAGTCACAAGGAGCTGGGGCATTGCACTGGACACACGGTAGTTAAAGTACCTTAATTGTTTTCATTTTAATCTTGGAGTCCTGGCATAAATAGTGAGGACCAGCACAAGTGATAGTCTGCACAGAAACTGTCATGCAGCAATACCTTAGATTGACTTGATTCTCAGCCAAAATACTAAGAAAAAAATAAATAAATGGCTCGCTCCAGCAGGAAAAAACAACTGACAAAGCACAGTACCATACAATACCATACCACCAGGTTAAATGGATATTGTTCTAGTCCCAGTCTTTAAAGGGGTTTTCCATGAAACAAGTTTGGCCGTATCCAAAGGATGGGGATTAGAGATGAGCGAACATGCTCGTCCGAGCTTGATGCTCGGTCGAGCATTAGGGTACTCGAAACTGCTCGTTACTCGGACGAATACTTCGCCCGCTCGAGAAAATGGCAGCTCCCGCCGTTTTGCTTTTTGGCGGCCAGAAACAGAGCCAATCACAAGCCAGGAGACTCTGCACTCCACCCAGCATGACGTGGTACCCTTACACGTCGATAGCAGTGGTTGGCTGGCCAGATCAGGTGACCCTGGGATAGACTAGCCGCTGGCCGCGCTGCTCGGATCATTCTGTCTCTGGATGCTGCTAGGGAGAGAGCTGCTGCTGGTCAGGGAAAGCGTTAGGGTGTTCTATTAGCTTACTGTTAGGCAGGAGTGATTCTCAAAGAACCCAACAGCCCTTCTTAGGGCTACAATAACGTTCTACTTTTTTTATTTTAATTTGCATCTTTTACCATTTTGTGAGGAATTAGCAGGGGGACTTGCTACCGTTGTGTTTAGCTCTTAGTGGCACACATATCCATAGCAAAGACCGAAGTGGGAAAATTCAGTAGGGGTTGGATTTCTATTAGGCAATAACTCAGTGTCATCTCATCTGGCATAGTAGTGTGCTTCCTTTGATACTTGGCTAGAAAATAGCCATAGGAGAATACAAACAGCTTCTTGAAGCCTACAGTAGCGTTCTATATATTTGATTTCTGGTTGATCTGCTGGTGGCTGTAGTTTCTGCAGTGCATGTACTTGCCAATTCTGAGCAATTTGTAGTGAGACTTGCGACCGCTGTGTTCTGCGCTTAGTGGCGCACATATCCATAGCAAAGGCCGAAGTGGCAAAATTCAGTAGGGGTTGGATTTCTATTAGGCAATAACTCAGTGTCATCTCATCTGGCATAGTAGTGTGCTTCCTTTGATACTTGGCTAGAAAATAGCCATAGGAGAATACAAACAGCTTCTTGAAGCCTACAGTAGCGTTCTATATATTTGATTTCTGGTTGATCTGCTGGTGGCTGTAGTTTCTGCAGTGCATGTACTTGCCAATTCTGAGCAATTTGTAGTGAGACTTGCGACCGCTGTGTTCTGCGCTTAGTGGCGCACATATCCATAGCAAAGGCCGAAGTGGCAAAATTCAGTAGGGGTTGGATTTCTATTAGGCAATAACTCAGTGTCATCTCATCTGGCATAGTAGTGTGCTTCCTTTGATACTTGGCTAGAAAATAGCCATAGGAGAATACAAACAGCTTCTTGAAGCCTACAGTAGCGTTCTATATATTTGATTTCTGGTTGATCTGCTGGTGGCTGTAGTTTCTGCAGTGCATGTACTTGCCAATTCTGAGCAATTTGTAGTGAGACTTGCGACCGCTGTGTTCTGCGCTTAGTGGCGCACATATCCATAGCAAAGGCCGAAGTGGGAAAATTCAGTAGGGGTTGGATTTCTATTAGGCAATAACTCAGTGTCATCTCATCTGGCATAGTAGTGTGCTTCCTTTGATACTTGGCTAGAAAATAGCCATAGGAGAATACAAACAGCTTCTTGAAGCCTACAGTAGCGTTCTATATATTTGATTTCTGGTTGATCTGCTGGTGGCTGTAGTTTCTGCAGTGCATGTACTTGCCAATTCTGAGCAATTTGTAGTGAGACTTGCGACCGCTGTGTTCTGCGCTTAGTGGCGCACATATCCATAGCAAAGGCCGAAGTGGCAAAATTCAGTAGGGGTTGGATTTCTATTAGGCAATAACTCAGTGTCATCTCATCTGGCATAGTAGTGTGCTTCCTTTGATACTTGGCTAGAAAATAGCCATAGGAGAATACAAACAGCTTCTTGAAGCCTACAGTAGCGTTCTATATATTTGATTTCTGGTTGATCTGCTGGTGGCTGTAGTTTCTGCAGTGCATGTACTTGCCAATTCTGAGCAATTTGTAGTGAGACTTGCGACCGCTGTGTTCTGCGCTTAGTGGCGCACATATCCATAGCAAAGGCCGAAGTGGCAAAATTCAGTAGGGGTTGGATTTCTATTAGGCAATAACTCAGTGTCATCTCATCTGGCATAGTAGTGTGCTTCCTTTGATACTTGGCTAGAAAATAGCCATAGGAGAATACAAACAGCTTCTTGAAGCCTACAGTAGCGTTCTATATATTTGATTTCTGGTTGATCTGCTGGTGGCTGTAGTTTCTGCAGTGCATGTACTTGCCAATTCTGAGCAATTTGTAGTGAGACTTGCGACCGCTGTGTTCTGCGCTTAGTGGCGCACATATCCATAGCAAAGGCCGAAGTGGCAAAATTCAGTAGGGGTTGGATTTCTATTAGGCAATAACTCAGTGTCATCTCATCTGGCATAGTAGTGTGCTTCCTTTGATACTTGGCTAGAAAATAGCCATAGGAGAATACAAACAGCTTCTTGAAGCCTACAGTAGCGTTCTATATATTTGATTTCTGGTTGATCTGCTGGTGGCTGTAGTTTCTGCAGTGCATGTACTTGCCAATTCTGAGCAATTTGTAGTGAGACTTGCGACCGCTGTGTTCTGCGCTTAGTGGCGCACATATCCATAGCAAAGGCCGAAGTGGCAAAATTCAGTAGGGGTTGGATTTCTATTAGGCAATAACTCAGTGTCATCTCATCTGGCATAGTAGTGTGCTTCCTTTGATACTTGGCTAGAAAATAGCCATAAGAGAATACAAACAGCTTCTTGAAGCCTACAGTAGCGTTCTATATATTTGATTTCTGGTTGATCTGCTGGTGGCTGTAGTTTCTGCAGTGCATGTACTTGCCAATTCTGAGCAATTTGTAGTGAGACTTGCGACCGCTGTGTTCTGCGCTTAGTGGCGCACATATCCATAGCAAAGGCCGAAGTGGCAAAATTCAGTAGGGGTTGGATTTCTATTAGGCACTAACTCAGTGTCATCTCATCTGGCATAGTAGTGTGCTTCCTTTGATACTTGGCTAGAAAATAGCCATAGCAATAGGATAGGATTGTTTGGTTTTAAAAACTCAAAAAAAAACAAAAAACACAAAAAAAAAAAAAAAACACAAAAAAACACAAAAAAAAACAAAAAGAAGTAAAAAAAAAAAAAAAGTTATAACTCTCATTTTAAAAATGTTTAACCCGAGGGCTAAGGGTAGAGGACGAGGGCGGGGACGTGGGCGTCCAACTACTGCAGGGGTCAGAGGCCGTGGTCCTGGGCGGGGTGAGACACCACCTGCTGATGAGGGAGCAGGGGAACGCCGCAGAGCTACACTCCCTAGGTTCATGTCTGAAGTTACTGGGACTCGTGGTAGAGCACTGTTGAGGCCAGAACAGTGCGAACAGGTGATGTCGTGGATTGCTGACAATGCTTCGAGCAATTTGTCCACCACCAGTCAGTCTTCCACGCAGTCCACCCATGTCACCGAAATCCCCACTCCTCCAGCTCCTGCACCTCAGCCTCCTCCCCCCCAGTCTGCCCCCTCCCAGGAAAATTTGGCATTTGAACCGGCATACTCTGAGGAACTGTTTTCTGGACCCTTCCCACAGTCACAAACCACTTGTCCGGTTGCTGCTGAGCAATTTTCCGATGCCCAGGTTTTCCACCAGTCACAGTCTGTGGGTGATGATGACCTTCTTGACGTAGTGGAAGTGTGTAAAGAGGTGTCCGACGATGAGGAGACACGGTTGTCAGACAGTGGGGAAGTTGTTGTCAGGGCAGGAAGTCCGAGGGGGGAGCAGACTGAGGGATCGGAGGATGATGAGGTGACAGACCCAAGCTGGGTTGAGAGGCCGGGTGAACACAGTGCTTCTGAGACGGAGGAGAGTCCTCGACCTGAACAGGTTGGAAGAGGCAGTGGTGGGGCCAGACGGAGAGGCAGGGCCAGAGCTGGTGCATCAGCGCCACTGTCAACTAGTGAAGCTCCCGTGGTGAGGGCTCTTGCGGCGAGGGCTAGATCTTCAGAAGTGTGGAGGTTCTTTAAGGAAACACCGGATGACCGACGGACTGTGGTGTGCAACATTTGCCAAACCAGGCTCAGCAGGGGTTCCACCACTACTAGCTTAACTACCACCAGTATGCGCAGGCATATGAATGCTAAGCACCCCACTCAGTGGCAACAAGCCCGTTCACCTCCGGCCGTGCACACCACTGCTCCTTCCCCTGTGTCAGCTGCTAGTCAGCCCCCTGCCCAGGACCCTGGCACAAAAACCCCATCGTCGCCTCCACGATCCTCCACAGCATCCACCAGCGTTCAGCTCTCCATACCCCAGACGCTGGAGCGGAAACGCAAATATAGTGCAACCCACCCGCACGCCCAAGCCCTTAATGTGCACATCTCCAGATTGCTTAGCCTGGAGATGCTGCCCTATAGGCTAGTAGAGACCGAGGCCTTTCGCAACCTCATGGCGGCGGCCGCCCCTCGGTATTCGGTCCCCAGCCGCCACTACTTTTCCCGATGTGCCGTCCCAGCCCTGCACCAGCACGTGTCAGACAACATCATCCGTGCCCTGACCAACGCCGTTTCTGACAAGGTCCACCTGACCACGGACACGTGGACGAGTGCTGCCGGGCAGGGCCACTATATATCGCTGACGGCACATTGGGTTAACTTGGTGGAGGCTGGGACCGAGTCTGACCCTGGGGCTGCTCATATACTGCCGACGCCGAGGATTGCGGGGCCTACCTCGGTCCAGGTGTTTCAGGCCTACTATGCCTCCTCCTCCTCCCACCCCTCCTCCACCTCCTCCTCCGAACTACCATCCGTGGGCACGGCGCCATCAGTCGGTAGCTCTAGGCACAGCAGCAGTGCCGTCGCTAAGCGACAGCAGGCGGTGCTCAAACTGCTGAGCCTAGGCGACAAAAGGCACACCGCCCAAGAGCTATTACAGGGCATCACGGCGCAGACTGATCTGTGGCTGGCACCGCTGAACCTCAAGCCGGGAATGGTTGTGTGTGACAACGGCCGTAACCTGGTGGCGGCTCTGCAACTCGGCAGACTGACACATGTGCCATGCCTGGCCCATGTGTTAAATCTGATAGTGCAGCGTTTCCTCAAGACATACCCCAATCTGTCTGATTTGCTCACGAAGGTGCGCCGCATCTGTGCGCATTTCAGGAAGTCCAGCCCAGATGCTGCCACTCTCAGGGCAGCGCAGCGCCGCCTCCAACTGCCCGCTCACCGACTGTTGTGCGACGTGCCCACGAGGTGGAATTCAACACTGACCATGTTATCCAGAGTTTACCAGCAGCGCAGAGCGATTGTAGACTGCCAGATGTCAACTTCCACCAGAACTGGTAGTCAGGTCAGTCAGCTTCCTCAAGTCTACAATGAGGAGTGGACGTGGATGTCTGATATCTGTCAGGTGCTGAGTAACTTTGAGGAGTCAACACAGATGGTCAGTGGCGATGCCGCCATCATCAGCCTCACCATCCCGCTGCTTGGCCTGTTGAAAAACTCTCTGGTCAGCATGAAGTCGGAAGCTTTGCGCTCGTCACAAGAGACGGGGGAAGAATATTCCCTTGTTGATAGCCAAAGCACCCTGAGGTCTGTTTCTCAGCGCATATCGGAGGAGGTGGAGGTGGAGGAGGATGAGGAGGAAGAGGAGGAGAATGTTGGCGAGACACAAGAGGGGACCATTGTTGAGTCCTTCACTGTTCAGCGTGTATGGGCAGAAGAAGAGGAGTTGGAGGAGGAGGAAATGGACAGTCAGGCCAGTGAGGGGAGTGAATTCTTACGCGTTGGTACTCTGGCGCATATGGCAGATTTCATGCTAGGCTGCCTATCCCGTGACCCTCGCGTTCAAAGAATTTATTCCAGCACCGATTACTGGGTGTTCACTCTCCTGGACCCACGGTACAAGCAAAATCTTCCCACTCTCATCCCTGGAGAGGAAAGGAGTGTGAGAATGCATGAATACCAGCAGGCCCTGGTGCACAAGCTGAAACAGTATTTCCCTTCTGACAGCGCTAGCGGCAGAGTGCGTAGTTCTGCGGGACAAGTAGCGAGGGAGAGTAGGCGAGCAGGCAGCTTGTCCAGCACTGGCAAGGGTACGCTTTACAAGGCTTTTGCCAGCTTTATGTCACCCCAGCAAGACACTGTCACCTGTCCCCAGTCTCGGCAGAGTAGGGCTGATCTTTACAGAAAGATGGTGAGGGAGTACGTAGCTGACCATACCATCGTCCTAAATGATCACACAGCTCCCTACAACTACTGGGTTTCAAAGCTGGACATGTGGCACGAACTGGCGCTGTACGCCTTGGAGGTTCTTGCCTGCCCTGCCGCTAGCGTCTTGTCCGAGCGGGTTTTCAGTGCAGCTGGTGGCATCATCACCGATAAGCGTACACGCCTGTCGACTGACAGCGCTGACAGGCTGACGCTTATTAAAATGAATAAAGGCTGGATTTCTCAGAATTTCCAATCTCCACCAGGTGAAGGAAGCTCAACCTGAATAATTGATCCACTCCTCCTCCTCCTCCTCATTTTCCTCCTTCTCCTCCTCTTTGTACAGTAAAGCAGAGGAAAATGGCTATTTTTTGACAGGGCCCACTGGCTCTTGCTATAGTACTTCATGCATTTAATTTTTCTGGAGGGCCACCTACCCGGTCCTCTGTTTGAAACAATTTTTGTGAGTGCCACATACAGGCACTCAATCTATTCCATTTTTCTGGAGGGCCACCTACCCGGTCCTCTGTTTTAAAACATTTTTGGGACTGCCACATACAGGCACTCAATCTATTCCATTTTACTGGAGGGCCACCTACCTGCTCCTCTGGTTTGAAACATTTTTGGGACTGCCACATACAGGCACTCAATCTATTCCATTTTACTGCAGGGCCACCTACCTGCTCCTCTGGTTTGAACAATTTTTGGGACTGCCACATACAGGCACTCAATCTATTCCATTTTACTGGAGGGCCACCTACCTGCTCCTCTGGTTTGAAACATTTTTGGGACTGCCACATACAGGCACTCAATCTATTCCATTTTACTGCAGGGCCACCTACCTGCTCCTCTGGTTTGAACAATTTTTGGGACTGCCACATACAGGCACTCAATCTATTCCATTTTACTGGAGGGCCACCTACCTGCTCCTCTGGTTTGAAACATTTTTGGGACTGCCACATACAGGCACTCAATCTATTCCATTTTACTGCAGGGCCACCTACCTGCTCCTCTGGTTTGAACAATTTTTGGGACTGCCACATACAGGCACTCAATCTATTCCATTTTACTGGAGGGCCACCTACCTGCTCCTCTGGTTTGAAACATTTTTGGGACTGCCACATACAGGCACTCAATCTATTCCATTTTACTGCAGGGCCACCTACCTGCTCCTCTGGTTTGAACAATTTTTGGGACTGCCACATACAGGCACTCAATCTATTCCATTTTACTGGAGGGCCACCTACCTGCTCCTCTGGTTTGAAACATTTTTGGGACTGCCACATACAGGCACTCAATCTATTCCATTTTACTGCAGGGCCACCTACCTGCTCCTCTGGTTTGAACAATTTTTGGGACTGCCACATACAGGCACTCAATCTATTCCATTTTACTGCAGGGCCACCTACCTGCTCCTCTGGTTTGAACAATTTTTGGGACTGCCACATACAGGCACTCAATCTATTCCATTTTACTGGAGGGCCACCTACCTGCTCCTCTGGTTTGAAGAATTTTTGGGACTGCCACATACAGGCACTCAATCTATTCCATTTTACTGGAGGGCCACCTACCTGCTCCTCTGGTTTGAAACATTTTTGGGACTGCCACATACAGGCACTCAATCTATCCCATTTTACTGGAGGGCCACCTACCTGCTCCTCTGGTTTGAAAAATGTTTGGGACTGCCACATACAGGCACTATCCAAATTAAATTGTCTCCATAGCAGCCTCCACACGTTGTCTCCATTGCTACCTCCAAAAGTCGTCCATATAGCTGCCTCCATACATCGTCCCTTTATCAAACGAGGTGTGTCAGGCAGAAATTTGGGTTGTTTTCATGGATTCCACATCAAAGTTGTTAACTTTGTCGCCACCCTGCTGTGTTATCCACAAAATATACTGGCAAACTTTTACCATTTAGGGATATTATTTCAGCGCTTCTTGCGCATCTGTTTACATTCCCCTCACCCGGCATATCCTAAACTTATAAGAACGCTACTACACTTGATCTTATACAAAAGGTTCTTAGAAGTGCTGTTTGGGGAGTAGCCTAGAGACAGGGGCTTGGATTGGCGAAAGCTCGCCTGGCAGCGGAACGCCAGCTCCATGCGCATCATGCGCTTCTTGCGCATCTGTTTACATTCCCCTCACCCGCCATATCCCAAACTTATAAGAACGCTACTACACTTAACTTGGTGCCGGCTGGGACCGAGTCTGACCCTGGGGCTGGTCATATACTGCCGACGCAGAGAATTGCGGGGCCTACCTCGGTCCAGGTCTCAAAGGCCTACTATACCTCCTCCCACCCCTCCTCCACCTCCTCCTCCTCCGAATTACCATCCGTGGGCATGGCGCCATCAGTCGGTAGCTCTAGGCACAGCAGCAGTGCCGTCGCTAAGCGACAGCAGGCGGTGCTGAAACTGCTGAGCCTAGGCGATAAAAGGCACACCGCCCAAGAGCTATTACAGGGCATTCCACATCAAAGTTGTTAACTTTGTCGCCACCCTGCTGTGTAATCCACAAAATATACTTGCAAACTTTTACCATTTAGGGATATTATTTCAGCGCTTCTTGCGCATCTGTTTACATTCCCCTCACCCGCCATATCCTAAACTTATAAGAACGCTACTACACTTGATCTTATACAAAAGGTTCTTAGAAGTGCTGTTTGGGGAGTAGCCTATAGACAGGGGCTTGGATTGGCGAAAGCTCGCCTGGCAGCGGAGCGCCAGCTCCATCCCAAGATGCAGCACCTTTAATCTACTACTAGTTCACTGCCTCCATACATGGTCCCCTTATCAAACGAGCTGTGTCAGGCAGAATTTTGGGTTGTTTTCATGGCTTCCATGTTAACTTTGTCGCCACCCTGCTGTGTAATCCACAAAATATACTGGCAAACTTTTATCATGTACCGATATTATTTGAGCGCTTCTTGCTCACCTCCTTTGGTTCCTCTCTGCCACCCATTGGTTTGAAGCCTGAGTCCATTTAGGGTATGTCGCCATGACACTCTCTAGCCTGCTGCCGCTGCCTCTGCATGCCGTCCCCTATAGTGTCAGGGTCAATTATTGGATGTTTTAGATGCTATCTAGCTTCATTCTGTCACTCTGTCATGGCCATGCTGTTGCCCATAATTTTGGCATAATGGTGCGATTAGGCAGCCTCAGAGGCATCCATGCATGCTGCCCCTGCTGTTTCCTGTCCATTTCCGTGGTGTTTCCATCCTTTTCTGAGGTTCCCAGGTGTTTGGCCAAGCTTCCCTGTGCAGAGCCTTGGTCCCCTTGAAAAATGCTCGAGTCTCCCATTGACTTCAATGGGGTTCGTTATTCGAGACGAGCACTCGAGCATCGGGAAAAGTTCGTCTCGAATAACGAGTACCCGAGCATTTTAGTGTTCGCTCATCTCTAATGGGGATCTCAATGATAGTAACCCCATAGATCACTAGAACGAGTGGGCTGATGGGAACCAATGTAACCCAGTCGAACCCCTCATCACTTCCCAAGCTGAACTGAGCAGCAAGACATGCATGGGCTTCCCCTATCAGCAAGTTAGGCCCTATCCTTTGTGAGAAATCCCCTTTAAGGTATAACGGGGTCCAGCTCTAAATCTCCAATGGGCTTCACCATCAGATAGGGAACAACAGTCTATGCCTCACAAGACACAGATAGCTTTACTTAGGTCATGAAAGCCCTGGCCTTGAACATGGGAGCAGACATTCCTGGCTTCATATTCACAGAGACAAAACCCCTTTTGTGACCTATCATATCATAACATTTGCCTTTCTATTATACACACACAAATAAATTTGTTGGGTGAAATCCATATTGAACACATCCCCAAATATATTACCTAATGTGTTATTAGATATCACCAAATACTTGGAGCAAAAAAGAGACAACACCCTCAGAGTATATTACAAATCGTAAACTTTATTAAAGACATAAAAAGACAGTAGTCAAAAAAGCAATAATGGACAGATACCAATGTAAGATTTAAAATGCATGTGTCCAAGAATAATCGCCTTCAAGGGCATACAGGTAGGCAAGGCAAAGTCACTACACAATAATGTTAACCCATAAGATAGGGAGATATAGAGTGATGAATAGCACTAAGTAGACATACAAATGATAAGACTAAGCTAAACAAAACCATACCAAACAGAGAGGATAAGAACATCAAATTAACATATAAAGTTGGAAGACATAATATTGAATTTTTGGACATTCTTTTTGATGTGGACGACTTGGGTAATGTCTCTTCTAATGTTTTTAGGAAAACAACATCCAGCAATACTCTGCTTCATGCAAATTCATCCCATCCCCCACAAACTCATCGAAAGCATCCCAATTGGACAGTTTTTGAGGATCCGAAGACTTTGTTCCAATGATGAAGACTTTGAGACCCAATCAAAAGACCTAAGCCAAAGGTTTCGAGAATGCGGCTATTCGGATCGAGCCATTAAGAATGGCTACATGCGAGCGAAACATACACCCCGAAAGGAACTCCTGGCACCCAAAACCCAAACCAGGGATAAAGACACCAAGGTGAGTTTCTTAACTACGTACAACTCACAGTGGGGCATGATTAGAAAGACTCTATTGAAGTACTGGCAGATACTCAGAACCGACCAAGCATTACTACCGTATGTCCAGAACAGACCAGCAATTACCTATCGCCGGTCCAAGAATTTAAAGTACCACTTGGTTCGCAGTAGTTACACGGGCCAGACACCACGCAATGTGTTTGGGTCACGGGCCCAAGATGGGGATGTCGTCCGTGCCGGGGCTGTGTGGCATGTGCCAATGTCGAGACCACTACCTCTTTTTTCAATTCAAACAGGCAACGACAATACGAAATTACGCATTCTATCACCTGTACTACATCGAGTGTCATCTACTTTGCCACCTGCCCATGCGGTCTTATATACGTCGGCCTCACAACCCGAGAGTTTCGACGGAGAATCCGAGAGCATGTCTTGGGTATCACAGCAGCGAAAGCAGAACAGGATTTGAACAAACTAAAGACCATCCCCTGGCACTTCAAGGAACATCATGACTGCGAGGGGTCTTTGCTGAAGGTAAGGGGGATTGACAGGGTGCTCACGGACACAAGACGGGGTAACTGGAGATGTGTACTAGCACAAAGGGAGACCAAGTGGATTTATCTGCTAGATACAGTCACACCCAATGGTCTCAATGAAAATATTTTTGCGTCATTTCTGTAATTTACATTTTTTTGAGGTCTTCTTCCTTTTTTCCATAATAACTTTCTTCTGGGTCTTTTAATCTATTTTATTCATTTATTTTTGTGTTTAGTTTTTGTTACGTAGTCGGTTGTTAGCTGACTTTTGTTTATATGTTGTGTCTCTCACGATTTTCTATATCTTCCAGATACCCCTGGACTCCATTTCCTTCTTTATGATGCCCACAATCTTCTAGAAATTATTTCCCAGCATTTGCGTCTGCCCCCAATACATTCCCATGCACACCTTCCCACATTTACCTTCTCACGTGTGTTCACTGGGTTGCACTGTGCACTCTGTCACCATTTTTGTTTTCCCCTTTTCTCACACCATGTTATTTAGCCGCCGTATTATATATATATATCGAGTCACTACAGGAACTGAAATTAGGTTCTTTCTCCCATTCTCACCAATTTTACACACACATTTTCTTATGTGTGTTTTACTGTAATTACATTTTATATGTATGTATGCACTTTATACAGGCTTTCATTTTTCATATTGTATGCTTATATATCACTTTATCAATGTGTGCTTTTTTATGTGTAATTATATAAATATATATTTTTTTAGTGTGGGCTTATGTGCAATAATACCTATGTATATACTCTTCCAGGGTCTATAGGAGATAGAGTAGTTATTTGTTTTTAACCATCACGTTACTTTAATGCCACTGCGCGTGTGCTCCTTTTTCAGTGCCTGATCGTCTCCTATGGTACTAGGTGCACAATGTCCCCGGGTTTTCCTCCCTTGTGTGAGGTCCCGCGCGACTTTTGCTACACTCGCTCTTGCGCAGTCCATCTGTACCGGGACACTTTCTGGCGCAGCTGCGACACAACATATTACTATCGTGCCTCCTACTTCCACCAGGTGAGGCCATCATTGCAACTTCTCTATTGGCCAGCAGTGACTTAAATAGCCGACGCCTTGGACATTAGACACTCCCCTCGATAAAGCGCGACAGCGAAACACGTGTCGGGGTCAGCTGTATGTGGTCCTCTCTGTTTGGTATGGTTTTGTTTAGCTTAGTCTTATCATTTGTATGTCTACTAAGTGCTATTCATCACTCTATATCTCCCTATCTTATGGGTTAACATTATTGTGTAGTGACTTTGCCTTGCCTACCTGTATGCCCTTGAAGGCGATTATTCTTGGACACATGCATTTTAAATCTTACATTGGTATCTGTCCATTATTGCTTTTTTGACTACTGTCTTTTTATGTCTTTAATAAAGTTTACGATTTGTAATATACCCTGAGGGTGTTGCCTCTTTTTTGCTCCAAGTATTTGGTGATATCTATTACTGCTGTTGGTACTCTACGGTTCCCTACCATACAGCCTGTACGTTTGGTGTGTACTAATGTGTTATTAGCATTAAAGACACTGGTACAATTTATTATTAGAGTCTCATTCTAACTTTTCTTCACAAGGCCCTGAAGGAAATTGATGTCTTATATGACTGCACAAATAGAGAGTTGGTTCATTTTCATTCCACTAAGAAGTAAAGTGAGATTTTACAGTTACCACATGGACAGACAGATTATTTACTGGTTGGTTATGTTCTAAATTATAATAAAATTATTTTCATTCAACACATCCTTTGTCCTTACAGGATGTAAGAAAATAATATTGCATATTTATTAATATATAAATAGTATTAATATAGCACCATCATATCCCATATTTTCTGAATTTTCTGAATTTCTAAGATTAAATGTTTTGCTGTTAACATGTTCATGGAAAAGTAGCAGGGACCATTCCTACCTATAAAAAATGTATTAGTACTTTGCAGTAACTGTAATTAAAATATACACTCACCGGCCACTTTATTAGGTACACCTGTCCAACTGCTCGTTAACACTTAATTTCTAATCAGCCAATTACATGGCAGTAACTCAGTGCATTTAGGCATGTTGACATGGTCAAGACAATCTCCTGCAGTTCAAACCGAGCATCAGTATGGGGAAGAAAGGTGATTTGAGTGCCTTTGAACGTGGCATGGTTGTTGGTGCCAGAAGGGCTGGTCTGAGTATTTCAGAAACTGCTGATCTACTGGGATTTTCACGCACAACCATCTCTAGGTTTTACAGAGAATGGTCCAAAAAAGAAAAACATCCAGGGAGCAGCAGTTCTGTGGGTGGGAATGCCTTGTTCATGCCAGAGGTCAGAGGAGAATGGGCAGACTGGTTCGAGCTGATAGAAAGGCAACAGTGACTCAAATCGCCACCCGTTACAACCAAGGTAGGCAGAAGAGCACCTCTGAATGCACAGTACGTCGAACTTTGAGGCAGATGGGCTACAGCAGCAGAAGACCACACCGGGTGCCACTCCTTTCAGCTAAGAACAGGAAACTGAGGCTACAATTTGCACAAGCTTATCGAAATTGGACAGTAGAAGATTGGAAAAACGTTGCCTGGTCTGATGAGTCTCGATTTCTGCTGCGACATTCGGATGGTAGGGTCAGAATTTTGTGTCAACAACATGAAAGCATGGATCCATCCTGCCTTGTATCAACGGTTCAGGCTGGTGGTGGTGGTGTCATGGTGTGGGGAATATTTTCTTGGCACTCTTTGGGCCCTTTGGTACCAATTGAGCATTGTTGCAACACCACAGCCTACCTGAGTATTGTTGCTGACCATGTCCATCCCTTTATGACCACAATGTACCCAACATCTGATGGCTACTTTCAGCAGGATAATGCGCCATGTCATAAAGCTGGAATCATCTCAGACTGGTTTTTGTTGAACATGACAATGAGTTCACTGTACTCAAATGGCCTCCACAGTCACCAGATCTCAATCCAATAGAGCATCTTTGGGATGTGGTGGAACGGGAGATTCGCATCATGGATGTGCAGCCGACAAATCTGCGGCAACTGTGTGATGCCATCATGTCAATATGGACCAAAATCTCTGAGGAATGCTTCCAGCACCTTGTTGAGTCTATGCCAGAATTGAGGCAGTTCTGAAGGCAAAAGGGGGTCCAACCCGTTTCTAGCATGGTGTACCTAATAAAGTGGCCGGTGAGTGTATGTCACCATTCAGTCTCCTCCTTCGTGTGTTTTATGAAATGGCAGTTAAGCAATCAAAGAAAAGACACATTCCATTTGAGGCATTCCATTATATGCAAGTTTAGAAAATGATCAGTATCTGAATAATGGAAGTTCTCAAATTTGTAATTTTTTTCCTTCATCACTTAAAATAGTAAAATAATTCAATAGCTGAAACCACACAAAGCAAGGGACTTCAGAAACAGAACATGATTTATTCATTATTTTGAGCTCAGGATAAGTAAAGCAAATCTATTTGTCTAATTCAGCCTTTAGACTCCTAAACAAATACATTGCTATTCAAAACATGCATGTGGGAAGTTATGATAAAAATGTATATGTCACTGGTGATGTATTGCTAAAAAATAAGAAGACTGCATATTATTCAATAAATGCATTTATTTTATCTGCATTATCTTTGCTTTACTGAAACTGGAATATGATTTTGTAAATTGTACTGCAACTTAAATGAAAACATTTTCTACAGAACATCCTTTAAATTAAAGAAAACTATTTATTATACCTTCAGTGTGTAGAAGATCAACTTGAAATACCAAAGGCAACATGTGTTAACAGCATGACAAAAGCAATTCTTAAAACATTAAGAATCACAAATATACAGCTATATTCATCATACCTGTAAAGGTCAGAAATGGATCTCATCTGGGGAAAGAAGTAATAAATTATTTGTGTGATAAAAAGGAAATGTTGCTAAGAACAAAATGCACAGCTTTTTTTTCCTGCACTGACAATTTATTTTTCATATAAATAAAACATCAACTCTTGTTAAGCAATGTTTTGTGTATTGAACAGAAAATTGAAGATTATTAAACCTGTATAATGGAGTAAACAAGACGGCGGAAATGTATGGCACACCTGCAAAATAAATGTACTGGGTAGCTCAGTTTTACAGCATCAAAACATCTCAATATAGTGGGCAAATGGCCATTGTGTGAAAGAAAAAATGATTAGTGCCCCCTCAGCTGCCCTTATAAAAATCATATGATGCAAGGTAATTTCACTATGGACCTGAATCATGGCAAGATTTGCACTTACAACCCCCACCTTGCCTTTGATTCCTTCTATTCAAATTGACTTCAAGCCCCTTTACACAGGCCATCCTGCCAGACAATCTTTGGGAAGGGATGCTCCCGTGAATTATTGCATACTCATTTTATGCAGTGAAATGTAGCAATCATCTACATCCAGTTTACATATGTTACTTGTACATAATACAGTTTAAACGGGGTCTCGCATCATCACGAGTGTTGAGTGGACACAAACCAGGAACCATCAAAGTGCAGCTGTAGTTTACATTCTGCAGGCGACTTTGCCACATGCAGGTGAGGACGGGCGTAGTACACACTTGCAACATTTCGGCCATGTCCCTGTAGCCAATACATATGGAGTCCTCAGAATTCAAAAGTCACAGTCCTTCCAATAGACAATTTTACAGTTACCACATGGACATTCAAAGGACAGACAGATGATTTACTGGTTGATTATGTTCTAAATTATAATAAAATTATTTTCCTAGCTTTCATTCAGCACATCCTTTGTCCTTACAGGATGTAAGAAAATAATATTGCATATTTATTAATATATAAATAGTATTAATATAGCACCATCATATCCCCTATTTTCTGAATTTCAAAGATTAAATGTTTTACTGTTTAAATGTTTACTGCTCATACAAATTTAGCAAATGCAGGAATCTATATAGATTTCTGATGCAAAGCAGCATTCTCTCATGCACAACTACAGAGTATATTCACAATTTACAAGAGTCTTTTGGTTTGATTCATCTGGTATTCTGGCATTGCAGCCTGGAGCTTACTCTCAGAGCCAATTGTTCAGCAGTATGATGTTGAGCACATCATGTAACAATATGGGTCAGGGCTCCTTCTTCAGACATGAAGTTGTGCCATTTGAGAATGCTGTATTGCATTAGAAGTTTATATAAATTACTGCATTTACTAAATCATCTGCGTGAACACCATTTTTTGACTATTGGTTGGACACATTTTAGGGTGTAGAGAACTGGTTATTGAGAAAAACCAAGTGAAATTGTGTTTTTAAATGGACTGTCCAATAGTCACAGTGGGGGTGTTTTATCATTGGTTTTCCTGGAGGCAAAAAAGTTGAAGTATTTTGGGACTTTTCACTGCTAAAAAGTCTCACAGGATTATTTGCACCTTTTAATTAATCTGGAGTAAACATATAACTACTGCTACTTGCAATGCCCTGCAACACCAAATCGATAACTTAGGAATTTTGCAAAGAGTCCCATAAAAAGTCTCCTAGTTGCTCCAGTCCCCTACTGGTATATGTGATGGGACGTTTTATGCATTTTGAGACTATTTGGGGACATTTTGAAAAAAAAAATCCCAGACTGCAAGTAGACCAAAAATCCTGTCTAAGCCAATAAATATGATGGGCAGAAGAGCTCCAAAAATAGACATTCAACTGTCCCAAGGAGCTCCCTAATGATAAATAACCCCCAGAGCCTCCGGTAGCCAATGGATTGTTAATCTTTCCTCACAATGGAGATTATAAAATGTTTGTGGCTCTCCTTTGTACCCTCTTCAACTTCAGGGCAACCTTTTTTATGAACTTGTTCTCAGAACTGAACTGCATATTCCAGATGAGGCTGAACCAATGCTTTGTACAGCCGCAATATTACATTCCTATCCTAAAATCATTATTTGTTTTAATACATTACTAGATCCTGCTGGCTTTAAAGGAGTCTGAATGACATTGCAGTGCTTCATATACATATAGAGCACTGCTTAACATGGCTTAAAGAGAGTTAGCTAATTCAGTTATCACAGAAAATGGTGGTTTCCTCTATATATTTTCATTGCAGACAGTGTAAATCACATCTGATTAAGATGTTAAATATGCTACTACATTTTCCAGGATGGGATAAAGAAAACCACACCTCTTTTAGCTACCATGTAAAGCAGTTCCCTTACAAACATGACCTTATAAACGTGAACTACAAGAGGCCTTATGACATGATGTAGGATTAAAACCAAACCAGTAGAGGCGGTCCCCTACTTAAGAAACACCTACTTACAGATGACCCCTAGTTACAAACAGACCTCTGGTAATTGGTAAATTACTGTACTTTAGTCCCAGGCTACAATGATCAGCTGTAACTGTTATCAAATGTGTATGCAATGAAGTATAATTGTTAATCCTGGTTCTAATGACAACGCAACAATTTTAAAATCTGATTGTCACAGAGACCAAAAAATATTTGTCTGGGGTTACAATTATAAAATATAGAGTTTCAACTTACATAGAAATTCAAGTTAAGAACAAGCCTACAGAACCTATTGTGTACGTTATCCAGGGACTGGCTGTATATCTATTCCAGAAGGAAAGGACTCAAAGACAGTCATGTAAATCAGAGCTATGAAATCTACATGTGCATCTAGATCCTCCTCAATAAGGGACCCTGATTCACATTTTGCATTGTGTTTACTACATTTACCCACATTGTACCTCAATTGTACCTCAATTGTACCTCAAAAGTGGATGCCCAAGAAGTCAGTGGGGGACAAAAATCAATTCTGCAGATCATAAAGAATTGCACTATTAGTCCAAGCTATAGTCTAAGCTATAGTACATTTCTAGTGTGCAGCCTGGCACGCCTCCTTCAAACTTATCAGCCCCTTGGGGTGAAGGTGGGTGGTATAAAAAGGGAAATAATGACAATTTATGGTGAATTGTTATTATTTCTGGGCTTGTACACCAGAAAACTGGTATAGGAGCCCTGATAAATGTCCCCAGAGTGTCTAATTCAGTTCTAAGCCTATGAACATCCTCTATAGACTGTAGTCTATATTTCACAGTTAAGTGTCATCTACAAAAATAGACAGTGCTCTTAATCGTGTCTTCTTTAACATTAGGTAAATTTACCACTGTGGAAAAGTAAAAAACACCTTCTTCATCTTGATCCCGGCTCTGTCTTGACACGCTGGGATCATGTAAAAAAAAAAATTATAATTGGATTGTGGGGACATTTTTTAGCACCTGTTTACATTAGCATGTTTTATTTACTCAGGGTACATGTTGAGGTTTTATTGTACACTGTACACATTGAATCAGGGATATGATTAGGACCGCATTGTATTTAACAATGTGGAATTAAACAACTCAATTACATTGGGTGACTTAAATCAAAGCTATATGATATAGACCAATTCCAAGACCAACATTTACAACAGGTGAGTGAGCAACCACGCTATTGGTCAATGGATGTAAAAAATCCCAGTATAGTCAGACAGACATTACCCCCAGACGAAGGCTAGTGCCAAAACGCGGGTTGGGGGGTCTCATTGTGGAAGACGGAGGTGAACCACTGACTATGTGTATGTCATACACTGGTGTTTGTATGCTGTGACCAAATGTTATTACTCTAAAGCCTGAGCATCAAGTTATGTCAGAATAGGCAATAGCACTTTATACATTTTCTGTACTTTCTGTTTCATTCATCTGACTTTGCCCCTTTTCACCCTTCATTGCATCTCCACGTTAGTTATGTCTCTTTCTAATGTCCTCATTTTTTCCAACTGATTATCCTGCAATTTTTTAAAACATGATATATTGAATAAAGATATGTTTTATCATTAATTTGTATCAAGTTACAAACCTCAAGTAGGTGTGTAGGATGCATTAGCCACAATCTCCATTCTCTTGTACAAACAGAGCTTAGACTTTAGTATGAGGTTTATAATTATTAAATGTTTTAGGTGAAAGACGTAGAGATGAGCGAACATACTCGTCCGAGCTAGATGCTCGTTGAAGCATTAGCGTACTCGAAACTGCTCGTTGCTCGGACGAGTATTTTGCCAGCTCGAGAAAATGGCATCTCCCGCCGTTGTGATTTTTGGCGGCCAGAAACAGAGCCAATCACAAGCCAGAAGACTCTGCACTCCACCCAGCATGACGTGGTACCCTTACACGTCGATAGCAGTGGTTGGCTGGCCCGATCAGGTGACCCTGGAATAGACTAGCCCCTGCCCGCGCTGCTCGGATCATTCTCTGTCTGGATGCCGCTAGGGAGAGAGCTGCTGCTGATCAAGGAAAGCGTTAGGGTGTTCTATTAGAATAGTGTTAGGCAGGAGTGATTCTACAAGAACCCGACAGCCCTTCTTAGGGCTACAATAACATTTTATTTTACTTTTTTTTGGTTTGCTTGTGGCTGGGCTTGCTGCCATTAGTAGTGCAGCTAGTACCATATTGTGAGTAATTTGCAGGGAGACTTGCTACCGTTGTGTTTAGCTCTTAGTGACACACATATCCACCTCAAACACCGAAGTGGGACAATTTATTAGGGGTTTAAATTTGAATTAGGCAGAGTCTGCTGATTTTTTTTTTTTTTTGGTTTATTTCTTTTTATAACTCAAAGTAATCTGGCAAAGCAGTGTGCTTTCAGAGTAGGCTAGAAAATAGCCATAGGAGAACCCCAACGGCTTATTTAGGCCTACAATAGCGTTATATTTTCCTTTTATTTGATTTGCTTGTGCCATTAGTAGTGCAGCTAGTACCATATTGTGAGTAATTTGCAGGGAGACTTGCTACCATTGTGTTTAGCTCTTAGTGACACACATATCCACCTCAAACACCAAAGTGGGACAATTTATTAGGGGTTTGATTTCAATTAGGCAAAGTCTGCTGATTTATTTTTTTTTACGTTTATTTCTTTTTATAACTCAAAGAAATGTGGCAAAGCAGTGTGCTTTCAGTGTAGGTTAGAAAATAGCCATAGAAGAACCCCAACGGGTTATTTAGGCCTACAATAGCATTATATTTTCCTTTTTTTTGGTTTACTTGTGGCTGGGCTTGCTGCCATTAGTAGTGCAGCTAGTACCATATTGTGAGTAATTTGCAGGGAGACTTGCGACCGTTGTGTTTAGCTCTTAGTGACACACATATCCACCTCAAACACCGAAGTGGGACAATTTATTAGGGGTTTGATTTGAATTAGGCACAGTCTGCTGATTTATTTTTTTTACGTTTATTTCTTTTTATAACTCAAAGTAATCTGGCAAGGCAGTGTGCCTTCAGTGTAGGCTAGAAAATAGCCATAGGAGAACCCCAACGGCTTATTTAGGCCTACAATAGCGTTATATTTTCCTTTTTTTTGGTTTGCTTGTGGCTGGGCTTGCTGCCATTAGTAGTGCAGCTAGTACCATATTGTGAGTAATATGCAGGGAGACTTGCGACCGTTGTGTTTAGCTCGTAGTGACACACATATCCACCTCAAACACCGAAGTGGGACAATTTATTAGGGGTTTGATTTCAATTAGGCAGAGTCTACGTTTATTTCTTTTTATAACTCAAAGTCATCAGGCACAGCACACAATCCAGTTGTGTGCTGTCAGTGTAGGTTAGAAACTAGCCATAGCAATAGGATAGCATCGTTTTGTTTAAAAAAAAAAAAACATTAAAGTTTACACTTTAATTTGGAAAATGTTTAACCCGAGGGCTAGGGGTAGAGGACGAGTGCATGGACGTGGGCGTTCAACTACTGCAGGGGTCAGAGGCCGTGTTCCCTGCGGGGTGAGACACCACCTGCTTATCTTTGGCTGGCTTCGCTGAACCTGAAGGCAGGCATGGTTGTGTTTGACAACGGCCGTAACCTGTTGGCGGCTCTGCAACTCGGCAGACTGACACATGTGCCATGCCTGGCCCATGTGTTAAATCTCATAGTTCAGCGTTTCCTCAAGACACACCCCAATCTGTCTGATTTGCTCACGAAGGTGCGCCGCATCTGTGCGCATTTCAGGAAGCTCAGCACAGATGCTGCCACTCTCAGGGCAGTGCAACGCCGCCTCCAACTGCCCGCTCACCAACGTGCCCACGTGCCCGCTCACCGATGTGCCCACGAGGTGGAATTCAACATTAACCATGTTATCCAGAGTTTACCAGCAGCGCAGAGCGATTGTAGACTGCCAGATGTCAACTTCCACCAGAACTGGTAGTTAGGTCAGTCAGCTTCCTCAAGTCTACAATGAGGAGTGGACGTGGATGTCTGATATCTGTCAGGTGCTGAGTAACTTTGAGGAGTCAACACAGATGGTCAGTGGCGATGCCGCCATCATCAGCCTCACCATCCCGCTGCTTGGCCTGTTGAAAAACTCTCTGGTCAGCATGAAGTCGGAAGCTTTGCGCTCGTCACAAGAGACGGGGGAAGAAGATTCCCTTGTTGATAGCCAAAGCACCCTTAGGTCTGTTTCTAAGCTCATATCGGAGGAGGTGGAGGAGGATGAGGAGGAAGAGGTGGAGAATGTTGGCGAGACAGAAGAGGGGACCATTGTTCAGTCCTTCACTGTTCAGCGTGTATGGGCAGAAGAAGAGGAGTTGGAGGAGGAGGAAATGGACAGTCAGGCCAGTGAGGGGAGTGAATTCTTGCGCGTTGGTACTCTGGCGCATATGGCAGATTTCATGCTAGGCTGCCTATCCTGTGACCCTCGCGTTCATAGAATTTATTCCAGCACCGATTACTGGGTATTCACTCTCCTGGACCCACGGTACAAGCAAAATCTTTCCACTCTCATCCCTGGAGAGGAAAGGAGTGTGAGAATGCATGAATACCAGCAGGCCCTGGTGCACAAGCTGAAACAGTATTTCCCTTCTGACAGCGCTAGCGGCAGAGGGCGTACTTCTGCGGGACAAGTAGCGAGGGAGAGTAGGCGAGCAGGCAGCTAGTCCAGCACTGGCAGGGGTACGATTTACAAGGCCTTTGCCAGTTTTATGTCACCCCAGCAAGACACTGTAACCTGTCCCCAATCTCGGCAGAGTAGGGCTGATCTTTACAGAAAGATGGTGACCATACCATCGTCCTAAATGATCACACAGCTCCCTACAACTACTGGGTTTCAAAGCTGGACATGTGGCACGAACTGGCGCTGTACGCCTTGGAGGTTCTTGCCTGCCCTGCCGCTAGCGTGTTGTCCGAGCGGGTTTTCAGTGCAGCTGGTGGCATCATCACCGATCAAGAGGAATAAAGCCTGGATTTCTCAGGATTTCCATTCTCCACCAGGTGAAAGAAGCTCAACCTGAATAATGTATGCACTCCTCCTCCTCATTGTCCTCCTTCTCCTCCTCTTTGTACACTAAAGCAGAGGAAACTGGCTATTTTTTGCCAGGGCCAACTGGCTCTAGCTATAGTACTCTATGTATTAAAATTTTCTGGAGGGCCACCTACCCGGTCCTCTGTTTTAAACAATTTTTGGAAATGTGCCACATACAGGCACATAATTTATTTAATTTTTCTGGAGGACCACCTACCTGCTCCTCTGGTTTGAAAACTTTTTTGGACTGCCACATACAGGCACTATCCAAATTAAATTGTCTCCATAGCAGCCTCCACACGTCGTCTTTTTAGCTTCCTCCACACGTTTTTTCCATTGCTACCTTCACACGTCATCGCCATAGCTGCCGCCAAAAGTCGTCCATATAGCTGCCTCCATACATGGTTCCCTTATCAAACGAACTGTGTCAGGCAGAATTTTGGGTTGTTTTCATGGCTTCCACATCAAACTTGTTAACTTTGTCGCCACCCTGCTGTGGCGACAATATACTGGCAAACTTTTATCATTTACCGATATTATTTCAGCGCTTCTTGCGCATCTGTTTACATTCCCCTCACCCGCCATAACCCAAACTTATAAGACCACTACTACACTTGATCTTATACAAAAGGTTCTTAGAAGTGCTGTTTGGGGAGTAGCCTAGAGACAGGGGCTTGGATTGGCGAAAGCTCGTCTGGCAGCGGAGCGCCAGCTCCATCCCAAGATCCAACTAACATAGTTTTAACTGCAGCACCTTTAATCTACTACTAGTTCACTGCCTCCATACATAGTCCCCTTATCAATCGAGCTGTGTCATGCAGAATTTTGGGTTGTTTTCATGGCTTCCACATCAAACTTGTTAACTTTGTCGCCAGCCTGCTGTGTAATCCACAAAATATACTGGCAAACTTTTATCATTTTCCGATATTATTTCAGCGCTTCTTGCGCATCTGTTTACATTCCCCTCACCCGCCATAACCCAAACTTATAAGACCACTACTACACTTGATCTTATACAAAAGGTTCTTAGAAGTGCTGTTTGGGGAGTAGCCTAGAGACAGGGGCTTGGATTGGCGAAAGCTCGCCTGGCAGCGGAGCGCCAGCTCCATCCCAAGATCCAACTAACATAGTTTTAACTGCAGCACCTTTAATCTACTACTAGTTCACTGCCTCCATACATAGTCCCCTTATCAAACGAGCTGTGTCATGCAGAATTTTGGGTTGTTTTCATGGCTTCCACATCAAACTTGTTAACTTTGTCGCCAGCCTGCTGTGTAATCCACAAAATATACTGGCAAACTTTTATCATTTTCCGATATTATTTCAGCGCTTCTTGCGCATCTGTTTACATTCCCCTCACCCGCTATAACCCAAACTTATAAGAACACTACTACACTTGATCTTATACAAAAGGTTCTTAGAAGTGCTGTTTGGGGAGTAGCCGAGAGACAGGGGCTTGGATTGGCGAAAGCTCGCCTGGCAGCGGAGCGCCAGCTCCATCCCAAGATCCAACTAACATAGTTTTCACTGCAGCACCTTTAATCTACTACTAGTTCACTGCCTCTATACATCGTCCCCTTATCAAACGAGCTGTGTCAGGCAGAATTTTCAGGTGTTTCACCAGATACATAGTGGAACTCGGCCCATCTGTCGCCGCCATGCTGGAGACCTGAAGTTGCAATCATAGCAGCGCAATATGGATGCCCCATACTGTCGCTCTTAATCATGGAACCATTTCCGAAAAAACTATTAAAAATAGAACCACTATGCTATTCCATTATTCCTAGGTGAAATATTCAAACGACCCGGCCTGCTTTGAAAATTATAATTTTTTCAAAGTAAACGCTTCTGGCTCCCAGGCCCATTTTGGGTGGGGAGGAGCCGAGAGACAGGGGCTTGGAGAGGCGAAAGCTCGCCTGCCAGCTCCATCCCAAGATTAGGTAGCCTCAGAGGCATCCATGCATGCTGCCCCTGCTGTTTCCTGTCCATTTTGCCTCCATGATCCTCCACAGCGTCCACCAATGTCTCCATGCGCAACTTTCAACTCTTTATACCCCAGACGCTGGAGCACGAGAGGATATGCAGCTCATCATCCCCTTATCAAACGAGCTGTGTCAGGCAGAATTTTCAGGTGTTTCACCAGATACATAGTGGAACTCGGCCCATCTGTCACCATGCTGGAGACCTGAAGTTTCAATCATAGAAGCAATATGGTTGCCCCAGTAGTCATTTTTAATCATGGAAGTCGTCTCTATGGCTGCCTCCACATGTCGTCCCTTTATCAAACGAGCTGTGTCAGGCTCATTTTTCGGGTGTTTCACCAGATACGTTATGGAACTTGGTCACTATGTCGCCACCATGCTGTGTTATCGACTAAATATACCGTCAACCTTTTGTTCACGTAGGAAATCATTTCAGCGCTTCTTGCTCACCTCCTTTGGTGAAACCTGATTCCATTTAGGGTATGTCGCCATAGTTTAGTTTAGTTTATACGGTTGAAAAAAGACACTTGTCCATCAAGTTCAACCATGGAAGGGTAGGGATTAGATGAGGAAGGGATTTAGGGGAAACAATTCTATATAACATAACAATCAATGCTATTTAGGTGTACTATTCCACAGATTGAAAGTTCTCATAGTAAAAAAGCCCTGTCGCCTCCGGTGATTAAACCTTGATTTCTCCAAACGGAGACAGTGCCCCCTCGTCTTTTGATTTGATTTAATCTGAAACAATTTACCACCATATTTTTTGTATGGACCATTCATATATTTATATAAATTAATCATGTCGCCTCGTAGTCATCTCTTTTCCAGACTAAATAAATCTAGTTGTTTTAATCTTTCCTCATAACTAAGATCCTCCATACCCCTTATCATTTTTGTGGCTCTACGTTGAACCCTCTCCAGCTCCAGGGCATCCTTCTTTAAGGGGCGGTGCCCAGAACTGGACAGCATATTCCAGGTGTGGCCGAACCAGTGATTTGTATAGTGGTAATATTACATCCCTATCACGAGAGTCCATACCACTTTTGATACATGACAAGATCCTACTAGCTTTAGAGGCAGCTGACACTCTCTAGCCTGCCACTACTGCCGCTGCCTCTGCATGTCGTCCCCTATAGGGTCAGAGTAAATTATTGTATGTTTTAGATGCTATCCAGCCTCATTCGGTCACTCTGTCATGGCCATGCTGTTGCCCATAATTTTGGCATAATGGTGCGATTAAGCAGCCTCAGAGGCATCCATGCATGCTGCCCCTGCTGTTTCCTGTCCATTTCCATGGTGTTTCCATTCTTTTCTGTGGTTCCCAGGTGTTTGGCCAAGCTTCCTTGTGCAGAGCCTTGGTCCCCTTGAAAAATGCTCGAGTCTCCCATTGACTTCAATGGGGCTCATTATTCGAGACGAGCACTCGAGCATCAGGAAAAGTTCGTCTCGAATAACGAGTACCCGAGCATTTTAGTGCTCGCTCATCTCTAGAAAGATTCATTCTTTTAAATGTCCTCGTTTTATCATTTAATGTTCTTATAACTGTAGCTCTTAGCCAGGGTGTAATTTAATAATATGTTTATTAGTGTAATAACAGCTTATAGATTTAAAGATCAGCCATAACATAATAACCATTATGAATAACCATTCAGCAAACTCTTCACCACGTTGAAGATGGTTGGTGATCACCATCGTATGCCATTCTGTTCAAGGTCTTCACTCTCTTGATGATCGATGATATTACAAAGTTCATTACAGGAAGAAGTATTCAGGGGCCCTCTATCCTCTTATGATACTCTTATTTAGTGGGCACTGCCAATGTACTCACATGATTGGCAGATGGAAAATGCTATAAAACTTTGATCCCAAACATTTAACTTCATAATTTTTTAATCAATAGAAGTTATAGCAACAATAGTATCCATAGTTAAACAGGTTTAACAAAAATAAAGGGAACTTATCCTGCTCCAGCAAACAGCTCCAGCATTTGAGCAGTTGGACTCTCGGATGGAAGGGTTTGGGGTCATAGGATCTGCTGCCAATATTGACTTCAGCAGATCCCTAAGTGCATTCAATCTACATTCAGGGGAACCCATCGAGACAACTGGCTCAGGTGGAATCCTTTACCATACACACTTCTAACCCGGTAAATGACAGTCCTGCAACTGGAATCAGGAATCAAAAACTCCTGTTTTTATCATAGAAATGCCTCTGCTTGGGTGATATTTGTCAAGTTAAATATTTCTTTTTTTTCCTGGAAGCTTTTGTTATTTTGTGATATTTGTCAAGTTAAATATTTCTTTTTTTCCTGGAAGCTTTTGTTATTTTGTAATGTTTTATTTTACAATTATTTTATATATTACATGGTTATCTATATTTATAACATGGCATGAAAAATGTAAACACTTCTACTAAGTGCAAATGGGGAAATATTTTACATGCTTGAATCTAGGTATGTGGATGTTTTGGATGGATTTGGTTTAGATGCAAGCAATGTATTCAGTAGAATTCCTTAGATTGGAAATTGATATCTATATAGGAAAACTACATGTTAACTACAGAACAGAATTTCAATTTAATTTGGCATAAATCTATCAGTTGAAATAGATAGAAGAGGTAGATATGTTGGAAATTCTTAACAGAAACATATGTTTTATTTATGATGAGAAATTTGGAGTTTATGTTTTTCCTGGATCCCAGAATTATTGATAGCATCCAGCTTCATGGGTTCCATAAAACTATGCACATAATCTTGCTAGCATATGAGTCATAGAATTATAGAAAATCACAGATAATAACTGTCACCATAAATCTATAGATTTCTATGCATGGCAGGAGAATACTTAGAAATAACTTAATTAATAAGAAACCAGCGAGGCATATTCCACACTTATCACTACTTGTTATTATTACTGTTGAATAAGCACTTAATAAGAAACCACAGGAGAGAGATTGCATTATAATTCAGCATTCAAGTCACTGTATATGAAACTATTAACTATGAAAGTAAACCCTAGAACACATTTGTACAAGTGTAGACAAACTGCAGATATTTTCTCCAGTGCATATCTAATATCAGTATCCCCTAAGAAATATGTTAAGCTTCCAGCTGGCCAGAAGTGTAGACAGAATATTGGTAATGACTAGAATGAATGAAGCATGAATGAGTATGTTTTTTCAGTGTGTGGTTATAAATATAGTTTTATGACCATGTAATCTATAAAGAGACATAATAAAATAGTGATATTTCCATCACATTGATAGCATGTAGTATAACATACCTCACTTTGTGACAGCAATAAATATACTTAATATAAGACAAAAGAAGTAAAAATCCAGGATGTATGTTGCAGGACTTATGGTCTCTTATTATATAATGGTATATTTCCCAATGAATTATAAATATTTAGTCATGCTAGTTGAACATATATTGTACTGTTGCATATGTAGGGAAGGATCCCATTCCCTTTAGTAATCCACCCTGTTCACTCTCATACCTTATGAGAAAGTATTGTCCAAACTCAATTCATCTCATCATACTACTTGCATCAGTGACCTGTTTCCCACCTTGAGGAAACATCATATTTCTTGTAGTGTTTTCCTTACTCTTTCAAATTTGATTTTACTGAAAAAAGCCCTTAAGGTCGTAGCCAGTTTATAGCCTAAGGCTCAGCCCCATTTTTTGTATTCTGACATGCGTAGCTTTGTATTGTTACAACTTTAATTATCAAAGCGATTATGATACTGTTTTTTCCGCACATGTTGTACTTCACTTTAATGATAAATTTTGGCTCATAAGTTTTGCATTTATTTACAAAAAGAAAGAAAAAATCATTAATTTTTTTAATAATTTTCCATTTTCAAAATTCCAAATCATCCCGTTTTCAGGCAGATAGATTTACCACCTAAATAAGTTGCTGAATAACATTTCCCATATGTCTTATTTACATTTTGATAATTTTTGAAATGTCTGGATAATTTATTTTGATGTCACGCAAATCTGCATCAGAAACAGCTATCAGGAAGGTTGTTAACCCCTTGAGATCTTCATAGAAAATAAATCAAAATGGAGGTGAAATGTATACATTTCCAAAAGTTTTCCAGGCGCACAGCGAGACGCAGAAGGGAAAAAGCACCCTGCAGCCGCCAGGATTTTAGTTTCCTCAATGGCCCATTTTGTAGGCTATTAAATTGTTGCTTTTTTGTTATTGGAGCCATGTAACAGCATTTTTTTTGTGGGATGAGATGCTTTCCCCTATTGTTTACTAAATTTACCAAATAAAACTTTCTGTCACTGTCTTCCGAATGGCATAATATTTTAACTTTTATGGTGATAGATTGATGGATTTTTTGGTGGGACTTATTATACTTTACAATAGTATCATTCTGGAGTACATATGTTTTTTTTATCACTTTTCATTGCATTTCCTTGGGGATTAAATAGGTAAAAATCATAATTTTTGGCATTTTTTTAACAGTTTTTGGGTTGAATAAATATTTACTTTTATTCCAAGGATTGTTACGGATGTGGTGATACATATGTGGGGTTTGTGTTATGATTTAGACTATTTTGTGCATTATATGTCTCTTTATATGTTAAGGGTCTTATGGGCATTTTTATTAATATGTTAATTATTTTTGTATTGAATAACATTTTTTTTAAACTTTTTTATTAGTTCCACCATGGGAAATGAACAAGCAACCATCTGATTGTTTGTTCATGGTAATACTCTGCATTACTGATGTATTGCAGGGTATTAGCAGTGTCAGCCTATGCACATGCATTTGCTGACACTGTGCCTCTAAAATGACCTCATAGACGCCATACTACAGGCACTGCCAGCAGGCAACCCTGGGGTCCTGAACTAGTTTCTAATATCTTATTCATCTCCATCTCCTATTTTAATTTTGCCTTACATATTATCTCTCTGTAAACTCTCTTACAGACCCATTGCAATTGCCCTTTCTTTAAATATCAAATAATCTCCATACAGCTAAATCCAATTCTAGATCTTTCTAAAGCATTTGACATTGAGGACCACCATCTCCTCGTGAGCAAGATGCCATGATTTCATTGTAGATAAGGTTAGGGAAAAATCCTCTTCTAGCACAATACGTCAGACATATTAACTATCTGGGTCAAAATCAAGTTAATAAAGTGTTTTGTTGGTATTTTTGTTCTCAAGAAAGGAATACAGGCCATCTTGAACATGTATAGAGTATCCGTCATGACAACATTTTGTAACAGTTCAACAGTCTCTCTGCTCTTATGCATTTGCATATTGTAATGAGATCACTTAGTTATTTTATTTCTAAGATAAATAATCCAAGTTTTGTAATTTATCAGTGTAATCTAGTCTGCCCACCCCCTTGAGATGCCATTTCTACACTATTCTATTCATTATTTTGGAAACAAATGGGTTTGTCCAGTATTTGAAAAAGGGTCTTAGTGACCCAAAACATGTTATAAGGAATTTATGATTAAATATTAATAAATTCATTCACATTTTCAGACTTTCGTTACTCATTTTTTGGGTGCGGAATAAAATTATTAAATTTTTTGTTGATACTCTCACTACACTCATTTTGGTAGTAGCACCCCACCAGTGCCCCATTTTGTGTTTTCATGACTTAGTTAATAGAAGTATATAGAAACCTGTCACTAGCTGTATTTGTGAAAAAGTGGTGACAGGTTCCCATTAAGTTACCAAATAGTTGCACATTAATTGTCTTCCATAATTATAATGATAGCAATTTTATGCATTGGTGTGTATATTTTATTAACCCCTTAACGACATATGACATACTTGTACATCACAGGTCACCTGGCAATGTTTGAGAGGGTGTTTACTGCATATTGCAGCAAATACCCACCGGTAAACCCTGCGATCGGTTCTAACACATGGACAACGCGATCTTGGTGAAGATCATCACTTCCCGTGACGCCATCAGGGAGCGGCAATCTGGTCACATGACAGCCTTGGGTCATACATAGACCCAAGGCTTTCTGAATTTAACCCTTTCATTACAATGTGCAATTTGGGATGTGCAATTTTCCCAGTGTCTAGCCCCGTAATGGAAAATAGTGCCCAAAGTCGAGAATGCCACTCTTTTGCCATTTTGAAAAATATAAAAAATTCAATGAAAAGTGATAAACATGGTAGCATTGAAAACGTCCTCAAAAGTTTCAAAAAATGACATGACCATAGTTCTGCACACTGAAGCATGAATAAGTTATTAGCCCCAGAGGAGACCAAATGAATAATTTTTTTTCTGTACAAGAGTACATATTTAATTTTGTAAATATGTGAAAACATTATAAAACCTATGCAATGTGTGGTATGCCGTGTTTGCACAGACCCAAAGAATAAAGTAATCATGTCATTTGGGGTGCATGGTGAAATCCATAAAATCCAAGCCGACAAGAATATGGCACACATGTGTTTATTTTACCAATTTCACTGCATTTGGAAAACAAGCCCTCTCACAGTTCTTAACATGGAACAATAAAAAAAAATTATAGATTTGGCCCTTTTTTGTATTTTCATTTCAATTTTTCACTCCCCACCATCAAAAATCTATAACTTTTTTTTACACGTAAAGAGCTGTGTGATGGCTTGTTTTCTGCGTAACAAACTGCACTTCATAGTGACATTATTTAATATTTCATGATATGTACTGGGAAATGGGGAAAAAGTTCCAAATGCAGTGAAATTGGTAAAAAAATGCTTTTGCACCATTTTCTTGTGGGCTTAGATTTTACTACTTTCACTGTGCACCCCATATGACCTGTCTACTTTATTATTTGGGTCGTTGCAATCACAGGGATATCAACCATGTATAGGTTTTATAATGTTTTCATACATTTACAAAAATTAAAACCTCTTGTACAATTTTTTTTTTCATTTTGCCATGTTCTGGCGCTAATAACTTTTTCATACTTTGGTGTAGGAGCTGTGGGTGGTGTCATTTTTTGTGACTTTTGATGATGTTTTCACTGCTTCTATTTTTCGTACTGTACAACCTTCGGATCACTTTTTATTGAATTTTCGAATTTGGACACTATTTTCCGTTACGGGGTTAAACACATTGAAAACCCATTATTATATTTCGATAGATCGTACATTTTCAGATGCAGAGATAACTAATGTGTTTATGATATTTACTGTTAATTTATATTTATATCAGTTCTAGGGAAAAGCGAGATTTGAATTTTTAGCTTTTTTAATATAATTTTTTTTTGCTTTTTTGATTTTGATTTTTACTATTTTTCAGACCCCCTAGGGTACTTTAACCTAGGGTACTTTAGGTTGTCTGATTGATCCCCATATACTGTCATACTACTGTGCAAAAGCTCCCATTCCTTAACAAGAAGGTGTGGTTGTGGAGACTCGTTGATCCATTATGCACTGCTGAGATCACCAGTACCATCTCCCATCTCTATTTGCCTCAGACCATGCGGTGGACCCTGCTCCAGCCCTGACACAGTGGGAAATACTCAAAGGCTACATTCGGAGGGTCTTCATTAAACACAGTGCCCGCCTTAAGCACGACAATGCACAAACATTGCAAAAGGCACTGAAACACAAACAAGATCTTTCCACCCCAATGCTGCACAACCTCCAGACTGCCAGGTTGGGAGTCAAACGCCTATGGGGACATTCAACAAGTGTGTCGCAGTAAGTTCTATGAATATGGTAACACATGTGAATACATGCTGGCTAGAGTCCCTAGAAGTCTCATGGCACAATCCTTCATCCCCAGAATTAGATCGTCCCCGAACAAAAAAGTACACACCACCCCAGAGAAAGCAGACACCTTCCTTTCCTACTACACAGAACTTTACAACTTGCTGAATGTGCCTCATGACCCAAACCTCCCTACCCCCCATGTCACCATTCAATCCCCTCTCAACAGAAACCACCACCAACTTGGAAAAACCATTCACCCCCATGTAATTGACCATAGTGGTAAAAAACCTACCAGTAGGTAAAAGCCCAGTCCCTGATTGGTTCATGGGCAGCTTTTATAAACATTTCTCACAAGAACTAAACCCAATCCTAATAAAAGCATTTAACACGGTCTTCCCTGAAAGTCCCCTTCCTTAGCAAGCCACATCCGACCATGACCTGGCAAAGACTCCAAAATATGCTCCAACTACTGTTCCATCTCATTAATCAATGTGGACCTAAAGATCTTTGCAAAACTCTTAGCTAAAAGACTCAACCCTCTTCTATCGAACCTCATTCATAAAGATCAAGTGGGGTTTGTGCATGGAAGGGAGGGCTGCGACAACACCCTGAAAACCCCGGACATTATGCACTATGCTCAGACACACCAGAAACCGACGATAATTCTCTCCCTAGATGCCGAGAATGCCTTCAATAGGATCTCCTTGCCTCTCTTCAGACAGACCCTCACAAAAATTGGCCTAGGCACAAACCTCACAACCAAAATTCTCAAATCCTCGCTCCCATATCTACTAGTTATGGAGCATCTCCTGTCGGCGATACGCAACAACCCAGACATCAGGTGGTTCTGTATAGCCGGAACTGAGTACAAATGTTCAGCTACATTATGGACCCCCTTAACTCTACCCCTCCCTAATGAGCGAGTTGGATTTACTAAGGGCCCCGCGGACCGCTTTCATTTTACATCCCAACGATTTCCGTTTCTGCACGAGGTCAGATTTTGGCGCAATCGCGTCGGCTTTCATGTGACACAAGTCGGGGGGCAGGCCGTCAGACCATCCCATGGATTCAGATGAACCGCAGGATTTAACTTAAAAATTATGTTGCAAGTCATGCACTTACATACACTGGGATGAAGATGGTGAACTCCGGCGGACCTGATCGGGGAAGCGACACATGCAAGATATCGGGCGCACAATCTTCATGAATCGCAGCAGAGTTCATCCTTGTCGGACAGTGCAGGGACCGGGTAAGTAAATGTGCCCCAATATGTCCAAATCTGATGCCCTCAACATCTCCCCCCTGCGGACATAATCTGCTGATGTCTGGCTACCCCTTTGCATGGCCACCAGGAGGCACAAAATACCTAGGGATCAATTATCCTCTCTATTTGCCGAGAATTTTGCCCCCTTACTAACTAGATTCAAAACAGGCTTGACTTCTTGGAAAAAGAAGGAATTTCCTGGTTTGTGGGAATTAATATTCTCAAGATGACTCTATTATCCTGACTATGCTACCTTGTAGAAATTATACCGATATATATGCCTCTCTCCTACTGGAAAAGGATTCACAAGTGTTTTGGTGCCTTCTTCTGGTCCCAGCCCAGAATCCGGAGGGATACCCTAGTTTGCCCTTAAGATATGGGGGGAATTGGCCTCCCTGACTGCCGCCTCTTTTATCTGCCAGCAGCCTACTCCCACCTCTTAGACTTTTTCCATTGTAAAACCTTGAAAACATGGGTGGGACTAGCACAGCCAAAATGTATCAAGGACCTAACAACCCTCCCATGGACCTGGACCACAACACCTAGAAACCCCACTCCTCTCTCCTTCAGCACGGCTCATACCCTCCGTACTATAAAAGAGGTGGGACACATCTCTCTCTGATCGATCAAAGAGGACCATTACACCCGATTGTGGACAACCCTGCATTTCCACCAGGTACAATGGGAGGCTCCTTTTTAGCTCACCCCCACAATAACCCACTCAGATTTCCTCAGGTACTAGCGGGATCTACATGCCAACCCTTGCAGTTCTTGATCCAAAACCAGACTCCTACAACCGCACATCACCTCCAATTCAATCAACTTAAACATTTCTACGAGGCAATTAAGCACCACAAGAACCTATGCCGCACACCTTCTGCCTTTGAGCAAGTATGCCTAGCCCCTACTCCCACATCTCATGCTATCTCTTTCATTTACAAGCTATTCATTTCCACACAGTCTACTTCCCTCCCCTCATACTGCACGGCTTGGGAGTATGAGCTGAGCAAGACCTTCTCCCAAACACAATGCTACAAAATCTTCTCCAGATGGTACAGAGTGCCAACATTACTGCACAAATGGTACCCTGAGGTTCCTGATGTCTGGTGGCATTGTAGAACGGACTGGGGCACTATGTCCCATATCTGGTGGTCCTGCCCCCGACTTAAAAACTTTTGGTTATTTCCTGCATCAAAAACTTTACTGGCACCTCCATCCCAAATACCTATGGCACTCAGACTCCCCTCCCTCCATCTCTGAATGGTTGGCAGAAATTGCTTGCACCCATACGATGGAAAAGCTTATTGCACAGCCCCCTGCAGATCATGCTCGTTTCTCTAACACATGGTTACACTGGCAATCATTCCTATCTTCTCCAGAGTACCAAGCACTACGAGACTGAAATGTCTGTAACAAGGTCAGACCTCCACGAGACCCCTGGACGTACCTCCTTCCCTCACCTACCCTTTTTTCCCTCCTTACCCCCCTTCCTTCCCCATCTCCATTTGGGTTAGCCTAATAGACTGCTCCCTCTCTCCCATCTCCCTCTTTCATTTTCTTATTCTATCTAGTTAGAATTGTGGCACATGCCAATGAAAAATGTGGTGCAAACTTCTATTTTGCACAAACACACTCCTTTAGGTGTACATTTTTTTTTATCAATCTTGCTTTATTGAATATGATATGAGAAAGTTACAAATACAACAGGTGAATGACAATTCAGGACGTGTTTAACGTCATATGAGTTATAGGGTTCTTGTATTGTCGGACACAATGCAGCTGTGTAAAAGGACAACATACACAAAAAAAGTCCACCAATGGTCAAATAGCTAAATATGTACATAAGTTAATAGATCACAGTAGGTATAGTCCTCAGACCAAGTCAAGGTATTTGCTTACAGACAAGTATTGCACATCACACAAAGGAATAAGTGAGGACAATGGACACATACACAGGTCTGCATACACACATAACCCTGATGAAGCAAGGCGAAACATGTTTCAGGTGGGGTTCACCCTTGGTCTGTATACACTTGTGTATGTGTCCCTTGTCCTCTTTCATTCCTCTTGGTAATGTGCAATACTTGCTTTTAAGCAAATGCCTTGAAATATCTTGATGACTATACCTTCTATACCTCTATACAGGTCTACTGTGAATTATTTATCATATTTAGTTATTTTATAATTAATTATTTGACCATTGGTGAACTTTATCTGTGTATGTTTTTAAATGGATTTGTTTTTTCAAACAGATTTTTGTTTTTGTTTACTTTTTTTGTGGTGTAACTAAAAAAGAGTGTGTTAGCAAAATGTCTCAACCCTCCTCTCCATCTTCTATCTTCTCAAACATTTCTCTATGTAGCTATCATCTATCTCATATCTATAATATCTATCTATTAATGAATTTATCTCATATATATCTATCTAAAACTGCAGCACAGCAGATGAAGCAGACTTGGAGAGGCACACTGCACATATCACTGCTTTCTCTATTTTTGCCATTTATTGCTGCCTGGTGTGAGGAGAGACTGTATAAGAGAGCTGTAGCTTCTGTCTGGTTGATTATTTATTTATATATAAGTTTAGGGAAAGCTGAGGGTGTACAGGGAAAGACAGGGGTGTAGGTGTTTTGTTATTACATTAGTTAGGGCTACTAGTAGCACATGAGTGCTGGTAGCAGCCATGAGGAAATCAGCTGAGAGCAGGGAGTGAGGAGAGGGGATGTGTCTCACATGTGCATTTTCACTCCGTATTCAGCCCAGTGTGTATGGGGAAGTGCCTAGTAATGGCCATCTGAATAGTCACCGAAAGAGGCTGATAACTAGGGGAAGACTGTTGAATAGCAGTGAAAGGAGCCAGATTCATGTAATTAATCCAGTTGCAGAAGGGTTTTAAATTGCATGCCCTAGAAAAAATCAAAAGTTTTTTTTTTAAAATGATAGTTACTCTTTAAATTGATTTTAACATCTGGAAAATTAAATATCAGAATGTTCTGGGCACAATAAGTGGAACAAAATATTCTACTACTTTTCTTCACATTCCAATTTTATGCAACATCTGACTCAAGAGACTTAGCAAATCATTGTGTCTTACTGTAAAGTAATTTATTGTTGCATTTGAAGGCAGAAAACAGCAGGCTCAGAACCCGTTAAAACCAAAGACAACAACATTAAGTTAATCCTGACAGGCAAAATACTCTAGTCAAAACAGTTACAGGTTTGGTATGTTGAAATTCTAGACTGAAAACAATTCTGGGAAAGGTCAATGAAATAACAAAACTGTCTTAGGACAGAATTTTTTTTTATGCAGAGATTATAACCAAGTGCCTGGCGAGACTTTTAGTAGCATGTGTTTCCCTTCGGGAATGTGGGTCTAAGTTCTCATGACTAGTGCTCATAAACTGCCAGTGGTTTGCCCCGGCCATTACTATCCAGCTACCAAAAAAGTTATATGTATGAATACGTTCTTGTGTGCATAAATCTCTTCTAGGGTGGCTAGAAGCTTTTCCCACAACCAAGGCTACTGCTAAAGCCGCAGCCAAGAAGTTGGTGGTTGAGATTTTCTGCAGTGTTTGGACTCCAAGAGACCATATATTCCGATTGCGGAACCCACTTCAATGGACAGGTAATGACTGTAACCCTGTCCCTCCTGGGTATAGAACTGGCCTCACATACCCTTTACCACCCCCAAGCTAGTGGTAGGGTTTAGAGACTAAGTGAGACTCTTAAGTTAACGATCCAGAAGACAGAAACAGGAAAACCATGGCCTGAATGCCTTCCTTCTGCCCTCTATTCAGTCAGGTCTACCCCCAACAGAAAGACAGGATTAACCCCTTTGAGGTAATTTTTGACTGTGCATCCAGACTAGGCCTCTACTTCCCACAGACCCTACAGCTGATGGCAGGTGGAATATGCAATACAGTTGAGCCAGGCATTGGAAAAGGTCCACAAAAGCATTTTTGATTCTCTTCCATATGCAGACAGTGACCTCAGGACACATATCCTAAAGCCTGTAGACTACATGGGGGTAAAGAGACATGCCAGGAAGAGTCTAGAGCCCCGCTATGATGGCCCTTTTCAAGTCCTGATGACCATCCCCATGTCTGTGAAGCTAGAAGGGAAGCCAGCATGTTTCCACACTTCCCATTGCAAACTTACTTATTCTTCCTTCTAGCCGGTCTCTCTTGGCTGACTCTATGTTCTGGGACATCCCAATCATGACTATCTCTGTATCTATAGGGCTGACAAGAATGCCTCCAGGGTAGGGAACTTTACCTAGGGTTTGTGCAACAAGTGTCTGATGTGTATTGGATTTGTGGGGATAGAAGAGTCAATCCTGCTTCGCTGCTGGAAAGGTGAGTGTGCTGTGATAAAATTGGTGCATCCCTTCCTCGTCACCCCCAAGCATAAGTCTTATATGATGAAGAATTAAAAATTGTTTTCTAATGACTCATTTAAGCCACTAGGGGTGAGGCAGTTCATTTTAAAAATCCAGAACATTTCTCTTTTGCGCAAAAGATTAAAACGATCATTCCCATCAGGGATATGTTCGATCGGGGTGACTGAAAAGGCTGAAAAATCCTTTTGGTGGTGTGTAAAACCATGTCTTGAGACACTATGTTTAATGTACCCATTCGTTGTGTTACACCTATGACTGTTCATTCTTGTTTTCAGCTGTTGGGTTGTGCGGCCCACGTACTGGAGGCCGCGTGGGCATTCTATTAAATAAATAACAAAGATCGAGGAGCAGTTCATGAAGCTTTTGATTGGAAAAACTTCGTTAGTGGTGTTGCTTTTGAACGATTTAGCTCTGTGTGTAATAATGAAGCAGCACTTGCAACTGGAAATGCCACATTTGAAACTCCCAGTGATTTCGGGGAGCACTGAGTTCCTTGGGTTCTTTTTGGAGGGGTTTCGGAGTTCGCTGGGGGCTAGGTTGTTTTTCAGTGTTCTTGCTCTCCTAAAGATAATGCTAGGTTTTTTTGGGAGATTCTTAGACAGGTATGGGTCATTTAGGAGAACGGGCCAGTGTTGGTCCAGAATCTTCCTAATATGTTGGTGTTCACTATTGAAGGTTGTGATGAAGTTTATACTAGTGGTTTTTTCGGAGGGTTTTGATTGGGTGATGGTTCTATTCTTGGAGGGTAATAGACAATCCTCTTGTGTGAGTTTTCCAGCTCTTGCTCTAGCGGAATTAATGATGTTTTTGGGGAAACCTTTATTCAAGAATCTTTCAGAAAGTATTTGACTTTGTTCGTGGAAGGTTTGTGTCTCCGAACAGTTCTTCCTGATGCGACGAAATTGGCTGAAAGGGATGTTTTTCTTCCATTTTTTGTGGTGGTTACTTTTATAGTGCAGGAAGCTGTTAGTGTCCACTTTCTTGAAAAAGGTCGTTGTTAGGATCTTCCCTTCTGTTGTACTTAGATGCAGATCAAGAAATTCAATATAATCTGGTGAGTGTTGAAGGGTGAACTTCAAACCCCAATTGTTCGAATTCAAGGTAGTTACAAAAGTGTGTATTTCTTTTTCCCCTCCATCCCAGATGAATAGGAGATCGTCTATGTATCTTTTATAGAACAATATTTTTCTCCCATTGGGGGTTGTTCTGGATGAATTTCAGCTCAAATTCGCCCATATAGATATTAGCGAAACTGGGGGCGAACCGTGTCCCCATTGCAGTTCTGTGGACTTGAAAATATTAAAATACTGTCCAGGGAACTCAAGAGAAACTCTGGAGTGGACACTTTGTTCTTCACTTTGTGGTTTGGTGATTGGAAGGATTGGTTGACTTAAGTGGGGGTGGTATTGGGGATTGTGGTTTTGCTCTTGTCACTGCATGCTGTACCTCTTATCAAGTCCACCATGTCCCAGGTGGCCTTCCGGGTGGTAAGAACCACGGCAGGAGAATGTGGTGACAATAGGGCTGTGATGATACTGCCTGTTGAAGAACCAGCCTGAAAACAAACCTATAAACTATGAGTAACTGGCCTCGTGGGAATCTGGTGAAATCTTAAAAAGTCCAGCAGGTGAGGGTTTAGCCCGGATAATAATGAAAAATCCAGTTCAACTCCAACAAGTGTAGAGTGCCTGATGTGGGACCAATCACAGCTCTTTAAGGGCCATGGCAGACTGTGCAAGAAAAAGTTCCAAATCCAGCCGTATCAAAGGCAACTTGAACTTTATTTAGTACTTTATTTTTCGCAAATGAAGTGAGTAATAATAACATATAGGCATAAGACGATCTGAACATATATAGCCACAATACCATCATCCTCCTTTTGGGAAATCGGGGAGACACTGAGTGCCGTCTAAGGAGGTGTGTCTTGATCATGTGATCATCTAGTCATATGGTCCAGCATAAAGACTGACCGGAACGATACTGAGATTCAGAATTTCCCCAACGAGCCAAAAGGTAATTGGTAATGAGTCTAGAAAGAAGTAAAAACAAAGAATCATGGTTAAAATCATCATTAGAGACTGTGAGAAGCCAACAAGATATATTTGCCGATAGAAATGAGGTGAAAGATTCCTGTAATGAAGCTTAATTAGGAACTATGTGTATATGAATATATAGTATACAACAAACAATGGACCTTATTGTCACGGCAGGGATTAGACTCAGAGGAAATATTTTACAAAACTGCCTTTGGGCAGTCAAGATTAACCCATATCCGGACAATTGAAAAAATAAAGTAAAACATCACTTTTATTAGGGATTCTTAAAAAAGATTGCACTATATTACAAGCTGTTGTGGCACAAACCACTAGATGCACAGGACAAACAGTGGATTAAAAGCACAGTGTGAACTGAGTCATAGGCAGTTTGCAGGTGGTCAGTGGTATGAAACGTGAGATAGTGGGCACAATATGGGGTCCATATCCACCTATAATAATTGCTATTATTATAGGTGGATATGGACCCCGTATTGTGCCCACTATCTCACGTTTCATACCACTGACCACCTGCAAACTGCCTATGACTCAGTTCACACTGTGCTTTTAATCCACTGTTTGTCCTGTGCATCTAGTGGTTTGTGCCACAACAGCTTGTAATATAGTGCAATCTTTTTTAAGAATCCCTAATAAAAGTGATGTTTTACTTTATTTTTTCAATTGTCCGGATATGGGTTAATCTTGACTGCCCAAAGGCAGTTTTGTAAAATATTTCCTATGAATATATAGTGACACGTTCTTTCTTTAAGTTTAAGCCAGTGTAACGTGAGTCCAAACAAAAATTCCAAAAAGCTTTGCGGTTGCGTAATAATGCACCTATATTGTCTCCTCGTAGAGGTCTATTAATTTTTTTTGATCGCATAAATATGGATGGATTCTGTTTTAGCATTAAGTACTTGTAAAAAATGTTTTGATGCTCCTGATAAATTGCGATTTTCAGGATTTTTAATATCATTAAGGTGCTCCATGAATCTGATTTTAAGTTTGTGCGATGTCTGACCAACATACATTAAATTGCATTCAATGTAATGAAGAACATAAATAACATTGCTAGTTGCAATTAATGTGACTTTTTTATGTGAAACTCTTTAGTATCACTACTATTTGAGAAAGAATTACTTTTTCAGACATATTTACATGTAATACAATGTATGGCTCTACATTTATAAAAACCCAAATAGGAGTTTCTTTTGTGTGGATTAGAGATGAGCGAACATACTCGTCTGAGCTTGATGCTCGTTCGAGCATTAGCGTACTCGAAACTGCTCGTTGCTCGGACGAATACTTCGCCCGCTCGAGAAAATGGCAGCTCCCGCCGTTTTGCTTTTTGGCGGCCAGAAACAGAGCCAATCACAAGCCAGGAGACTCTGCACTCCACCCAGCATGACGTGGTACCCTTACACGTCGATAGCAGTGGTTGGCTGGCCAGATCAGGTGACCCTGGAATAGACTAACCCCTGCCTGCGCTGCTCGGATCATTCTGTGTCTGGATGCCACTAGGGAGAGAGCTGCTGCTGGTCAGGGAAAGCGTTAGGCTGTTCAATTAGAATAGTGTTAGGCAGGAGTGATTCTACAAGAACCCAACAGCCCTTCTTAGGGCTACAATAACGTTATACTTTTTTTTTTTTTTTATTTGCAGCTAGTACCATATTGTGAGGAATTTGCAGGGGGACTTGCTACCGTTGTGTTTAGCTCTTAGTGACACACATATCCACCTCAAACACCAAAGTGGGAAAATTTATTAGGGGTTTGATTTCAATTAGGCACAGTCTGCCATTTCCTTTTTATTTTACGTTTATTTTTTCATAACTCAGCGTCATCTCATCTGGCATAGCAGTGTGCTTTCATACTTGGCTAGAAAATAGCCAAAGGAGAATCCAAACGGCTTACTTACGCCTACAATAGCGTTATATATTTTATTTCTGGTTGATCTGCTGGTGGCTGTCCTTGCTGCAGTGCATCTACTACCAAATTGTGAGGAATTTGTAGTGAGACTTGCGACCTTTGTGTTTAGCGCTTAGTGACGCACATATCCATCGCAAAGACCGAAGTGGGAAAATTTATTAGGGGTTTGATTTCAATTAGGCACAGTCTGCCAGCTTCTTTTTATTTTACGTTTATTTTTTTAATAACTCAGCGTCATCTCATCTGGCATAGCAGTGTGCTTTCATACTTGGCTAGAAAATAGCCATAGGATAATCCAAACGGCTTACTTACGCCTACAATAGCGTTATATATTTTATTTCTGGTTGATCTGCTGGTGGCTGTCCTTGCTGTAGTGCATCTACTACCATATTGTGAGGAATTTGTAGTGAGACTTGCGACCGTTGTGTTTAGCGCTTAGTGACGCACATATCCATCGCAAAGACCGAAGTGGGAAAATTTATTAGGGGTTGGATTTCAATTAGGCACAGTCTGCCATTTCCTTTTTATTTTACGTTTATTTTTTCATAACTCAGCGTCATCTCATCTGGCATAGCAGTGTGCTTTCATACATGGCTAGAAAATAGCCATAGCAATAGGATAGCATCGTTTGGTTTTAAAAACTAAAAAACACAAAAAAACACAAAAAAAAGTTAAAAAAAAATTAAAGTTATAACTTTCATTTTCAAAATGTTTAACCCGAGGGCTAGGGGTAGAGGACGAGGGCGGGGACGTGGGCGTCCAACTACTGCAGGGGTCAGAGGCCGTGGTCCTGGGCGGGGTGAGACACCACCTGCTGATGAGGGAGCAGGGGAACGCCGCAGAGCTACACTCCCTAGGTTCATGTCTGAAGTTACTGGGACTCGTGGTAGAGCACTGTTGAGGCCAGAACAGTGCGAACAGGTGATGTCGTGGATTGCCGACAATGCTTCGAGCAATTTGTCCACCAGTCAGTCTTTCAAGCAGTCCACTCATGTCACCGAAATCGGCACTCCTCCAGCTCCTGCACCTCAGCCTCCTCCCCCTCAGTCTGCCCCCTCCCAGGAAAATTTGGCATTTGAACTGGCATACTCTGAGGAACTGTTTTCTGGACCCTTCCCACAGTCACAAACCACTTGTCCGGTTGCTGCTGAGCAATCTGTGGGTGATGATGACCTTCTTGACGTAGTGGAAGAAGTGTGTAAAGAGGTGTCCGACGATGAGGAGACACGGTTGTCAGACAGTGGTGAAGTTGTTGTCAGGGCAGGAAGTCCGAGGGGGGAGCAGACTGAGGGATCGGAGGATGATGAGGTGACAGACCCAAGCTGGGTTGAGAGGCCGGGTGAACACAGTGCTTCTGAGACGGAGGAGAGTCCTCGACCAGAACAGGTTGGAAGAGGCAGTGGTGGGGCCAGACGGAGAGGCAGGGTCAGAGCAGGTGCATCAGCGCCAAATGTTGCCCGTAGTCAAGCTCCCGTGGCGAGGGCTAGATTTTCAGAAGTCTGGAGGTTCTTTAAAGAAACACCGGATGACCGACGGACTGTGGTGTGCAACCTTTGGATCAGCAGGGGTTCCACCACTACTAGCTTAACTACCACCAGTATGCGCAGGCATATGAATGCTAAACACCCCACTCAGTGGCACCAAGCCCGTTCACCTCCGGCCGTGCACACCACTGCTCCTTCCCCTGTGTCAGCTGATAGTCAGCCCCCTGCCCAGGACCCTGGCACAAAAACCCCATCGTCGCCTCCACGATCCTCCACAGCATCCACCAGCGTTCAGCTCTCCATACCCCAGACGCTGGAGCGGAAACGGAAATATAGTGCAACCCACCCGCACGCCCAAGCCCTTAATGTCCACATCTCCAGATTGCTTAGCCTGGAGATGCTGCCCTATAGGCTAGTAGAGACCGAGGCCTTTCGCAACCTCATGGTGGCGGCCGCCCCTCAGTATTCGGTCCCCAGCCGCCACTACTTTTCCCGATGTGCCGTCCCAGCCCTGCACCAGCACGTGTCAGACAACATCATCCGTGCCCTGACCAACGCCGTTTCTGACAAGGTCCACCCGACCACGGACACGTGGACGAGTGCTGCCGGGCAGGGCCACTATATATCGCTGACGGCACATTGGGTTAACTTGGTGGAGGCTGGGACCGAGTCTGACCCTGCGGCTGGTCATACACTGCCGACGCCGAGGATTGCGGGGCCTACCTCGGTCCAGGTCTTTCAGGCATACTATGCCTCCTCCTCCTCCCACCCCTCCTCCACCTCCTCCTCCGAACTATCATCCGTGGGCATGGCGGTGCTCAAACTGCTGAGCCTAGGCGATAAAAGGCACACCGCCCAAGAACTATTACAGGGCATCACGGCGCAGACTGATCTGTGGCTTGCACCGCTGAACCTGAAGCCAGGCATGGTTGTGTGTGACAACGGCCGTAACCTGGTGGCGGCTCTGCAACTCGGCAGACTGACACATGTGCCATGCCTGGCCCATGTGTTAAATCTGATAGTTCAGCGTTTCCTCAAGACATACCCCAATCTGTCTGATTTGCTCACGAAGGTGCACCACATCTGTGCGCATTTCAGGAAGTCCAGCACAGATGCTGCCACTCTCAGGGCAGCGCAGCGCCGCCTCCAACTGCCCGCTCACCGACTGTTGTGCGACGTGCCCACGAGGTGGAATTCAACATTAACCATGTTATCCAGAGTTTACCAGCAGCGCAGAGCGATTGTAGACTGCCAGATGTCAACTTCCACCAGAACTGGTAGTCAGGTCAGTCAGCTTCCTCAAGTCTACAATGAGGAGTGGACGTGGATGTCTGATATCTGTCAGGTGCTGAGTAACTTCGAGGAGTCAACACAGATGGTCAGTGGCGATGCCGCCATCATCAGCCTCACCATCCCGCTGCTTGGCCTGTTGAAAAACTCTCTGATCAGCATGAAGTCGGAAGCTTTGCGCTCGTCACAAGAGACGGGGGAAGAAGATTCCCTTGTTGATAGCCAAAGCACCCTTAGGTCTGTTTCTCAGCGCATATAGGAGGAGGTGGAGGTGGAGGAGGATGAGGCGGAAGAGGAGGAGAATGTTGGCAAGACACAAGAGGGGACCATTGTTCACTCTCCTGGACCCACGGTACAAGCAAAATCTTTCCACTCTCATCCCTGGAGAGGAAAGGAGTGTGAGAATGCATGAATACCAGCAGGCCCTGGTGCACAAGCTGAAACAGTATTTCCCTTCTGACAGCGCTAGCGGCAGAGTGCGTAGTTCTGCGGGACAAGTAGCGAGGGAGAGTAGGCGAGCTGGCAGCTTGTCCAGCACTGGCAAGGGTACGCTTTACAAGGCTTTTGCCAGCTTTATGTCACCCCAGCAAGACACTGTCACCTGTCCCCAGTCTCGGCAGAGTAGGGCTGATCTTTACAGAAAGATGGTGAGGGAGTACGTAGCTGACCATACCATCGTCCTAAATGATCACACAGCTCCCTACAACTACTGGGTTTCAAAGCTGGACATGTGGCACGAACTGGCGCTGTACGCCTTGGAGGTTCTTGCCTGCCCTGCCGCTAGCGTGTTGTCCGAGCGGGTTTTCAGTGCAGCTGGTGGCATCATCACCGATAAGCGTACACGCCTGTCGACTGACAGCGCTGACAGGCTGACGCTTATTAAGATGAATAAAGCCTGGATTTCTCATAATTTCCAATCTCCACCAGGTGAAGGAAGCTCAACCTGAATAATTTATGCACTCCTCCTCATTTTCCTCCTTCTCCTCCTCTTTGTACAATAAAGCATAGGAAACTGGCTATTTTTTGACAGGGCCCACTGGCTCTAGCTATAGTACTTTATGCATTTAATTTTTCTGGAGGGCCACCTACCCGGTCCTCTGTTTTAAACAATTTTTGGGAGTGCCACATACAGGCACTCAATCTATTCAATTTTTCTGGAGGGCCACCTACCTTCTCCTCTGGTTTGAAAACTTTTTTGGACTGCCACATACAGGCACTCAATCTATTCAATTTTTCTGGAGGGCCACCTACCTGCTCCTCTGGTTTGAAAACTTTTTTGGACTGCCACATACAGGCACTCAATCTATTTCATTTTTCTGGAGGGCCACCTACCTGCTCCTCTGGTTTGAAAACTTTTTTGGACTGCCACATACAGGCACTCAATCTATTCAATTTTTCTGGAGGGCAACCTACCTGCTCCTCTGGTTTGAAAACTTTTTTGGACTGCCACATACAGGCACTCAATCTATTTCATTTTTCTGGAGGGCCACCTACCTGTTCCTCTGGTTTGAAAACTTTTTTGGACTGCCACATACAGGCACTCAATCTATTTCATTTTTCTGGAGGGCCACCTACCTGCTCCTCTGGTTTGAAAACTTTTTTGGACTGCCACATACAGGCACTATCCAAATTAAATTGTCTCCATAGCAGCCTCCACACGTCTCCATTGCTACCTCCAAAAGTCGTCCATATAGCTGCCTCCATACATCGTCCCCTTATCAAACGAGGTGTGTCAGGCAGAAATTTGGGTTGTTTTCATGGATTCCACATCAAAGTTGTTAACTTTGTTGCCACCCTGCTGTGTTATCCACAAAATATACTGGCAAACTTTTACCATTTACGGATATTATTTCAGCGCTTCTTGCGCATCTGTTTACATTCCCCTCACCCGCCATATCCCAAACTTATAAGAACGCTACTACACTTAACTTGGTGCAGGCTGGGACCGAGTCTGACCCTGGGGCTGGTCATATACTGCCGACGCAGAGGATTGCGGGGCCTACCTCGGTCCAGGTCTCAAAGGCCTACTATACCTCCTCCTCCTCCCACCCCTCCTCCACCTCCTCCGAATTACCATCCGTGGGCATGGCGCCATCAGTCGGTAGCTCTAGGCACAGCAGCAGTGCCGTCGCTAAGCGACAGCAGGCGGTGCTCAAACTGCTGAGCCTAGGCGATAAAAGGCACACCGCCCAAGAGCTATTACAGGGCATTCCACATCAAACTTGTTAACTTTGTCGCCACCCTGCTGTGTAATCCACATACTGGCAAACTTTTATCACTTACCGATATTATTTCAGCGCTTCTTGCGCATCTGTTTACACTCCCCTCACCCGCCATATCCCAAACTTATAAGAACGCTACTACACTTGATCTTATACAAAAGGTTCTTAGAAGTGCTGTTTGGGGAGTAGCCTAGAGACAGGGGCTTGGATTGGCGAAAGCTCGCCTGGAAGCGGAGCGCCAGCTCCATCCCAAGATCCAACTAACATAGTTTTAACTGCAGCACCTTTAATCTACTACTAGTTCACTGCCTCCATAATAATAATAATAATAATAATAATAATAATAATCTTTATTTATATAGCGCCATCATATTCCGTAGCGCTTTACAAATCATAGGAAACAAATACAAATGTGATGTAACAGAGCACAACATTTGTATGGGACAACAGGAGTGATCTTATATACCAGGTCCAGGTTGAATGGGACTGCAGAGAAGTCTGGTGCCTGTTGGTTGCTGGATAACAGATGGGAGGACGACACAGGACGGGTTAGTAGAAGAGTTAAAACTTCATGCAGTTAATGAGTGTTATAGGCTTGCCTAAAGAAATGGGTTTTAAGAGCACGTTTGAAACTTTGGAGGTTAGGTATTAGTCTGATAGTCCGGGGCAGAGCATTCCATGGAATTGTTGCAGCTCTAGAGAAGTCTTGGAGACGCGAGTGGGAGGTCCGCACTAGGGTAGAGGTTAATCTAAGATCACTGGCGGATCTAAGAGCACGGGTTGGGCGATAGACTGAGATAAGAGAGGAGAGGTAGGGGGGTGCAGCATTATACAGAGCTTTATGGATGAGGGTTATTATTTTAAACTGTATTCGAAAGGAGACTGGGAGCCAGTGCAGCGACTGGCATGAACTGTAGGCATACATGGTCCCCTTATCAAACGAGCTGTGTCAGGCAGAATTTTGGGTTGTTTTCATGGCTTCCACAACAAACTTGTTAACTTTGTCGCCACCCTGCTGTGTAATCCACAAAATATACTGGCAAACTTTTATCATTTACCAATATTATTTCAGCGCTTCTTGCTCATCTGTTTACATTCCCCTCACCCGCCATATCCTAAACTTATAAGAACGCTACTACACTTGATCTTATACAAAAGGTTCTTAGAAGTGCTGTTTGGGGAGTAGCCTAGAGACAGGGGCTTGGATTGGCGAAAGCTCGCCTGGCAGCGGAGCACCAGCTCCATGCCAAGATCCAACTAACATAGTTTTAACTGCAGCACCTTTAATCTACTACTAGTTCACTGCCTCCATACATGGTCCCCTTATCAAACGAGCTGTGTCAGGCAGAATTTTGGGTTGTTTTCATGGCTTCCATGTTAACTTTGTCGCCACCCTGCTGTGTAATCCACAAAATATACTGGCAAACTTTTATCATGTACCGATATTATTTGAGCGCTTCTTGCTCACCTCCTTTGGTTCCTCTCTGCCACCCATTGGTTTGAAGCCTGAGTCCATTTAGGGTATGTCGCCATGCCACTCTCTAGCCTGCCGTTGCTGCCGCTGCCTCTGCATGCCGTCCCCTATAGTGTCAGGGTCAATTATTGCATGTTTTAGATGCTATCTAGCTTCATTCTGTCACTCTGTCAAGGCCATGCTGTTGCCCATAATTTTGGCATAATGGTGCATTTAAGCAGCCTCAGAGGCATCCATGCATGCTGCCCCTGCTGTTTCCTGTCCATTTCCGTGGTGTTTCCATCCTTTTCTGAGGTTCCCTGACTTCAATGGGGCTCGTTATTCGAGACGAGCACTCGAGCATCGGGAAAAGTTCGTCTCGAATAACGAGTACCCGAGCATTTTAGTGCTCGCTCATCTCTACATAGCACCCAAATTAATTCATAACTTACATTTCCCAAATGTCTGCTTTATGTTGGCATGGTTTTGTAAGATTCCACTAGAATGTTATGAGGCTTAGAATTTGGATGCTGTTTTCAATTTCAATTTAAATTTTTGGGAAAATCTCCAAACCCCTTATTTATAGGGACCTGCTCAAATTTCAAATGGCTGTGAGAGGACTAAATAGTAGCAAGACTCGTAAATGACCCCATTATGGAAGTTACACGCCTTGAAAAAGCAGTTTGAAGTTTGTTAACCCTTTAGGTGTTTTATAGGGGTTGAAACAATATGGAGGTGCAGTCTACAAATTGTAATATTTTTAACAATACATTAATTTATGGCACAAAATGAAATGTGACTGTAACCTGCTGTATGGGCACACGGCCAGGCATAGAATGGAAGGAGCACCATTTAGAGCAGATTTTTATTGTCAAATTGTACAGTCTATAATTATTTTCTTTTTTTAATATTGACATATAGGGGCTTACTTTTTTGCCACATGAGATGCACTTTTCTGGTACATAATTTTGTGGCATATATAGCTAATTGATAAGATTTTATTAACTCTTTGTTGGAGAAAATGTAAGATTTTTTTTTTTGGCCATTTACCATACCATAAAAATAATATATTATATTTATTCTATGGGTAGGTACGATTACGAAAATACCTCAATTTTACTGAATAAAAACTAATTTGGAGAAAATGTTGTTAATTTTAGCATCATCGTCATTTCAATTGCATAACTTTAAAATTTTTTAGCTGCAAAAACTGGTTAAGGGCTTATTTTATCATTTTTCGCGAACTTCTTTTGGGGTTTTTGTTACAGGGTTCACTGTGTTGGTCTAGTAATGATTTTTTTTTTATTATACAGATTGTCATGGACACAGTGATGCCAAATGTGTGTGGGTTTTGTGTATTTTATTAATTTCTACTGAATAAAAACAAATTTTGAGAAAATCTTGTTCATTTCGCATCATCTATTCAGATGCATAACTTTTTTATTTTTTGGCTGATGAATCTGGTTATTGTAGAGTGATTAGCATTTTTTGATCACTTTATAAAGCATATTTTTAAGGGTATTAACTAAAAATTATTTTTATTATATTATTATTATTATAATTATTATTATAATTAAAAGTTGTTTTCACCGTTTTCCGTGCAGGTCCAATAATGATCCTGCTTTGTTATAAAGATTGTTACGGACACAGGGATACCAAATATGTCGGGTTTTTTATGTGTATTTGTGTTTTTTTATACTTCATAAAATGATTTTATAGGAAAGTGACATTTTAGGGGCTTATATTTTTATTTATTATAATTTTTTAAACTTTTGTTTTTTAACTTATTTTACTTATACAAACTTTAACCAGCAATGCTCTGATCGCTGGTTCAGGTCTAACACACTACTTTATAATACTAATGCATTGTAGAGTAGTATAAACTGTCTAGCATGCTCACGCAGACCCGGAAGGGATCAGACTGCTTAGGACATCGAGCAGCCCCGACACACTCGGCAGACCTTGGGGCTGTCCAGCAGAGGATCAGCTCCCCCGGTAAGCGGCATGGGGGTTCGATCCATAGGGGGAACATCATGCTTGACCATGGCGTGTACGGGTTTAACACTCATGATCGAAACCGGCTCTGATCGAGAGTGTTAGAGTGCATTGTCGGCTGTAAGAAACAGCAAGGGTGCAAGGGTTTCCCTGACATGTTGAACAAAATCCAACAAAGCATCACCTCTTGTGCAATCTTCTACAAGCTGTGCCATAAAATTATCCTGCAGAAAGTTGATAAAATATCTCCCCTTCATAGATGAAGAAGAACCCTTGTTAAAAACTCTCGAGCCTCTTGCTGTTGCCCTTTTGTAAGGGTATCTGCTATTCAGTCCTCTGCATATACCAAAGGCATAACTGTATCCATAGCAGGAGGTGAACTATCCAGAGCCATCTCTGTAAGCACACTCTCTCTGTCTTTCCAGGATTTTAACAGATTTACATGATATGTCTGCTTGAGTTTTCTCCAACATAGCCGACACATCCTGTAGTTCACCTCTCCTATTTTCTCCAGAAACTCATAACATCCTTGCCATTTGGTGAGAAATTTATTCTTCACTGGGGACTAGCACATGTACCCAATCACCAGGTTTAAAGGTCTTAACCTTTGTTGACCTATTGTAAACCCGGCCTTGAGTTTTTTGCGCCTCCTCCATATGACTATGACTATGGGCATGAAGGCCGCCACCCTGTCCTGCATATCAGTGATATGGTATATTACGCTTTTGTGGGGTGTGTGCTCTTGTTTCCATGTCTCCTTGGCTATGTCCAGAAGCTTCTGGAACTTCATGGTTTAGAAACCTTAAATATGGCAACAGAACATCCCAGTCCCTGCCAATCTTTGTTTACCAACTTCTTTCCGTATGGCAGGATCCCTACATTCTGGGTCATTGCGTCAGGTTCTGAGACCTAACCAGACTGTCATGGGTGCCCCTGTGATCCATTTACCTCTCGGTTTATGGAGCGTGCCAAGGAGTTACGTCACGAGCATCCCCAAGTCCGTCCTCGACGTCTACCTTGCCTGGCTCCTGCTTTCCAAAGGCCAGTCTAGCCTCCGGCCGTACCATCTGCAGAGGAGCCCATGCAGGTGGACAGAGCCAGACTCTCCTCCGAGGGATGTCAGGAGAATCTTTGCCTGTACTGTGCAAGCCTGAAGCACTTTATTAGGAATTGTCTGGTCAGTCCCCAGCGTCCGGGAAACAACAGCACCTAGGGTTCTTGGGAGAAGCGACCCTAGGTGTGAACCAAGCTTTTCCACGTTTGACTATTCCTGTACTCCTCCATTTCAGCTCCCGCTCGCTTCAGGTTTCAGCTTTCTTGGACTCTGGCTCTGTGGGGAAATTTATGGATGCTGCTCTGGTCATCACATTCCAGTGATTCAGCTCGAGAAGCCTCTCGTCATCTCCTCAGTCAGCAGACAAAACTTTCTGATCTGGTGCGGTATCGCACTGAGCCTATCTCTCTGCAAATAAAAGCCCTGCACAAGTAAAGACTGTCCTTTTACATGCTGCCACGCTCCACCTCATCTCTCCTGATGTGTCTCCTGTGGCTGCAACTCCACGCACCAGTTATTAACTGGAAGACAGGGGAGATCCTTTGTTGGGGACTGGAGTGCCAGTCTCGCTGCATGGTGGCACCTCTACCTTTCCTGGATTCCTCCATGACTACCAAGCCCTTGGAGGGCCTACCTACGTGTTACCAGGACTTTGCCGATGTTTTTTCCAAAAAACAACCACAAACTTTGCCACCGCACCGTCCCTATGATTGTCCTGCCAGGTGCCTCTCCCCCAGAGGTCGTGTATATCTTCTTTCTGTTTCAGAGACTGCTGCTATGACAGAGTATAGTAAAGAGAACCTGCAGAGAGGCTTCATATGGAAATCCTTCTCTCCAGCTGGCGCAGGCTTCTTTTTCATAACTAAAAAGGATGGCACCCTCCCCTAAACCGTCACATGACCCGATCACGTGACCAGAAGTGCTGTCACATGACCTGATCACGTGACCGGAAGTGCTGTCACATGACTTGATCACATGGCCGGAAGTGCTGTCGGCTTCTGGTTGCCGTGCACGTGGTTCTAATGAGATGCAACTGTTCTCCATGACGGGCAAACCGGTACCGGGCCCTTCATTGGTAGGTGACGATAGGGGGCGTGTATTACCCATTTGTTTAAATCCTGGCACGGCACAGGGGCTTGTATCCCCATTAGACCAGCTAGGGATCATTAGTCCAGGTCTCCATATTGGACACCGGGAGGGTTACCCTACACTTGGGTATACCCACTGTTTAACACCCAAGGGACATCTTGTCACTATATGCTGTCCTGTTGTTATTATTTCCAGAAAAGCATTTCTGCCAGAAATCCCTCTGATGAATCCTAATAAGGAGGAAACGCGTCAGGGAGGGGGGATGCTGGGTGATTAGAACAGGGTACAGTTTGGTACTGCCCTTGTAAGGGAGGAAGCTTGCACGCCAGGGGTGAGAGGGACAGAGGTTCATCATCCAACTGTTCCTCCTGTGCTTGGACCTATCTTGGGGATCCCGGCCTTCTACGTACAGGTGACCACACAGCATAACGGTCGGACCAGCGGAAAACATTTCCATCAACTGGTACAAAGCGGCTGAGTGGGTAAGACCATAGCACGTTTCATATTGCCAGTGTATAGACCACATTCAGGTGTCTGAATATGTATTTTTTCCAGGTTGTTTGATTTGTCACTCGCGGATGAGTGACATTTTTAAAGTTTATGAATTAAAGTTTATGAGTTTTATATGTTCACTGCCATGCTGGTAGAGATTTTGAATTTTCAGTGAACCTTGGATACACATCCTTGAGTTGGTTTGAAAATTTTCTTGCTTTTCTTTCCACTCTGGTGTCTCCCATCGTGGCGCTCACCAAGAAAGGTGCCAATCCCCACCTTTGGCCCTCGGCGGCTGAAGAGGCCTTCTCCAGGTTGAAGTCCGCCTTTGCCTCGGCTCCAGTTCTCTCTAGGCCTGACACGGAGAAGCCCTTTCATCTTGAGGTTGATGCATCCTCCATAGGTGGAATAATGCGGAATAAACCAGAAAGGCCCTAAAGGCCGTACTCTCACCTGCGAATTACTGTATTGGAAATAGAGAACTGTTGGCCATGAAACTTGCTGTTGTCTCCTGTCCTGTTGGTTCCTTATATAGAATCGAATAGATTGGGGCGCTATACTTTATCGGTAAGTTCATCTAAATGCAGAAATCTTCCCCTCTTCAGTCTGCTTTAACCCTCTCTATGCCAAATATATCCGATCCTAGCTCTATACCTGCATGTTTTTCCGCAAAGTGTCCCTTTACCTTTTTCTTAATGTTCCGCAAGTGCTCTCTTATTCTGCATGCCAATGTTTGTTTCATTCTGCCAACATAGATTTTGTTGCATGGACATTTAGAACCACACCTTTTGTGTGAAAACTCATGGTCCCTGATAGTAACTTATATCATATACCAAATTTTTTAATTTGAGTAGTCTACAAACTTGGCAATTCTTTTATGGAAAGAAACCTGGTGTTTGAGGTGGATGTATTTTTTGTGTATCAATTTTCTTATTACTTTTAGTTGTCGGTGCTACCCAATTCCCAATATTCCTTGCTTTTCAGAATATGAATTTCGGGTTTTTTGGCATATATGCTCCTATTACCATTCAAGGGTATCTAAGGAACCAATGGAAGACGATTCTCTTCTGAAACATATTGGATGTTTTTTGTCCCATACGGCAATTAATAGTCAAGGTGGCAGCCTCACCGCTAACAGATTGTGGAATGATCTAAGAAACTTTTTTTTGTTTGGTATACCAAAGTAGCCACAGGCCAGGGCAGCACCGGAGCAAAAACACAAAGAGATACTCCCTGATTGTACCGCTGTAGGGAGGTACACTTTTAATCTGCAGCACCAAAGTATTCACTTAGGAGAACCAGCGCCAGTGAGTGTTTTGCCCATTTCCCTGATAAAGTCCAACTCTCATAGCATGCAGCAAATAAGCATTACAGACCTATCATGATCCACAATCATTCCATCAATTATAACCATCAATGCCATTTGTCATTAAAAAATCTAACCCTTTCTTAAATGCTGCCATATTTTCTGCCATTTCTGTATGTTCCACAGTTTAACTACTCTAACAAGGAAGAATGCTTTCCAGTGTAAATGCCTAAACCTCAGTCTGCAATGGATGCCTACTTATTCTTTAGGCAGTTCTTAGAAAGAGTAAATCATATGCTTGATCCTTGTACTGAAGGCACTTGTAATTGTACATATAGACCAGACCACCACTAAGGTGTCTTTTTCCAAACTGAACAATCTGAATTTTTCTGGGACAGAATATCCATCACACTTAGCAATCAGAACTTTCTTTAGCTCTCTTATATCCTTTTTGACATGTAACACCGCAAACTAGTTTCCATACTTAAGGGGTCTTCCTTTGTAACACTATTTAAAGAAAATCTACAATTTGATTTGGTGCATTATGAAGCTAACATACCTTGAGATCATAGTATCATAGTATATAAGGCTGGAAGGAGACGCAAGTCCATCAAGTCCAACCTTTAAGAATTAAATAAATGTTTTATCCCCATAACCCATGATATTTTTTCTCTCCAGAAAGTCATCCAGGCCTCTCTTGAACATGTACATAGAGTCCGCCATGCGGCAGAGAGTTTCACAGTCTCACTGCTCTTACAGTAAAGAACCTTTGTCTATGGTGATGGTAAAATTGCCTCTCCTCTAGGCGTAGAGGATGCCCCCTTGTCCTGGTCACAGGCCGAGGTATAAAAAGATCTTTGGAGAGATCCTTGTACTGTCCGTTCAGGTATTTGTACATTGTAATGAGGTCTCCCCTCAGTCGTCTTTTTTCTAAACTGAATAATCCCAAATGTTTTAATCTGTCAGTGTATTCTAGTTCCCCCATTCCCCTAGTAATCCTGGTTGCTCTCCTCTGCACCCGTTCCAGCTCTACTATATCCTTTTTATACACTGGTGCCCAAAACTGTACACAATATTCCATGTGTGGTCTGACCAGGGATTTGTATAAGGGAAAAACTATGTCTTTATCATGAGAATCTATTCCTCTCTTGATACATCCCATTATTTTATTTGCTTTAGCAGCAGCCGCCTGGTTCTGGTCACTAAAATTAAGTTTACCATCCACCAATACCCCCAAGTCCTTTTCAGCTTCAGTTTTACTAAGTAATTGACCGTTTAGAACATAATTATACTTTTTGTTTCCATGGCCCAAGTGCATAACTTTACATTTATCTACATTAAACCTCATCAACCATTTCTCTGCCCATCCCTCAAGCTTCCACAAATCCCTCTGTAATGCTAAACTATCGACCTCAGTATTTATTACTTTACACAGCTTAGTATCATCTGCAAATATTGAAACTTGACTGTGTAAACCCACTACAAGGTCATTAATAAAAATATTAAAAAGAAGTGGCCACAATACTGACCCCTGTGGCACTCCACTGGTAACATCAACCCAATCTGAGAATGTGCCATTAATGACCACACTCTGTTTTCTATGACTAAGCCAATTACTTACCCAAATACACAGATTTTCTCCTATTCCCAGCAGTCTCATTTTATATACCAACCTTTTATGTGGCACGGTGTCAAATGCCTTTGAAAAGTCCAGATATACAACATCCACAGCGTCCCCCAGATCCAGTCTTGAACTTACCTCCTCGTAGAAACCAATCAGATTAGTCTGACAGGACCGATCTCTCATAAACCCATGCTGACGCTGGGTTATAAGGTTGTGCACAGTGAGATACTCCAGGATAGCATCTCTAATAAACCCCTCAAATATTTTCCCCACCACAGCAGTTAGACTCACGGGTCTGTAGTTTCCAGGATCGCTATTTGATCCTTTTTTGTATATTGGTACCTCATTTGCTATGCGCCATTCCTGTGGAACATAACTAGTCCTCAGTGAATCTTCAAATATTAAAAATAACGGTTTGTCTATCACCGTACATAATTCATGCAGAACCCGGGGGTGTATGCCATCTGGCCCAGGTGATTTATCTATCTTAGTGGTTGCGAGGCGGCGCCGTACCTCTTCCTGGGTTAAACTGTTGACATTATAAAAAGAATTAACATTATTCCTCATTGTGTCTTCCACCAGGGGATTTTCCTGGGTAAAGACAGTTGAGAAGGCGACATTCAGTAGATTGGCCCTTTCCTCATCTCCTTCCACCATGACCCCCATGTTATTTCTAAGGGGACCCACACTCTCTGTTTTTAGTTTCTTATCATTTATATACTTGAAAAATAATTTGGGATTATTTTTGCTCTCCCTGGCAATATTTCTCTCAGTCTCTATTTTTGCGGTCTTAATCTGCTTTTTACAGGATTTATTTTTCTCTCTATAATCCTGTAATGCCTCATCGCTACCTTCACGTTTTAGTACGTGAATCTTGTTTAATCCCTGAGCTGAGTGGTTTTGCTGAAAAAACTATTATAAAATTCTGGATAATTAGTCTCTGTTGCTTTTTTGCCTGGCTCAGTGCTGCTCCTTTTACACGGCTCAGGAGAATGATCTAATCATTGACTGGCAGAAGTAAGCAATCATCCCCCAGCTTCTATGTATCAGTGATCCATCTCAGGTTTGTTAGTCCTGTCTGAAGCAGTGCAGAGAGCTCGAGGATTATGCAAGAAGCCTGCAATCCAGCTTTCCCAATATCCTGAATGTCATTGTTTCAGCAAAACCAATCAACTCAGAGATTATGATTCTGCATCAGTGTAGCTACAGCATTCTCAAGGTATGTTTGGTTCATAATGCATGAAATCAGATGGTATATTTTCTGTAATTTATTGTTATTAATAAGACTTTATATTTTTTGTACATGTTTCAGGAATAAAGCAGACATTATTAAGGATATTGGATTGTAACAAAAGACCTGCATTCATTGGTGGTTAGTGGTACTTGCTGGATTGCGAGGAGAGAGGAATAACATGGAAAATCAGTACCACTGGAAGGCTTGCCAGTTAGAACCCTGAAGAACCCAGAAGCGTGTCAGTGCAATGCCTACAGTGCGCATCAAAGGAAGATTGCAGAACATGGCATCATTTAATAAACACTAAGATCAACCAATGTTTTAGGTGCCACACAGGAAGGGAGCTTCCTATGTCAATGATCTGCACCCCACTGTACCAATGATGTAACACGGTAGCCGGACTTGTGACCTAATAGATTCCTGTCTAGAGATGTGCGAATTTGTTAAAATTCGTTTCGACCCGATTCGCCAAATTTTTCGAAATAATTTGATTCGACCCGAATCGAATCAAAATGAATCACCTTAAAAAACTGGCATTTCCTGGCTGCAGAGAGCCTGTAGGGTGTTGTAGAATGTTGTGCCATGCTTAAATATGCATAGGGAGCGTGGTTTGGTCTTCAAACAATGCTGTGTTTTAGTATGACATGCACATGACAGCGGCGGCTCTTAGAATCGCTTCACTCTTCACTTCCATGTGCACTTACATAGGCCAACTTCCCCAAATAAGCGAAGCGGGAACGCAGCCTGACAAAGTAACGTCTGTGCCAGCTCGAAAGGACTGAGCTGAGGGCGAAGATCCCACTATAACATCAAAGAGTGCAATCTTTTTACACTGAGTGGAACAATGATATAGTGTGTTGGTGGCATCAAAAGCAGCAGCAGCAGGAGCCCGCAGAGTGGCACAATGATATAGTGTGAAGGTGGCATCAAAAGCAGCAGCAGGAGCCCGCAGAGTGGCACAATGGTATAGTGTGAAGGTGGCATCAGTAGCAGCAGCAGCCCGCAGAGTGGCACAATGGTATAGTGTGAAGGTGACATCAGTAGCAGCAGGAGCCCGCAGAGTGGCACAATGGTATAGTGTGATGGTGGCATCAGTAGCAGCAGGAGCCCGCAGAGTGGCACAATGATATAGTGTGAAGGTGGCATCGGAAGCAGCAGGAGCCTGCAGAGTGGCACAGTGATATAGTGCGCTGGTGGCATCAGTAGCAGCAGCAGCAGGAGCCCGCAGAGTGGCACAATGATATTGTGTGAAGGTGACATCAGTAGAAGCAGGAGCTCGCAGAGTGGCACAATGATATAGTGTGAAGGTGACATCAGTATCAGCAGGAGCCTGCCGAGTGGCACAATGATATAGTGCGTTGGTGGCATCAGAAGCAGCAGTAGCAGGAGCCCGCAGAGTGGCACAATGGTATAGTGTGAAGGTGACATCAGTAGCAGCAGCAGCAGCAGGAGCCCGCAGAGTGGCACAATGGTATAGTGTGAAGGTGACATCAGTAGCAGCAGCAGCAGCAGGAGCCCGCAGAGTGGCACAATGATATAGTGTGAAGGTGGCATCAGTAGAAGCAGGAGCTCGCAGAGTGGCACAATGATATAGTGTGTTGGTGGAATAAAAAGCCGCAGCAGGAGCCCGCAGAGTGGCACCATGATATAGTGTGAAGGTGGCATCAGTAGCAGCAGGAGCTCGCAGAGTGGCACAATGATATAGTGTGAAGATGACATCAGTAGCAGCAGGAGCCCGCAGAGTGGCACAATGATATAGTGCGTTGGTGGCATCAGAAGCAGCAGCAGCAGGAGCCCGCAGAGTGGCACAATGATATAGTGTGAAGGTGGCATCAAAAGCATCAGCAGCAGGAGCATGCAGAGTGGCACAATGGTATAGTGTGAAGGTGACATCAGTAGCAGCAGCAGGAGCCTGCAGAGTGGCACAATGGTATAGTGTGAAGGTGGCATCAGTAGCAGCAGGAGCCCGCAGAGTGGCACAATGGTATAGTGTGAAGGTGGCATCAGTAGCAGCAGGAGCCCGCAGAGTGGCACAATGATATAGTGTGAAGGTGGCATCAGAAGGAGCAAGAGCGGCATAGTGGCACAATGATATAGTGTGTTGGTGGCATCAAAAGCAGCAGCAGGAGCCCAGAGAGTGGCACAATGATATAGTGTGAAGTTGGCATCAGTAGCAGCAGGAGCCTGCAGAGTGGCACAATGATATAGTGTGAAGATGGCATCAAAAGCAGCAGCAGGAGGAGCCCGCAGAGTGGCACAATGGTATAGTGTGAAGGTGGAATCAGTAGCAGAAAGAGCCCGCAGAGTGGCACAATGATATAGTGTGAAGGTGGCATCGGAAGCAGCAGGAGCCTGCAAAGTGGCACAGTGATATAGTGCATTGGTGGCATCAGTAGCAGCAGGAGCTCGCAGAGTGGCACAATGATATAGTGTGAAGGTGGCATCAGTAGCAGCAGGAGCCCGCAGAGTGGCACAATGATATAGTGTGAAGGTGGCATCAGTAGCAGCAGGAGCCCGCAGAGTGGCACAATGGTATAGTGTGAAGGTGACATCAGTAGCATCAGCAGCAGCAGGAGCCCGCAGAGTGGCACAATGGTATCCCTATACCATTGTGCAACTCTGCGGGCTCCTGCTGCTCCTGCACACTGCTGGCCGATCATTGTGCCACTCTGTGGGCTCTTGCTGCTACTGATGCCTCCTTCACACTTGAAGGTGGCATCAGTAGCAGCAGGAGCCCGCAGAATGGCACAATGATATATTGTGAAGGTGGCATCAGAAGCAGCAGGAGCCTGCAGAGTGGCACCATGATATAGTGTGGAGGTGGCGGACAATTCCAGTCCCTGGTAAAGATAGGAGGTAGGAGGCAGATGTTGCAACTAGCAGCAGATGTGTGGCATCAGGTGGGTGGCAGCAGCAGAACAGTAGCTGAGGCAGGTAGTTAGAACCCGGACTCATTTCTCAACTTTGGGAGGAGGCATCATGGCAGATCTAATCTGATGCATTAGGCATTGGTGAGTTGAAATCCTGGCCGATCCAAGCCTGATTCATCTTGACAAAGGTCAATATCCTGAATGTCATTGTTTCAGCAAAACCAATCAACTCAGAGTGGCACTAGGCGGGTGAAGGAAATTTCTCATTAAGGAATCCAGACTTAAGCGACTGTTGATGGAACTGCTACTGGTCCTACCCCCCAGCTCCCCACAGCAGCTGTAGTAGTAGTACGTGAGCAATGACTGCCAGGAATCCCCCGGTCAGACCTGACAGAGGATGGACAATGGCGCACATAGGCTGCGGCCAACTATGTGCTCAGTATTTCTTTATAGTAAGCCAGTTGTTCCTTCCTCTCAGCAGCAGGAAAAAAGTCACCCATTTTGGACCAGTAGCGAGGGTCCAAGAGGGTGGAGAGCCAAAAGTCATCCCTATGCCGGATGTTGACTATTCGGCTGTCACTAGCTAGGCAAAGCAGCATGCTGCGGGCCATCTGCGCAAGTGATTCTGAGGGACTCCCGGTCTCCATATCCACAGTATAGTGCCACGGTGCTTCTGGGTCATCTGCCTCGTCTTCTACCTCCTCCGGATGCTCCTGCTCCTCCTCTCCTGTCACCTGAGTAGAAAAACCACCAATTTCACCAGACTCTGCTTTTGCTCCAATGTCCTCCTCCTCCTCCTCCTCCAGTTCAGCCCCCACCGAACTCATGTGGCCATGACATGTAGTCTCCACTTCTCCAGTGCCCTGACCAGACAGATTTTGCAGCATGAGTTCCAGGACATGAAGCAGTGGTATGACGTTATTCATCCCGCAGTCCAGGCGACTGACAAATAACGTGGCCTCTTCAAAAGGCCTGAGCAAACGGCAGGTGTCATGCATGAGCTGCCAGTGGCTGACATCAAAGTTACACAGGGGAGTACTACGGTCCGCTTGCATCATCAAAAAATCATTAATGGCTTTTCTCTGTTCATACAGGCGGTCTAACATATGGAGGCTGGAATTCCAATGGGTGGAAACATCACATATCAGACTATGTTGAGGTAGGCCGTTCTGGCGCTGCAACTCAAGGGGGGTGTGCTTGGTTTTGTAAGAGAGGCTGCAGTGCGTGCACAGTGTCCTGGCCATTTTTAGAATGTCTTGCAGATGGGTGTAAGACTTCAGGAACTTGTTGACTACCAGATTGAACACGTGCGCCATGCAGGGCGCATGGACCATCCCTCCTCGGTGCAGCGCGGACACCATGTTCCTCCCATTGTCTGTCAACATGGTTCCGATTTTTAGTTGTTGCGGAGAAAGCCACACATTGATTTCTTCTTGCATGACACGGAGCAGTTTCTATCCTGTGTGACTTCGTTTGCCCAGGCAAAACAGGTATAGAACTGCGTGACACTGCTGTGCCCTGCACATGTGGTATGATGGAGCAGCACTTGTGGAGGCTGAGGTGGTGGTGGAGATGGAGGAGGAGGGGGCGGACAAAGGCGCAGGAGCAGCAGTTTGACAACGTGGAGGAGAAAGCTCCGTCTCTTGTTGAAGTTGTTGGTGTGGCTGGGCGGGAAGCACATTCACCCAGTGGGCCATAAAGGACATATACTGGCCCTGACCATAATTACAGCTCCACACGTCCGCGCTGCCGTGCACCTTGGAAGAAACTAATAAGCTCAAGGACTGGCCCACCTTCTGTTGTACATATTGGTGAAGGGCTGCCACAGCCTTTTTGGAAAAAAAATTGCAGCTTGGAACTCTCCACCTCGGGTCGGCACAAGCCATTAGTTCTCTGAACGACTTGGAAAGGGAGAGACTGCAGTACCAACAACTTCGACAAGAGCACGGACAGCTTCTGCACCAGGATGGCTGGACGCATAGACTTGTCTTTTTGTAATCGCCTCGCTCAACGACTGCTGGCGCCATGCGTAGTGAGGAGCAGGAGCATCTGGACCGGGAGATGATTTAAAAGACAAACAGCTCCCTTCGGCAGAGGTGCTGGAGCCTTGACTTGCGGAAACAGCATGTGTGCCACTAGGTGCTGCTGCTGTTGCTGCGCCTGCAGGATGGACCGCATCTGACACCCGTTTCTCCCAGGCCATTGGATGGTGATGCTGTATGTGTTGGCACAGGGCCGTGGTGCCAAGGTTAGCTCCCTGGCCACGCTTCACTTTCTGCCCGCAGATACGACATATACCCATGCTCGGCTCCTCTGGTGTCTTTACAAAAAACTGCAACACCGCTGAGGTGGTAATTTTACCACCAACACTCTGCACTGAGCGACTACTACTGCCGCTGCCTCGCTGAGCCCCTGTGGCACTGCTTATTTGGGCCTGCGAATCAGGATTTGTACCCCGCGGACGTTTGGCTTCCGTCCTCGCACTGCTGCCACCCTGCTGACTCACAGCCACAGTAGCGACTTGCTGCCTGCTCCGCAAGCTGACACTCTTCTCGCCCGACGATGATGAATCCCCTGCTACACCCGGCTCCCAAGTGCGATCAGCTACATCATCGTCAATTTGCGTTTCCTGGTCACTGCTACTCTCCTCACCGATCTCAGTATGCACAGCCTGCCTACTGCAGGAAGCAGCGGAAGTCTGCCCCACCTCTTCACTGCAAAGAAGCTGCTGACTGTCCTCAAGCACTTTGTCCTCGCTGAATAGTGGCGCGGAGCCCAGACCACCTAGTAGCTCTCTGGCTACGGGAAAGGAACAGGACAGAGCCTGGTTGAGGACAGGTGAGGGCTGCTGACCTGCTCCTGGGCTATGCCAACTAATTGTTGTATCAGAGGAACCTACAGACTCTTGGCTGGGGTTGTGAGATGTTATATTTGAGGAATTGGATGACCTAGTCAACCATTCAACAACCTTTGGGTTGTTGATCAACACACTGCCACTAGATGACAACGGCAGTTCTGGCCTCACAGAGTCACCCCTGCTGCGACATCCCCTTACTCTGCTGCCACCTCTGCCTGCTCCACCTGCCACCTATCTGTCTGACATAGTGGTTTATAAACTACGTGGATTTGATACGTAAATCTGGCTGTAAACTAGAGCCCCCAAAAGGTATTACAATGTCCGTTATACAGATACCCGACAACTGACAGTGTAATTTCAGCGAAAATCACTGTATAAACTACGTGGATTTCACACATAAATCTGGCTGTAAACTAGAGCCCCCAAAAGGTATTACAATGTGCGTTTTACTGAAGCCCCACAAATGACAGTGTAATTTCAGCGAAAATCACTGTATAAACTACGTGGATTTCACACGTAAATCTGGCTGTAAACTAGAGCCCCCAAAAGGTATTATAATGTCCGTTATACAGATACCCCACAACTGACAGTGTAATTTCAGCGAAAATCACTGTATAAACTACGTGGATTTGACACGTAAATCTGGCTGTAAACTAGAGCCCCCAAAAGGTATTATAATGTCCGTTATACAGATACCCCACAACTGACAGTGTAATTTCAGCGCAAATCACTGTATAAACTACGTGGATTTCACACGTAAATCTGGCTGTAAACTAGAGCCCCCAAAAGGTATTACAATGTGCGTTTTACTGAAGCCCCACAACTGACAGTGTAATTTCAGCGAAAATCACTGTATAAACTATGTGGATTTCACACGTAAATCTGGCTGTAAACTAGAGCCCCCAAAAGGTATTGCAATGTCCGTTATACAGATACCCCACAACTGACAGTGTAATTTCAGCGTAAATCACTGTATAAACTACGTGGATTTGACACGTAAATCTGGCTGTAAACTAGAGCCCCCAAAAGGTATTGCAATGTCCGTTATACAGATACCCCACAACTGACCACTGACAACTACTGCAGATGCATGAAATCAAACAGATTTCTTCCTATTCGATTTTGTCACTAAATAGAACTGCTATTTGGGGTATACAGATCCCCCTTAAAGAACAACAAGGGATTAGTCCACCAATCGCTACTGCAGATGCATGAAAGTCAAACAGATTTCTTCCTATTCGATTTTGTCACTAAATAGAACTGCTATTTGGGGTATACAGATCCCCCTTAGAGAACAGCACAATAACAGCAGCTGGACGCTACAACATGAAGTGCTATGATAGAAAATGGCTGGTTTTATAGGGCTGTGTGACATCACATAAGCCTGCCGGTCACTGATTGGCTTACAGGTCTGCAGATGTCATCGGGGGTGTTCCTTTCTCCTTCCCAGAGTTCTCTGCCCCATGTAACATGTTGTTCTCTCGCCCATTTAGCAGAAACATGAGGGGGAAAAAAACAACTTCGTTCCCGCGAATCAGCATAAACTACGGCTTCGTGGCGAATCTAATTTTTCCTGAAATTCTAACCGAAGTTAGAATCATTAGAATTGATTCGCCCATCTCTTTTCCTGTCAGTAGCTGACAGTATAATGTACTGCACTACTTATTTGCATTATATGCAGTAAAGGTTCAAGTAATCTCAAGTCCCCCTATCATGCAATGTAATAAAAAATGTAAAACAATATAGTTCTCTGTAAAAAAAAATCGAAAATGTTTTTGTTATATAAGTTCCACAATTACTGAAGAAAATTTTATTAGAAAAAAAATATGGAAATAGCCTGGTCATTAAGGTGAAAAAGGTGGAAATCATTTAGGAATGATGGTAGAAATAGGTGAGCCTGGGATAAATTGAAGCGGTTTTACAGGGGTGTAAATAAGAGAGGCTGGGCCCCATAGTAGATTTCTGCATAGGGCGCCCCTTCCCATTAAAAAAATATAAACATATTTAGGCTGCATTCACATAAATGTCTGGCATGCTGGAAAGGAGGACAGGTTATTGTGGCTCACCCCTCCCCTCTCCATAGAAAATAGAGCCACATGGTCATTCTTGTGGCCAAAGATAAAGCAGTTGTCAACTGACCGTAGGGTGGGGAGGAGGGGCATCCATTCACTCTGTCAGTGTCCGGCTGTGCCGCCATGCAGGGGGGTGGGTGAGCAGGCAGTCACCTGTGCAGACAGGTGGGCCAGGGAGGTGGCTGGTGGGGGGGCAGATCAGGGAGGTGGTGGATGGACGGGTCAAGGAGTTGGCGGGTGGGTTGGTCCAGGAGAGAAGTGGGCGGATCAGGTTTAGGAGTGCGGTAGCCGGGACACAGATGGAGGGGCCTGGGGGCACGAACCAGCAAACACCCGGCACACAGGAACCGTGCATCCCCAGGCCCCTTAACCTCACAGGCCCGTAGCAACCTCTATGGCTGCTACGGTAGTAGTTACGCCACTGAGGTATTAATATATTTTCTTCAAAGCACACAGAGCTGATATTGCAGTACTAAATGTGCAGAGTATGCCAGATTATTGAAGACCGGCGCACTCTGTCTTTTATAATCGGGTGTACCCTGCACACACCTTTTTTCTAATGCACTCAGATTAATGAGTGTGTGCTATATTTAAGTCGGCGGCTGTGTTCTGGTATGAATCCACACTGGAACACCCCTTTAAATGCACAAAACTGGCACAAACGCTTTATAAATACATGTGCAAGCATTTTACACATGTATGTTGTGCAAAGTGCCCCAGAAAATTGTTGTAGCCAGTCTGATAAAACTGGGCCAAAGTGTTTTGTTATGGATGATACAGACTAGTGAAAATGTGGATTTAACACTAAAACTTAGCTGATGACTCAAATTCTAACGCACATTATTGTCCCTACAAAGTAGATAGTGGTAATTACGCTTGGAATATTATGAAAAATGTATTCAGGGAACATTTGTTTTCCTAATTTAGTTCCAGGAACTGGAGAACATGGGATAGCTATAAGCACTTCATTCTAATTGACAAGAAAAGTATAACAATGATTTTCTGTTATAGTTTAATTAATTTAAATGTATTGGAGATGAATGGCTTCCATTGGCAGTACATACATTTGCACCATACAAATAAAATTCTTAACATCATGCACCTAACTGAAATAATTGTTGAACTCCTAGTTCACAAGTACAGTATAATAGGGCCTACACATAAGTCAAAAAAATGAAATTAAATAGGCACTACCTTACAATCAAAGAATTTTGACCTCAATATTTTTAGAAAATGTATCTTTATACATTTAGAGAGAGCACTGACATGTAGGTGAGTTGAATGACATCAGTTGTGGCTTCGCTAATCTTTTAAAGATGTCGGATATGGCAGGTGTAGCAGGAAGTTCCATCTGGGATTAGATAGTTGGCAAAGGATTATTTACAGTTGCAGCTCTGTGGAAGGTGATGAAAGTGACTGCCATGATCTTATGACTACACCACATACATAGCTGTCTTCTCAATAGAAAACGTCCACCCTATTTATGTGCATGGATCTAGAAAGCTTTCAGATTTCTGTGAACTTTTTAAAGTGTTTGTCTTAGTAAATCTCATTCAAATCCTTGTGACATCCCTTACACTAATGATATATTTTTAGAGAAAGCTGTGACTTAACAATCTCACAAACTTGTCCTAAGCAGTATGTAGCAGGATATCAGCAGGTGAAAAGGAAAATTTTCTCCTATTTGCCAGAAAAACATGTTTTCAGTCTTTAAAACTGCAGACATAGTGCCTAGTGGAGCTTATCTTCTTTTAAAAAGTCTAGATTACTTTATTTCATAAGCAGACACTCTCTTATCCAGCCAAGTTAGGTATCACTAAACCTATTAACTTATATTACCTTACTATAAATCCCTCATAGCTCCACTGATTGTACAATTCCACAGCAATGCCTAGCATTTGAAACATGATTTAAAACAAAATTTATAATGTTGCAGAATTACATAAAACTGTGTGAAATTGTGCAGATAATCATTTAAATCTCCTCTACATGAGAAGATAATTGCTTCAGAAATTAACTGTACCTGAGGTTCATTCATTTGGTCATGGATAGTTTCTTATATAGTAATGATTTGAAATTAGAGCTAATTAAGATCAGGTCAGAGTTGCTGAAGGTCGGACATTAATGTGCAGGATCATTGAAATGATAATTATAAACAGATTAGGAAGCTATGGTCTTTTTATAAGGGGTTATTAGATAATTACTGTGTGAGTGTACGTACAGCTTACTGTAATAATGGATTATCAACTGCTTATACTGTTTTAAGTCTGAGAATGCATTGATTCCATATGGACTGTGCATAATTCTTCTAGAGTTCCTATATCCTTTTTTTATTTACATTTTGATTTCCTTTAAAGCAAAAATCGCACTTAAAAATATTTTTTAAGCCATTAATGCTACAGGTATAAACATAGAATTAAAGAAATAATTAAATTCTAAGAATAACAGCAGCCAATCATTGTGCCACTTGTAGATAGATGCAGGTCACAAATAAAATCATCTGTAAATTGTAAAATTATTACAGCATTACATGATGCTTACGATTTACTTATAATGTATTCTCATTTATTGCCAACAATTACGACATATAAAGAAAAAAATTGAACTGTCTTAAGGTGGCCAGAAAGTAATCAGCCACTTTAACCCCTTCCCGCCGTAGCCCTTTATTGTTTTAGCGTTTTCATTTTTCACTCCCCACCTTCAAAAATCTTTTTTATTTTTCCATGTATAAAGCTCTGTGATGGCTTATTTTCTGCGTAACAAATTACACAGTCCTCCAAGTGATCATGAGCAAACTATAAACGAGTCTTGACATGACGCTTTGAAAGTAAAGGTACCTTACGTGCTCGTCTGGAACGGAGACCATTGCGGTGGAGTACGTTACTTATGGTATTGACTGAAACCAATGTCCCCACTGCCATGAGATCTTCCCGGAGCTCCTTCCTTGTTGTCCTTGGGTTAGCCTTGACTCTTCGGACAAGCCTGGCCTCGGCACGGGAGGAAACTTTCAAAGGCTGTCCAGGCCGTGGAAGGCTAACAGTAGTTCCATAAGCCTTCCACTTCCGGATGATGCTCCCAACAGTGGAGACAGGCAGGCCCAACTCCTTGGAAAGGGTTTTGTACCTCTTGCCAGCCTTGTGACCCTCCACAATCTTGTCTCTAATGGCCTTGGAATTCTCCAAACATGTGAAGCTCATTGTTCTTTGTGCCTGAACTACTTCTTAATACTTTAGGGGAACCAAACAGAATTCTGGTAGTTTGAGGGGTTGAATAATAATTGACCCATACTTTTATGTTTAAAATTTATTAAAATTTAACTAAGCAACATAACATTTTGCTTGTAAGATTTATGCATCTGTTAATAAATCCTGCTCTTGTTTGAAGTTTGAAGGCTCTAACTTATTTGCTTCTTATCAAACCTGCGAAATCTGCAGAGGGTTGAATGCTACTTGTAGGCACTGTATATTTATATCAGTTCTAGGGAAAGGGGGGTGAATTGAATTTTTAGGTTTTTTTATTATAATTTTTTTAAACTTTTTTTTTATTTTTATTTTTACTATTTTTCAGACTCCCTAGGGTACTGTAACCCCTTACCGACATGTGACGTATTAGTATGAATATTGCAGCAGAGGCTTACCGGTAACACCCGCGATCGGTGCCAGCACCGATCGCGGGTGTTTTCCTGCTGATCGCCACCGGAAAATCTTTTCGAGGATTGCCGCACCCCTGTGACGACATCGGGGAGCGGCGATCAGTTGCCATGGTAGCGCCGGATCTCACGAAGACCTGAAGTTACTTCGGATTAACCCATTCATTACAATGTGCTATCAAATAAAAATGTTAAAAAAGTTAAAAAAAAAATAATAATAAAAAACCCTAAAAATTCAAATCACCCTCCTTTCCCTAGAACTGATATAAATATAAATAAACAGTAAAAATCATATCAAAACACATTAGGTATCGCCATGTTCGAAAATGCCCGATCTATCAAAATATGGTAATGGTTTTTCACTGCATTTAACCCCGTAACTGAAAATCGCGCCCAAAGTCGAAAATGGCACTTTTTTTGCCATTTAAAAAAAAATAAAAATTCTATAAAAAGTGATCAAAAGGTTGTACAGTCCTAAAAACGCTAAAATTGTAAACGTCATCAAAATCCACAAAAAAACGGCACCACTCACAGCTCCATACAAATTATTAGCGCCAGAAGATGGCCAAAACCCCCCAAAAAATTTTGTACAGGAGGTTTTAATTTTTTTAAATCTATGAAAACATTATAAAACCTATATAAATTTGTTATCCCCGTAATCGTACCGACCCAAAGAATAAAGTAGACCTGTCATTTGGGGCGTACAGTGAAATCCGTAAAATCCAAGCCCACAAGAATACGCACAAATGCGTTTTTTTTACCAATTTCACTGCATTTGGAATTATTTTCCTGCTTCCCAGTACACGGCATGAAATATTAAATACCACCATTTTGAAGTGTAATTTGTTACGCAGAAAATAAGCTGTCACACAGCTCTGTACATGGAAAAATAAAAAAGTTACAGATTTTTGTATGTGGGGAGTGAAAAATGGAAACGCAAAAACGAAAAAGGGCTGCGGCGGGAAGTGGTCAACCCTAGGTTGTCTGTATGATCCTATCATATACTGCCATACTACAGTATGGCAGTATATGGTGATTTTACTCCTCATTCATTACAAAGTGCTGTGCTTTGGAAGACCTGAGGTTACTGTGGTGACAGATTGCCGCACCCACCACGGGGAGCGACGATCCTCGGAAAGATGGTGGCGCCCTTGCGTGGAGATCAGCGGGAAAACACCAATATGGAATATGCAGCAAAGACTTACCGGCTATGGAGAGGACTCAGCCCATGAGCCTTCTCCATGCACCCGCACCCGGCATGTGACGTAGTATTACGTCACATATCGGTAAGGGGTTAAGCCAAGTAAAATTACAGATCATGATAGTCTGGTAAATGTTGTTCTTTAGGACAACATGCCACTTAGTTTTTGCTTATGGATTTACGCATAAACAGCTTTTCAAAAACTGCATCTGACAACATACAAAAAAAACTAAAACACGACAGAAATCTTTGAGAAGTCTATGATCAAGATTTGTAAAACACGTGTTAAGTTTCTGGGTATAGCCTAATGCATAGATCGACCCTAAATTGCAGAACAAGTAGTCTATAGCTCCCTGCTCTACCACAGTTGGATATCCAGGGTGCCAAAAAGGTTGCTTTATGGATAAATCCTTCACATCGCCCTCTTTACAACACCACAAACAGGTGGAAACAGGAAATTGTACTGCAGTGGTGTCATGTGAAATGGGCAATAAACTAAGGAGCTCATAATGTAGTGTTGGGGATATTAACCAGTTAAGGACCGGGCCCTTTCCCGTTTTTTCATTTCCATTTTTCACTCCCCACCTTCAAAAATCTATAACTTTTTTATATTTACACGTAAAAAGCTATGCGACAGCTCGTTTTTTGCGTAACAAATTGCACTTCATAGGAATTGCATTTAATATTCCATGGCATGTACTGGGAAGCGGGAAAAAAATTCCAAATGCAGTGAAAATGGTGAAAAAACGCATTTGTGTCGTATTCTTGTGGGCTTGGATATTACGGCTTTCACTTCACGCCACAAATGACGCATCTAATTTATTCTTTAGGTCAGTACAATTACAGGGATACCAAATTTGTATAGGTTTTATAATGTTTTCATACATTTACAAAAATTAAAACCTCATGAATAGAGATGAGCGAGCACTAAAATGCTCGGGTACTCGTTATTCGAGACGAACTTTTCCCGATGCTCGAGTGCTCGTCTCGAATAACGAGCCCCATTGAAGTCAATGGGAGACTCGAGCATTTTTTTAAGGGGACCAAGGCTCTGCATAGGGAAGCTTGGCCAAACACCTGGGAACCTCAGAAAAGGATGGAAACACCACGGAAATGGACAGGAAACAGCAGGGGCAGCATGCATGGATGCCTCTGAGGCTGCTTAATCGCACCATTATGCCAAAATTATGGGCAACAGCATGGCCATGACAGAGTAACAGAATGAAGCTAGTTGGCATCTAAAACATCCAATAATTGACCCTGACACTATAGGGGACTTCATGCAGAGGCAGCGGCAGCAGCGGCAGGCTAGAGAGTGGCATGGCGACATACCCTAAATGGACTCAGGCTTCAAACCAATGGGTGGCAGAGAGGAACCAAAGGAGGTGAGCAAGAAGCACTCAAATAATATCGGTACATGATAAAAGTTTGCCAGTATATTTTGTGGATTACACAGCAGGGTGGCGACAAAGTTAACATGGAAGCCATGAAAACAACCCAAAATTCTGCCTGACACAGCTCGTTTGATAAGGGGACCATGTATGGAGGCAGTGAACTAGTAGTAGATTAAAGGTGCTGCAGTTAAAACTATGTTAGTTGGATCTTGGCATGGAGCTGGCGCTCCGCTGCCAGGCGAGCTTTCGCCAATCCAAGCCCCTGTCTCTAGGCTACTCCCCAAACAGCACTTCTAAAAACCTTTTGTATAAGATCAAGTGTAATAGCGTTCTTATAAGTTTAGGATATGGCGGGTGAGGGGAATGGAAACAGATGCGCAAGAAGCGCTGAAATAATATTGGTAAATGATAAAAGTTTGCCAGTATATTTTGTGGATTACACAGCAGGGTGGCGACAAAGTTAACAAGTTTGTTGTGGAAGCCATGAAAACAACCCAAAATTCTGCCTGACACAGCTCGTTTGATAAGGGGACCAAGTATGCCTACAGTTCATGCCAGTCGCTGCTCTGGCTGCCAGTCTCCTTTCGAATACAGTTTAAAATAATAACCCTCATCCATAAAGCTCTGTATAATGCTGCACCCCCCTACCTCTCCTCTCTTATCTCAGTCTATCGCCCAACCCGTGCTCTTAGATCCGCCAGTGATCTTAGATCAACCTCTACCCTAGTGCGGACCTCCCACTCGCGTCTCCAAGACTTCTCTAGAGCTGCACCAATTCCATGGAATGCTCTGCCCCGGACTATCAGACTAATACCTAACCTCCAAAGTTTCAAACGTGCTCTTAAAACCCATTTCTTTAGGCAAGCCTATAACACTCATTAACTGCATGAAGTTTTAACTCTTCTACTAACCCGTCCTGTGTCGTCCTCCCATCTGTTATCCAGCAACCAACAGGCACCAGACTTCTATGCAGTCCCATTCACCCTGGACCTGGTGACAGCTGAGTGGTTCAAGCGACAGCAATTCCATTTATTATATTTTGTTCTATTCCCTAAAAAGAATGGCTTGACCATTAAAAATTCTTTTACCTCGTGTTACCCCATCATCTTCATAAACCGTAAGCTCTGGCGAGCAGGGACCTCACTCCTGTTGTTCCATACAAATGTTGTGCTCTGTTACATTACATTTGTATTTGTTTCCTATGATTTGTAAAGCGCTACGGAAAATGATGGCGCTATATAAATAAAGATTATTATTATTATTATTATGGAGGCAGTGAACTAGTAGTAGATTAAAGGTGCTGCACTTAAAACTATGTTAGTTGGATCTTGGGATGGAGCTGGCGCTCCGCTTCCAGGCGAGCTTTCGCCAATCCAAGCCCCTGTCTCTAGGCTACTCCCCAAACAGCACTTCTAAGAACCTTTTGTATAAGATCAAGTGTAGTAGCGTTCTTATAAGTTTGGGATATGGCGAGAGAGGGGAATGTAAACAGACGCGCAAGAAGCGCTGAAATAATATCGGTAAATGATAAAAGTTTGCCAGTATCTTTTGGTGGATTACACAGCAGGGTGGCGAGAAAGCTAACAAGTTTGATGTGGAATGCCCTGTAATAGCTCTTGGGCGGTGTGCCTTTTATCGGCTAGGCTCAGCAGTTTGAGCACCGCCTGCTGTCGCTTAGCGACGGCACTGCTGCTGTGCCTAGAGCTACCGACTGATGGCGCCATGGCCACGGATGGTAATTCGGAGGAGGAGGAGGTGGAGGAGGGGTGGGAGGAGGAGGAGGTATAGTAGGCCTTTGAGACCTGGACCGAGGTAGGCCCCGCAATCCTCTGCGTCGGCAGTATATCACCAGCCCCAGGGTCAGACTCGGTCCCAGCGTGCACCAAGTTAAGTGTAGTAGCGTTCTTATAAGTTTGGGATATGGCGGGTGAGGGGAATGTAAACAGATGCGCAAGAAGCGCTGAAATAATATTGGTAAATGATAAAAGTTTGCCAGTATATTTTGTGGATTACACAGCAGGGTGGCGACAAAGTTAACAACTTTGATGTGGAATCCATGAAAACAACCCAAATTTCTGCCTGACACACCTCGTTTGATAAAGGGACGATGTATGGAGGCAGCTATATGGACGACTTTTGGAGGTAGCAATGGAGACAACGTGTGGAGGCTGCTATGGAGACAATTTAATTTGGATAGTGCCTGTATGTGGCAGTCCAAAAAAGTTTTCAAACCAGAGGAGCAGGTAGGTGGCCCTCCAGAAAAATGGAATAGATTGAGTGCCTGTATGTGGCAGTCCAAAAAAGTTTTCAAACCAGAGGAGCAGGTAGGTGGCCCTCCAGAAAAATGGAATAGATTGAGTGCCTGTATGTGGCAGTCCAAAAAAGTTTTCAAACCAGAGGAGCAGGTAGGTGGCCCTCCAGAAAAATGGAATAGATTGAGTGCCTGTATGTGGCAGTCCAAAAAAGTTTTCAAACCAGAGGAGCAGGTAGGTGGCCCTCCAGAAAAATGGAATAGATTGAGTGCCTGTATGTGGCAGTCCAAAAAAGTTTTCAAACCAGAGGAGCAGGTAGGTGGCCCTCCAGAAAAATGAAATAGATTGAGTGCCTATATGTGGCAGTCCAAAAAAGTTTTCAAACCAGAGGAGCAGGTAGGTGGCCCTCCAGAAAAATGAAATAGATTGAGTGCCTGTATGTGGCAGTCCAAAAAAGTTTTCAAACCAGAGGAGCAGGTAGGTGGCCCTCCAGAAAAATGGAATAGATTGAGTGCCTGTATGTGGCAGTCCAAAAAAGTTTTCAAACCAGAGGAGCAGGTAGGTGGCCCTCCAGAAAAATGAAATAGATTGAGTGCCTGTATGTGGCAGTCCAAAAAAGTTTTCAAACCAGAGGAGCAGGTAGGTGGCCCTCCAGAAAAATTGAATAGATTGAGTGCCTGTATGTGGCACTCCCAAAAATTGTTTAAAACAGAGGACCGGGTCGGTGGCCCTCCAGAAAAATTAAATGCATAAAGTACTATAGCTAGAGCCAGTGGGCCCTGTCAAAAAATAGCCAGTTTCCTCTGCTTTACTGTACAAAGAGGAGGAGAAGGAGGAAAATGAGGAGGAGGTGGAGTGGATAAATTATACAGGTTGAGCTTCCTTCACCTGGTGGAGATTGGAAATTATGAGAAATCCAGGCTTTATTCATCTTAATAAGCGTCAGCCTGTCAGCGCTGTCAGTCGACAGGCGTGTACGCTTATCGGTGATGATGCCACCAGGTGCACTGAAAACCCGCTCGGACAACACGCTAGCGGCAGGGCAGGCAAGAACCTCCAAGGCGTACAGCGCCAGTTCGTGCCACATGTCCAGCTTTGAAACCCAGTAGTTGTAGGGAGCTGTGTGATCATTTAGGACGATGGTATGGTCAGCTACGTACTCCCTCACCATCTTTCTGTAAAGATCAGCCCTACTCTGCCGAGACTGGGGACAGGTGACAGTGTCTTGCTGGGGTGACATAAAGCTGGCAAAAGCCTTGTAAAGCGTACCCTTGCCAGTGCTGGACAAGCTGCCTGCTCGCCTACTCTCCCTCGCTACTTGTCCCGCAGAACTACGCACTCTGCCGCTAGCGCTGTCAGAAGGGAAATACTGTTTCAGCTTGTGCACCAGGGCCTGCTGGTATTCATGCATTCTCACACTCCTTTCCTCTCCAGGGATGAGAGTGGAAAGATTTTGCTTGTACCGTGGGTCCAGGAGAGTGAACACCCAGTAATCGGTGCTGGAATAAATTCTTTGAACGCGAGGGTCACGGGATAGGCAGCCTAGCATGAAATCTGCCATATGCGCCAGAGTACCAATGCGTAAGAATTCACTCCCCTCACTGGCCTGACTTTCCATTTCCTCCTCCTCCAACTCCTCCAACTCCTCTTCTTCTGCCCATACACGCTGAACAGTGAAGGACTCAACAATGGTCCCCTCTTGTGTCTCGCCAACATTCTCCTCCTCTTCCTCCTCATCCTCCTCCACCTCCACCTCCTCCGATATGCGCTGAGAAACAGACCTAAGGGTGCTTTGGCTATCAACAAGGGAATCTTCTTCCCCCGTCTCTTGTGACGAGCGCAAAGCTTCCGACTTCATGCTGATCAGAGAGTTTTTCAACAGGCCAAGCAGCGGGATGGTGAGGCTGATGATGGCGGCATCGCCACTGACCATCTGTGTTGACTCCTCAAAGTTACTCAGCACCTGACAGATATCAGACATCCACGTCCACTCCTCATTGTAGACTTGAGGAAGCTGACTGACCTGACTACCAGTTCTGGTGGAAGTTGACATCTGGCAGTCTACAATCGCTCAGCGCTGCTGGTAAACTCTGGATAACATGGTCAGTGTTGAATTCCACCTCGTGGGCACGTCGCACAACAGTCGGTGAGCGGGCAGTTGGAGGCGGCGCTGCGCTGCCCTGAGAGTGGCAGCATCTGTGCTGGACTTCCTGAAATGCGCACAGATGCGGCGCACCTTCGTGAGCAAATCAGAAAGATTGGGGTATGTCTTGAGGAAACGCTGAACTATCAGATTTAACACATGGGCCAGGCCGAGTTGCAGAGCCGCCACCAGGTTACGGCCGTGTTCACACACAACCATGCCTGGCTTCAGGTTCAGCGGTGCCAGCCACAGATCAGTCTGCGACGTGATGCCCTGTAATAGTTCTTGGGCGGTGTGCCTTTTATCGCCTAGGCTCAGCAGTTTGAGCACCGCCTGCTGTCGCTTAGCGACGGCACTGCTGTTGTGCCTAGAGCTACCGACTGATGGCGCCATGCCCACGGATGGTAGTTCGGAGGAGGAGGTGGAGGAGGGGTGGGAGGAGGAGGAGGCATAGTAGGCCTGAAACACCTGGACCGAGGTAGGCCCCGCAATCCTCGGCGTCGGCAGTATATGACCAGCCGCAGGGTCAGACTCGGTCCCAGCCTCCACCAAGTTAACCCAATGTGCCGTCAGCGATATATAGTGGCCCTGCCCGGCAGCACTCGTCCACGTGTCCGTGGTCAGGTGGACCTTGTCAGAAACGGCGTTGGTCAGGGCACGGATGATGTTGTCTGACACGTGCTGGTGCAGGGCTGGGACGGCACATCGGGAAAAGTAGTGGCGGCTGGGGACCGAATACCGAGGGGCGGCCGCCGCCATGAGGTTGCGAAAGGCCTCGGTCTCTACTAGCCTATAGGGCAGCATCTCCAGGCTAAGCAATCTGGAGATGTGGACATTAAGGGCTTGGGCGTGCGGGTGGGTTGCACTATATTTGCATTTCCGCTCCAGCGTCTGGGGTATGGAGAGCTGAACGCTGGTGGATGCTGTGGAGGATCGTGGAGGCGACGATGGGGTTTTTGTGGCAGGGTCCTGGGCAGGGGGCTGACTATCAGCTGACACAGGGGAAGGAGCAGTGGTGTGCACGGCCGGAGGTGAACGGGCTTGTTGCCACTGAGTGGGGTGTTTAGCATTCATATGCCTGCGTATACTGGTGGTAGTTAAGCTATTAGTGATGGAACCCCTGCTGATCCTGGTTTGGCAAATGTTGCACACCACAGTCCGTCGGTCATCCGGTGTTTCCTTAAAGAACCTCCAGACTTCTGAAAATCTAGCCCTCGCCGCAGGAGCCCTCGCCACGGGAGCTTCACTAGTTGACACATTTGGCGCTGATGCACCAGGTCTGGCCCTGCCTCTCAGTCTGGCTCCACCACTGCCTCTTCCAACCTGTTCTGGTCGAGGACTCTCCTCCGTCTCAGAAGCACTGTGTTCACCCGGCCTATCAACCCAGCTTGGGTCTGTCACCTCATCATCCTCCGATCCCTCAGTCTGCTCCCCCCTCGGACTTCCTGCCCTGACAACAACTTCCCCACTGTCTGACAACCTTGTCTCCTCATCGTCGGACACCTCTTTACACACTTCTTCCACTACGTCAAGAAGGTCATCATCACCCACAGACTGCGACTGGTGGAAAACCTGGGCATCGGAAAATTGCTCAGCAGCAACCGGACAAGTGGTTTGTGACTGTGGGAAGGGTCCAGAAAACAGTTCCTCAGAGTATGCCGGTTCAAATGCCAAATTTTCCTGGGAGGGGGCAGACTGGGGGGGAGGAGGCTGAGGTGCAGGAGCTGGAGGAGTGCCGATTTCGGTGACATGGGTGGACTGCGTGGAAGACTGACTGGTGGACAAATTGCTCGAAGCATTGTCGGCAATCCACGACATCACCTGTTCGCACTGTTCTGGCCTCAACAGTGCTCTACCACAAGTCCCAGTAACTTCAGACATGAACCTAGGGAGTGTAGCTCTGCGGCGTTCCCCTGCTCCCTCATAAGCAGGTGGTGTCTCACCCCGCCCAGGACCACGGCCTCTGACCCCTGCAGTAGTTGGATGCCCACGTCCCCGCCCTCGTCCTCTACCCCTAGCCCTCGGGTTAAACATTTTGAAAATGAGAGTTATAACTTTAATTTTTTTTTTACTTTTTTTTGTGTTTTTTGTTTTTTTTTGTGTTTTTTAGTTTTTAAAACCAAACGATGCTATCCTATTGCTTTGGCTATTTTCTAGCCAAGTATGAAAGCACACTGCTATGCCAGATGAGATGACGCTGAGTTATTAAAAAAATAAACGTAAAATAAAAAGGAAATGGCAGACTGTGCCTAATTGAAATCCAACCCCTAATAAATTTTCCCACTTCGGTCTTTGCGATGGATATGTGCGTCACTAAGCGCAAAACACAGCGGTCGCAAGTCTCACTACAAATTGCTCACAATTTGCTAGTAGATGCACTGCAGCAAGTACAGCCACCAGCAGATCAACCAGAAATCAAATATATATAACGCTACTGTAGGCGTAAGTAAGCCGTTTGGATTCTCCTATGGCTATTTTCTAGCCAAGTATGAAAGCACACTGCTATGCCAGATGAGATGACGCTGAGTTATTAAAAAAATAAACGTAAAATAAAAAAGGAAATGGCAGACTGTGCCTAATTGAAATCCAACCCCTAATAAATTTTCCCACTTCGGTCTTTGCGATGGATATGTGCGTCACTAAGCGCAAAACACAGCGGTCGCAAGTCTCACTACAAATTGCTCACAATTTGCTAGTAGATGCACTGCAGCAAGGAAAGCCACCAGCAGATCAACCAGAAATCAAATATATATAACGCTACTGTAGGCGTAAGTAAGCCGTTTGGATTCTCCTATGGCTATTTTCTAGCCAAGTATGAAAGCACACTGCTATGGCAGATGAGATGACGCTGAGTTATTAAAAAAATAAACGTAAAATAAAAAAGGAAATGGCAGACTGTGCCTAATTGAAATCCAACCCCTAATAAATTTTTCTCACTTCGGTCTTTGCGATGGATATGTGCGTCACTAAGCGCAAAACACAGCGGTCGCAACTCTCACTACAAATTGCTCACAATTTGCTAGTAGATGCACTGCAGCAAGGACAGCCACCAGCAGATCAACCAGAAATCAAATATATATAACGCTACTGTAGGCGTAAGTAAGCCGTTTGGATTCTCCTATGGCTATTTGCTAGCCAAGTATGAAAGCACACTGATGAGATGACGCTGAGTTATGAAAAAATAAATGTAAAATAAAAAGTAAATGGCAGACTGTGCCTAATTGAAATCAAACCCCTAATAAATTTTCCCACTTTGGTGTTTGAGGTGGATATGTGTGTCACTAAGAGCTAAACACAACGGTAGCAAGTCCCCCTGCAAATTCCTCACAATATGGTACTAGCTGCACTACTAGTGCCAGCAAGCCCAGCCACAAGCAAACAAAAAAAAAAAAGTATAATGTTATTGTAGCCCTAAGAAGGGCTGTTGGGTTCTTGTTGAATCACTCCTGCCTAACACTATTCTAATAGAACACCCTAACGCTTTCCCTGACCAGCAGCAGCTCTCTCCCTAGTGGCATCCAGACACAGAATGATCCGAGCAGCGCGGGCAGCGGCTAGTCTATCCCAGGGTCACCTGATCTGGCCAGCCAACCACTGCTATCGACGTGTAAGGGTACCACGTCATGCTGGGTGGAGTGCAGAGTCTCCTGGCTTGTGATTGGCTCTGTTTCTGGCCGCCAAAAAGCAAAACGGCGGGAGCTGCCATTTTCTCGAGCGGGCGAAGTATTCATCCGAGCAACGAGCAGTTTCGAGTACGCTAATGCTCGAACGAGCATCAAGCTCGGACGAGTATGTTCGCTCATCTCTACTCATGAACCAAAATTTTTTTTTTTATTTTGCCGTCTTCTTGTGCTTATAACTTTTCCATACTCCGTTGTATGGAGTTGAGGGTGGTGTCATCTTTTGCAACTTTTGATGATGTTTTCAATGATATTATTTTTAGGACTGTACAACTTTTTGATCACCTTTTATAGAATTTAAATTTTTTTTTTTAAATGGCAAAAAAGTGCCAGTTTTGACTTTGGACGCGATTTTCCGTTACGGGGTTAAACGCAGTGAAAAACTGTTATTATATTTTGATAGATCAGGCATTTTCAGAAGCGGCGATACTTAATGTGTTTATGATTTTTACTGTTTATTTATATTTATATCAGTTCTAGGGAAAGGGGGGTGATTTGAATTTTTAGGTTTTTTTATTATAATTTTTTTTTTTTAACTTTTTTTTTATTTTTACTATTTTTCAGACTCCCTAGGGTACTTTAACCCTAGGTTGTCTGATCGATCCTACTATATACTGCCATACTACAGTATGGCAGTATATGGGGATTTTACTCCTCATACATTACAATGTGCTGATAGCACATTGTAATCAATGGGTTAACCCGAAGTAGACCCGAAGCTACCATGGCGACGGATCGCCGCTCCCCGATGACATCACGGGGAGCGGCGATCCTCGTAAAGATGGCGGCGCCCATGCGCCGCCATCTGTTTGAAGCCGCCGGCAACTTTGCCAGCGGCGATCAGCAAGACAACACCCGCGATCGGTGCCGCCACCGATCGCGGGTGTTACCGGTAAGCCTTTGCTGCAATATGCAGCAGAGACTTACCGGCTATGGAGAGGGCTCGGCCCTCGCGAACTGGTTAAATTCTTTTTGGGTACACTAGAGTCTGTGTTGAAATCATCCTCTGTCTGTAGAATGCACTGATTTTGTCTTTATGTTGTAATCTGACATTCCTAGAGTAGATATGTTGATTCAATTGCACCATACCGATAACCCTGAAGCTCTACTACAATTTATTCTTAGTTATCTTGCTGTGATGGAAGTTATGGAGTCCTTATCCTATCAGCATTGAACAAGGCGATCACATAAAAGATCCTGTGAGACTTTTCACACTTGACCAAGCTAACTTGTATTCTGTCTGATTATATTTGATATCTTGTACCCTCTCAGCTGGTCTTCTGGTTTCCCTTTTGTCAATTAATTTGGTACTCCATTTGTTTTCTCTGTTGTGACCTAGCCCATGTGACCATTCTTTTTAGTTTGTATTGTTTTTATGTTTGCATTTTAGTGCAGCGGGGAGGAACAGTTAATGGTCACCATTTAGGATGGTTTCTAGTAAATAGGTAGGGCCAATCTGGTGGGTGCAGAATTAGGCCCCACTGTCTGCACCATTTTGGTTTGGTATCACTGGAGAGAGGAGCTGAGTGTTACTATAACACCAAAATCACTATTGCGCTATTTCCCATCTCCTGTCAGTCCCTTCTGAACCCAAAACACTTTTCAGTGCGTTGTGTTAACGTTGTTCTGCACTGGACATACATTTCACATGGCACGACTTTGGACTGTGGACTTTTTGAAATATTTTTTTGATGATGAGCTATTAAATTTAATTGTAGTCCAGACAAATCTCTATATGGCACAGCATATTGCCCAAACCCCACTTAATTTTATGCACAACCCCACAAAAGGACCCATGTCACTGCAGCAGTGATGGAAAGGTATCGATGCATAATACTTCTTTTGGGGATTGTAAATATACCATAAATCAGGGTCTTCTGGAACACAGACATTCGGTGAAAGTTTTTGCATTACACCGGCAACACACAGTGCCCACCCAGAGATGGCCCCAGTCATGATCGTTTGTTTAAGGTCAGGCCCATATTAGACCATTTTAATGCCAAGTTTGCCCAGGCAAAACCCCCTTGAAACATGTGGCCATAGATGAGTCCCTGGTACAATTTCAAGGAAGACTTCAAATAAGCCAGTCAAGGTATGGTGTGAATCTATATAAGCTATGTGAAAGTACATCGGGGTATACCTACAAGTTCAGGATAAATGAAGGGAAGGACTCCACTATAGTGTCCTACAGGGCACTATGCAGCAACACTGTATTGTGTGTTAAGTACAAGGACAAGGAAGAGGTCCTTGTATTAATATCAATACATCGGCACATCAGCACCCCTGTCCCAGTATGACGTACCAGTACAGAAACCCCCATACCTGACTGCGTATAACAAGTACATGGGAGGGTTGACTTGTCGGACCAAGTGCTTCAGCCATACAACGCGATGTGGAAATCGAGGGTGTGTCACAAGAAGCTGTCCGTGCACATCATTCAGATAGCACTACATGTGCTAAATGTCATATCGATTTCCAGGCCAGAGGGGAACTTCCCTGGAATTTCAAGAGGTGGTTATGAAGTATTTTCTTTTTGGAGACTAGCAAGGGGGGAGTCCCAAAAGCGAGTCCACAACACGTATTGTACCAGGGCAGCACATTCCAGGAAAAGTTCCCCAAACTACCAAGAATGGAAGCATACAAAAAAGGTGTAAGGTGTGCTCCACAAAAGGCATTTGGAAGGACACCATTTACCATTGTGAAACATGCCCAGAAAAACCAGAACTATGTATGAAAGAGTGCTTCATTATTTATGACACATCCCTGAACATTTAGATGTAGATTTTACCCTGATATACTATGCACAGCATGCTGCATGCCACATCTTCCCTTCTAAGTCGAGTTCCCAGCCTATATATTATTGCCCCATATTGCCGTACCCAGGAGAATATACATCATGATTTTTGGGGTGTTTGTCTCCCGTGGCAGGAGCTGGGCACAATATGACATAATGGATACTTTTTTACTATGCACTGTCCATTATGCATTTCATTTGGGGTCCACCTGTAGGGTTAAAATGCCAACTACACCCCTAGATTAATTCATGATGACAAGAAGAAAAAATATGTAAAATGTCTATCCTCCAAATGCCAGTTATTACCTTTTGAACACTGCTTGGTCTCCATCCTGCAGATTATTTCCACATATGGGATTTTGCCATAACCGGAATAAGCTGCGAAAAGATTGGGGGTGTTTGTCCCCAGTAGCATGAGTTGAGCTGTGGGGTTAATGATCATACAACCCTAGCTACATTCTTTAAGGTGTGCCCTTTTCAAAATTCTCACTTCTTGGGGGTTTCTATTGTATTGGTACCTCAGAAGAACCCCATCACCAATGTAGTCAAAATAGATTTCTAAAAGTTCAATTTAGCTCCTTTCCTCCTGAGCCTTTCCTGTAGTTTATTGCCACATATGGGGTATTGCAGAATGATTTTTGACATGTTTGTTTCCAGTGACATGAAATGGGCAAAACCACATTTGTCACTACAATGCAAGTATTTGATAAATTGCAATGCAATTTTAACTCTGCACCTTTCACTTTGTATTACATTTTGACCAGCATGTTGGTCAACAACATGTTACATTCTTATGATACATACCAACCCCAGATACATTCTTTGAGGGGTGTAGTTTCCAAACTGTTGTCACTTCTCGGGTGTTTCTGTTGTACTGATTTGAATAGTTTTAAATGTTAGGTTCATAAAATGTGTTACTTGTGGGGGTTTATAGTACCAAACTAAACTGGTCACCAAAAAATTTGCCTTTTCCAAATCTCTTGAAAATTTAAGAACTTGCTACTAAAACTATAAACCTTCTAACATGCGTAAAAAAAGGAAATGCAAAACAAGTAAATATAAAGAAGACAAATGGCAAAAGGTTTTTACTAGAGATGGGCGAATTTGTTAAAATTTTTCGAAAAAATTCGATTCGACCCAAATTGAATCAAAACGAATCACGTTAAAAAACAGGTATTTCCTGGCTGCAGAGAGCATGTAGGGTGTTGTAGAATGTTGTTCCATGCTTAAATATGCATAGGGAGCGTGGTTTGGTCTTCAAACAATGCTGTGTTTTAGTATGACACACTTATGACAGCCGCGGCTCTTAGAATCGCTTCACTCTTCACTTCCATGTGCACTTACATAGGCCAACTTCCCCAAATAAGCGTAGCAGGAACGCAGCCTGACAAGGTAACGTCTGTGCCAGCTCGAAAGGACTGAGCTGAGGTCTAAGATCCCACTATAACATCAAAGAGTGCACTCTTTTTACACTGAGTGGAACAATGATATAGTGTGTTAGTGGTATCAAAAGCAGCAGCAGGAGCCCGCAGAGTGGCAAAATGGTATAGTGTGAAGGAGACATCAGTAGCAGCAGGAGCCTGCAGAGTGGCACAATGATACAGTGTGAAGGTGGCATCGGAAGCAGCAGGAGCCTGCAGAGTGGCACAGTGATATAGTGCGTTGGTGGCATCAGTAGCAGCAGCAGGAGCCTGCAGAGTGGCACAATGATATAGTGTGAAGGTGGCATCAGTAGCAGCAGGAGCTTGCAGAGTGGCACAATGATATAGTGTGAAGGTGGCATCAGTAGCAGCAGGAGCCCGCAGAGTGGCACAATGATATAGTGTGTTGGTGGCATCAGCAGCAGCAGCAGCAGCAGGAGCTCGCAGAGTGGCACAATGACATAGTGTGAAGGTGGCATCAGTAGCAGCAGGAGCCCACAGAGCGGCACAATGATATAGTGTGAAGGTAGCATCAATAGCAGCAGGAGCTCGCAGAGTGGCACAATGATATAGTGTGAAGGTGGCATCAGTAGCAGCAGGAACCCGCAGAGTGGCACAATGATATAGTGTGAAGGTGGCATCAAAAGCAGCAGCAGGAGCCCCTGGAGTGGCACAATGGTATAGTGTGAAGGTGGCATCAAAAGCAGCAGCAGCAGGAGCCCGCAGAGTGGCACAATGGTATAGTGTGAAGGTGGCATAAGTAGCAGCAGAAGCCTGCAGAGTGGCACAATGAGATAGTGTGAAGGTGGCATCAGAAGCAGCAGGAGCCTGCAGATTGGCACCATGATATAGTGTGGAGGTGGCGGACAATTCCAGTCCCTGGTAAGAATGGTAGGAGGCAGATGGTGCAACTAGCAGCAGATGTGTGGCATCAGGCGAGTGGCAGCATCAGAACACTAGCTGAGGCAGGAAGTTAGAACCCCGAATCATTTCTCAACGTTTGGAGGAGGCGTCATGGCTGATCTAATCTGATGCATTAGGCATTGATGAGTTGAAATCCTGGCCGATACAAGCCTGATTCATCTTGACAAAGGTCAGTCTCTCCACATTACGGGTGGACAAGCGGGTTCTCCTGGGGGTAACGTTGTTCCCCGCCGCACTGAACACCCACTCTGATGCCAAACTACAGGCCGGGCAGGACAGCTTCTCTACTGCAAACTCCGCGAGTTGTGGCCACGCATCAAGTTTGGCTGCCCAGTAGTCCACGGGATACTCTACCTCAGGTGGTAAAGTGCTGTCCAAGTAGGCCACCATCTGCTGGTGCAGGGTCTGCTTCATGTCCTGCTGCTGCTGCCGGTGGCGGCTACCCATTGTGCTCCAATATCCTCCTCCTCCTCCTCCTCCAGTTCAGCCCCCATCGGACTCATGTGGCCAGGAGATGTAGTCTCCACTTCTCCAGTGCCCTGACCAGACAGATTTTGCAGCATGAGTTCCAGGACATGAAGCAGTGGTATGACGTCATTCATCCCGCAGGCCTGGCGACTGACAAATAATGTGGCCTCTTCAAAAGGCCTGAGCAAACGGCAGGTGTCATGCATGAGCTGCCAGTGGCTGACATCAAAGTTACACAGGGAAGTACTACGGTCCGCTTGCATCATCAAAAAATCATTAATGGCTTTTCTCTGTTCATACTGGCGGTCTAACATATGGAGGCTGGAATTCCAACAGGTGGAAACATCTCATATCATACATGTTGGGGTAGGTCGTTCTGGCGCTGCAACTCGAGGAGGGTGTGCTTGGCTTTGTAAGAATGGCTGAAGTGCGTGCACAGTGTCCTGGCCATTTTTAGAATGTCTTGCACATGAATGTAAGACTTCAGGAACTTGTTGACTACCAGATTAAACACGTGCGCCATGCAGGACGCATGGACCATCCCTCCTAGGTGCAGTGCGGACACCATGTTCCTCCCATTGTCTGTCACCATGGTTCCGATTTTTAGTTGTCGCGGAGAAAGCCAGACATTGATTTCTTCTTGCATGACGCGGAGCAGTTCCTCCCCTGTGTGACTTCGTTCGCCTAGGCAAACCAGGTGTAGAACTGCGTGACACCGCTGTGCCCTGCACATGTGGTATGATGGAGCAGCACTTGTGGAGGCTGAGGTGGTGGTGGAGAAGGAGGAGGAGGAGGCGGACACTAATGCAGGAGCAGAAGTTTGAGAAAGCGCCGTCTCTTGTTGAAGTTGTTGGTGTGGCTGGGCGGGAAGCACATTCACCCAGTGGGCCGTAAAGGACATATACTGGCCCTGACCATAATTACAGCTCCACATGTCCCCGCTGCCGTGCACCTTGGAAGAAACTGAAAAGCTCAAGGTCTGGCCCACCTTCTGTTGTACATATTGGTGAAGGGCTGGCACAGCCTTTTTGGAAAAAAAATTGCGGCTTGGAACTCTCCACCTCGGTTCGGCACAAGCCATTAGTTCTCTGAAGGGTGCAGAGTCCACGACTTGGAAAGGGAGAGACTGCAGTACCAACAGCTTCGACTAGAGCATGGTCAGCTTCTGCACCTTAGGATGGCTGGACGCATAGAGTTGTCTTTTTGTAATCGCCTCGCTCAACGACTGCTGGCACCATGCGTAGCGAGGAGCAGGAGCATCTGGACCGAGAGATGATGTCAAAGACAAACAGCTCCCTTTGGCAGAGGTGCTGGAGCCTTGACTTGCGGAAACAGCATGTGTGCCACTAGGTGCTGCTGCTGTTGCTGCGCCTGCAGGATGGACCGCATCTGACACCCATTTCTCCCAGGCCATTGGATAGTGACGCTGCATGTTTTGGTGCAGGGCCATGGTGCCAAGGTTCCCTGGCCACGCTTCACTTTCTGCCCGCAGATACGACATATAACCATGCTCGGCTCCTCTGGTGTCTTTACAAAAAACTGCCACACTGCTGAGGTGGTAATTTTACCACCAACACTCTGCACTGAGCGACTACTACCGCTTCTGCCTCGCTGAGCCCCTGTGCCACTGCTTATTTGGGCCTGCGAATCGGGATTTGTAAACTGCAGACGTTTGGCTCCCGTCCTCACACTGCTACCACCCTGCTGACTCACAGCCACAGTAGCAACTTGCTGCCTGCTCCGCAAGCTGACGCTCTCTTCGCCCGACGATGATCAATACCCTGCTACACCCGGCACCCAAGTGCGATCGGCTACATCATCGTCAATTTGCGTTTCCCGGTCACTGCTACTCTCCTCACCGATGTCATTATGCACAGCCGGCCTACTGCAGGAAGCAGCGGAAGTCTGCCCCACCTCTTCACTGCAAAGCAGCTGCTGACTGTCCTCAAACACTTTGTCCTCACTAAATAGTGGCGCGGAGCCTAGACCACCTAGTAGCTCTCTGGCTGCGGGAAAGGAACAGGACAGAGCCTGGATGAGGACAGGTGAGGGCAGCTGACCTGCTCCTGAGCCATGCCAACTAATTGTTGTATCAGAGGAACCTACAGACTCTTGGCTGGAGTTGTCAGATGTTATATTTGAGGAATTGGATGACCTAGTCAACCATTCAACAACCTTTGGGTTGTTGATCAACACACTGCCACTAGATGACAACGGCAGTTCTGGCCTCACAGAGTCACCCCTGCTGCGACATCCCCTTACTCTGCTGCCACCTCTGCCTACTCCACCTGCCACCTTTCTGTCTGACATAGTGGTTTGTAAACTACGTTGATTTGATACGTAAATCTGGCTGTAAACTAGAGCCCCCAAAAGGTATTACAATGTGCGTTATACAGATGCCCCACAACTGACAGTGTAATTTCAGCGAAAATCACTGTATAAACTATGTGGATTTCACATGTAAATCTGGCTGTAAACTAGAGCCCCCAAAAGGTATTGCAATGTCTGTTATACAGATACCCCACAACTGACAGTGTAATTTCAGCGAAAATCACTGTATAAACTATGTGGATTTCACACATAAATCTGGCTGTAAACTAGAGCCCCCAAAAGGTATTGCAATGTTCGTTATACAGATACCCACAACTGACAGTGTAATTTCAGCGGAAATCACTGTATAAACTATGTGGATTTCACACATAAATCTGGCTGTAAACTAGAGCCCCCAAAAGGTATTACAATGTGCGTTATACAGATGCCCCACAACTGACAGTGTAATTTCAGCGGAAATCACTGTATAAACTATGTGGATTTCACACGTAAATCTGGCTGTAAACTAGAGCCCCCAAAAGGTATTACAATGTGCGTTATACAGATGCCCCACAACTGACTGTAATTTCAGCGAAAATCACTGTATAAACTATGTGGATTTCACACGTAACTCTGGTTGTAAACTAGAGCCCCCAAAAGGTATTGCAATGTCCGTTATACAGATACCCCACAACTGACAGTGTAATTTCAGCGAAAATCACTGTATAAACTATGTGGATTTCACACGTAAATCTGGCTGTAAACTAGAGCCTCCAAAAGGTATTGCAATGTGCGTTTTACTGAAGCCCCACAACTGACAGTATAATTTCAGTGAAAGTCACTGTATAAACTATGTGGATATTACACGTAAATCTGGCTGTAAACTAGAGCCCCTAAAAGGTATTGCAATGTCCGTTATACAGATACCTCACAACTGACAACTACTGCAGATGCATGAATGTCAAAGAGATTTCTTCCTATTCGATTTTGTCACTAAATAGAACTGCTATTTGGGGTATACAGATCCCCCTTAAAGAACAACAAGGGATTAGTCCACCAATCGCTACTGCAGATGCATGAAAGTCAAACAGATTTCTTCTTATTCGATTTTGTCACTAAACATAACTGCTATTTGGGGTGTACAGATCCCCCTTAGAGAACAGCGAGGGATTGCAGCAAGAATCACACAGTACAATAGTAGCAGCTGGACGCTACAACATGAAGTGTGAAGTGCTGAGATAGAAAATGGCTGGTTTTATAGGGCTGTGTGACATCACATAAGCCTGCCGGTCACTGATTGGCTTACAGGTCTGTAGATGTCATCGGGGGTGTTCCTTTCTCCTTCCCGGAGTTCTCTGCCCCATGTGACACGTTTTTCTCGCGCCCATTTAGCAGAAACATGAGGGGAAAAAAAACAACTTCGTTCCCGCGAATCAGCACAAACTTCGGCTTCGTGGCGAATCTAATTTTTCCTGAAATTCTAACCGAAGTTAGAATCATTAGAATCGATTCGCCCATCTCTAGTTTTTACAAAAAAAAATTGTGGTGTGAAACTTTGAAAATTGAAATTTTTAAAAAGATTCATCCTAAATTATTGATTTTTTACCCACACAAAAAGTAACTGATCAGCAAAATTATACCACTAACATAAACTACACTGTCTCACAAGAAAATAATCTCAAAATCACAGGGATATTTTAAAATGTTGAAAAGCTCTTACCACAGGAAGAGTCACTGGTTCAATTTTTTTAAAAAAAGACGGAGGCTTAAAAGGGTTGTATGGCCGTGCACATTGCCCACCACAATGTATATAAAAGAAAGTGAATGCATTAAGTAATTTAATGTTCTTCGCAATTCCTGCTCATATTTTAGATACAGAAATTTAGTAGTTTGTAGACACTGGATGTTTACACTTACTGATCTCCCTGGTAATGACAAGGAGACCTGCTTCTGCTTAAGTCGCACACGTGTGGACCGATCTGTCTCTGCTGCGTGGCCTCTCATACTCTCCGGCAGTGCATATTCTGGCTGCCTGGAATGCAACCTATAGTGTGTGCACACTCCCACACTACTCGGTGGAAGCAGAATAGTGGGGATAATGGGTGGCTGTCCAAGAGCTACGAGTTAGAGGGGTCCTTAAGGCTACTGGCACGAAAGATGTACCCACTATTCTACAGACTGTCTTTAACTCAGTGGTAGGGAACCACCCAGATGCTTTTATAAAGATGGAGAGAGCTCACAGGGCGCTGCCGTGAACTACCCGTCTGAAAGATATTTTATGCTGTGTCACAGACTACCTCGTCAAGAAAGAGATTATGATGAAGACCCGCCGACTATGCGTGAGTGCACCAGAACCTCTTCAGGGTGACCCTGCAATTTAAAATAGCCCTATGTCCACTACTCTATATTTTTCAGGAACAAAATATTACCTAAATTACCTTATCCATGCTCCCCAAAGGACCTCTAGTAAAGCTTTATCAAGTTTAGCCGATCCCTGATCTACCACAACTGAACTCTCCTCCAGTCGTTCTCCTATTGTCACCGACCTGGCAGAAGGTCTCACTGCAAAGGCGTCGCCTTCAACCCTCGCAGATTGAGGAATATCAAACATCGCCTCACCCTTTACTGCCGGACGCTTGTTGAAGTGACTTCACTATCCTTCTTAACCTGATCTTAGAGTAACTATAGGGGTCTATGTGTTGGTTTGAGTTTATTCCTTCCCAATTTTTTTCATCTTTTTGTCTACACAGTGAGTATATAAGCTTTGTACACTGAGTGACGTAGTTAGAGCTCTACAGAACGGTAAAGCACATGGACCTGACAGCCTTACATACACTTACAACAAGACGTTTAGCGATACTCTTATCTTGTCCGGCTGTTGAACACCTTCTTGGCTGGAGACCCTATCCCAGATTCCATGCTCCCATCAAATATCACAGTTATTAACAAGCCAGAAAAGAACTGCCTTGACTGTGCTGCATATCGACCTATAGCGCTTTTAAACTGTAATCTTAACATTTTCACTAATTTGTTAGCAGAGAGACTGGGCCACTGGCTTCCCTTACACCTGAAAATTGACGTTTACCCCCATTAATCCAAGAAATCAAAAAATATTAAACAAATGGAAACCATTACCAATATCCCTCCTGGCACAGGTGGCAGCCATTAAGATGTCCATATTACCCAAGCTCCTTTACTTATTTGAGACCCTACCAGTAAGAGTTCCTATGTCTCTACTGAATAAACTTCAATCTACATTTTGTTTGGAATGGTCAGAGACACAGGATCCCTAAGTCAGTGATGACAATGGGGGTTAATCGTGGGGGCCTGGCATTTCAACCCCCTGCTTGGACCTATGACCTTTGCTATGGATATTTGGCTAAGGATGTAGAATACAGTTTCAATTGGCCTCCCTTCACTCTCCCCTTACAGCCGATTTTTTTCACCCCGCACCTTCCTGATAGTAATACATCTGGGTTTAAAGTTTGGTTCCTGATGGGGGTCTTCCAGATTAGGGATCTACTGGACCCACACACGAGAACTCCCCTCCCTCTTGTTGGATTAATTGAGCAACATTCTTCACTGGCTGCATGACAACACACTGTCAAATTAGACACTTTGGGGGAGATTTATCATAAGGCAGGATTTTGTGTAGATGTCTATGGGTTAGATTGGTAGGTTTCCAACAGTCTGATTTATAGTCTGGTGTATGTGCAGTGTTAAATACCTTCTGATGTGAGTATCAGCTCAGTGTGCTGTGTGCGAATAGACTGTACCAGCCACACACATGTTTAACATCTTCTCAATTTCTGCCCTTTTGTGATGTTTTTGCAGAGGAAATTCGCAGATACCTCAAACCTAAAATTGAGCAAAAAATTTAAAATTGTGCATTTTTTCTTCCGCGAGCTTGGTTTTCTCCATTGCACTGCAGCTAGCTTCCTGTCTGTTATTTTTTCCTTGTATTTGCCTGATACATTTTCCGCATTTTTTTAAACTTGACTTAATACACCTACTCTAAGCAGGCTTACAGAGCACGGGCCGGCTGTCCGAGGCTAGAAATTCTAGATGCATGTTGCCTTTGTTTGGATAGTATTGTGTGTTGCGGGGAAAATGTAGGACAAGTCTGGAGACTTGAGCTCACGTTGGGGCACATTTACTAAGAACAGTGTACCATCCCTGCCGCAAACATTACCTAGACAACGAGCATGTTCTCCCCGTAGACAACAAGCATGTCCCACTCCCTCTTGGCAACAAGTATGTTATCAATGAGTATGTCACCCTCCCCATTGGCAACAAGCACGTTCCCATCCCCCTATGGCAACAAGCCATTTTTGTGTGTGTTTGTTTTTTGTCCGACAGAACTGTGCCTGCTGTGGACTTCTTTGGATTCAAAGGACTATGTCGAGGACCAGTATTTTATTAACAAATAAAATGGTCAATGAGGGTGTGTCTGCATTTTTGTTTCAATTAAATTTTCTATTCGTTAATAAAAGTGTTTTTTTTCTTCACAACACTCTTCATAGTTTGCCATAGTACTAGTGCTGTCTAGTTGACACTGCTCATTGCTCATGGGCAGGCCTTACTGTTTGCCTTTTTTTTTTTTTTTTAAACTCACACTAACGCCAATACCATTACCCTGGTACCCACCACCACCACCAGGGGTGCCAGGAAGAGCCAGGTGCAAACCAGTACCTGACCGTCTATAGATGATCAGGAAGTGGGGTAGCTGCAGGCCTTTATTGTTGCTCTGGATTATGTATTATATATGGAGAAAATCCAGGGTGGGGCGCAACTATACACTTGTGGACTGGAGATGAGCAGAGAAGTGCAGGAAGAAGATTTCATGGAGGATGGGTGAGGGGACAGGAAGAATAAAATTACAGAGACAGGTGATGGAAAGCACAGAAACACTTCACAACAATATGGGCAGCCTGCTGCCCAAAGATTCATGCAGAACATGTGCCAGAAATGCTGAATCTGGCGCCCGCTGAACACTACACGGGAAAACTGCACATTGCGTTGTTCTTAGTAAATGTGCTCCAATGTGTGCACAGGTCTCCAAAGTTGTGCTACACATCACCTGCAACACACAGCACTATCCAAACAAAAACATAGTTCAGTTAGAATTTCTGGCCTCGGTCAGCAAACTCCAAAATGCAAAAACTATAAGCAAAATTTTTTGGCAATTATATGCCAAGAAGCTTCATAGGACTAATGATAAATCCCCCCCCTTTACCTCAGCTGTTCAAGGCTCTGAACCAGCACCTCATCCTACCCTTTTTGAACTGATATGTACCCAAGGCCCATCCAATAAAGGCCTCATATCCTCTATATATAGTATACTGAATAATGTCCCCAATGACTCTCCCCCTATGTGCTCCTATATGACTTGTTGGGATTCCTGAATGGGTTGTCGCTTTACTCCTGAACAGTGGCAGACCAGGTCCTCCATCTGTATTCTTTACAAGGAAAACCAGATCAAAATATTGATGAACTGGCATCATACGCCAGAATTACTTCATAAATTCAACCCAGCCCTTCCAAATGTCTGCCAGTGATGCGGTATAAGAAATGGCTCATTATTCCACCTCTACTGGGACTGCCCAAATATCCAGCCCTTCTGGGAGGAGGTACAGAGACTGGCTATGTCATTGCTCTATGTGGATATCCCTCTTGAACCTGCTATATCTGCTCCCCGACATAATTAGAGGAACTGTCAACAGACTGTTCCTTCACATGTTAGCAGACGCTAATTGTCTTATTGTGCTGCATTGGAAACGTCCACTACGACCCTCCCCTGTGGATCTGTACCACCACATAAAAGATGTGAGGACAATGGAACACTTAACAGCAACAATTAGAAATCAGATAGATAAGATAGAACCAAAATGGGTGGAATTGGATTCATACTGCATGAGACTTTATAAACAAGGTCAACTATATAATAAGGTTGGAATGGGGAGTGTACTTGAAAAGGAAATGCCCCCAAAAATTTGCTAAGCTATGGAGAAGGTGGTTAGATACAGCGGGACTTCCAAATAAATCATTAGAAGATCTGTGAGGTAGCTCTCAATACTAATTGATGATGCTGAGAGCATGAAAATAGGCATACAGCCCTTCTGAGTTTCCTTAAGGAGAATTTTAGGTACTTACTCTCTAGATAGGCTCTTTGTGGATTGAATAATTGTTCCTTATGCCATAACAACATCTAGGTTCCTATCTGTCTGCTGAAAAGCCAAAAGAGGCCCCATATGCAGTCTCAACCGCCCTCCAAAATCCAAAACTAACAAACACCAAAAACAAAAGGGCTTGGAAAAATACTAATATATACTTTATTCAAATAACACATATAGTACATGTATGCAACTTTCAAAAGGGATTCGTGAAAGTCCTATCTGTTTGCTGTAGGGAAGTGGGTGGGGGAGGGGGGAGAAGGCTGTTTTGCTGTGTAAAATTAACCTCGACCCGAGTATAAGCCGAGACCCCTAATTTTACCACCAAATATTATTGACTCGAGTATAAGATGAGGCTGGGAAATGCATTGGTTGTGACCCCCTGTAGTACATAGCAAGCCAGCCCCCCGTAGTATATAGCCTACCAGCTCCCTGTAGTATATAACCTGCTAGCCCCCTGTAGAATATAGCCTGCCAGCCCCCTGTAGTATATAGTCTACCAGCCCCTGTAGTATATAGCCTGCCAGAACCGTATAATGTATGGGCTGCTAGCACCCTGTAATGTATAGCCAGCCCCCTTTAGTTTGCCGGCTTGTAGTCGAGTATACACTCACCGGCCACTTTATTAGGTACACCATGCTAGTAACGGGTTGGACCCCCTTTTGCCTTCAGAACTGCCTCAATTCTTCATGGCATAGATTTAACAAGGTACTGGAAGCATTCCTCAGAGATTTTGGTCCATATTGACATGATGGCATCACACAGTTGCCGCAGATTTGTCGGCTGCACATCCATGATGCGAATCTCCCGTTCCACCACATCCCAAAGATGCTCTATTGGATTGAGATCTGGTGACTGTGGAGGCCATTTGAGTACAGTGAACTCATTGTCATGTTCAAGAAACCAGTCTGAGATGATTCCAGCTTTATGACATGGCACATTATCCTGCTGAAAGTAGCCATCAGATGTTGGGTACATTGTGGTCATAAAGGGATGGACATGGTCAGCAACAATACTCAGGTAGGCTGTGGCGTTGCAACAATGCTCAATTGGTACCAAGGGGCCCAAAGAGTGCCAAGAAAATATTCCCCACACCATGACACCACCACCACCAGCCTGAACCATTGATACAAGGCAGGATGGATCCATGCTTTCATGTTGTTGACACCAAATTCTGACCCTACCATCCGAATGTCGCAGCAGAAATCGAGACTCATCAGACCAGGCAACGTTTTTCCAATCTTCTACTGTCCAATTTCGATGAGCTTGTGCAAATTGTAGCCTCAGTTTCCTGTTCTTAGCTGAAAGGAGTGGCACCCGCTGTGGTCTTCTGCTGCTGTAGCCATCTGCCTCAAAGTTCGATGTACTGTGCGTTCAGAGATGCTCTTCTGCCTACCTTGGTTGTAACGGGTGGCGATTTGAGTCACTGTTGCCTTTCTATCAGCTCGAACCAGTCTGCCAATTCTCCTCTGACCACTGGCATCAACAAGGCATTTCGGCCCACAGAACTTCCGCTCACTGGATTTTTTTTTTTCTTTTTCGGACCATTCTCTGTAAACCCTAGAGATGGTTGTGCGTGAAAATCCCAGTAGATCAGCAGTTTCTGAAATACTCAGACCAGCCCTTCTGGCACCAACAACCATGCCATGTTCAAAGGCACTCAAATCACCTTTCTTCCCCATACTGATGCTCGGTTTGAACTTCAGGAGATTGTCTTGACCATGTCTACATTCCTAAATGCACTGAGTTGCCGCCATGTGATTGGCTGATTAGAAATTAAGTGTTAACGAGCAGTTGGACAGGTGTACCTAATAAAGTGGCCGGTGAGTGTATATGGTAATGAAATGTTAAAAATTAATTAATATATTAAATGACCCCCATGTAAATAGCTGGACAGTTCATGATCTTGAGTATATAGTCAGCCCATGCCCCCTAGTATATAGCCAGAAGCCCCTGCCCAGCCTATACAAAAAATAATAATAAACTCTGTACTCTTTCTTTCTAACATCCCTGTTGATCCTCCCTTCCTTTCTTCCAGTTCTCCGACTCTGTCTACCTCCATGCTGCCGGTGCACACCCCATGACAACAGCCACTTGCTGACATCATAGCATGTGCGCTGTCATCAGATGTCATAGCCATAGTGCACATACCATGATGTCAGCAAGCGGCTGATATCATATTGTGTGCTTCTGCAGCTCACAGGGAACCAGAGCCGGAGCACCAGAAAAAAGAAGAGGACCTGCAGGGGCATCGGAAAGATGGGTATATAGTTAATTTTTTTATAGACTTGAGTATAAGCCAATCTTGTTTTTTTCAGCACATTTGTTGTGCTGAAAAACCCGACCTATACTTGAGTATATATATATATATATATATATATATATATATATATATATATATATATACATATATATATATATATCTTTAAAAGAGAGAAACAAGAATAACCTTTCATGGGTCACAGAAGTGTTGGGCACAACTTGAGAACAGATATCTGTCTGTTAAGCTGATTGATGAAGGAACCAGCAATTACACACGGTAAGTGTTGAAAGAAAAGATAAACAATGATAATGTTACCTATCGTTGTCCTGCATCTGTAGAAGACAATGAATCTGATGTCATCAGCACTTAACAGATAACATCTAATGTTTAATTTGCTATTTAATCCATTTTTCCAAAACAGTATGTTGTCATTAATTTGCAGCCCCATGTTTGCATTTACTTCAGAAGTAAATTTAATTATTTTCTTGGTTTGTTTTTTTAAAACAAAACCAATATTATAAGCACTTAAAACACAATACATTTAATGGCCACGTCCCAATGATCAATGACTGGTTATACAAAGTTCTCCACTAAAGACTTCCACATATGCTGACATTTTCCTATTTCATGGTCATGTTTCTGTTCTGGAGCAGCGGTGGACTGGTTAATTATTTAGGGATAGTTATACCTAAGGTAATTCATAATTATGTTGGTCTGAAAAAGATACCACTTCTAGGAAGGATTAAAGTTAAGGCATAATCATCTGTCCAGAGCTATCTCGAACACCACAACAGCCATTTTACCAAAATCTATATCATAAAAAAATCTTCATTAAATAATAAATACAGAACAACAACAATTCATAGCAGGCTGATCATATCAAGGAAAACAAGAACACTACACAAATACACAAGTGCAGACTGATAATACTGGGTGATACATGGGAATAAAAGTACTATATAACACAATAGGGAGATGTACGAAGAAGTTCACATAGTAGATATACTGAATAAATCTTGTATTGCTACAACAACAAAAAGTACTTAGTGTTTAAGTGCATAATAGACTGTAGCTATGCTTCCAATACAAATTTTGCAATGTAGTGCATTGTAAACATCTATCAAACACTCCCTATGAGAAAAGTGATCAGATCACATTTGCTGCTCCACGGTACTTATTGTTCACCATAAAAGAAACATATTGCACATACCCATTATCAAAGTTCGCCTGTCCTCTGGCACAGAAATCCCCAACGCACTTTTCGGCGCTAGCCTTCGTCTGGGGGTGGTGTCAGATTGAAAACACTGGCGTCCACTCGGGCCCCCGGATTAATTGTACCAGTGTCGCTATATGACACTGGTACAAGTGATCACCATCCGGATCGATCACTTTTCTGCTTCTATGCTGCGCTCGTCGGGAGCGCAGCATAGAAGCAGAATCCAAACCTCACCTGTCCTGGTTCCCACGAAGCGGCGCTCCCTTCTTTCCCAGAGGGGGGGGCAGTGTAGCTGGAGGGGGGTCAGTGTATTCTGCAGGGGGAGGAGGGGTCAGTGTATTCCGCAGGGGGAGGTGGGGCAGCATGTCCGCAGGTGGAGGGGGTTCAGTGTGTCCGCAGAGGGAGGGTGGTCAGTGTATTCCGCCGGGGGAGGAGGAATCAGTGTATTCCGCAGGGGGAGGGGGGGGGTCAGTGTATTCCTCAGGGGGAGGGGGGTCAGTGTATTCCGCAGGGGGAGGGGGGTCAGTGTATTCCGCAGGGGGAGGAGGGATCAGTGTATTCCGCAGGGGAGGGAGGTCAGATTTTCATGAAAATATATGATTGAGTTATTATCGTAGCCTATTCATATATATATATATATATAAAAATTCTATCTATTGGAAACTCCCCACAAAGTACCAGATTTTTTAATTGCACCCCTCAAGCTATTCTGCATAGCCCTTGTTAAACTTGTTAACCCTTTAAACATCAAAATGGAGGTTATATAAAGAATTTTAACATTTTCACAATAAAATGTTTATCCCTATAATCTATAAGTTCATCAGGATAAAATGGGGAAACACATGTCAGATTGTGTTGTGGGCAATACCGGGCAAGTGGATGTAAACAAAAGAAGAAAAAACTCCAGCACAGGCTCCTAGATCTTCTAAAATTGGATTCTTTATTCGTAATACAGCATAATAGTACATGGGGTAAAACACAGGTAACGATCGACGCATTTCAGCTGAAAGCCTTAGTCTTGATTTAACATGACTTTCTCACTAGAAGCATTTAAATAAAACCCCAATTCATTCTCACATGGTTTGGTGGGAGGAGAAAACATTAAACTAAAAAATGTTAACCCATTAAATACCAAGACTGATTTTTGCTTAACATGAGAGGAAAAAAGAAGTAATACATACAATAACATTGCGATACATAGATATATAGATACTTAAATACAATAGGATTGTTGTAGTGAAAATGTAATGTTGGATTTTCACTATTGTATATAACCATAGTGTACTAGGGCAATATAAATGTAATACATTCATAAAACAGCTTGTGACTTAGTAGCTAGTAACAGGGTCATGTCGGGAGTTCCTCTTGACTGCCTAGTGTCTAGTACAAAAATCCAATAGCATTCTCTATTTAATAGTTTTTTGTGGTGGTCCCCCCTCTAATTGGTTTACAAACTTTCTCAATACCTATCCATCTGAGATCTGTGACAACGCCTTCATCCCTAAAGTGGCGTGTAAGGGACGATACATTAATGGAAAGGTTCGTCTGAGATGTGCCGTCTAATACAGGTTTTTACAGGGCAAATTGTGCATCCTACATGTTGGATCCTACATTTGACGCAGGCTGCTGAATAAACTACATAGGAAGTATTGCAGTTAATGAAAGTTTTAATATTTAATGTTGTTTGTGTAGTATAGGAAGTAAATGTAATACCGTGGCATATGTGTTCACATAGGTAAAGGATTGGGGCTACTCAACGGATATCATTCCATCCAATGTGGGTCCAAAAACATGTGCTCATGGATTGTTGAAGTATCAGCAACAAACAAAAACAAATTACAAAGTGTCCAGAGCACCAGTTTAAGGTACGCCCAATTATAGTTGCAAATAAAATACACAAAATATGTTTTTCAATAAAATACTGTTTAATTAAAATATTAATGTACTAGAGGGAAGGGATGTTGGACCTCTAGTATATTAATATTTTAATAAAACTGTATTTTATTGAAAAATATATTTTGTGTATTTTTTTTTTATATCATTCTTTATTGAACAATTGTAACAATAACATTAAACAAGTTAGCATCACTTGTAATCGGACACGCAGGTCCAGACATTATAGAATAACATACATATACATATAATGATATAAATATACATAGGTGTGTATATATCTTAAAGCAAGGACCTCAACAGTTGTCAGTTTGCCAAAACGCGGACAAAGTGAGGTCAATGGAAAGTCATATATGCATGCACCAAATAATTAACATTAACAATTTTAGGGTTGTTAGATAGAAATATTACTAGCAAATGGATAAGCTAATACAGAAAGGAGAGAAAGGGAGGGATAGGGTGTGAAATCAGTCATCAACTAGAGCAGTCCAAATGTAGATGGGATGAAGAAGCGTTCTTACGTAAACGTATTGAAGTTGGGTGATTGTCTAAAAGTGAGCCAAGGGCCCCAAATGGTTGTGTTATCGGTACTGATATTATGCTTAGCAGCAGTTAATTCTTCCATCCGATGCAGCACAATTATCTCACCCAACCAATCTGAAATTTGTGGGACTCTGGTAGTCTTTCACAGCCTAGGAATGAGGGACCTTGCAGCAATTAGAATGAATCCCATGAGTGATTTTTTGGCTTTGGTAATTGAAGTGGGTAGAATTAAGAGCAGCAGGATTAATAAGCTTATGCACCTGCGACCAGAAAGGGCAGAGCAACCGGCATTCCCACCACACATGGGTCATAGTGCCCAGGGCCTGAAGGCATCTCCAACAGAGATCTGAACAGGACGGATAGATGGACCTTAATTTAGTGGGCACCCAGTACCAGCGTGACAATATTTTGTAATTTGTTTCCTGGGCCTTGCAGGAGATAGACAGTTTATGGCATAGTTCGAACGCTTTTGCCCATTCATCCTGTGAAAAGGACTTGTCTAGCTCCCTCTCCCATGCCTTAACGTATGAAATTTCCTCCTTGCCCCAATTGGCCAATAGCAGCCCATATACCTGTGAGATTGTGTGTGAGATTGCCCCCTTATTAGTACACAATAACTCAAATGGCGTTAATTCTCTGTGCAGATTTATCTTAGATTTAATGGCACGATAGAAGTGCGCTAGTTGGTTATATTCCCACTGGGCACGTGGGGTTCGGAGCTCATTAGTGAGCACCTCCTCGTATGGGATGAGGGAACCGTCTTTGGTGACCGACTGGAATCGAAGGGGGCCTTAATCACATATAGCGGCTAAAAAATCAGCAGACATTCCCGGAGGGAACTCAGGATTGTTAGATATGGGTGTCAAAGGACCATCAGGGGAGAATAAGCGTGTTGAACCCGAGGAACGTTTCAGTGTTCTCATCACTTGGGCGGCAATCAGAGGTAACTCATGTAGTGTGTGCGGTGTCACCCAGTATCTATTAGACCAAGGAAGTGTCGTGAGGGGAATTCCAGCCAACTTTTCCTCTAAGCGGACCCATAACTTATGCTCCCTATTGTGGAACCAGTCCAGTACTCTTGCAAGGGATGAGGCAAGAAAATAACCCCTGAAGTCGGGCAGCCCTAGACCTCCTTGTTGTTTCCTACAAATCAGGGTTGCTCTAGCGATACGGGGATGGGAAGATGCCCAAAGAAAGCGGTTGAGAATACTAGTGAGTTTATTAAAAGATTTTTGGGATGGATAGTGGGATAGTCTGAAATAAATAAAGAAGCCTGGGGAGAACTGTCATTTTAATAGAGCCCACCCTGCCCACCCAAGAAATTTTTTTGGTGGTCCATTTAGCGAGGTCCGTTTTGAGCGATTCCAAGATCGATCCATAATTAAGTGAGTAAGTTTGGGCCAAATCTGATGGTATTCGAATCCCCAAATAGGATATCTCCTCTTTCTTCCAGGTGAACGGATATTGACTACTTAGGGTCTGCATTGTCACTGAGTCAGTTCCAACTCCCATTGCGACACACTTTGAGTGGTTAATTTTGTGGTTGCTAAAAAAGCCAAATATGCTCAGTGATTCCATTACTGCAGGAAGTGAGGAAAGGGGGTCTGTAAGGTAGAGGAGAACATCATCCGCAAAAGCGGAGCATTTATGCATGGTTCCCCCAATTCTCAGCCCTTGTATGGACGGGTCGTTCCTAATCGCTATTAGCAGGTGTTCAATCACTAATGCATATAGTAGTGGGGATAATGGGCACCCCTGTCGCGTGCCATTATTAATTATAAAAGGGTCTGACAGAGAACCATTCACTCTAATTTGAGCTCTAGGGGAATCATATAAGGATTTAATACGAGCCATCATCACAGTGCCCAGACCAATCTGCCTCAATGTCGCCTTGAGGAATCCCCAGTCCACCCTATCAATTGCCTCCTCGGCATCAAGTGAGAGCGCCAAAAACGGCGCTGAGGATCGTTTTGCATAATGTATCAGAGAGAATGTTTTAAGGGTATTATCCCTAGCCTCTCTAGAGGGTATGAACCCTACCTGATCAGGGTGAACCAGGGAACCCACAAAGCGAGATAAGCGAGCTGCAATCATTTTAGCATAAATTTTAGCATCCAAATTTATTAGCGAGATTGGCCTGTAACTGGGGCACAGCTGGGGGTCCTTTCCCTCTTTTGGAATCACCGTAATATGGACATGCAAAAATGATGGAGGAAGAGACGTCGTGGGGTCGATAGAATTGAAAACCTTTAGCAGTGCAGGGGATAATTCAGGCAGTAGGGATTTATAAAAGATAGCTGTGAACCCGTCGGGGCCAGGGCTTTTACCTGCAGGCAGTGATTTCACTACATGTTGAAGCTCCTCTGGAGAAAATGGGGCCTCCAGCTGTTCTATTCCCAGGTCAGGAATGGTAGGCAAAGCAGTGTCCCTTATGTATTGCTCAAGTGTCTGCATGGGTCTAGGTGGAGGGAAAGCTGTAGAGGGGGGGGGGCAGGTTGTACAGGGAGTGGTAATATGATGTGAAAGCCTCTTCTATATCCTCAGTTGTATGAACCTTATTCCCCATTTGATTTCTGATTGAAGGTATGTATGTGGAGGCCTGCCTATCCCTTAATGCCCTAGCTAAGAGTCTGCCCGGTTTGTTGCCCCATTCATAGAAGGAGCGGGAGCATAGGAGCCTCAGTTTTTGTTGTTTCGCTTCTAGGAGGGAATTAAGCTCATGTCGTACTGATGTGAGCTGTCTCAATGTGGACTCTTGTAGGGATTGTTTATGTTGGGCCTCAAGGCGTTGTAAGGTGGTGAAAAGAGATTCGATTTTAAGCCCTGATTCTATCTTGAGCCTAGACCCATGCTTAATGAGTATACCCCTTCGGTTGGTTTTAAGCATCTCCCATTTTATAGCTTCTGGGGTACTATCAGTTAGATGGTCTGAGCAAAACTCTGCGGTGTATTTTTTTAGCTCCTCTATGCATAGGGAATCATTCAGTAGAGATTCATTTAGCCTCCAGTTGAATGTGCGTTTTTTGGTATGAGACAAAGATAGGGCGCAAAAAATAGGGGCATGGTCTGACAATAGAATAGACCCAATATCCGTCTGTATTGCTGTCGAAAAAAGACCATGCTGGAGAAAGACATAATCGATCCAACTGTATGAGTTGTGGACTTGCGAAAAGAAAGAATAATCACGTGCATCAGGGTGCTGAATCCTCCAGGCATCACACAATTGCAGGGAGTGTAGGCTCTTCCTAAGCCTATTGATCCTGCTGTACGGGATGGAAGACCTGTCTGTGGAAGAGTCTAATAAGGGGTTAAGTACCATGTTAAAATCACCACACAAAACCATGGAACCCCTTGCAAATGTACATAAATGATCCAAGGCTTTTATCAAGAAGTTAGTTTGGCCTGTATTGGGTGCATAGATGTTGGCAATTGTGAATACAGAGCCTTGAATCTCGCATTTCAAAAACACATACCTCGCGTCTTGATCAATTACACTATCAAGTATGTTACATTGGATGTTCTTGTGTATAAAAATAGAAACCCCTTTAGATTTCCCATTAGGCTATGTAGGCAGGTGGGGTAGTACTTATTGTTGATATTTGGTACATGTCCTGTCTTAAAATGGGACTCCTGTATACAGAGTATGTGGGCTCTACGTTTGTGAAATGAGTACCATACCTGTGACCTCTTTTCAGGAGAATTAAGGCCTTTCGCATTGAAAGAGACTATGTTTAATACAGACATGACCGTGGTGAGTGAATATGAGCTCTAGTAGATAATGAAAGGTACTACTACCGGGGGTTAGGAATGGGGAGGGGGGGATAGAAAAAACGATCCTCTAATAAGATAGGGGATCGGAGCTACACTAAATAACTGGGTTGCAATTAAGCAAACAGAGAACTGTGATGTCTTATCGCAGTTCCACCTATTGGGGGTATTTAGGAAAAACCACGGATGGCCAAACAAGTTGTTCCTGTCCCAGAATTAGAGAGGGGTGATCCGGGCCATGTGAATACCAAATTACAAACAGTAGAAAATATCTTAACGGGACTCATACATAGTATTTAGATGTGGAGATCATGGTCCTATCTATAACACTCGTACCCGCCACCCTACCAACACAGCAGCCTCATAAACAGAGCCGTATGGGTCCACAGAACACTGCCTTTGCCGAGAGTAGCGGGATCGAGGTTAAAGACAAGAGTACAGCATAAGGCCAGAATATCAGCAAAACAACCTCAAAAACACAGTAAAGGCGTCACATACGTAATTCTATGTGAGCTTCTTCCATCAGTCTTCTTGGAGCTGATCCTCAGCGGGGTTTCCTCGGTGTCTCTGCCTCTGAGGCCTCAATGCTGCAACGAACGGCGAAGCGTCCACATTCCAATGCGGTTGCCTTTTCTGTGGCAGTTGGTTCTCTAGTAGCGGGGCGTTCCAGTCTGGCAGACGTAGATCAGGCAAGTCCAATGCCTGCAAAAAAGAGTGAAGCTCTTCATGTTGAGCAAGAGACACCGTCTTAGTCCCCAAGCGAGCATGGAGTGCAAACGGGAATCCCCATCGATACGGTATATTTCTATCTTGCAGTAGGGACAACAGTGGGCGAAGAGCAGCTCTTTGGCGAAGTGTCCTCCTAGACAAGTCAGGAAAGAGTGTGATCGTAGAACCGTCAAAATCAAAATCGTCTTTCATCCTGGCTTTTTGCAAGATCTGTTCCTTGATGTTGAAATGGTGTATTCTACAGATAATATCTCTTGGGCGAGATGAGTCAGAGCTCTTTGCTCGTAGGGCTCTATGGGCTCTGTCTATTTGAATAGGCGTATCGACAGGACGATTTAGTAGAGTATTAAATATTCCCGTTAGTGTCGGGATTATGTCTTGAGATTGCGTGGCCTCAGGCAAGCCCCTGATGCGTATGTTGTTACGCCTATTTCTGTTCTCCAGATCGTCCATCTGTAGCATGAGCTGGCGTTGTTGGGAGATAGTTGTTGTAATTTGTTCCCACATGTCAGTAAGCGAGGAGGAGACTTCAGCCTTGAATGTTTCCAGATCATCTACTCTCTCTTGTAAATCAGAGATCTCAACTTGCACTTTCTGAAGATCATGGCACCATGCACCTCTAAGGTCAGCGGCAAGCACATCCATATCCCTTTTAGAGGGGAGGAGGGCCAATAAGGCCTGTAGCTCAGGGTGACCCTTTAGAGTATGAGCAGCTACCTCAGGCGGAGGTAGATCAGAGTGGAGGGAAATATCTTCAGTTAAAGCAGTGGTATCTGATGTCAGGGAGCTAGTCCCCTGTGTGGAGACCTTTGCAGGATTTTGTATGATAGAAGCTGCACCCCTAGATGTATCAGGGGATGGAGTAGCAGGAGGATTAAATAGAGACCTCTTGGATGGTGGGCTACTTCTAGAGGTAGCCTGTGCCCCCTTTCTAGCAGAGTTGGGCAGGGGACTAGTATGTGGAGCATCTTGTGCTCTGTCGCTCACCTTCTGTGGTGGTGCCATGTGCACTGCAGGAGGTCTTTGAGACCCTGTGGAGCCGTCCAGAGGCAGCTGAGTCCGGGCTGCTGCAGATGTCTGGGGTAGTTGCGTGTAGGTGCTGGCTGCTGTGCCCGATGACCAGGGCAGTCAGTGCGGGAGCGGCGTCCTCCGGCACCTCTAGCAGCAGGTGTCAGTGGAGTAGCTGCAGGCACAGCCGCGTCTCGTGCCGTGCGGCAAGATGGCGAATGCTGCTGGAGGGTGAATGCTGCTGCAGGGGCTGGAAAAAGTTATATATCGGGGTAGCAGGTGCTAACCCCTCTCGCTGGCTCACCGACGACCTCCGGTGACCAGATCTCCCCATGTACGGCTGGAGGTGAGTCCCTAAAGCTGGGCCCGGAGCGGAGCTCTCCTCAGACGCGTCCGGCCAGTTGCATGGTTAGCCACGCCCCCCCTATTTTGTGTATTTTATTTGCATCTATAATTGGGTGTACCTTAAACTGGAGCTCTGGACACTTTGTAATATGTGTTCCCATGCTTTGCATTGTGCTCCACATTATGAAGATCCCTGTCTTGAGAAAGTATAGGTAAGTATTTTTAATGATTTGTTTGATCTCTTCAAATTGTATTCTATATTGTTACAAAGATGACTGCTTTAGATTTAGTAGTGCATGTAACGCACGGTATACTTTTCTTGGGGACAAACAGTGATAATCTCGGTTTGGTTTGTACTTTCTGATAGGCAGATGCAACCAGTTTGGCCCTTGTTCTCTCAATCTGTCGTCCACTTCACTGGCTTCTTCTACAAAACAAGACACATTGAAAAAGTTCCTTCTGGTTCTAATAAATTCCCCCTAAGGAATATTCCTTGTTACATGCTTGGGATGGCAAGAGGTAGACAGTAAGATAGAGTTGCCTGCTATTCGTTTTCTGTAAGGCAGTACTTCTATAACATCTCTTTTGACCTAGAGTTTAACATCTAGAAAATACTTTGCTAGAGCCACCAAAATCATATGTGAATTTGACATTCATGTTGTTATCATTTAAGAAGAACATCATAATTTGAAAATCCTGCTTCGTACCATTCCAGATCCATTTGAGGTCATCAATAAATCTATCCACCCATTTGATGTTATGTTTATGGTGATTAGATTGAGAAAACTGAAAAACTTCCTCTGAGCCAATCATATCAATATTTCCAATGGTGCCCCCCCCCCCCTCACTTGCAAAAAATAGTCTCCATCAAACATAAAGAAATTATTCTCCAAAAGAAATTTAGTGGCCATGACAATAAATTCTTTCAGAGCGGGGTTATATGTGATGTAACAATTTAGATGTCTTTCTAAGATGTGTATGCCCAATATGTGGGGAATGGAGGGATACAACACCACCACATCATAAGTGGCTAGGCTGCATTCATCCAATGCTCCCATTTTTTCGATTGTGTGCAAAAAATGCTGGGTATCTCTGAGATAACTCTGGGTTACTTTCATTAGCGGCTGTAGGTGGGAATTAAACCATTCCCCCAAATGCTCTCCCAAAGATTCAAGCCGTGCCACAATAGGGTGTAGTGGAGGAGGGGATACCCCTTCATGAATCTTTGGAAGAGAGTGGAAGATAGGGATGGTTGGAAAGTTAATGACAAGAGTGTCTCTCAATTTCATATTGATTGCTCCAATTTGGAAACCTTCCTCCAGTAGGCATTTTAATGCAATAGTAGAGGAGTATGTAAGATTGTGGGCGAGTCTGCGGTAGGTGAAATTATCATCTAGAATATCCAGATTCAACTTCCTGTAAAGTGTAGAATTCATGACCACCACAGAGCCACCCTTGCCAGCCGACCATACAATTAGATCTCTTTTATTTTTAAGAAAATGAATAGCTATTTTCTCCTGTCTTGTGTCTTTTAAAGGGTTTTTCATGCCTACAATATCTAAGGGCCGTCAAATCCTTTTCAACCAGCTCCTGGAATCTATCCTGTTCAACCGTTCTAGATGATAAAGGATAAAAGCCAGGATTACTGGCCAAGAAGGGACATTATCATTAACCTGGGCTGATTCACATGCCAATTGTCTTAGATTCAGAACATTTTCTTGATCTCTAAAGTCCACATAAACATCATTATTCAATAAGTCATATCTTCAACAGAATGAATAATACCAGAAAAATGTTTTTTCACAGTAATAAAGTCATATTAGAATAGGACTGAGGCTTTCAGTCGAAACTCGTCAATCATTACCTGTGTTTTACCCCATGTACTATTATGCTGTATTACGATTAAAGAATCCAATTTTAGAAGATCTAGGAGCCTGCACTGGAGTTTTTTCTTCTTCTGTTTATTTGTGCCTTTGCCTTGGGCACTCCAAGCGCGGCTCCAATTAGGTGGGCGAAGTAGAGCTGACTAACATCTGAGGTCGAGACATGTGGATGTAAACCACTTTATGGGCCCATAACAGAGCTCAAAAAAGAAGGACCACCATCACGCTTTTAGAAGGCAAAGTATAGTATATATTTTGGGGCGGCTTTTCCCCATTGATTACATTTTATTAACTTTCTTTGCAATGCAAAGAAATTCTTTGGAATTTTTTTTTTTTTTATATACCATTCAGCATAGATATTAATTGTATTCTATGGGTCAGAACGATTATGGTAATATTTAATTAATATAGCTTTTTTAAGTTTAAATAATTTTGCAGAGTAAAAACACATTTGGAGAGAAAAATCACTTGCTTTTTGCATTACCATCTTGGCAGTGGCGTAACATTATGATTTTTTCGTTGATTGAGCTGTATTAGTGCATATTTTCTTGCATGATAAGTTGCCCTTTTTATTGGAATCATTATGGCGTAAATGTGCCTTTTTAATCACTTGTTATTGCTTTTTTTGTTTTGTTGGATTTAAAAAAAAACTAAATTTTCGGCATGTTTTTTTTTTTTTCACACTGTACAGGTTTATTAATGATTTATTTAATTGTATGGGTTCTTACCAACGCGGGATACCTTGTATGTACTGTTGGTGATGATTTTCACTTTTTTATATAATAATAAATTAATAATTCCTTTATTTATATAGCGCACATAGATTACGCAGCACTACACAGAGCTTGCTAGATCAGTCCATGTCCCCATGGGGCTCACAATCTAATCAACCTACCAGTATATTTTGGAGTGTGGGAGGAAAGTGGAGAACCCGGAGGAAACCCATGCAAACCCGAATAGAACATACAAACCTTTTGCAGTGTTTTGCAAACTTTATGTGTAAACTGTATGTGTTTGAACATTTATGGGGCATTCAGGGGACTTTTATTAATTTTTATTTTATTTTGTTATTTAAATATTTTTGGACTTGTTTTCTGTTTTTATCTGGAACTTAAAGAAGAGATCATCTGATCATCTCATTATATTACAGCAGTCAGCCTATGCAGATGATTAGGCTGTCACGCATACTGTCAGATCCGGTCTCTGACAGGATCTGTCATTGTGCTGCTGAAGGCAGTCCTGGGGCCTGTGTAGAACCACAGGGCAGCAACAGAGATGATCAGGGTACCCGAAACCGATGCAGGGGGTGATTTGTCTGGGGCAGATCCTGAAGCCCTATAGGTGCTGTGGTTAAACAGCTAGGTTCTCGTGGGAGCCATACTGTCACATACAGCCGCATTCTAACACCCCTCTCACCATTGACAGTTGTCATTGGTGACAGGAGTGCAAAACATTCATATACCTCCAGCGGTGTAAAGTACCTGCGGAGTCGGCAAGGGGTTAAAAACAGTTCAATTTTTTTGTTAAATGTAAATGCCATTCCCTAGAATGCTCATATGAATGAGCAAATTAAATATAATGCATTTACAGTTTTCCCAATCCCAAGGTATATCCTCACATTTTCAAAATATAAATGAAAAGGAGAAATTGTCTATGAATACGCAAACACCATGGGATGCCTAAAAGACAGAATTTTTTCCAAAAGTAACTGCACTTCCCATCACGCATTTGGGAATAAATAAACTAAATATAATGCATTTCAGCTATCCCCCACATCCCCCTTATTTCAAAATATAAAAATAACTTAATGCAGGGAATAACCCTGTGATAAAATAAACACAGCCAGATCTGAACCACAGCTTTTTGCCATTTTTCCAGCCATGAAAATTAAAATTAAAAGTGATCAAAATGTATTACAGGTCCTAAGACAGCATCAATAAAAATATCAGCTGGACCTGCAAAAGAAAATGGCACAACTGCACTGTCCAATTGAACTGCAGCTACAGAACTTAAATTAGCTGAACCACCCAGTTAGGGTTTTATCTGAATTGGAGCAGCTCTTCAAGGAGGTTGGTAGGAGCTAGACTTGCTACGGGTGCGAAAGTGAGAACTCTGGTGATTAGGTTGTTAATTTATGCATACAAAACAGTGTATATAATGCAACTTAGAGTCACTCATCATCAAAAACGTAATAGACCATTTTTATCCTTGAAAACAACCCAATGTTAATTAGAATTGGTTATTTAATAGATTTTCTATTTTAAAATTAAAAAAACTGTAAATGAAAGTAAAATACATTCTTCTTAGTTGGAATTCTGAAAGTCTTTGAAATGTTGGTATGAAAATGTGAACAATTCTTCTCATTCTCTTGAAGTTAGATTCCCATTATTTATAAATATAGAACTGAGCACCAAGGAGTTTTTCATCAAACTATTGTTTACCTTCACGTTGAACATGTTGAATTCCCTTTTTATACGTTATGACAAAGAAAAAAGGAGCTTCAGATGGTCAGAAATGGAAAAAAGAAGCAAGGTGTCTTGGTAGGTTTATGTCTCTGTCATCAACATCTCTGCATCTGACAATATATGCTTTTGATCTTGATGAGTGCATTCCACAGTGAGGAATTTTACACAGTGCACCAGCAGAAGCTTTCTCATGTGAAGATGTCAAATCCAATGAATTTCCATCCATGTGCTGAAAAACTTTGGTAATTGTTTCAGCTCTTTTCCCTACAGCTACATAAATTTTAGTGGCAACACTTCTTGTATAATCTATCACTTACAATAGTTTAATTTTTGAATTAATCTATTACTTTAACAAATCGAAATCTGTTGTAATTCACATGATAAACAGACTAGTTCATTTTATAGCTTTATGTACATCAACGAACCAAAAGACATTATTATTTCTACAATAATATAATAGGTGGAATTGTACAAAGAAAATTGAAAAATTTCTGAATGGAAATCAAGTTAATAACTTGAAGTGTTGCAATTGTTAATCATTTTGATATGAAAATGGGATTGCAAATGAGAGAGGCAACTAAGCTTCTTGAGAATAAAGTTCTGCTCAGAGCATCTGTAGATTTTTAACAGGTAGTACTAACAAGGAAGCAAATGCAATTTACGACTTGAGGGTAGGAGGGATGCAATATGATTATAGGCAGAAACAATCATGCCCAGTCAAGGGACTTTGAACAAATACTCTCCAGCATGCTACAGTAGCTCATGTAGCATTTTTGTTTTTAGTTGTCACAAAAATTGTGCGGCTGAGGATGTGCTGACTTATAGTGCAAATAGTGGTTTAAATTGATTTGCACTACACCCATTACCCTGCAGCTCTATTCTGGTTCATCAACAGTTAATCCGCTATGAATGACAGAGCTCTGCCACTGGTTTCTAGGTGTTGTTTTCTGTGATCTCTGTATTTTGGTATTCTGACATTCTGCCTGCATTCAGACAGTGCTTCTGCCTGCAATTTTAAAATGTGTTTTTCCTCTTGTTGTGTCCCAGCATCGGAGACTACTCTTTATTGATTGTTTTGTCTTATTTTTGTCTCTGTGTTTTGCGCTTTGGCACATGTGTGGTACGTGAGGCAATTAGATAGGGACAGAGGCCAACTGTTTCTGTCTGTGTCATTAGTGCATTTCCAGACACTGCATTACAATTGTTCTTTTAATTATATTTTATCCTAGCAATACTCATTATTCAGCATTTTCAGAATATCCTAATAATCTTTCCATTAGTGCTAGACAAATGATATATTCATAGGCAGACATCTTACTTCAAGTTTTTGGAGTGTCTTAAGAGTTCTTTAAATGTTGCATGCACAGCAGATTTATCAACATTACTTAAACATATAGACATCTTTATGAACTTGGCACATGAGGAGCTAAAGTATGAAGTCTCAAAAAACCATGCATACACTCTCCTCTCCCTATTGAATTCATATTTTTTTACATATTAAAATCAAAAATCAAAAAGGGCAGTTTCAGCTGGAAACAAATTGATTCCTGTAAGCCCAATTGGATGAATTTGATTATTATCCTTCTATACCATATGCTTACACCCAGCATAATACATAATGTAAAGGTAAGGCCTAATTTTATAATCAAATGTCACTTTTAAATCCTGATAGAGATGAATAGGTTGCTCAAAATTCAGATTCCACAGGTTTGTCCGAATTTTGTGAAACTGCTTGGTTTGGGACTGGGAATGGGACTTTGACGTAAACCCCATTGAAGTCAATAAGGATTCAGATTTTAACATCCAAAAATGGCTATAAAATGAGGCTAATAAGGACAGACCAAATTAGTCATTCCCATAGCGTTAACTCTCTTCCTTTCACTGAGGTTGAAGGTGCTCTGGGTGTTTAGTTCCAGTTATTCAAATGCAGTATGAACAATTGAAATATTTACATTTTAAGTTCCATTAATGAGGCATCAAAAAAAAAATTACATTTCAAATTGCAGAAATGTGAAATTGAAAAACATGTAATTGAAGTTCTGTAAATGCAGAATTTTAAGATTTGAAGTTGATGTTCTGGGAATGTGTATTAAATGTTGGCTATGAGAGGCAGATCCCCTTGTCGGTGATGACACCACCAGCAGTGCAGTACACATGCTCTGATAGCACACTAGCATCAGAGCAGGACAGTACCTGGAAAGCTTGAGAAAGCATGAGTATGCGCGAAACAGCCCGTCGCCTTGGCGAGGCAGCTCCTCATTCTGTCCTGTTACCTCTGCTACAATAAAAGAAGTGTGTCTAACATTACTCCGGTGAGTGTCGCATTTTTCTCTTTTTTCTGCTTCATTTAACTGTATATACTGGATGTGCAACCCGGGCTGGTCGGACTTCCCTAACGCCTAGTCTCCTGCTATTTGTCTGCCAAATGTGTTTGCTAATTATGGTGTGAGCAGTGCCGGGTACTGGATCCCCTTTTTCTGTCTCTCACTCAGGGCAGGACAGCACCTGAAAGGCATAGAGGGCAAGCTCTGGCCACCAATTTTCCCACCCACAAATTGACTGGGGAGCACACTGTGTCAAGGTATTGGGAGACGTGTGCACAGATAATCCTCTAGTATGGGAGTCACATTCTGCCTCCTGGTACTACATACCCCATCCGATGGTGGTGGAGAATGCTGAGAAGTCAACATGACATTCCACATTTGGCCATGCTCACTTTGCTAGTGTTCCTGCTGAGTTGGTGACTTCCTCCTCCTCCTTCTTGTGATGCCTATGAGCTCTCAATGTTCGATACAATACAATACAATAAAACTTTATTAATCCCCTGAAGAGGGATATTTTTTTGTACAAAGTGTTCTGGTAATTGTTACACAGTTAGAGACAGGTTTAAAGATACAAATACATAACAACTTTGAGAGGCGCATTCTTTCATGTTGCTAGTTCCTTGGTTGCATATAAACATAGTTACAGGACATTGCAATGCAGAACAATATAGTCTACATGAACACATTACATTAGATATGAGGAGGCAATTACAGTATAAAAACATACCAGTCGCAATAACACATAGAGACAGACCTGTGTTGAGAATACTACAGGAGGGGTGCTGATGGGGCACTAACAATGTTGCAGTGAACTAATGGTATGCTGCTGATGGTGTTGGTCTGGCAGAAGAGACACTGGCTGTAGCTCCCCATTTGCCAAGTAACAGCGCTTAAGATGCCTGGTTGTGGCTGCCAATGAAGCTTTGGTACAACATTCCTTCTCACTTGCGATAAGGCTCTAGTTGTGATTACTTACATTTCAGGTGCTCCGATGAAGCTGCTACTGGTGCTCTTGGCTGCCAGGACATGTGACATGGAGCCTCTGCTGCTGATCCTCTTAGTGAGGAGTGATAGGGGGAAAGGCCAAGTTGGTGCCGAGGGCATTGTGGGCGGGTAGGCTGGGGCTCAAAAGCTGAAACCAATGCCCAGGCAACCACTTGCATCTTGACAGTGCATCTTTTTTAAATGCCACCAAAATTCCATAAGATTCAGAGTGGAAAGACAATGGGGAAAAGAGGTTATTTTGCTTTTCGGATAACATTTTGAAAGACAAGAGTTAGGTATGTTCTTACAGCCAATGTCCCTTTGCTCCCTTATGGTTCAATTCTGGTATAATTATGTGCACTCAAAGGTGCAGAGAAACACAAGAGATGCTGGGACTTTTAGTGCCGAATTAAGAAAACATCCCTGTGGATAAGAGAAATGAATGATGAGACTTGGTGAAAGGGATGATATTGAAGATGATGATGATGATGATGCAAGGCCATATTTTATAATGCTACTTATAAAAGTTGTACTGGGTAATGTTCTACTATTAGAATAAGGATGCTACGCTATGCTTCCAGCATGGGTCCAGCAGGGTAACCACCTAGTTAGAATCAGAACAACTCGAGTCAGTGAACAGGCACTGGAGCATATGACAGCTCATGTAGCCCTGGCTGTCCAGTGGCAAGGACAAAAATGTCCTTGGTGGCAGTGGTGTTCTACTTCTCTGCATCTCCCCAGCCATGCTCCAGAGATGCCCAAGAGCTGCTCATGGTGTCACCCAATTACTCATCTTCAATCTCCTGCTCCAAAACTATTCACTGGCTAGACAGTACAGTAGCAGAAGACCTTGTGGGCATTGTGTGGTCTGGCCTGGTATCTGTTCCACCTCTTTTTCCTAGTTTGCTACCCCTGTATCATCTGTCATGGCCTGAAGAGCTTTTCCTATCAGGTGAAAGATAGGGATGGCAAAGCTGATAATGGTGGCATATTGGAAGCAGTGCAGCACTGAACAAATGTTCCTCATGAAGGCCCATACATTGCTGATGAAGTGATCACTACTTCGACTCAACTTGGGATTCTAGAGCTGGAATTCCACAATAGCTGCTGCTTACACACACTTTCCAGCATGAGTGGAATTTCACCTAGTTGGTACATTACATATGAGGCAATGGGTGGACAAGCTGGCCAAAGTTCCTTTGCAGTGCAGATAGGTGAGCAGCAGCAGTTTGTTAACACTAAAAATGCGATCACACAGCACACACCTGAAGCAAAAGCTCTGGCAGGTCTGTGTAGTTGGCCAGGGACATTTGCACCACCATGTTGAGCACATGTGCAATACATGGAAAATGTATCAAAGCTGCTACAAGGTTCCGGGCATTGTCACACACCACCTTGTTGGGCTTGGGGTTCAGTAGCAGCAAGCACTCATCTGTCTGCTCCTGGATCACAGTCCACAGCTGGTGTATGGTCTTTTGCACAGACAGATTCATTTTTGTTTGGCCTGCTGCCTTTTCCCCATGACTTTGCTAAAAGTGGTTTAATGGGCGCTGTGCTTACTGGATGAGGAAGCAGGAGAGGAAGAAACGGAGTAGGAGGAGGAGGGGCAGCAGTGATACTTGGAGATCCTGGGTGGGGGTAGAATGTGAGCCAGAGTGCTTTTGCCTGGGGACCAGATGCCACTACATGTTGGCAGTTAAGGAGATGAACCATTACTGTCTGTGCTTACTGTTCTACGTGTCAGTTGTGCACTGTGCTTATACTGATACTAATAGCATTGCACATTGCACATTTGATCTTGTCCACAACCTGTTAGCTCAGAATCTTCATACCGTCGACAGCTGCTGCAATTAGATCCTTAAAGCCTTCCATGTCAACCAGTCTGAATGGGAGAATTTTAAAGGCCAGCATGAAACAGGTGACCTTGTGACTTGGGAGGCGGTATAACAGGGTGGGCCAACTGCAGCAGCAAGGGGAGCCTTAGGTTTTTCCCGGCACTACAACTCATGTATACACTGCCAGTGCCTGCTTATACATGAGGTTCTCAGATTCTTAAGCCTTTGGCCATGCTTAATTGACACCCTGCAAACACCCTGTGGGATCCTGGTGGCGACTTTGCCTGTTTTTTCAGTGCAAACTGCTTGCACAGGTATTTTAAGGAGATGCTTTTTTTGCATGAGAGGTCCTCTTTAATTACCTGTGCAAGCAGTTTACACTAAAAAGAACAGGCATAGTCTGACAGAAAACTGGTGCACGGCCCTTAGTAATTGTGGGCCAATGTGTCTGCTTAGTGAATCCCTGCCTACACTCTCGAATTTTACACTGAACACCCTACGAAGTGATAGGAGCTAAAACAGCAATAAAGCTGAGTACAATTGTAAAGTAAGAGGTTAAATATTATCTTTATTGTGTAAACATCACTATGGGATTGAAATTTGAGAAATTTCTTTCATGGGCAAACCCTTTTAACTCCTTACTGCTCAGCGCCGTACTAGTACGGCACGGGCTCCAGCGATATATACTAGTCTGGCACTGAGCCAATGCAAGTTCGGCTCTGCATCGCAGCTGAGACGGCATTGAGAGTCTCTGGATGTCAGCTGTAATCTAATGCTAACATCCCCAATTAACATGCGCAGTCGAAGTGTTCTCCAATCACGGCTGTATAACCAATTAAATGCCACAGTCAACGCGACTGCGGCATCTAAACTGCCTTCCGGGGGTCTTTCCCCCGCGATCAGCCCTCCAAGCCATCTTCGAGGGGTGCTGATCGTTACTATGCCAGCCCTGGGGTCCAGTTAGGACCCAGGGCTGCCTGCAGGCAGTGCCTGTAAGATGGTGTCTATGACATCATCTTAAAAGCACAGTGTCAGCTAATACCCTGCTGTACATCAGTATTGCAGAGTATTAACATGAACAACCAAACAGATGCTTGCTTGTTTATGTCCCATTGTGGAAGAAATAAAAAAAATGTTTTTCAATAAAAAATACATTAATAAATTGATAAAAATTCCCCAAATCTTCATTAACACAAGAAATGACATATAATGAGAAACAGGTCAAAATAATTAAACAAACTCCAAATATATAGTATCACTGCGTCTGTAACAACCCAAAAAAACTGTTAAAAACCCTCCAAAAATGATGATTTTTACCTATTTAATCCCACAAAAAATGCAATAAAAAGTGATCAAAAAAACATGTGTACTCCAGAAATATACTGTTGTAAAGGATGACATGTGTTGCAAAAAACAACCCATCAACCAGCTCTGTAGCCAAAAAAGTAAAAATGTTATGCCACTTGGGAGATGGTTATGCACAAATGATAGATTTTGCCCCACATTAGGTTTTTATTTGGCACATTTAGTAAAACATAAGAAAAATTATTCATGTATGGTATCTCCATAATCGTATCAACCCATAGAATAAAGATAACATAATTATTAGGCTATAAACAAAAGTTTGTTTCTCTGTTGTATACTATACAGCCATGAGGAAGGACACATAGGGGCAGATTTACTTACCCGGTCCATTCGCGATCCAGCGGCGCGTTCTCTGTGCTGGATTCAGGTCCGGCCGGGATTTAATAAGGTAGTTCCTCCGACGTCCACCAGGTGGCACTGCTGCGCTGAAAAGCATCTGAACGCACCGGAATTCAACGAGGCCGGCTGAGTGCAGGTAAGCGCACCCCGAGCGACACATTTTCTGTTCTTAAATGCGGCACTTTTTCCGAATATGTCGGGTTTTCGTTCGGCCATGCCCCCCGATTTCCGTCGCGCGCATGCCGGCGCCGATGCGCCACAATCCGATCGCGTGCGCCAAAATTCCGGGGCAATTCAGGGAAAATAGGCGCAAATCGGAAATATTCGGGTAACACGTTGGGAAAACGCAAATCGGGCCCTTAGTAAATGACCCTCATAGTGCGTTTGAAACGCCTTGCTGATGTATACTTTATAAGCTGTCACGTTGGAATTTTTGTATCCAAGACTACGGTCCATAAATAAAGACTATGGGGCAGATTTATCAAGTGTCTGAAAGTCAGAATATTTCCAGTTGCCCATGGCAACCAATCACAGCTCAGCTTTCATTTTACCAGTGCTCATGAATATTTTAAAGGGGAGCTGTGATTGGTTGCCATGGGCAACTGGAAATATTCTGACTTTCAGACACTTGATAAATCTGCCCCACAGAGTTTTAACTTTCAAGTACTGGTGTCTGAGTTTCCTGTAGCTGGATCCAAGATCACAAAGTGGTACAAGTCAAGTTTCTCTGGTCCAGGAGTGGATCTACAGCACGGAAGGAACATCTACATGTAATGATCGGTGAGCAGACTGTTTTTTACTATATTATAAAATTTATAGGGGATACCAACCCCAAAATTGTAAAAGCTAAAATATTATAACCTACAAAAGGAGCCAATGAGGAAACAAAAATCCTGGCAGAGGCAGGGTGCTCCTTCCCTTCTGTGCCTCGCTGTGTGCCCATAAAACAAGTAATGGTGACATGTGGGGGGTCTCTGTACTCGGGAGAAATTGTAGAATAAATTGTAAGATGAGTTTTCTCTTTTTATCTTTTGGAAATGTGTAAATTTAAGGGCTAAATAAACATATAACATCTCCATTTTGATTTAATTACTATGAAGATCTCAAGGGGTTAACATTCTTCCTAAAAGTTGTCTCTGATAGTTTGAGGGGCTCAGATTTTAAAATGGGTTGATTATAAAGGGGTTTTGAATGCTAAATATTTAAAATTAAATTCAATTTGATTTGATTATCCCCAAAATAGTCAATTCTGAAAATACGGAAAACCAATATTCAATTTGTATGCCGTGTGACTTCAAAATAAATTATCCAGAAATTTTAAAAATCATGAGAATGTAAAGTAGACATATAGAAATTGTTATTTAGCAACTTATTTAGGTGGTAAATCTATCTAACTGGGTTCCAGCTACTTGCTGACACTTGTTTGTATTCCACATGAGTCAGGATGGCGATCGGAGGTTGGGCAACACACGACGGTATGTCCGTTTTTTATACATTTCAGTCACATATAAAGAGATAGAAATAAAAATATATAGATTTCTTATCTGACCGGAGCTCTAGATGTTCACAGAGGTTTTCACTCCAAACGTTCACAATAATTGTTCTTGTTTGTCCTCCGTTCTGCTCACAGCACAAATCCACAGATTCTCCAGATAAGAGTAGCCCACTGTTCAGACCCAGGTGGATGCAGTTTTCGTTCCTCCTATTGTTACCGTTCACCACAGCGGACCACTAGAAGAAACACGCACTCCAATCATGTAGAATGTCTTCATAAAATGCTTTAATAAAATTAAATACTACTCACAAACGTTTAGTAAAAATGCGCATATCTATAGAAAGGACACCAGCCTCACACAAATGCCCGACCCTGGGTTTCACCGACACAGATTATTCTGGGGCGTAGCTGGTGTCTAACTCCCGTCCTCTCTTATGTGAGGTAATTAGCATACAACATACAGCATACAACATTATAGCAACATTATAACAATACGATATACAAAACAGATTTCCTTAAGATGTCAATGTAACCTGCTAAAATTAGCTGCAGGCATATTTTCTGAGTTTGCACTGTTCCCAGTGCTACACCTATACTTCCAGAGCTGCATTGCCGCCCCAAGGGGGGGGGGGTTATTCTCCCAACTGAGACAGCATCCAAACTAACCCACCCGCAGGTATACTGCTCAATTAGCCCTAAATGGAACATATAAGCACAGAAATCAACAGAGAGAACGGCATCGCCGCATCACTGTTCCTAGTGATAACAGTCCGTGCTTCTCTACTGTCTACAGTGGAGATTACCCATAGGTCGAAAAGGATTCGACTATTCTGTTTAGCACATCCATATTTTTCTATGATTCAACAATTATCCAACTTTTTAAACCCTGTTTAGATCTTCCAGTTTCTTCTATATTTTCTATGTGTAGGTAGACATGTAGGTAGTTACTGCACACATTCAACCATCCAAATATTAGGTTTGTATTCAATATTGTCTAGTAGTGTAGTATTAGAAGTTCACCACTAAAGTGCAGTATTTGTGTGTATCTAAATTTCTTTTGGAATATTTCTAAATATTAGCAGTGGGGATTCCCATCATTTTATAATAATGCATGGTTTTATAAATGTAGTCTGCAACCAAAAAAACAAGGCTAAAAATGTGACTTCGACTAAAGCTCTGTGATCCGTGTATTTTATTCCTCTTTTAGAAAACATTTCAATTCAAAATCTATATTTAATCCTCTAGGTGCCAATGTGTGTAATTTGTGTATCCAATATCCCTCCCTTTTGTTCAATTTTGTGTTGATATGTTCTCCTCGCCAGTGTGTCCTAACTTTCTCTATGGCTGTGAAATAAGTGCCCTGTGGGTTTGAATTGTGACATTTCTTAAAATGTGCCGGAACACTATGATTCGTGATTAGAGATGAGCGAACATGCTCGTCCGAGCTTGATGCTCGTTCGAGCATTAGCGTACTCGAAACTGCTCGTTGCTCGGACGAATACTTCGCCCGCTCGAGAAAATGGCAGCTCCCGCCGTTTTGCTTTTTGGCGGCCAGAAACAGAGCCAATCACAAGCCAGGAGACTCTGCACTCCACCCAGCATGACGTGGTACCCTTACACGTCGATAGCAGTGGTTGGCTGGCCAGATCAGGTGACCCTGGGATAGACTAGCCGCTGCCCGCGCTGCTCGGATCATTCTGTGTCTGGATGCCGCTAGGGAGAGAGCTGCTGCTGGTCAGGGAAAGCGTTAGGGTGTTCTATTAGCTTACTGTTAGGCAGGAGTGATTCTCCAAGAACCCAACAGCCCTTCTTAGGGCTACAATAACGTTCTACTTTTTTTTTTTTTTATTTGCATCTAGTACCATTTTGTGAGGAATTAGCAGGGGGACTTGCTACCGTTGTGTTTAGCTCTTAGTGGCACACATATCCACCTCAAACACCAAAGTGGGAAAATTTAGTAGGGGTTGGATTTCAATTAGGCACAGTCTGCAATTTTTCCTTTTTTATTTTACGTTTATTTTGTTTAATAACTCAGTGTCATCTCATCTGGCATAGTAGTGTGCTTTCATACTTGGCTAGAAAATAGCCATAGGAGAATCCAAACGGCTTACGCCTACAGTAGCGTTATATATTTGATTTCTGGTTGATCTGCTGGTGGCTGTACTTGCTGCAGTGCATCTACTAGCCAATTGTGAGCAATTTGTAGTGAGACTTGCGACCGCTGTGTTTTGCGCTTAGTGACGCACATATCCATTGCAAAGACCGAAGTGGGAAAATTTAGTAGGGGTTGGATTTCAATTAGGCACAGTCTGCCATTTGTCCTTTTTTATTTTACGTTTATTTTGTTTAATAACTCAGCGTCATCTCATCTGGCATAGTAGTGTGCTTTCATACTTGGCTAGAAAATAGCCATAGGAGAATCCAAACGGCTTACGCCTACAGTAGCGTTATATATTTGATTTCTGGTTGATCTGCTGGTGGCTGTACTTGCTGCAGTGCATCTACTAGCCAATTGTGAGCAATTTGTAGTGAGACTTGCGACCGCTGTGTTTTGCGCTTAGTGACGCACATATCCATTGCAAAGACCGAAGTGGGAAAATTTAGTAGGGGTTGGATTTCAATTAGGCACAGTCTGCCATTTGTCCTTTTTTATTTTACGTTTATTTTGTTTAATAACTCAGCGTCATCTCATCTGGCATAGTAGTGTGCTTTCATACTTGGCTAGAAAATAGCCATAGGAGAATCCAAACGGCTTACGCCTACAGTAGCGTTATATATTTGATTTCTGGTTGATCTGCTGGTGGCTGTACTTGCTGCAGTGCATCTACTAGCCAATTGTCAGCAATTTGTAGTGAGACTTGCGACCGCTGTGTTTTGCGCTTAGTGACGCACATATCCATTGCAAAGACCGAAGTGGGAAAATTTAGTAGGGGTTGGATTTCAATTAGGCACAGTCTGCCATTTGTCCTTTTTTATTTTACGTTTATTTTGTTTAATAACTCAGCGTCATCTCATCTGGCATAGTAGTGTGCTTTTATACTTGGCTAGAAAATAGCCATAGGAGAATCCAAACGGCTTACGCCTACAGTAGCGTTATATATTTGATTTCTGGTTGATCTGCTGGTGGCTGTACTTACTGCAGTGCATCTACTAGCCAATTGTGAGCAATTTGTAGTGAGACTTGCGACCGCTGTGTTTTGCGCTTAGTGACGCACATATCCATTGCAAAGACCGAAGTGGGAAAATTTAGTAGGGGTTGGATTTCAATTAGGCACAGTCTGCCATTTGTCCTTTTTTATTTTACGTTTATTTTGTTTAATAACTCAGCGTCATCTCATCTGGCATAGTAGTGTGCTTTCATACTTGGCTAGAAAATAGCCATAGGAGAATCCAAACGGCTTACGCCTACAGTAGCGTTATATATTTGATTTCTGGTTGATCTGCTGGTGGCTGTACTTGCTGCAGTGCATCTACTAGCCAATTGTCAGCAATTTGTAGTGAGACTTGCGACCGCTGTGTTTTGCGCTTAGTGACGCACATATCCATTGCAAAGACCGAAGTGGGAAAATTTAGTAGGGGTTGGATTTCAATTAGGCACAGTCTGCCATTTGTCCTTTTTTATTTTACGTTTATTTTGTTTAATAACTCGGTGTCATCTCATCTGGCATAGTAGTGTGCTTTGATACTTGGCTAGAAAATAGCCATAGCAATAGGATAGCATTGTTTGGTTTTAAAAACTCAAAAACACAAAAAAAAAAAAAAAACACAAAAAAAAGTAAAAAAAATATTAAAGCTATAACTCTCATTTTAAAAATGTTTAACCCGAGGGCTAGGGGTAGAGGACGAGGGCGGGGACGTGGGCGTCCAACTACTGCAGGGGTCAGAGGCCGTGGTCCTGGCCGGGGTGAGACACCACCTGCTTATGAGGGAGCAGGGGAACGCCGCAGAGCTACACTCCCTAGGTTCATGTCTGAAGTTACTGGGACTCGTGGTAGAGCACTGTTGAGGCCAGAACAGTGCGAACAGGTGATGTCGTGGATTGCTGACAATGCTTCGAGCAATTTGTCCACCAGTCAGTCTTCCACGCAGTCCACCCATGTCACCGAAATCGCCACTCCTCCAGCTCCTGCACCTCAGCCTCCTCCCCCCCAGTCTGCCCCCTCCCAGGAAAATTTGGCATTTGAACCGGCATACTCTGAGGAACTGTTTTCTGGACCCTTCCCACAGTCACAAACCACTTGTCCGGTTGCTGCTGAGCAATTTTCCGATGCCCAGGTTTTCCACCAGTCACAGTCTGTGGGTGATGATGACCTTCTTGACGTAGTGGAAGTGTGTAAAGAGGTGTCCGACGATGAGGAGACACGGTTGTCAGACAGTGGGGAAGTTGTTGTCAGGGCAGGAAGTCCGAGGGGGGAGCAGACTGAGGGATCGGAGGATGATGAGGTGACAGACCCAAGCTGGGTTGAGAGGCCGGGTGAACACAGTGCTTCTGAGACGGAGGAGAGTCCTCGACCAGAACAGGTTGGAAGAGGCAGTGGTGGGGCCAGACGGAGAGGCAGGGCCAGAGCTGGTGCATCAGCGCCAAATGTGTCAACTAGTGAAGCTCCCGTGGCGAGGGCTCTTGCGGCGAGGGCTAGATCTTCAGAAGTCTGGAGGTTCTTTAAGGAAACACCGGATGACCGACGGACTGTGGTGTGCAACATTTGCCAAACCAGGCTCAGCAGGGGTTCCACCACTACTAGCTTAACTACCACCAGTATGCGCAGGCATATGAATGCTAAACACCCCTCTCAGTGGCAACAAGCCCGTTCACCTCCGGCCGTACACACCACTGCTCCTTCCCCTGTGTCAGTTGATAGTCAGCCCCCTGCTTAGGACCCTGCCACAAAAACCCCATCGTCGCCTCCACGATCCTCCACAGCATCCACCAGCGTTCAGCTCTCCATACCCCAGACGCTGGAGCGGAAACGCAAATATAGTGCAACCCACCCGCACGCCCAAGCCCTTAATGTGCACATCTCCAGATTGCTTAGCCTGGAGATGATGCCCTATAGGCTAGTAGAGACCGAGGCCTTTCGCAACCTCATGGCGGCGGCCGCCCCTCGGTATTCGGTCCCCAGCCGCCACTACTTTTCCCGATGTGCCGTCCCAGCCCTGCACCAGCACGTGTCAGACAACATCACCCGTGCCCTGACCAACGCCGTTTCTGACAAGGTCCACCTGACCACGGACACGTGGACGAGTGCAGGGCCACTATATATCGCTGACGGCACATTGGGTTAACTTGGTGGAGGCTGGGACCGAGTCTGACCCTGGGGCTGGTCATATACTGCCGACGCCGAGGATTGCGGGGCCTACCTCGGTCCAGGTGTTTCAGGCCTACTATGCCTCCTCCTCCTCCCACCCCTCCTCCACCTCCTCCTCCGAACTACCATCCGTGGGCACGGCGCCATCAGTCGGTAGCTCTAGGCACAGCAGCAGTGCCGTTGCTAAGCGACAGCAGGCGGTGCTCAAACTGCTGAGCCTAGGCGATAAAAGGCACACCGCCCAAGAGCTATTACAGGGCATCACGGCGCAGACTGATCTGTGGCTGGCACCGCTGAACCTGAAGCCAGGCATGGTTGTGTGTGACAACGGCCGTAACCTGGTGGCGGCTCTGCAACTCGGCAGACTGACACATGTGCCATGCCTGGCCCATGTGTTAAATCTGATAGTTCAGCGTTTCCTCAAGACATACCCCAATCTGTCAGATTTGCTCACGAAGGTGCGCCGCATCTGTGCGCATTTCAGGAAGTCCAGCACAGATGCTGCCACTCTCAGGGCAGCGCAGCGCCGCCTCCAACTGCCCGCTCACCGACTGTTGTGCGACGTGCCCACGAGGTGGAATTCAACACTGACCATGTTATCCAGAGTTTACCAGCAGCGCCGAGCCATTGTAGACTGCCGGATGTCAACTTCCACCAGAACTGGTAGTCAGGTCAGTCAGCTTCCTCAAGTCTACAATGAGGAGTGGACGTGGATGTCTGATATCTGTCAGGTGCTGAGTAACTTTGAGGAGTCAACACAGATGGTCAGTGGCGATGCCGCCATCATCAGCCTCACCATCCCGCTGCTTGGCCTGTTGAAAAACTCTCTGATCAGCATGAAGTCGGAAGCTTTGCGCTCGTCAAAAGAGACGGGGGAAGAAGATTCCCTTGTTGATAGCCAAAGCACCCTTAGGTCTGTTTCTCAGCGCATATCGGAGGAGGTGGAGGTGGAGGAGGATGAGGAGGAAGAGGAGGAGAATGTTGGCGAGACACAAGAGGGGACCATTGTTGAGTCCTTTACTGTTCAGCGTGTATGGGCAGAAGAAGAGGAGTTGGAGGAGTTGGAGGAGGAGGAAATGGACAGTCAGGCCAGTGAGGGGAGTGAATTCTTACGCGTTGGTACTCTGGCGCATATGGCAGATTTCATGCTAGGCTGCCTATCCCGTGACCCTCGCGTTCAAAGAATTTATTCCAGCACCGATTACTGGGTGTTCACTCTCCTGGACCCACGGTACAAGCAAAATCTTTCCACTCTCATCCCTGCAGAGGAAAGGAGTGTGAGAATGCATGAATACCAGCAGGCCCTGGTGCACAAGCTGAAACAGTATTTCCCTTCTGACAGCGCTAGCGGCAGAGTGCGTAGTTCTGCGGGACAAGTAGCGAGGGAGAGTAGGCGAGCAGGCAGCTTGTCCAGCACTGGCAAGGGTACGCTTTACAAGGCTTTTGCCAGCTTTATGTCACCCCAGCAAGACACTGTCACCTGTCCCCAGTCTCGGCAGAGTAGGGCTGATCTTTACAGAAAGATGGTGAGGGAGTACGTAGCTGACCATACCATCGTCCTAAATGATCACACAGCTCCCTACAACTACTGGGTTTCAAAGCTGGACATGTGGCACGAACTGGCGCTGTACGCCTTGGAGGTTCTTGCCTGCCCTGCCGCTAGCGTCTTGTCCGAGCGGGTTTTCAGTGCAGCTGGTGGCATCATCACCGATAAGCGTACACGCCTGTCGACTGACAGCGCTGACAGGCTGACGCTTATTAAGATGAATAAAGCCTGGATTTCTCATAATTTCCAATCTCCACCAGGTGAAGGAAGCTCAACCTGAATAATTGATCCACTCCTCCTCCTCCTCCTCATTTTCCTCCTTCTCCTCCTCTTTGTACAGTAAAGCAGAGGAAACTGGCTATTTTTTGACAGGGCCCACTGGCTCTTGCTATAGTACTTTATGCATTTAATTTTTCTGGAGGGCCACCGACCCGGTCCTCTGTTTTAAACAATTTTTGGGAGTGCCACATACAGGCACTCAATCTATTCAATTTTTCTGGAGGGCCACCGACCCGTTCCTCTGTTTTAAACAATTTTTGGGAGTGCCACATACAGGCACTCAATCTATTCTATTTTTCTGGAGGGCCACCTACCTGCTCCTCTGGTTTGAAAACTTTTTGGGACTGCCACATACAGGCACTCAATCTATTCAATTTTTCTGGAGGGCCACCTACCTGCTCCTCTGGTTTGAAAACTTTTTGGGACTGCCACATACAGGCACTCAATCTATTCAATTTTTCTGGAGGGCCACCTATCTGCTCCTCTGGTTTGAAAACTTTTTGGGACTGCCACATACAGGCACTCAATCTATTCTATTTTTCTGGAGGGCCACCTACCTGCTCCTCTGGTTTGAAAAATTTTTGGGACTGCCACATACAGGCACTATCCAAATTAAATTGTCTCCATAGCAGCCTCCACACGTTGTCTCCATTGCTACCTCCAAAAGTCGTCCATATAGCTGCCTCCATACATCGTCCCTTTATCAAACGAGGTGTGTCAGGCAGAAATTTGGGTTGTTTTCATGGATTCCACATCAAAGTTGTTAACTTTGTCGCCACCCAGCTGTGTTATCCACAAAATATACTAATAAACTTTTATCATTTACCAATATTATTTCAGCGCTTCTTGCGCATCTGTTTACATTCCCCTCACCCGCCATATCCTAAACTTATAAGAACGCTACTACACTTGATCTTATACAAAAGGTTCTTAGAAGTGCTGTTTGGGGAGTAGCCTAGAGACAGGGGCTTGGATTGGCGAAAGCTCGCCTGGCAGCGGAGCGCCAACTCCATGCCAAGATCCAACTAACATAGTTTTAACTGCAGAACCTTTAATCTACTACTAGTTCACTGCCTCCATACATGGTCCCCTTATCAAACGAGCTGTGTCAGGCAGAATTTTGGGTTGTTTTCATGGCTTCCATGTTAACTTTGTCGCCACCCTGCTGTGTAATCCACAAAATATACTGGCAAACTTTTATCATGTACCGATATTATTTGAGCGCTTCTTGCTCACCTCCTTTGGTTCCTCTCTGCCACCCATTGGTTTGAAGCCTGAGTCCATTTAGGGTATGTCGCCATGCCACTCTCTAGCCTGCTGCCGCTGCCTCTGCATGCCGTCCCCTATAGTGTCAGGGTCAATTATTGCATGTTTTAGATGCTATCTAGCTTCATTCTGTCACTCTGTCATGGCCATGCTGTTGCCCATAATTTTGGCATAATGGTGCGATTAAGCAGCCTCAGAGGCATCCATGCATGCTGCCCCTGCTGTTTCCTGTCCATTTCCGTGGTGTTTCCATCCTTTTCTGAGGTTCCCAGGTGTTTGGCCAAGCTTCCCTGTGCAGAGCCTTGGTCCCCTTGAAAAATGCTCGAGTCTCCCATTGACTTCAATGGGGTTCGTTATTCGAGACGAGCACTCGAGCATCGGGAAAAGTTCGTCTCGAATAACGAGTACCCGAGCATTTTAGTGCTCGCTCATCTCTATTCGTGATACCTTTCCTGATATTGCGGCAATGCTCTGCCACCCTGGTTTTGATCTTACAACTAGTTCTGCCTACATACCCCATGCCGCAAGGGCAAATCAAGAGATATATTACATTGGTGGTATTGCAACTCAAATTTTCTTTTAGTTTTATATCTTGTCCATTCTATTTTATATTCTTATTATCTGGTTTTGATATTTGTCTAGTTTCTTTGCATGCCTTGCAGCATTTACAGTGTGTGAATTTGCCTTCCATTTTGGTCTGGGAATTGCCTATTTCATTTTTGACATAGCTTCTGGTCAAAATATCCTTAAGGGAGGGTGCTCTACAGAACACTGTCTGAGGTTTTTCTACCAACTTTTCCCCTATTATTGGATCACTTTTCAATATATGCCAATGCTTTTTAATTATGGTTCTGACTTTTAGTGCATCTTTAGAGTAGGTTGTGACGAAAAGGGGGTTTATCTTGTCCCCATTCTCACTCTCTTTTTCTTTATCTTTTACTCTTTCACTGAAGAGTTCTTCCGGGTAAACCCGTTCCCTAAATCTTACTTTTATCACCTGGGTTTGTTTTTCTATATCTTCCTCATTCATACAATTTTTCTCGACCCTTCTGATTTGTCCCCTGGGGATGTTGTTTACCCAGTCCTGAACATTGGGACTTCTGGATCAGTCCTGGACCATTGTTTTAGGTCCGAGGGTTAAAGTTAAGAGTGCAGCACTACACCCAAAGATTTCAGTCACATGTATGCACTTAGGCACTTTAAATATAGTGATCAGCATTATGAATTCTAGATTTTAAAGGTGATCGCCTAACCAAGCACCTTAACATTGACCACATTGTATCACTAGATATATCTTGTACTATGTATATATTCTTTTTCTGTATTTATAAAATGTATTTTACATTGTTGTTATGCACGTGAATGTGGGGGGCGGGGTCTTGAAGTCACATGACGGTCAACATTTTGTATATATATCCGCCTCATGCACTAATTGTTTGGCTTGAAAAAGGCTCCTTGGAGCAGAAACGTTACTACCGCTTGACAAAGAATAAAGAAGGACCACTTTTTTACACCGCATCTTATGCCTGGAGTGCTGCTTATTTTCTAAATTTTAACTGAAAGTGTGATGATTTTGAATTCCGAAAATGTTACATTTTTCAAAAAAAATAAAAAATTTTCTTTTTTTTAAATAAACTCAAAACTTATCAGCCAAAATTTACCAATAAAATGAAGTACAACATGTGAGGAAAAAATAATCTCATAATCGCTTGGATAAGTAAAAGTGTACAAAAGTTCTAACCATATAAATTGAAGCATGTCAGAATACAAAAAATGGGGCTGAGATTTAAGCTATAAACTGGCTACATCCTTATTATTATTGATTTTTGCTTTGTTGTGCTTTTATGCTCAAAATTATTTAGGTAAATGTTTGTTTTTATTGACTATATTGACAGTATGTTCATTTGAAATAGGGATACATGAGATATAATAATACAGCCAGAATCAATAAAAATGGAGATATTAAGTTTCAAGTCACCATAAAAAGCAATCAAATATAAAATGTAATAAAAGCATAATAATGTAGCTTTAAATTCCAGCCTACTGCAAAATACTATTATTTTTTTATTTTCCATTTCTGGATTTGGATTGCTTTGTCTGGAAAAAAAACCCTGTCATTCCCTGTTGTTAGATCCAGTGCACTCTCCACAACTGACTCTGAAGTGCACACAAAATCTGGTGTTGCAACTTGTATTGTCTGCATGGAAAGGGTTCATGCGCATGCTGCCACATGACATCAGAGAGTATGCGCCGCATGCTGTGGGCATCTGGGATGGACACTTCATTAAAGGGGGGCATCTTTTGTGGACATTTCATTAAAAGGGGTCATCGGGGTGGACATTAAAGGGGGCATCTGCTGTGCACATGGGGGGCTGATTGTGGACTGGGGGGCTGACTATGGACTGGGGGGCTGACTTCGGACGTGGGGGGTTAGTGCTGGGGGGCTAACTATATACTGAGAGGACACATGCTGGGACTATCTATATACTGAGTGGGCATGTGTTGAGCCTGTTTATATACTAAGTGGGCACGTGCAGAAACTATATACTGAATGGGCACGTTCAGGGGCTTTCTATATACTGAGTGGGTATTTGCAGGGGCTACCTATATATGTAATGGACACATGCAGGGGCTATCTATATATTGAGTGGGCATGTGAAGGGGCTATCTATATATTGAGTGGGCATGCGTAGGGGCTATCTATATATGGTGTGGGCATGCGTAGGGGCTATCTATATATGGTGTGGGCATGCGTAGGGGCTATCTATATATGGTGTGGGCATGCGTAGGGGCTATCTATATATGGTGTGGGCATGCGTAGGGGCTATCTATATATGGTGTGGGCATGCGTAGGGGCTATCTATATATGGTGTGGGCATGCGTAGGGGCTATCTATATACTGAGTGGACATGAGCAGTGGATATCTACACACTGAGTGGGCATGTGCAGGAACTATCTATATACTGAGTGGGCACATGCAGGGGCTATCTATATACTGAATGGGCATGTTCAGGGGCTATCTATATACTGAGTGGGCATATGCAGGGGCTATCTATATAGGGAATGGACACATGCAAGGGCTATCTGTATATTGAGTGGGCATGTTCAGGGGCTATCTATATACTGAGTGGGCATATGCAGGGGCTATCTATATAGGGAATGGACACATGCAAGGGCTATCTATATATGGAGTGGGCATGTGTTGGGGCTATCTATATATGGAGTGGGCATGTGTAGGGGCTATCTATATATGGAGTGGGCATGTGTAGGGGCTATCTATATATGGAGTGGGCATGTGTAGGGGCTATCTACACACTGAGTGGGCATGTGCAGTAGATATCTATATACTGAGTGGGCACGTGCAGGAGCTATCTATATACTGAGTGGGCACATGCAGTATAGTTGAAAGAGTTAAAAGTGTCTAGATTGATATGACTTAAAAATGTTTTAAACAAAAATAAAATTGTGTATAAAATATTATATATCAATGTGGTCTTCTAGTCAAGGGCCCCAATGGACTCCAGGAAGGTCACTATAATGGTCTGCACGCTGCATAGGGGAAAGTGATTATGAAGATCATTTTGAAAAACAGAGCAAAGCAAGTTTATAGCACCTACAGGTTTAATATTTCAGCTGCTACAGATGTATTGTGGTCTTCAGGTGTGTTATAGCTTCATAGCTGCCTTAGAAAATAAACTAAGCCACTTTACAAGGCAGTTCCTACACACAAGACACTTTGTTCCTGGCTTGCTGCTACAAAAAGTAGCTCATACAAACAGAATACTAAGTGGTTAAGGTAGGTTGTGACATAGAGCAGCTCCTTTTAACTTCACACGTACATTTTTTAAAATAAAATATAATTGAAGAAATGTCAATGCATGGCAATGTGGGTTTTTGAAAGAAAGCATTTTTTGATTTCCAAACCAGGGGTGGAGAGAATAAATAAGAGGATAAGCAGCATCTACATTATCTGATCTCACCCATTAGGATCCACACTTGCTACAAAACTGCATCACTTAGAAACACTTAGGTTTTTCACTTGAACTACCAGAGCAGAATCCTCCAATAAAATTTAGGAAAATTAAGAAATTTTTGTGTATATCACAATGCTACTGATGGGGGAATACTCTGGCCTTAGGGTTTATACTATGCCCTAAGTCACTTTATACCCTGGGGTATAATCTGGCCTAAGACAAAGTATAACTGGGGTATAATCTGGGTTAGGCCAGTTTAACTCTTGGTATATAGGGATGCACAGGGATGTTGTAGAAGGCATGACTGACCTCCTGAAACCCTCTCTGGCATAGGATAGCACTTTGTACCAGACAAAATACGATCCCAAGTACCCATGATGAGAGGCTCTGATTCACCATTAAAAGGACCTAATCCACCACTTTCTCTGACAGAAATGCTTCCATGTTCGGGACAAAGAACCAGGCCATGCCAGAAAGGGCTTGAGATGATTGGTCACAGGTTACATTTTTGGAAACTTATCAATGGGCTTAGGAGAGTTTCTTGGAAATGGGAGTTTCCAGAGAGGGTTGACAGTGTGCCTCAGGAAATGTTGGAGAGCCATCTGCTGCAACACCTGTGGTGTGTTATAACATGACCCAGCGTGACCTGGCTGTAAGTGGTAATCTGATCTCAGACAGGCCTGGTTTGTCCTGCACTGGACCCAGGCTGGCCACAGTTGGTCTAAAGTGAGCTCAACATTTTCAAAGGATGACCGGGTGAACATGCAAGGCATGGCACTCGTGAAATTTAGTTGGAAGTTAAAAGCTAAATGCCATATGTAGAGACACTGGCTGCAGGCAGACCCTAAAGCTAAAGAAGAATAATAAATAGAGATGAGCGAGCACTAAAATGCTCGGGTACTCGTTATTCAAGACAAACTTTTCCCGATGCTCGAGTGCTCGTCTCGAATAATGATCCCCATTGAAGTCAATGGGAGACTCGAGCATTTTTCAAGGGGACCAAGGCTCTGCACAGGGAAGCTTGGCCAAACACCTGGGAACCTCAGAAAAGGATAGAAACACCACGGAAATGGAAAGAAAACAGCAGGGGCAGCATGCATGGATGCCTCTGAGGCTGCTTAATCGCACCATTATGCCAAAATTATGAGCAACAGCATGGCCATGACAGAGTGACCGAATGAGGCTAAATAGCATCTAAAACATCCAATAATTGACCCTGACACTATAGGGGACGGCATGCAGAGGCAGATGCAGCAGTGGCAGGCTAGAGAGTGTCATGGCGACATACCCTAAATGGACTCAGGTTTCACCAAAGGAGGTGAGCAAGAAGCGCTGAAATGATTTCCTATGTGAACAAAAGGTTGACGGTATATTTAGTCGATAACACAGCATGGTGGCGACATAGTGACCAAGTTCCATAACGTATCTGGTGAAACACCCGAAAAATGAGCCTGACACAGCTCGTTTGATAAAGGGACGACATGTGGAGGCAGCCATAGAAACGACTTCCATGATTAAGAGTGACTACTGGGGCATCCATATTGCTTCTATGATTGAAACTTCAGGTCTTCAGCATGATGACAGATGGTCCCAGTTCCACTATGTATCTGGTGAAACACCTGAAAATTCTGCCTGACACGGCTCGTTTGATAAGGGGATGATGTGCTGCATATCCTCTCGTGCTCCAGCGTCTGGGGTATAGAGAGTTGAAAGTTGTGCATGGAGACATTGGTGGACGCTGTGGAGGATCGTGGAGGCGAAATGGACAGGAAACAGCAGGGGCAGCATGCATGGATGCCTCTGAGGCTGCCTAATCTTGGGATGGAGCTGGCGGTCCGCTGCCAGGCGAGCTTTCGCCTGTCCAAGCCCCTGTCTCTCGGCTCCTCCCCACCCAAAATGGGCCTGGGGGCCAGAAGCGTTTACTTTGAAAAAAATATAATTTTCAAAGCAGGCCGGGTCGTTTGAATATTTCACCTAGGAATAATGGAATATGGTTCTATTTTTAATTGTTTTTTCGGAAATGGTTCCATGATTAAGAGCGACAGTATGGGGCATCCATATTGCGCTGCTATGATTGCAACTTCAGGTCTCCAGCATGATGGCGACAGATGGGCCGAGTTCCACTATGTATCTGGTGAAACACCTGAAAATTCTGCCTGACACAGCTTGTTTGATAAGGGGATGATGTGCTGCATATCCTCTCGTGCTCCAGCGTCTGGGGTATAGAGAGTTGAAAGTTGCGCATGGAGACATTGGTGGACGCTGTGGAGGCGAAATGGAGGCGAAATGGACAGGAAACAGCAGGGGCAGCATGCATGGATGCCTCTGAGGCTGCCTAATCTTGGGATGGAGCTGGCTGTCCGCTGCCAGTCAAGCTTTCGCCTGTCCAAGCCCCTGTCTCTCGGCTCCTCCCCACCCAAAATGGGCATGGGGGCCATAAGCGTTTACTTTGAAAAAATTATAATTTTCAAAGCAGGCCGGGTCGTTTGAATATTTCACCTAGGAATAATGGAATAGCATAGTGGTTCTATTTTTAATAGTTTTTTCGGAAATGGTTCCATGATTAAGAACGACAGTATGGGGCATCCATATTGCTCTGCTATGATTGCAACTTCAGGTCTCCAGCATGGCGGCGACAGATGGGCCGAGTTCCACTATGTATCTGGTGAAACACCTAAAAATTCTGCCGGACACAGCTCGTTTGATAAGGGGACCATGTATGGAGGCAGTGAACTAGTAGATTAGCGGTGCTGCAGTTAAAACTATGTTAGTTGGATCTTGGGATGGAGCTGGTGCTCCGCTGCCAGACGAGCTTTCGCCAATCCAAGCCCCTGTCTCTCGGCTCCTCCCCAAACAACACCTCTAAGAACCTTTTGTATAAGATCAAGTGTAGTAGTGTTCTTATAAGTTTGGGTTATGGCAGGTGAGGGGAATGTAAACAGATGCGCAAGAAGCGCTGAAATAATATCGGTAAATGATAAAAGTTTGCCAGTATATCTTGTGGATAACACAGCAGGGTGGCGACAAAGTTAACAAGTTTAATGTGGAAGCCATGAAAAAACAACCCAAAATTCTGCCTGACACAGCTCGTTTGATAAGGGGACCATGTATGGAGGCAGCTATATGGAAGACTTTTGGAGGCAGCCATGGCGATGACGTGTGGAGGTAGCAATGGAGACAACGTGTGGAGGCAGCTAAAAAGACGACGTGTGGAGGCTGCTATGGAGACAATTTAATTTGGATAGTGCCTGTATGTGGCAGACCAAAAAAGTTTTCAAACCAGAGGAGTAGGTAGGTGGTCCTCCAGAAAAATTAAATAGATTGAGTGCCTGTATGTGGCAATCCAAAAAAGTTTTCAAACCAGAGGAGCAGGTAGGTGGCCCTCCTGAAAAATTAAATACATAGAGTACTATAGCTAGAGCCAGTTGGCCCTGGCAAAAATAGCCAGTTTCCTCTGCTTTAGTGTACAAAGAGGAGGAGAAGGAGGACAATGAGGAGGAGGAGTACATACATTATTCAGGTTGAGCTTCTTTCACCTGGTGGAGAATGGAAATCCTGAGAAATCCAGGCTTTATTCATCTTGATAAGCGTCAGCCTGTCAGCGCTGTCAGTTGACAGGAGTCAGACAACACGCTAGTGGCAGGGCAGGCAAGAACCTCCAAGGCGTACAGCGCCAGTTCGTGCCACATGTCCAGCTTTGAAACCCAGTAGTTGTAGGGAGCTGTGTGATCATTTAGGATGATGGTATGGTCAGCTACGTACTCCCTCACCTTCTTTCTGTAAAGATCAGCCCTACTCTGCCGAGACTGGGGACAGGTGACAGTGTCTTGCTGGGGTGACATAAAACTGGCAAAGGCCTTGTAAAGCGTACCCCTGCCAGTGCTGGACAAGATGCCTGCTCGCCTACTCTCCCTCGCTACTTGTCCCGCAGAAGTACGCCCTCTGCCGCTAGCGCTGTCAGAAGGGAAATACTGTTTCAGCTTGTGCACCAGGGCCTGCTGGTATTCATGCATTCTCACACTTCTTTCCTCTCCAGGGATGAGAGTAGAAAGATTTTGCTTGTACCGTGGGTCCAGGAGAGTGAATACCCAGTAAACGGTGCTGGAATAAATTCTTTGAACGCGAGGGTCACGGGATAGGCAGCCTAGCATGAAATCTGCCATATGCGCCAGAGTACCAACGCGCAAGAATTTACTCCCCTCACTGGCCTGACTGTCCATTTCCTCCTCCTCCAACTCCTCTTCTTCTGCCCATACACGCTCAACAGTGAAGCACTGAACAATGGTCTCTCTTCTGTCTCGCCAACATTCTCCTCCTCTTCCTCCTCATCCTATTCCACCTCCTCCGATATGCGCTGAGAAACAGACCTGAGGGTGCTTTGGCTATCAACAAGGGAATCTTCTTCCCCCGTCTCTTGTGACGAGCGCAAAGCTTCCGACTTCATGCTGACCAGAGAGTTTTTCAACAGGCCAAGCAGCGGGATGGTGAGGCTGATGATGGCGGCATCGCCACTGACCATCTGTGTTGACTCCTCAAAGTTACTCAGCACCTGACAGATATCAGACATCCACGTCCACTCCTCATTGTAGACTTGTGGAAGCTGACAGACCTGACTACCAGTTCTGGTGCAAGTTGACATCTGGCAGTCTACAATCGCTCTGCACTGCTGGTAAACTCTGGATAACATGGTTAATGTTGAATTCCACCTCGTGAGCACGTCGCACAACAGTCGGTGAGTGGGCAGTTGGAGGCGGCGCTGCGCTGCCCTAAGAGGGGCAGCATCTGTGCTGGACTTCCTGAAATGAAGGAGGAGGTGGAGGAGGGGTGGGAGGAGGAGGAGACATAGTAGGCCTTTGAGACCTGGACCGAGGTAGGCCCAGCAATACTCGGCGTCGGCAGTATATGACCAGCCCCAGGGTCAGACTCGGTCCCAGCCTCCACCAAGTTAACCCAATGTGCCGTCAGCGATATATAGTGGCCCTGCCCGGCAGCACTCGTCCACGTGTCCGTGGTCAGGTGGACCTTGTCAGAAACAGCGTTGGTCAGGGTACGGATGATGTTGTCTGACTCGTGCTTGTGCAGGGCTGGGACGGCACATCGGGAAAAGTAGTGGCGGCTGGGGACCGATCACCGAGGGGCGGCCGCCGCCATGAGGTTTTGAAAGGCCTCAGTCTCTACCAGCCTACAGGGCAGCATCTGCAGGCTAAGCAGTTTAAAGATGTGGACGTTGAGGGCTTGGGCATGTGGGTGGGTTGCACTATACTTCCTTTGCGCTCCAGCGCCTGGGGTATGGAGAGCTGAACGTTGGTGGATGCTGTGGAGGATTGTGGAGGCGAAGATTGATTTTTTGCACGGGAGGTGTTTGGGCCGGGGTCCTGGGCAGGGGGCTGACTAGCAGATGACACAGGGGAAGGAGCAGTGGTGTGCCCGGCCAGAGGTGAACGGGCTTGGTGCCATTGAGTGGGGTGTTTAGCATTCATATGCCTGCGCATACTGGTGGTAGTTAAGCTAGTACTGGTAGAACCCCTGCTGATCCTGGTTTGGCACAGGTTGCACACCACAGTCCGTCGGTCATCCGTTGTTTCTTTAAAGAACCTCCAGACTTCTGAAAATCTAGCCCTCGCCACGGGAGCTTGACTACGGGAAACATTTGGCGCTGATGCACCAGCTCTGGCCCTGCCTCTCCGTCTGGCCCCACCACTGCCTCTTCCAACCTGTTCTGATATAGGACTCGCCTCTGTCTCAGAAGCACTGTGTTCACCCGGTCTCTCAACCCAGCTTGGGTCTGTCACCTCATCATCCTCCGATCCCTCAGTCTGCTCCCCCCTCGGACTTCCTGCCCTGACAAACACTTCACCACTCTCTGACAACCGTTTCTCCTCATCGTCCGACACCTCTTTACACACTTCTTCCACTACGTCAATAATGTCATCATCACCAACAGACTGCGACCGGTGGAAAACCTGGGCATCGGAAAATAGCTCAGCAGCAACCGATCAAGTGGTTTGTGACTGTGGGAAGGGTCCAGAAAACAGTTTCTCAGAGTATGCCGGTTCAAATGCCAAATTTTGCTGGGAGGGGGCAGACTGGGGGGAAGGAGGCTGAGGTGGAGGAGCTGGAGGAGTGCTGATTTCAGTGACATGGGTGGACTGCGTGGAAGACTGACTGGTGGACAAATGGCTAGAAGCATTGTCCGCAATCCACGACATCACCTCTTCGCACTGTTCTGGCCTCAACAGTGGTCTACCGCGAGTCCCAGTAACTTGAGACATGATGAACCTAGGGAGTGTAGCTCTGCGGCGTTCCCCTGCTTCCTCATCAGCAGGTGGTGTCTCACCCCACCCAGAACCACGGCCTCTGACCCCTGCAGTAGTTGCACGCCCTCGTTCTCTACCCCTAGCCCTCAGGTTAAACATTTTCCAAATGAAAGTGTAAACTTTAAATTTTTTTTTTTTTAAACAAAACGATGCTATCCTATTGCTATGGCTAGTTTCTAACCTACACTGACAGCACACAACTGGATTTTGTGCTGTGCCTGATGACTTTAAGTTATAAAAAGAAATAAACGTAAAAAAAAAATAAATCAGCAGACTGTGCCTAATTCAAATCAAACCCCTATTAAATTGTCCCACTTCGGTGTTTGAGGTGGATATGTGTGTCACTAAGAGCTAAACACAACTGTCGCAAGTCTCCCTGAAAATTACTCACAATATGGTACTAGCTGCACTACTAATGGCAGCAAGCCCAGCCATAAGCAAACCAAAAAAAAGGAAAATATAACACTATTGTAGGCCTAAATAAGCCATTGGGGTTCTCCTATGGCTATTTTCTAGCCCACACTGAAAGCACACTGCTTTGCCAGATTACTTTGTGTTATAAAAAGAAATAAACATAAAAAAAAATAAATCAGTAGACTCTGCCCAATTCAAATCAAACCCCTAATAAATTGTCCCACTTCGGTGTTTGAGGTGGATATGTGTGTCACTAAGAGCTAAACACAACGGTCGCAAGTCTCCCTGCAAATTCCTCACAATATGCTACTAGCTGCACTACTAATGGCAGCAAGCCCAGCCACAAGCAAACCAAAAAACAGAAAATAAAACGTTATTGTAGCCCTAAGAAGGGCTGTTGGGTTCTTGTAGAATCACTCCTGCCTAACACTATTCTAATAGAACACCCTAACGCTTTCCCTGACCAGCAGCAGCTCTCTCCCTAGAGGCATCCAGACAGAGAATGATCCGAGCAGCGCGGGCAGGGGCTAGTCTATTCCAGGGTCACCTGATCTGGCCAGCCAACCACTGCTATCGACGTGTAAGGGTACCACGTCATGCTGGGTGGAGTGCAGAGTCTCTTGGCTTGTGATTGGCTCTGTTTCTGGCCGCCAAAAAGCAAAACGGCGGGAGATGCCATTTTCTCGAGCTGGCGAAATACTCGTCCGAGCAACGAGCAGTTTTGAGTACGCTAATGCTCGAACGAGCATCAAGCTCGGACGAGTATGTTCGCTCATCTCTAATAATAGACAATAAAACTCCTGTAATATAGCTGTGATTGTTGAGGATTGTGGCAGATTATTTTTCTTACTTACTATGATTTTTTTTTTTTTAAGAATGTACTGGAGGAAAGTGTTTGGTACTATACTATCTAATTCCCTTGTCATCTAGTCATGGTTTTTCCAATTAGGTTAAAGCCTTGAAATATAGTTAATATTTAAAGGGGTATTCCGGGAATATGAACGCCTGACACAAAAACCCATGATGATATAAATAAATGAATACAACAATACTCAATGTCATTAGTCACAAAACGAAGCTTAAATAATTTGATTTTATGATTTACAAAATTTATGTCCTCTCTAAAGTAGGTGGAGTTATCACTAAGATGGCCGCCACTGGAAACTGCAAGTTCCATGATCCTTTAGTTCTCAGTAACTCCTCCTACCACTTATACTCTGCTCCTAGTGATGATGTAACAGGTTTTCTTGCTCTGTTACCATAGTAATGATGTGTAACTGCCACCACCACAACACTGACCATACTGAATGCACTGCAACCAACCGACTACAGCCAAACTTAGTGCTGATAACATGACCCTGCCCAGGCAGGTACAGGACATGTGATGTGGACATGTGACCAGCAGCCATCTTCTGTCCTGCAACGGACCGCGCGGAGGAAATTAATGGACTGATTAAAGGGCCAGTAGCATTTTAATTCTTCATTACAGTCTATGTCATCGGCATTTTCTGCTAAGGGGAGCAAAATTTTAAATAACAACTAATTACACATTAGCTTATATTTTGAGTGCCCACTTGTATATGAATTATGCTGATTCCTGGAATACCCCTTTAAATAATTTAGTGTAATATAAAATAAGCCAAACATAAGTATAGCCTCAGCATTGGAACAATACAAAAATAATTTTTATTTTTTTTAAGTGGCTTCCTAGGTAAACAACAGCTAACACTTTTCCGTGGCAATACTAAATATATTTCAGGTTACAAAACATAAAAGTCAATTTGTATTTAGTGTGTGTGCCTATTCCCAGATACCAAAGGAGATGAAAGAGATTCATAATGGAAATCACTGTTTGTTCAACATAAAACAAATAACTTTCTTGGTCCAGACTGTATGAACAAGGAGTATTGTGCGACAACTCTTTAGATAAATGTAATAGTCATCTGTTGATCAATGCTTGAAGCATGGCACTGTGTAAAGATGTTATCAATTTTCAAACAGACCGTCAACTGGTCGTATTAATTCACTACACTTTTACGTGCCATATTATTTTTCTCCTCTCCGGGGTTTAATGTGGTTGCTAGACAACATGATGCATTTCTCTAGTATTCTTCTAACCTACACTGGGACTGAAAACACATATGTTATAAAGCCAACAAGCCTTTCTATATACTGCACAGAATGACACTTATTGAAAAGCTTCTAGCACAGTGCATTTAGACCATTATTTCTCACTGCAAATATTAACTTCATGGGTAAGACAAACATTACTAGTATCAAAAAAATTTTACTGAAAAAAATATATTCTTATGTATGTTTGCAAAAGGAATTTTATAGTTGTGGTACTTTTCTTTAGCTTTTTTGAGTACTGTGATGTTAAATATGGGAAATATTAACTTCCCTGCTAATCATATAGAACAGTTAAATGAGTATATAAATATTTAATGTGTAGCATTATTGCAGTAAAGAAAACTTGTATTGTGTTTTATGGTTCATGTGTTACAAAAAAAATTATTAATACATTTTAATGGTTAGTAAGTGCCAATATGCCATGGATAATGCAAGAATTTATGTCAGGTAGTATATTAATTACTAGAGCACTGTAGACATCTACAAATTGTGCGGCCAGAACATGGTCCCCTATATGTTTTTGTGCATGAGGCTTAAAGGGGTTGTGTCACCATAGCACATGGCTGTAATTGAGCCCAGTGCATTGTGACAAGTACTTTCACCATTTACACTTATTACAAAATATGCAGCCTTACTGAGATAACTCCTTTTGTCCTGGCTGCTGGCGCCCCCTAGTGGTAGCTGTGTCCCGTCCTGAGCAACAGCTGATCTGGCCGAGTCTGCGCACAAGGAGTCAGCCAGCTGCTGCATATTCCACCACAGGCTCACAGCTCCTCTCCACACTGAGAGATCAGCTGACACAGTCCAGCCAATAGGAGGTGAGAGAGGAGGGGCAGAGAGCTTAGCTGTATAGTGATACGAGTGATGCCTGTGATCTCCACTGCTTATTTCAAGCCTCTGCTTCACCAGGGCTTCCTGCATCACATGCCAGGTAACTGCAGCCAGACCTGGGTATCTGATACACAGAGGACAGAGCCCTTCCAATATCGATCATAGCAATGTAGCAGCCCTCTCCTCCCTCCATCATTAGTCAGGTCACACAGGAGGCTGCAGAGATAACACAAGTAACAGGCTGAGCTCTGAGCTCTCCTGATGCAGTCCTCCTCCTGTACTCTCCACCATGCGCTGTTCCTCCACGCTACACTGCTGTCCTGCAAATGGGCCCCTGTCCCTGACTAGCAGGAAAGTAGGTCTCATCTAAGTTTTATTATCTTTCATCTGTCATCTATTTACTATATATCTTCTATCTATCCATCTCCTACCTATTTATATATCATCTATCTATCTATATATCTATCTGCCTCATATCTGTCTTTCTATCTATTTATCTATATCATATCTATCTATCACCTTTCCAATCTAGCTTCTGCAACATCCCCCACCGGGGCCTAGCCGTTTCTCGGGGCCTGGAGTCAGCCGGGGCCCGCAGTACCTGAGTGGCTGGCGGTTGCGGCCTAGGCACGCTAGTGTCACGGTGCTTGGTATAGGGAACCGGAGGGCTGTCCTACAGCCTGGAAGGTCTCCAGCAGGGTGGTGTTGGCAAGAAATGATGAGGGAGAGGCTGCTATAGCAGATCTCTCTGGGGCAACCCTTTGGTCTCTAGAGGATGAGTCTCTGTGTAGTGGACAGGGTGCCTGTGATGATAGTAGTTGTAGTAGCAGGGACCAGACGGAGGCAGAGGTTGAACAAAAACAACTTACAGTTCTTTATTGGAACCGACAGGAACTTCAGCAACGTGCCTTTAACAGAGTGATGGAGTGCTGAGATGCTTTTGGAGGAAGCCACAGGAGATAGGTCGCCAGCCTGGATGCAGAGGGCAGGCTGGGAGGTAGCTGTGTCCTAATAGGAAGCTTCAGCTGGTCCTGGAGTGCTTCAGGTATCACACTTGAAGGTAGGATGATACCCCTTTCCTCACTATACTAGCTAATCTATTAGCTCCACTCTTCAGAGGCAGGGGCTAGGCTCTTCCTGCTCTTATCTGGTATGCTAGCTGAATAGATTCTGGACTGGGGTACCCAGTCTGCTTCGCTTCTCATCTAAGCTAGGCTGAACTAATCTCTAGCTGGTGTCCTGCACACCCTCAGGTCTGACCAGGACTGGTCTCTTCTCCCTCCTGGGAGAGACTGCTCTCTTCTCTCTCCTGAGAGAGACTTCTCTCTAGAACATTCCTGGCCAGGGGTTTTGTAACTCCTCTGGTCAGGTGGTGGCTGCTCCTCCAATCACATCTCAGCTTACAGAGGACAAGATATAACACAGATCATTGGATGACAGATCTAGCATCATACAAAACACTTAACTCCTGCCCTGCCAGGCAGGAGCTACCACTGCAATGTCCCCTGTGTGATGTGATGACATGCTGTGGGGCTTATTCGCAAGCACTCCTTCGCCATTGCATCGGCGAGGGTGTTGCACTTCTATCTAGCAATCTTTTCACAATACATAGGGACACATTTATTACAGCTTGTGCGCCAAAAAGCATACAAACTGTGATTTAATCACAATTCCTTACAAAATACACAAGAGAAGCAATTAACGGCCCCAAAGTAACATACGAAAATGCAAACGTTTATTAATAAAAATGATAAAAACCCTGTTAATGCACCTCATTTCAGGGACAGAGAAGTACAAAACAGTTTCCCTGAAAACACCCCTTACTCCTGCCAAGTGTCAAATATAATCAAACATGATACTGGACCTTCAGAATAAATGGTATGAGAAATACATGAAATCAGAAAGATCTCTGACTCAATGGTACAATAAATTTATACAAGTAGAGCAAGGTTAGTGCAACCAAGTAGCTGGAGATCCCCAAAAGTGCATTGTCCGACTATAATACACATCTGACACAATTCACAAAGGTGAGGCCAATGAGTTGTGCAATAACTGCTGCTGTCAGTGCTGTGCATGTGCCTGGCTAGGCCCCTCCCACATCTGCTTCTGTGTAGAACAGAGTAGAGGCTGAACAAGCATCATAATAACACATAAAAAGGTATTTTTAATTCCAGGTTACCATTACATATAGGTTTTTGAAATATTTTAACTTCTTTGAGAGCTTTTTGGAGTAATTTGTTTTGTGGCATAACCCCTTTAAGGAGGGAACCTGCCTATTATATAGATTACTGACTAAGGGGCCCCCCAGCAATTTTAATCTGGCCCTGGTTGATAGTATAATTGAGACTTTGGTACGTTTATTAAAAAATTTTATGTATGGTCATGCATTTTTTCTTGTGATACAGGTTTAGTTTTTCCTGTCCTGACAGGTGCAACAGTGTATTTTTGACAGACTTTTTGTTTCAAATATCTCAATTCCACATGGACACAAGCCATGTGAGGGAGTTATTTACAGGAGTGGACACTACAGTGGCCTGCATTTTTAAGCTCTTTAGCCACACCCCAGGGAGATAACAACATACGAGGATGTGGTCACACATGGCGTTTGTTATGTGTCTTTAAATGCATTGCAGAAACGCATTTGTTTTACATTTTACCATGCGTTTGGCTGGTCTTCAAGTAGCTGTGTTAGGCCACATGTAATTAGGCCACAAAACAAATGATAGAAAGAAAGCTGAATTTAAAAGTACCCAATAGATTTCAATAAACTATAAATGCAAATAATATTAAAGTTACATTTATAAGCAGCTGCAGCTGTACTTTAATAGTGCTATGGACTTAAGTGCATATACGTGCATGAAAAGGGATTTTTTTTTAGCTCTATCTGTGTCCCTAGGACATAATAAGAGTTGTAGGAAGGGATTATCACAGCCATGCTCTGCCCACTAGGGAAATACATGTGTGCCAGCTCCCCACACATATGTATTACTATTGACCAGGAACTGTGAGGGTGTTAAGGTAAACCGAGCTGACAGATCAAATCCTGTCTTTTCTACTTGTCTTATTTTCCTAAAAGCACTGTAACAGAGAATACATTGTAAGATGGCAACGGCATCTTGGACCGCACCTAAAACTTCGAGGCTGAGAAATTTCAGGAATTCCCTATAGTGACGCAAGCGTGAGACACCAGGAAAACTCTCCAATTAAGGGAATACATGATCTAGGAAGCCTGATGTGTAATGCTTTGTCTGCTCCTCCTTTTCTACTTTTTTCCAGATTTTCTATATAGACTTGTGAAACCAAATAAACTGGTGCAGTGCTGATTTTGCCCAGGGCAGTAGCACGAGTGAGACTTGAATAAGCAGTTCTCTGAGACATTCCTTGCAATATGCTTTTAACTGATTTGAAACACACGACCAACGCACACTAAAAGAGGATATCATAAATCCTCCCCTAACTAGGGGACATTACTACCACTATTCTATAGCACAATAATACTATCTATATCCTTTATATATGGCCACAGCTCATTACTACAACTCCTAAACTATATACATATATAAATATACACTCACCGGCCACCTGTCCAACTGCTCGTTAACACTTAATTTTTAATCAGCCAATCACATGGCAGCAACTCAGTGCATTTAGGCATGTAGACAAGGTCAAGACAATCTCCTGCAGTTCAAACCAAGCATCAGTATGGGGAAGAAAGGTGATTTGAGTGCCTTTGAACGTGGCATGGTTGTTGGTGCCAGAAGGGCTGGTCTGAGTATTTCAGAAACTGCTGATCTACTGGGATTTTCACGCACAACCATCTCTAGGGTTTACAGAGAATGGTGCGAAAAAGAAAAAACATCCAGTGAGCGGCAGTTCTGTGGGCAGAAATGCCTTGTTGATGGAAGAGGTCAGAGGAGAATGGGCAGACTGGTTCGAGCTGATAGAAAGGCAACAGTGACTCAAATCGCCACCCGTTACAACCAAGGTAGGCAGAAGAGCATCTCTGAATGCACAGTACGTCGAACTTTGAGGCAGATGGGCTACAGCAGCAGAAGACCACACCGGGTGCCACTCCTTTCAGCTAAGAACAGGAAACTGAGGCTACAATTTGCACAAGCTCATCGAAATTGGACAGTAGAAGATTGGAAAAACGTTGCCTGGTCTGATGAGTCTCGATTTCTGCTGCGACATTTGGATGGTAGGGTCAGAATTTGGCGTGAACAACATGAAAGCATGGATCCATCCTGCCTTGTATCAACGGTTCAGGCTGGTGGTGGTGGTGTCATGGTGTGGGGAATATTTTCTTGGCACTCTTTGGGCCCCTTGGTACCAATTGAGCATCGTTGCAACGCCACAGGCTACCTGAGTATTGTTGCTGACCATGTCCATCCCTTTATGACCACAATGTACCCAACATCTGATGGCTACTTTCAGCAGGATAATGCACCATGTCATAAAGCTGGAATCATCTCAGACTGGTTTCTTGAACATGACAATGAGTTCACTGTACTCAAATGGCCTCCACAGTCACCAGATCTCAATCCAATAGAGCATCTTTGGGATGTGGTGGAACAGGAGATTCACATCATGGATATGCAGCCGACAAATCTGCGGCAACTGTGTGATGCCATCATGTCAATATGGACCAAAATCTCTGAGAAATGCTTCCAGCACCTTGTTGAATCTATGCCACGAAGAATTGAGGCAGTTCTGAAGGCAAAAGGGGGTCCAACCCGTTACTAGCATGGTGTACCTAATAAAGTGGCCGGTGAGTGTATATATTAAGAACAGCTCAGTACTACTACTCCTATAAACTACTCCTATGCTGTAGGTAAATGTACTATAAATCTGGAGTAGTACACCCTGGCTTGACTGCACAAGCGCTTTAGGTACACAACATGCACTATAAAGCCAGATCACTAAAGCTTTGCTTCACTGAGTCCTGTGTGCTGCATTGAATTCAGGCCTAGTCAAATATAAACACCCCTTAAGAATCTTTGGGTGGTTTAGTGTCCTAAATCCAATTGACAGGTTTTCTTTTTGTGACAAATCCCAGATGCCACTGGTAGAAGTCAAAATGGTACTGGTCAGAAGGAGGACATGTGTAAGAGTACAGAGATGGCTCCTGTAAGTCACTTCATTGTTATATCCCGTCAATATTAATTGAGCGCAGAGGATAACCAATATCTACCACTATATGGTTGCTGTATAGTGGAATACTGGTACATCTGTGATGGGGGCCCACTTGGGTGGGTTCTGCCCCCTCTAAACTATGCCTCTGCACTAGGGTTTGAGGCTGCTATGGATACAGCAACTGTCACCTCCCATTTAGAAAACATGGGAAGTGCTTGGTAGCATGAAAGAGTTGTTACCTGTGACACCCCTTGCTCCTTTCTCCCTTGGCTGTTTAACATTCTTATTGAGGATTGGAATAAAGAGAATAGGGCACATTTACTTAGAAAGTCGGAAACTTCACTGAAAGGGCTTTTTCCATGTATAATGCTTGGTGCGACCAATTCATTAAGAATGTAAGCCAGAAATCATGAATCTGACCAACTTTTTTGTGGTGCACCTTTAACGCGTGCAACACAATTTGCAAGTTAAATACACTTCTTGAATACCTCTGAAAGCCGATTTCCCCTACAAGAACGTGCAAAGTCAGAAAAAAGTATGACGCAAAGCACTTAGTAAATGTGCCCCAATATGTTTTACAATTTAGTGAATGCCGCTTGTTTCTTTTATTTTGAGAACTTTCTTGTTATCATGCAAGTCCCAAGATTCCAAACACTGAGGTTTTGAAACATTGAAATTCACTCAGCTGCTTGTGGTGTCCTTTACTTTATTATGTTATAGAAGCGGATGACAGACATCTGATACTCATTGTAAATAATATAGCTTATATTTCACTTGCATTTTTGCTACTATAAATAACAGAATTTAGCAATTCAGTGTGAACTGCGACCAACTTTGGTTAAACAAGACAAAAATTGTGGATCTTTGTCAGTAGCAGAGCTACCCAAAGAAGCCATGTACATAAACAACTTAATCTTTAATCAGGATTAATTATAATGCAAACTATTAAATAAATTCAAGATGAAAAATGAAGGTAATCCATGAGTCCCAATAACAAAGTACGATCATCAACAAAAAACACAAAATAAACAAAAAGCCAGGCTAGAGTGTAGAAGTAGTGTAGTGTAGAGGTAGAGTGTAAGTACAACATGGCATTAGACATTAGATACAGTTTAACTGCTTAAGGCTGGTCTCCCACAACAATATAAAGCTTTATGCTAAATAAAGTAATAATTCGTTATAACTCAGCGAGTTTGATTCACATAGCTTGTACAGCCAGGACATTAACCATGTCTCTTAGAATGAATATATCTGTGTGGAACCATCCTAAGTGGGTTAGGAAGTTCAGTAGTGGCATACTATTATGGCATGATGCATTTGTAGCTAGAGATGGGCGAATTTGTTAAAATTCGTTTCGACCCGATTCGCCGAATTTTTAGAAAAAATTTGATTCGACCCGAATCGAATCAAAATGAATCACGTTAAAAAACAGGCATTTCCTGGCTGCAGAGAGCCTGTAGGGTGTTGTAGAATGTTGTGCCATGCTTAAATATGCATAGGGAGCGTGGTTTGGTCTTCAAACAATGCTGTGTTTTAGTATGACACGCACTTGACAGCCGCAGCTCTTAGAATCGCTTCACTCTTCACTTACATGTGCACTTACATAGGCCAACTTCCCCAAATAAGCGAAGTGGGAACGCAGCCTGACAAGGTAACGTCTGTGCCAGCTCGAAAAGACTAAGCTGAGGGCCAAGATCCCACTATAACATCAAAGAGTGCACTCTTTTTACACTGAGTGGAACAATGATATAGTGTGTTGGTGGCATCAAAAGCAGCAGCAGCAGGAGCCCGCAGAGTGGCACAATCATATAGTGCATTGGTGGCTTCAGTAGCAGCAGCAGCAGGAGCACGCAGAGTGGCACAATGGTATAGTGTAAAGGTGACATCAGTAGCAGCAGCAGGAGCCTGCAGAGTGGCACAATGGTATAGTGTGAAGGTGGCATCAGTAGCAGCAGGAGCCCGCAGAGTGGCACAATGATATAGTGTGAAGGTGGCATCGGAAGCAGCAGGAGCCTGCAGAGTGGCACAGTGATATAGTGTGTTGGTGGCATCAGTAGCAGCAGCAGGAGCTCGCAGAGTGTGAAGGTGGCATCAGTAGCAGCAGCAGGAGCCCGCAGAGTGGCACAATGATATAGTGTGAAGGTGGCATAAGTGGCAGCAGGAGCCCGCAGAGTGGCACAGTGAAATAGTGTGTTGGTGGCATCAAAAGCAGCAGCAGGAGCCCGCAGAGTGGCACAATGATAAAGTGTTAAGGTGGCATCAGTAGCAGCAGGAGCCCGCAGAGTGGCACAATGGTATAGTGTGAAGGTGGCATCAAAAGCAGCAGCAGCAGGAGCCCGCAGAGTGGCAAAATAATATAGTGTGTTGGTGGCATCAGTAGCAGCAGCAGGAGCCCGCAGAGTGGCACAATGATAAAGTGTGAAGGTGGCATCAGTAGAAGCAGGAGCCCGCAGAATGGCACAATGATATAGTGTGTAGGTGGCATCAAAAGCAGCAGCAGGAGCCCACAGAGTGGCACAATGATATAGTGTGTTGGTGGCATCAAAAGCAGCAGCAGGAGCCCGAAGAGTGGCACAATGATATAGTGTGAAGGTGGCATTAGTTACAGCAGGAGCCTGCAGAGTGGCACAACGGTATAGTGTGAAGGTGGCATCAAAAGCAGCAGCAGCAGGAGCCCACAGAGTGGCACAATGATATAGTGTGTTGGTGGCTTCAGTAGCAGCAGCAGTAGGAGCCCGCAGAGTGGCACAATCGTATAGTGTGAAGGTGGCATCAGTAGCAGCAGGAGCCCGCAGGGTGGCACAATGATATAGTGTGTAGCTGGCATCGGAAGCAGCAGGAGCCTGCAGAGTGGCACAGTGATATAGTGTGTTGGTGGCATCAGTAGCAGGAGCTCGCAGAGTGGCACAATGATATAGTGTGAAGGTGGCATCAGTAGCAGCAGGAGCCCGCAGAGTGGCACAATGATATAGTGTGAAGGTGGCATAAGTGGCAGCAGGAGCCCGCAGAGTGGCACAATGATATAGTGTGTTGGTGGCATCAAAAGCAGCAGCAGGAGCCCTCAGAGTGGCACAGTGATATAGTGTGTTGGTGGCATCAAAAGCAGCAGCAGGAGCCCGCAGAGTGGCACAATGATAAAGTGTTAAGGTGGCATCAGTAACAGCAGTAGCCCGCAGAGTGGCTCAATGATATAGTGCGTTGGTGGCATCAGTAGCAGCAGGAGCCCGCAGAGTGGCACAATGGAAAAAGTGTGAAGGTGGCATCAGTAGCAGCAGGAGCCCGCAGAGTGGCACAATGATATAGTGTGAAGGTGGCATCAGTAGAATCAGGAGCCCGCAGAGTGGCACAATGATATAGTGTGTTGGTGGCATCAAAAGCAGCAGCAGGAGCCGCAGAGTGGCACATTGATATAGTGTGAAGGTGGCATTAGTTACAGCAGGAGCCCGCAGAGTGGCACAATGGTATAGTGTGAAGGTGTCATCAAAAGCAGCAGCAACAGGAGTCCGCAGAGTGGCACAATGATATAGTGCGTTGGTGGCTTCAGTAGCAGCAGCAGCAGGAGCCCACAGAGTGGCACAATGATATAGTGTGAAGGTGGCATCTGTAGAAGCAGGAGCCCGCAGAGTGGCACGATGATATAGTGTGTTGGTGGCATCAAAAGCAGCAGCAGTATCCCGCAGAGTGGCACAATGATATAGTGTGTTGGTGGCATCAAAAGCAGCAGCAGGAGCCCGCAAAGTGGCACAATGATATAGTGTGAAGGTGGCATCAGTAGCAGCAGGAGCCCGCAGAGTGGCAAAATGGTATAGTGTGAAGGTGGCATCAGTAGCAGCAGGAGCCCGCAGAGTGGCACAATGATAAAGTGTGTTGGTGGCATCAAAAGCAGCAGCAGGAGCCCGCAGAGTGGCACAATGATATAGTGTGAAGGTGGCATCAGTAGCAGCAGGAGCCCGCAGAGTGGCACAATGATATAGTGTGAAGGTGGCATCAGTAGCAGCAGGAGCCCGCAGAGTGGCACAATGATATAGTGTGAAGGTGGCATCAGAAGGAGCAAGAGCTGCAGAGTGGCACAATGATATAGTGTGTTGGTGGCATCAAAAGCAGCAGCAGGAGCCCGCAGAGTGGCACAATGATATAGTGTGAAGGTGGCATCAGTAGCAGCAGGAGCCCGCAGAGTGGCACAATGATATAGTGTGAAGGTGTCATCAAAAGCAGCTGCAGCAGGAGCCCGCAGAGTGGCACAATGGTATAGTGTGAAGGTGGCATCAGTAGCAGCAGGAGCCCGCAGAGTAGCAAAATGATATAATGTGAAGGTGGCATCGGAAGCAGCAGGAGCCTGCAGAGTGGCACAGTGATATAGTGGGTTGGTGGCATCAGTAGCAGCAGCAGGAGCCTGCAGAGTGGCACAATGATATAGTGTGAAGGTGGCATCAGTAGCAGCAGGAGCTTGCAGAGTGGCACAATGATATAGTGTGAAGGTGGCATCAGTAGCAGCAGGAGCCCGCAGAGTGGCACAATGATATAGTGTGAAGGTTGCATCAGTAGCAGCTTGAGCCCGCAGAGTGGCACAATAATATGGTGTGAAGTTGGCATCAAAAGCAGCAGCAGCAGGAGACCGCAGAGTGGCACAATGGTATAGTGCGAGGGTGGCATCAAAAGCAGCAGCAGGAGCCCGCAGAGTGGCACAATGGTATAGTTTGAAGGTGACATCAGTAGCAGCAGCAGGAGCCCGCAGAGTGGCACAATGGTATAGTGTGAAGGGGACATCAGTAGCAGCAGCATCAGGAGCCCGCAGAGTGGCACAATGATATAGTGTGAAGGTGGCATCAGTAGCAGCAGGAGCCCGCAGAGTGGCACAATGGTATAGTGTGAAGGTGACATCAGTAGCAGCAGAAGCAGGAGCCCGCAGAGTGGCACAATGGTATAGTGTGAAGGTGACATCAGTAGCAGCAGCAGCAGGAGCCCGCAGAGTGGCACAATGGTATAGTGCGAAGGTGGCATCAAAAGCAGCAGCAGGAGCCCGCAGAATGGCACAATGTTATAGTGTGAAGGTGATATCAGTAGCAGCAGCAGCAGGAGCCCACAGAGTGGCACAATGGTATAGTGTGAAAGTGGCATCAGTAGCATCAGGAGCCCGCAGAGTGGCACAATGATATAGTGTGAAGGTGGCATCAGAAGCAGCAGGAGCCTGCAGAGTGGCACCATGATATAGTGTGGAGGTGGCGGACATTTCCAGTCCCTGGTAAAGATGGTAGGAGGCAGATGGTGCAACTAGCAGCAGATGTGTGGCATCAGGCGGGTGGCAGCATCAGAACAGTAGCTGCGGCAGGTAGTTAGAACCCCGACTCATTTCTCAACGTTTGGAGGAGGCGTCATGGCTGATCTAATCTGATGCATTAGGCATTGGTGAGTTGAAATCCTGGCCGATCCAAGCCTGATTCATCTTGACAAAGGTCAGTCTCTCCACATTACGGGTGGACAAGCGGGTTCTCCTGGGGGTAACGATGGCCCCCGGCACACTGAACACCCGCTCTGATGCCACACTACTGGCTGGGCAGGACAGCTTCTCTACTGCAATCTCTGCAAGTTGTGGCCACGCATCAAGTTTGGCTGCCCAGTAGTCCATGGGATCCTCTACCTCTGGTGGTAAAGTGCTGTCCAAGTAGGCCACCATCTGCTGGTGCAGGGTCTGCTTCATGTCCTGCTGCTGCTGCCGGTGGCGGCTACCCTCCTCACTTGGCGGGTAAAGGAAATTGCTCATTAAAGAATCCAGACTTAAGCGACTGTTGATGGAACTGCTACTGCTCCTACCCCCCCCAGCTCCCCACAGCAGCCGTAGTAGTAGTACTTGAGCAATGACTGCCAGGAATCCCCCGGTCAGACCTGACAGAGGATGGACAATGGCACACATAGGCAGCGGCCAACTGTGTGCTCAGTATTTCTCTATAGTATGCCAGTTGTTCCTTCCTCTCAGCAGCAGGAAAAAAGTCACCCATTTTGGACCAGTAGCAAGGGTCCAAGAGGGTGGAGAGCCAAAAGTCATCCCTATGCCAGATGTTGACTATTCGGCTGTCACTAGTTAGGCAAAGCAGCATGCTGCAGGCCATCTGCGCAAGTGACTCTGAGGGACTTGCGGTCTCCATATCCACATTATACTGCCACGGTGCTTCTGGGTCATCTGCCTCGTCTTCTACCTCCTCCGGATGCTCCTGCTCCTCCTGTCACCTGAGTAGAAAAACCACAAAATTGCACCAGACTCTGCTTGTGCTCCAACGTCCTCCTCCTCCTCCTCCAGTTCAGCCCCCATCGGACTCATGTGGCCATGAGATGTAGTCTCCACTTCTCCAGTGCCCTGACCAGACAGATTTTGCAGCATGAGTTCCAGGACATGAAGCAGTGGTATGACGTTATTCATCCCGCAGTCCAGGCGACTGACAAATAATGTGGCCTCTTCAAAAGGCCTGAGCAAACGGCAGGTGTCACGCATGAGCTGCCAGTGGCTGACATCAAAGTTACACAGGGGAGTACTACGGTCCACTTGCATGATCAAAAAATCATTAATGGCTTTTCTATGTTCATACAGGCAGTCTAACATATGGAGGCTGGAATTCCAACGGGTGGAAACATCGCATATCAGACTATGTTGGGGTAGGCTTTTCTGGCGCTGCAACTCGAGGAGTGTATGCTTGGCTTTGTAAGAATGGCTGAAGTGCGTGCACAGTGTCCTGGCCATTTTTAGAATGTCTTGCAGATGGGTGTAAGACTTAAGGAACTTGTTCACTACCAGATTGAACACGTGCGCCATGCAGGGCACATGGACCATTCCTCCTCAGTGCAGCGTGGACACCATGTTCCTCCCATTGTCTGTCACCATGGTTCCGATTTTTGGTTGTCGCGGAGAAAGCCACACATTAATTTCTTCTTGCATGACGCAGAGCAGTTCCTCCCCTGTGTGACTTCGTTCTCCCAGGCAAACCAGGTGTAGAACTGCGTGACACCGCTGTGCCCTGCACATGTGGTATGATGGAGCAGCACTTGTGGAGGCTGAGGTGGTAGTGGAGAAGGAGGAGGAGGAGGCGGACACTGGCGCAGGAGCAGCAGTTTGACAACGTGGAGGAGAAAGCGCCGTCTCTTGTTGAAGTTGTTGGTGTCGCTGGGCGGGAAGCACATTCAACCAGTGGGCCATAAAGGACATATACTGGCCCTGACCATAATTACAGCTCCACACGTCCGCGCTGCCGTGCACCTTGGAAGAAACTGATAAGCTCAAGGACTGGCCCACCTTCTGTTGTACCTATTGGTGAAGGGCTGGCACAGCCTTTTTGGGAAAAAATTGCGGCTTGGAATTCTCCACCTCGGTTCAGCACAAGCCATTCGTTCTCTGAAGGGTGCAGAGTCCACGACTTGGAAAGGGAGAGACTGCAGTACCAACAACTTCGACAAGAGCACGGTCAGCTTCTGCACCTTAGGATGGCTGGACGCATAGAGTTGTCTTTTTGTAATCGCCTCGCTCAACGACTGCTGGCGCCATGCATGGAGCAGGAGCATCTGGACCGGGAGATGTCAAAGACAAACAGCTCCCTTCGGCAGAGGTGCTGGAGCCTTGACTTGCTGAAACAGCATGTGTGCCACTAGATGCTGCTGCTGTTGCTGCGCCTGCAGGATGGACCGCACCTGACACCCGTTTCTCCCAGGCCATTGGATGATGACGCTGCATGTGTTGGAGCAGGGCTGTGGTGCCAAGGTTAGCTCCCTGGCCACGCTTCACTTTCTGCCCGCAGATAGGACATATAGCCACGCTCGGCTACTCTGGTGTCTTTACAAAAAACTGCCACACCGCTGAGGTGGTAATTTTACCACCAACACTCTGCACTGAGCGACTACTACCACCGCCTTGCTGAGCCCCTGTGCCACTGCTTATTTGGGCCTGCGAATCGGGATTGGTACCCTGCGGACTTTTGGCTCCCGTCCTCGCACTGCTGCCACCCTGCTGACTCACAGCCACAGTAGCGACTTGCTGCCTGCTCCGCAAGCTGACACTCTCTTCGCCCGACGATGATGAATCCCCTGCTACATCCAGCTCCCAAGTGCGATCGGCTACATCATCGTCATTTTGCGTTTCCCGGTCACTGCTACTCTCCTCACCGATGTCAGTATGCACAGCCTGCCTACTGCAAGAAGCAGCGGAAGTCTGCCCCTCCTCTTCAAAGCAGCTGCTGACTGTCCTCAAACACTTCGCCCTCGCTGAATAGTGGCACGGAGCCCAGACCACCTGGCTGCGGGAAAGGAACAGGACAGAGCCTGGTTGAGGACAGGTAAGGGCCGCTTACCTGCTCCTGGGCCATGCCAACTAATTGTTGTATCAGAGGAACCTACAGACTCTTGGCTGGGGTTGTCAGAAGTTATATTTGAGGAATTGGATGACCTAGTCAACCATTCAACAACCTTTGGGTTGTTGATCAACACACTGCCACTAGATGACAACGGCAGTTCTGGCCTCACAGAGTCACCTCTGCTGCGACATCCCCTTACTCTGCTGCCACCTCTGCCTGCTCCACCTGCCACCTTTCTGTCTGACATAGTGGCTTATAAACTACGTGGATTTGACACGTAAATCTGGCTGTAAACTAGAGCCCCCAAAAGGTATTGCAATGTCCGTTATACAGATGCCCCACAACTGACAGTGTAATTTCAGTGAAAATCACTGTATAAACTATGTGGATTTGACACATAAATCTGGCTGTAAACTAGAGCCCCCAATTTGTATTGCAATTTCCGTTATACAGATACCCCACAACTGACAATTGACAACTACTGCAGATGCATGAATGTCAAAGAGATTTCTTCCTATTCGATTTTGTCACTAAATAGAACTGCTATTTGGGGTATACAGATCCCCCTTAAAGAATAGCAAGGGATTAGTCCACCAATTGCTACTGCAGATGCATGAAAGTCAAACAGATTTCTTCCTATTCGATTTTGTCACTAAATAGAACTGCTATTTGGGGTATACAGATCCCCCTTAGAGAACAGCGAGGGATTGCAGCAAGAATCGCACAGCACAATAACAGCAGCTGGACGCTACAACATGAAGTGTGAAGTGCTGAGATAGAAAATGGCTGGTTTTATAGGGCTGTGTGACATCACATATGCCTGCCGGTCACTGATTGGCTTACAGGTCTGCAGATGTCATCGGGGGTGTTCCTTTCTCCTTCCCAGAGTTCTCTGCCCCATTTAACACGTTGTTCTCGCACCCACTTAGCAGTAACATGAGGGGAAAAAAAACAACTTCGTTCCCGCGAATCAGCATAAACTTCGGCTTTGTGGTGAATCGAATTTTTCCTGAAATTCTAACCGAAGTTAGAATCATTAGAATCGATTCGCCCATCTCTATTTGTAGCACTTTTTGCACGCTTTTATCGCAGTTTTTAGTGTGCTCTGCTAGCACTATTTATGATGGATGCACTTTTCATGTGAGTAGCACTGATCTGTACTTTTTGTAGTGGTAATTAGGTATCCAGATTACTAGCTAGGTGTATTTGTAGGCATTTTAGGCGCTACACATAGGTGTTTATTTTTTTGTACCGGGCATATCTAATAGATGGTACACAGAAAAAATTATATGAAGTACACTTATTAGGTGTTTCCGTATAGTTAGGTATATTTCATATAGTTTTTTCTTTGTGTCATGTATTAGGTGCATTTTATAGTTAAGTGCACTTCATATATTATTTTCTGTGACCATTTATTGGGTTTATTGGGTGCATATTGTTTATAGTGCCAGTACAATGTCCCAGAAAATGTACACTTTGTTGGAGGCATATACATGATGAGGGGAAAAATGACCCACCTCAACCCACCACCTCTATTGTCAATTGGATACACAACTATCTAATGAATAGGCCTCAATTCGTACACCTGGGTTGCATGAGATCTAATACCATTGTCAGCAACAGAGGTGCAATTCAGGATACCATCCTTGTACCATTCCTCTTTAGCCTTTCCACATTTGACTTTAGCCATAAATTGAACTTCTGCCATCCTTAGAAATTCTCAGGCGACTTGGTTATTGTTAGTTGCATTAAGGATGGTGATGAGAAGCATTATAGGGACACCATCAACTCATTTGTAGTTTGTAGTGAAGACAATAACCTCATCCTTAATACTGAAAAATACTGAAATGATAATCGACCTACAAAGGTACAAAACAGCTCTGAGTTCAATCACAATCAAAGACCAAGACATTGAGAGAGTTAGAAATTACAAGTACCTTGCTGTCATAATCAATGAAAAACTAGATTGGTCTTAAAACTTCAGCATAGCAACTAAAAAAGCAACATTAAGATCTTTTTTTCTCATGAAACTCAGGTCCTTCAATGTATGCAACAAAATCCTGAGAATGTTTTACGAGCCCTCGATTGCGAGTGTGCAATGGGGGATGACTACCTCTAATCATTTTCCAATGACCTGGAAGAACCTCTGAGAAGGTGCCCTGAGACTTCTACGGGAGAAGTGCCTGAGACTTCAACTGATCCCATATGGATAGCTCCAAATAATTTTGCCCCACAGGTCCCAGACTCTATGGGCCAGTATGGAATACAGTTCCACATGGCATGGCTCAGAGCAATTGACTTTTTTTCGATTTTTCTTTGATGATCAGCTAATAAATTTAATGATATTCCATACAAAACTCTGCTGCACAACATATTGCCCCACTTCTTTTTATGCACAACCCCACAGATGGTCCCCTGTGTCTTCAGCAGAGATAGAGAAATATCTCTGCATAATACTGCTTATTGGGCAAGTAAAGAAGCCATCAATCAGAGACTATTGGAGCACAGATATTTTGTACCACACCATTATGTGGGCATGAGTAAGATGTGTTTTCAAGCCATCCATCAATTTTTACATTATGCCAATAACACAGAGATGACCCCAGTTATGATCAGTTATTTAAGGTCAGACCCATCCTATACCATTGTAGTGCCAAATTTGTACAGACATATACCCCCACAAAACATTTGTCTACAGCCAAGTCCCTGATACAATTTAAAGGGAGATTTCAATTCTGCCAGTTCCTGCAAAATAAGAGGTATGGCATGAAGATGTATAAGCTATGTGAGAGTACATCAGGGCATACATTCAAGTTCAGAGTACATGAAAAGAAGGACCACAGAATGCCCCCCATTCCTGGGTATTACTGTAAAAGTAGTTTGGGATTTGGTGCACCCACTACTGGACAAGGGCTACCACCTCTTCCTGGACAATTTTTATACCAGTGTTAAACTATTCAAGTACCTGGCTTCCAGACAAATGGCGGCATGTGGCACTGTAAGATGAAATCAAAGAGGTCTCCCGAGGTCGCTGCTTGGGGAAAAACGTAGTAGGCACAACAGCTGAGTATAATGCAGAGACTCAGTATTGTGTGTAAAAGGGGTCTTCCCAAAAAAGAAAATTCTCAAATTTCAATCCCCTTGCGATGTTAACACAATACAGATATTTTTAACCCAGGAGAAAGTTAAGGAAGCCACATTCCGTAGATATAGTGACGTAGTCACTTTACTACATCTTCGGAGTGCTGCTTCCTTATCTTTCTCCTGTGATTGTACGGGCCAGCACTGGACCCTGAAGAACTGCACCCGAGTTTTTCTCTTTTAAACGCGGTGCTGCTCCTTAGCCTTTTTTTAGACTCCGATATTGTTAACCCTTTACTTCACAATTTTACTGTTGCTGTTTTAGCTCCTCTCACTCAGTGATGGTCAGTGCAAAATCCCAAATTGTGGCTGGGGACTTTCTAAGTCAGGGGCCCCCAAACTACACCTCGCGGGCCACATGTGGCCCGAGGGCTGTTTCTATTTGGTCCCTGGCGCATCGCCCCTGCTGGGGCCCTCGGCAGGCTGTGACTTTCGTCAGTCAGGCATGGGCCTCCGTTCGTTCGGAAAGGACATCTCCTGACATCACTGTATAGTTCTCAATGCGGCCGTAAACGGCAGCTTCAGCACTATTACTGCAGGTGGAGCAATGTGGCTGGAAGACAACCCTGGCGCACATTGATCCATGAGCCTGGATGTTATCATGCAGCCACGCACCACTTCCTGTCCGGCAGCAGCCAGAAGAAAGAATACGCGGGAGCCACTGCCAGAGGTGAGTATAGGATTTTTAATTTTTTTTAAACAGCAGTAAAAAGATTGTGGGAGCTGGGGGCCCTAATATATGAAATAATTAATTATGGGGGCAGCATAGGATATAATAAATTATGAGGGACAGCAATTCATGGCATCTCCTACATCTCTGCTATTCCACGACACAATAAATCTACTTTTCCTTCCTCCCTATCCTCCAATAAAGAACTTATCTGTCTGTAGCTTTACACTCCTCACAATGCCGGCAGGAAGTCAGTGTACGTGTATCAGTGTGAGCTCCATCCTGGGATGGGAGGGGCTAGAGTGTAAGGAGCAGATAGGGAGACAGAAATCTCAGCTCCAGGTTGACACACAGAAATCCAAGATGCCTTCCCCAACCCTAATTCAGAAGTTACAGAGATGTGGGGCAGCTGAAATTGTGTACACCAGGACTGATAGAGACAGGTTGGACTTATATCTGTGAAGTGCTGTATTTTTGTTAATAACATTGAATTAGAGCATATGTTATTTTGTAATCCTGAATACATTTAAGAAACTTGTCTTCATGGGAATATCCCTTTAATTACATGGATAAGAGAAAGGTCCTTTTATTAACAACAATACATAGGCACACCAGCACCCCTGTACAAAGTGACAGTAAAGAAATCCCAAAACCTGACCACATATTGATTTATAACAAGTACAGAGCCCTACAGAGCCATGTGGAAATCAAGAGTGTGGTACAAGGAGCTGGCCATGCATATCATGCAGATGGCAGTGTATAATTTGCATTACATCTATATGCAGGCCTGAGGGGAACTTTCCTGGAGTTTCAAGCATTTTCTTTTTGGAGATCAGGAAGGGGGTGCTTCTGGAAGCAAGGCCCCACATATTGTACAAGGGCATCACTTTCCAAGATAAGTTCCCCAAACTGCTAGAAAGGGAAGAAATAAAAAAAGGTGTAAGGTGTGTTGTAAAAGGGGCATTAGGAAGGACAATGTTTATAAAGGTTGCACATACCCTATTAAACCTGGACTATGAATTAAGAAATGTTTTAGGATATATCACACCTCCCTGGGTATTAAGATAATTACCCTGATGAACTCTGAACAGCTTACACATAATGCTGCACCTTTCCTTCTGAGCCCCAACATGTGCCCAGAACGTAGATTATGGCCACATATGGGGTATTGCTGTAAAGTATAATTATTTTTGGGGTGTTTGTCTTCAGTGGCATGAGCTGGGTACAAGATGCCATAATGGATATTTTTACTATGCACTATCCATTATGCATTAACTTTGGGGTCCACCCATGGGGATAAAATGCTCACTAAACCCCTACATTAATTCATTGAGGGGGTGTAGTTTCCAAAATAGGGTCAGTTCTCAGGGTACTGGTCCATAGGCATCTATAAATTATTTATGATGCCAAAAAATAAAATGTTAAATTTCTGTGCTCCAAACGCTAGTTCTTACCTTCGGAGCCCAGCTGTGTGCCCAGCCTGTATATTATTGCAACATACGGGGTATTGCTATTCCAGGCAGAACCTGAGTAATGATTTTTGGTGTGTTTGTCTAAAGTGGCATGAGATGGGCAAACTACATTTAGACTAAAATTGCACATTTGAGAAAAAAATGCTATTTTTACTCTGCACCATTTAATTTGTATTATATTTGTATATCTATATTTGGGCAAGCATCTCAGGGCTTAAAATGCTCATTACAGTCCTAAATAAATTCTTTGAGGGTGTGGTATCCAAAATAGTGTCACTTCTCAGGGGGTACCTAGTACTCTAAAACCAATCTAGTGACCGAGCTCCAAAGACTACATTTTGCTCCTTCCTTTCTGTGCCCAGCAGTGTGCCCAGCCTTTAGATTGGTGCAAAATTTTGCACTAAAATGACATATTTGAGAAAAAATGCAATTATTACTCTGCACCATTCACTTTGTATTAAATTTAGGCAGCACCTCAGGGATTAAAATGCTCACTGATACCATAGATAAATTCTTTGAACTGTGTCATCTTTGGGGTTTTTCTATTGTACTGGTACTTTAGGGGCTCTGCAAGTCCTTTGTGGCACCAAAAAACATTTGTAGCCAAATTTGCATGCCAAAACCCAATAGCACTAATTCCTTTCTGCATATCGCTCTGTGCCGAAACAGCAGTTGACATCCACATGTGATGTATTGCTGTACTTGGGAAAAACAACCCAAAAATGTTGGGCTGCTTTTTTTTACCTCCAATACCCTCTGAATTTGTACATTTGAGGGCTAAATGAGAATATTCTTATAAAAAAAATTGAAATGTAAAAATGTTCACTTTTTGAATCCTAAGAAACCATTAAAGGGTTCCCAAATGTTGAATTGATTAGTTCACAAAATTATGTTACTTTTGGGGGTTTATAGTACATAAGTCTCTAAAAGACACTTCCAAACTAAATTGATCACCAAAAAACATCTTTTTTCAATTCTCTTGAAAATTTGAAAACAGAAAAAAATTGTGGCATGAATTTTTGTCTACAAAGTCAAAAATTTTAAACCTTTAAATATGTACATTTTTTCAAATGTTTCCTGAATTGATTAATTTTTAGATAATTTTTAAATCAATTAGATAAGTTAAAGTGTTGAAAAGTTATTACCACAGGAAGAGACACTAGTCAGATAAAAAAAGGCCTGAGCCTTTGAATCCCCTAGAGCTGGTGTCTGCTCTGCAGGCTGCTAAAAAGAAAGTGTCTGTAGTGCTATCTTCCTACTGCCCCTCCCCCTGAAGTACATGGGAAGCTATTCATATGATAGGAATATGCACAACCATAGTGAGAAGTTTAGGGTAGTATCCAGGGACAACAAAAATATAAACACCAGGACTGATAGATACAGGTTAGAATTATATAACATTATAATAACATAATAATATGTTGATGACACTGAATTAGAGACTGTGTTATTTTGCTATCCTGAGTATATTTAAGAATCTTATTCATGGGAATATAACTTTAATAAAAAGACATGAAGTCTCTGTTGGGGGTGAGTGACAATTAACATTATTAAAACATTATTTCAATCTATGTTTGTATTTAAAATGACCCCTGACTATATTAGCAATGGAATCTAATGACATCATTTTCTGACAGCCTTGATCTTTAACCTAGTTTGATCTAAACCAGACTCTTTAGGAATGAGATCATTAAGGTAAAATCTCTTAAAGAAAGAGTACACAATTCTAGTATGAACAGTTTAATGATATTGAGTTACTTATAATTATTTCAACCATACATGATTATATTAAAAGGTCACCTAAAAGCTGGACATCTTTCTTTTTTTTTTTCCTATTATGTTAAAATTCTCAGTGGATTAAATCAATTATTCTGTGTGGTCGCATACACCCTTTGCCTTTTAAAATAATATTGTACTAACCAGCAATATATATATATATAGATAATTTATATATTATACCACAATTTAGGGGAAATGCCCCCCTCTTATCATATGAATACTTATAAATCATATTCCATTTTTTTCCAAAGTTTACATGCTATAATTTTTGAGGGGTGTAGAACTAAAAAGAAATGCATGCAAAGCTGGGTAACGCGCAGGGGTTCGGAGAACGCTGCTGGCACCACCAGAAGAACCAGAAGTCCCAGCATTTTCCCTAGCGAACCTGACAATAGGTTGTTGGTTATACTCTTTATATAGTTAGCCTTTGGGATCACAAGACCATAATTCTTGGATGCTCTTCGGTGGGGTCGCAAATGAAAAGTAACATAAAGAAATAATAAAATAAAACAAAATAAGAACAAAGCTGGACGCTCTCCATGCACCGGGACCCGACATGTGACGTACTATTACGTCACATGTCGGTAAGGGGTTAAAACTTATATGCATATGCAGGTGACTTTTATTTTCATTATTGAGAATGTACACAAAGCTTCCTTTTTTATATGAAGGCGCTTTTGATCATAACGCAATCGGTTTAATACCTCTGTGTTTTATTGAGTATGTATTATACATACCGATTTCATATATTTTATGTTACTCTACATGTTTATATTTGTGCATGGGCCCCACCATAGAATTACATAGAATTACAGGGAATATTTTATATGTATTTTCAGTGATTTTTACTCTATTATGTAGTTTTGTATTTTTAAAATAAAACTAATAAGTATTGTAATAAAAAGGATTTTGGTGTTGCATGATATCACTATTCTCTCACTAATCATCTAGAAGCTGCTCTGCTGCTTGACAACAGACTGCTAATGTTTTAGTTTATCAGGCCAATTTCTGATGATAGGTTCCCTTTAAGAGGAGGTGTCATTTGGAGCATGCAGTAAAAACATTAAACACAGAGCCCACAAGAAAATGGAATAAATGTGTTTTTTTTGTCAATTTCTCTGAATTTGGATTTTTTTTTCACTTCCCTCTACAATACATGGAATAAAAATACTAATGGTAGGACAATTTGTTATTTATAAAATAAACAAAATAAAAAAAGTTATGGATTTTTAAAGATCGGAGTGAAAATGGAACACCAAAATGAAAATTGCTTGGTTGCTTAAGGATTATTGAACCTCATTTTTCATCATATTGGGGGTCATTTACTAAGGGCCCGATTCGCATTTTCCCGACGTGTTACCCGAATATGGGTAACACGTCGACGATTTTTCCTGAATTGCCCCGGGATTTTGGTGCATGCGATCGGATTGTGGTGCATCGTCATTGGCATGCACGCAATGGAAATCGGGGGGCGTGGCCGAATGAAAACCTGACGGATTCGGAAAAACGCTACATTTAAAAAAAAAAAAGTGGGAGGAACTGCCCTAATGAATCCTGGTCGGACCCGAATCCACCGCAGAGAAAGTGCCGCTGGATCGCGAATGGCCCGGGTAAGTAAATCTGCCCCATTATGTTACTATGATCAATCCCACTTTATGTTTTTGGCACCAAGACTTCCATAGACAAACCAGATTATCTTCTCTTACCATTTCCAGTTTCAATCACAGCATTTTCAAAGGATTTCCTTACTGATCTTCCTATGTACATTGAGTCTACTACTGCCTGGCTAGTAGCAAACTGCTTCTCTAAGTAGCTCACTTCTGTCACTAAGTGTAGTTTATAGTAATTATTGAATTAATGATTTCACTAAATGAATGAAAACATCTTAAAATACAAACATGTCAGAACAGAATGAATTTTATTACATTAATGTCACAATAAACTAAAATTTTGGCCAGGGCAAGGCAAATTCCGATAATTTAGTGTGTATGGATATGTTTTAGAATCATATAAAACATATGTAAGTTATATTGACACTTTTTTTGGCCCCAGGATCTCACATATAACATAAGTTTTGAATTATTTATGTGGTACTGAAACATTTAGACTTTGGAGGTTCAAACTGATGTTATTGAGAAATTTGAATCAAATAAGTTTCAGTGCGTCTGTTATCTTTAAAATTGCAACTCAATGTGACTTTAGAATTTTCTCTAATATTCTCAGTGAGCTTGTATAACCTTTATGTTGGGGGAATCACCATCACAAAATATATTTGCACCCATTCACATAATATATTGAGTTACAAAGTTCAAATATGAGCATGCGTTTGTAGTGTCACAAGTAATGTTTTCCTTTTCACTAACTTTAATCGTGTTAAAGAAACAGGTGGTACCAATTCTTTTAAAATGTAATAAGATATAATCTAATAATGCAAGATTTATGTAACCAACGGGTATAACCTAAACAATTCTAAATCAAATGTTTGCTTTTGCTAGGAACACTAATTGCTTTGAACAAGTGAAAAAAGGAGGTGAGAGGAAAACCAGAGATCAGATATTTGTGTTTCCAAGAAATTTGCTCCTTGTATTATAACATTATAAGACACTATGAAGAGGACACAGGAGTTGTTCAGTGAACAGGAAATATCACAAAATGGACCATGTCAGCTCTATAGTAATAGTCCTTTGAAGATTTCAATGTTAGAAGAGATGAACATTCATCTTAAAAATTGTGCCTCCTTTTTGTGTTTGCTTTTAGTTAAGGTACGAATGTGAAGATATTTGAAACATGACCCAGAGGTCTCTAAATCAACCAATCAACTAGCAGCTCCAGAGCAACCACAGAAATATCCGCCATGTGATTGGCTGTGATTGGCCAAGCAGGACATATGATGCTGTATAAGAGCAGAGTCACATGTCCAGATGCCTTTATAGAGAGCAAACAGAGCTAGGGAGTGATTTCTGCTCTTCAAAAGGTCAGTCAGACAGACAGGGACTTCGTAAAACTACAAACATTGCGCTTTATAGGTAGGGAGAGGAGGCTGCTTTGCTTGGGGACAGGTGCAAATTTGAAACAATTGCCCTTTATAGGGCACTGTGAAGAATTGCATTGAGCTACTGATAGGCTGCTATTAGAGATGAGCGAGCATACTCGTCCGAGCTTGATGCTCGTTCAAGTATTAGCGTAGTCGAAGCGGCTCGTTGCTCGGACGAATATTTGGCCTGCTTGGGAACGAGCTTTCACTTAAGGAAACACAGTGAAGAACAGTGAAGAACACAGTGAACACAGGATCATTAAGGATCATTTCAGTGAAGAACACAGTTAACACAGTGAAGAACACATTGCAGATGTTTCCGTACATCTGCTAACTTATCAGAAGACATTAGTGCAGAAAGGTGTTCTTCACAATAGTATGTGAAGAACAATATGTGTGAAGGACCTTCACCCATGAAATCCTTGTACATCTGTCCCTGCTCAATAAACATATACACAAGAGAAGAAATCTAATATATAAAGCTGAGTGTATATGTTTGTGTATGTATGTATGTCCGCTAAAGGAATCTGTACTGTCGTGTTTATAATCACCAAATTATGCACAGTTTTTGCCTGTGTGTATCTTTAAAATTGGCATGCGTTACAGGGAAAAGAGTATCTACGCATCAGGAGGCATGCAGGGACGAATTGTTTCACGCTGAATCTAGTGCTTCATCTTGCCAAATAGATACTCTCTTCCCTATAACGCATGCCAATTTTAAAGATGCACGAATAAAAGAAGATGATGTTTTAAAGAAGTGGTGAGTGACAACTTTTCCTTTTTGTCTTCCTCCAACGAGACAGTCTATACAAATAAAATTGTTTTTGTTAACTAATTCTATTTTGTTGTAGCTAGAGATTGGCGAATTTGTTGAAATTCCGTTTGACCCTTTTCGACGAATTTTTCGAAAATTTTTTCGAATCGAGTGATGACGAATCCCGTAAAAAAAAAAAACTGTATTTCCTGGCAGCAGAGAGTCTGTAGGGTGTTTTAGAATGTTGTGCCATGCTTAAATATGCCTAGGGAGCGTGGTTTGATCTTCAAACAATGCTGTGTTTTAGTATGACACGCACATGACAGCCACCGCTCTTAGAATCTCTTCACTTTTCAATTCCATAGGCACTTACAGAGCCCAACTTCACCAAATAAGCAAAGCGGGAATGCAGCCTGACAAGGTATCATCTGTGCCAGCTCGAAATGACTGAGCTGAGGGTCAAGATCCCACTATAACATCAAATAGTGCACTCTTGAACTGATTATTCCATAAATTACGACAGAACCTGTTCTGTTAGACGCGGATACCTGTAGAGACCCCCCAAAAGAGTGCAGGGGGTGTCGGTAGTAATTTTGCATAGAAATCACTTATAATTTCATCCATCTGTGTCCGCTTTCAATGTGTCAATAATCCATCATCAGTATTGCTAAAGCCAAAAACAAACAGGAGTCGATCCAAAACAGAGATGTACATGTGCAGTGTGCAGGGCACATGGGCCATCCCTCCTCGGTGCAGCACGGACACCATGTTCCTCCCATTGTCTGTCACCATGGTTTTGATTTTCAGTTGTCGTGGAGAAAGCCACACATTGATTTCTTCTTGCATGACGCGGAGCAGTTCCTCCTCTATGTGACTTTGTTTTCCCAGGCAAACCAGGTGTAGAACTGCGTGACACTGCTATGCCCTGCATATGTGGTATGATGGAGCCAGGGCCGGCGCTATGGGTTGGCAAAGGTGGCAATTGCCCAGGGCCCCCATGGAGAAAGGGGAGAATCTCTTCTTTCAAATGAATCTTGAATTTTGTTTCTAGGTGCTATGGATCCAGAGATATTCAGGTTTAAAGTGAGGATATCAGGTGCCATTTTTATATATAAATATCTCCGTTTTCCTACATTTTAGAAACACAAATTTATATTCATATAAAAGAGGAGACTCTCTTCTTTCACAGGAAAAAAGAAGTGAGGTTCTATGAGTAACAGAACCAGAGATACAGCCCCCTGAAGTGTCTCCCCATCTCCAGATTTTTAGCCATCAGGCTGCAGGGAGAATTTGCTGCACACAGGAGCTGCTGCACCTCACAGATAATGGAAATATTCACTTTATATGTTACTAGTACTACATTTTGAGAAGGGATAATATCAACTAATATTCATGTTTTTAACCCTTCTCTATGCAAATCTAAGAACACACTTTGGGCCACATGTATCATTCGTTTTTTTCTGTTGTTTTTGCGCCTTTTCATTCAGGCGCACCGTTTTTGTGCCATTTTTGCGACTAAACGCCAAACTAGCTGCGCAGCAAAAATAACCAGCTTTCCCTCATTTATCCTAGCAATCCAGATGTTTTGATGCACCTAATGATATTCATCACTTGCGACTTTTCATTTAGGCGCAAAAACACTCCAGCCCGGAGCTGGCGTTAACTGAGAAGAAAGCACTGAGCCCCTTTGCAGAAGAGCTCATTTCTAGCAGCAAAGCTCAGCCAGACACTGCAGACACTAGAACATATAATACAGACATGAGATACTCTGCAGACACTAGAACATATAATACAGACATGAGATACTCTGCAGACACTAGAACATATAATACAGACATGAGATACTCTGCAGACACTAGAACAGATCATACAGACATGAGATACTCTGCAGACACTAGAACATATAATACAGCAGTGGTGGCGAACCTATGGCACTGGTGCCAGAGGCGGCACTCCGAACCCTTTCTGTGGGCACCCAGGCCATCACCCCAGAATGAAGTTCACCAGACAATACTCAAAGAATCTCCCTGCAGAATCTTCCTACAATGATAGGGGAATTTGCCCTCCTCCTTTCAACTCCATTGGTGTCCTTGGAAGGCTGAAGGATTGAAAGTTGTCAATGAACAAGGAGAAATAATACTGCTTAAATTCCCGCGCTGGCACTTTGCAATAAATAAGTGGCTTTTGGTTGAAGTTTGGGCACAGAGGCTCTAAAAGGTTCGCCACCACTGTAATACAGTCATTAGATACTCTGCAGACAGGAGCTGCAGACTCTATTTACAGTTCATCACCTTCTATTTACAAAACATTCTGCAAAACGCTGAGCTCACAGCAAGAGAGAAGAGAACGTTACAGAATGTTGCACATAGTACTGACAAGTGTCCCCCATGTCATTCTGCACAGTATCACCAGTGTGTCTGAGGGGGATACTGTGCAGAATTACAGGGGTGCAGCAGGAGACCAGCACTGGGGGATCCCCTCCAGGAGAAGCCCCTGCTGAGGAGATCACTGGGTGCTGGGTGTCACACACCTGGGTGCTGCTGAGGAGGTCACTGGCTGCTGGGTGTCACACACCTGGGTGTTGCTGAGGAGGTCACTGGGTGCAGGGTGTCACACACCTGGGTGCTGCTGAGGAGGTCACTGGGTGCTGGGTGTCACACACCTGGGTGCTGCTGTGAGGGTCATTCTCATTCTGGGCTGTGGGAGAAGCAGAGAGGAGCTTGTAGCAGGATCACATGTAACTGCCTGAATCTAACATTGCGCCTAAACTATGTTAAAGTAAAGTGATTAATAAGAGGCAGGAAATTACCTTATCACAGATGGTTGTAGCTTGTGATAATTCTGGAAAACAGTGCGCCAGAATTTACGCACAACTACTACACTTAGGCGCACAAAAGTGATAAATGTGGCCCTTTCTCTCTTATTCCCTTTTATTTTGTGATAGTTATTTTCTGTTGTGAAAATTGACTGATACGATGAACATTCAATCCTCTTCGCCTAATGTGACTACACTGCGACCAGGGCATGTCCATAAAGTTATATGTAACACCAAAAACTCACACAGGTTCTGGAATAAAGTTTTTATTTCCCATCATCCTCCATTACTTACACCTATGTTATGACGTTCTCACTCTCATGCTTATGAAGTGCGGAGGGTTCTGTTATTGTGCAGCTAATACATTGGCAACATCTAAATGTGAGTTTTATTATCTCATTAGAGAGGTTTATGGATATATAGTTATTATTTGGGTTTCCATTGTGTAAGGAACAGACAATGTTACATCTGTGTGAATTTTCTGCAGTTCCCTTTGCTGCATATTTTGGTGACTATACACATTTGTGGAGTCTGTATGGTCTCCTCACAGCTTACTGGTTTAGGAAAGTAGATTTTCTTTATATAAGTAGACTGGATTTGTACAAATTTTGAATGTTAATTGCCAAATGCATTGCCTGGTTGTCTGCTTTCAAAATTATATCGGGTTTATGGCGCCTTTACTTTTTATTCTGTTTAATTGATATATTTTGCAGGTTGTGACTGTCTAAAAATGTCTAGCTGAAAAGCAGATATCTAGTTATTACAGTTTTAGTGATATTATGTGGATTTATTCATGTGAACATATCAATAGGGCACATTTGTGAACTCTACAAATGTCCATGTTTGTATAAAATTTTTTGCCATCAAAGTCAAATTTTAAGTATTTTTAATAAAATGTTTCAATTTGAATCAAAATTGCATGAAGGCGCCTATGTCTATAAAATCTTTGATGCAATTTTGAAAATGGGGCAAGTGTCTGCTTTCAGAAAATACCGGTCCCTCTCCCCAATGGGCCTCACAGTCTAATCAACCTACCAGTAATTTTTTGGAGTGTGGGAGGAAACCGCAGGACCTGGAGGAAACCCACGCAGACACAGAGAGAACATACAAAATCTTTGCAGATGTTGACCAGCGCTGCAAGGCTGTAGTGCTAATCGCGGAGCCACCATGCTGCCCATAAATCTCCCTATCATTTATCTATCTCCTATAAAATTCTCATATTACAGTTTGTTTTACCATACTAAAGGAGCCTCTTGCTGACTGTGACTGGTCATAAAATAGTTTTATTTTGGGGCCCCACTTTTAGTTTTGCCCAGGGCCCCACTTTGTCTAGAACCGGCCCTGGATGGAGCAGCACTTAGACTTGTGGAGGTTGAGGTGGTGGTGAAGAAGAAGGCGGACAATGGTGCTGGAGAAGCAGTTTGACAACGTGGAGGAGAAAGCGGCGTCTCTTTTTCAAGTTGTTGATGTGGCTGGGTGGGAGGCACATTCACCCAGTGGGCCATAAAGGACATGTATTGGCCCTGACCATAGTTACAGCTCCACTTGTCCACGCTGCTGTGCACCTTGGAAGAAACAGATAAGCTCAAGGACTAGCCTTCTGTTCTACATATTTGTGAAGGGCTGGAACAGCCTTTTTGGAAAATATTGCGGCTTAAAATTCTGCGGTTTTTCCGAATCCGTCGGTTTTCCAATGGCCACGCCCCTGATTTCTGTCGTGTGCATGCCGACGCCAATGTGCCACAATCCGATCGCATGCGTCAAAAACCTGGGGCAATTCAGCGCAAATCGGAAAAATTCGGGAAACCCGGCGAAAAAAAGCGATTTGTGGCCTTATTAAATGACACCGATAGAGTTGTCTCTTGGTAATTGCCTCTTTCAACGACTGCTAGCGCCATGCGTAGCGAGAAGCAGGAGCATCTGGACCGGGAGAGAATGTCAAAGACAAACAGCTCCCTTCGGCAGAGGTGCTGGAGCCTTGACTGGCTGAAATGGCATGTGTGCCACTAGGTGCTGCCGCTGTTGCTGCGGCAACAAGATGGACCTCCACACCTGTTCCACGTTTCTCCCAGGCCTTTGGATGGTGACACTGCATGTGTTGACACAGGGCCATGGTGCCAATGTTAGCTCTCAGGCCATGCTTCACTTTCTGCCCGCAGATTCTACATATACACATGCTCAGATCCTCTGGTGTCTTAACAAAAAGCTGCCACTCCGCCAAGGTGGTGATTTTTCTACCTGGAAGCCTGGGCTCTGGTGCTACACTGAAATTGATGCATGCTCAGGAGCTGAAGAGAGCTGTGTAGTTGAAGTGGATGATAATAATGCATAGGATATGATAAGCCAGTGGGAGCTGTGAAGGAGAAGTAGAGGTTGGTTATACTAGTACAGATCTCTATGTTTGCTTGTAGTAGAGTGGTGTTTGTGTGACCAACCACAAATTTTCAATTTGTGTCAAATATTTTTACTTTTTATGAAAAGCACCCAAGTTCTAAAGTAAATAATGCATATAGGACCCTCCTCCTCGATTTAGCAAAAACTTTGGTAATATACACTAATACTATGTACCTGTTCAAAGTTGTTTTTATTTGTTGCCTAAGATGCTGCTTATCTTCATGTGATACATGTACACAAATATTTGTACCTTGCATGGACTAGTGTTTGTAGTCTGCATGTGGTCTGTGTGTGTGGGAAGTATCAATTGTTGGTTATCATAGTGCATTTGAGATATTTTCACATTAAGCAGTGTGGTTTAACTGGTTTTAGAGCATATATAATATCTATCTGTTTTATTTATTTTGATTTAGCCCATTATTTTTACCAGAACTTGTTTGGTTTATAAAGTATGGTTTAGTGGTGTAGGGATGCTGAGTAGTTTAGTTACTAGTTACTATAATAATGTCAATTTTTTCCTTTTTTAAAGGTGGAAGTCTGGGGTACATCTTATGGTAATGTATGTAGGTATGGGGTACATCACACCAGTAATGGCAATACATCAATGGGGTTGCCCATGTTGCATAATTTACCAATACACATCTATTAAAAGTTCAGCTCCACTTTCTTGATATGTAAAGTCTTTTTCCTCCAGTCTTTCACTTATCAGCCTGCCATTCATGTCCATAAAATAGCTACAGGTGGAGGGTCATTTGATATCCTACTATTCATAAGCAATCACCCTGCCAAGACCTTACCCTTAAATTCATGAATACTGTCATAAGGTTCTGGTAGAATGATAGCACCGTATTATGTACAGGAATCAGTGTTGATTAAACTTCCTTAAAAGTTCTGGGAAAGGGCTGGGTTCAGTTCAACCTTGCTCTGCTTTTCACCTCCTGTGATTGGTGCTGGCTCAATCAAAATCTCAAAGGTGCTGTCGCAGTATAGTTTCTGGCATCATCCAGTGATACATTTAAATAAGACTATATTGTGTCAGTGTTACAACTAGAGATGAGCGAACATGCTCGTCCGAGCTTGATGCTCGGTCGAGCATTAGGGTACTCGAAACTGCTCGTTGCTCGGACGAATACTTCGCCCGCTCGAGAAAATGGCAGCTCCCGCCGTTTTGCTTTTTGGCGGCCAGAAACAGAGCCAATCACAAGCCAGGAGACTCTGCACTCCACCCAGCATGACGTGGTACCCTTACACGTCGATAGCAGTGGTTGGCTGGCCAGATCAGGTGACCCTGGGATAGACTAGCCGCTGCCCGCGCTGCTCGGATCATTCTGTGTCTGGATGCCGCTAGGGAGAGAGCTGCTGCTGGTCAGGGAAAGCGTTAGGGTGTTCTATTAGCTTACTGTTAGGCAGGAGTGATTCTCAAAGAACCCAACAGCCCTTCTTAGGGCTACAATAACGTTCTACTTTTTTTATTTTAATTTGCATCTAGTACCATTTTGTGAGGAATTAGCAGGGGGACTTGCTACCGTTGTGTTTAGCTCTTAGTGGCACACATATCCATAGCAAAGACCGAAGTGGGAAAATTTAGTAGGGGTTGGATTTCAATTAGGCACTAACTCAGTGTCATCTCATCTGGCATAGTAGTGTGCTTTGATACTTGGCTAGAAAATAGCCATAGGAGAATACAAAGAGCTTACTTACGCCTACAGTAGCGTTCTATATATTTGATCTCTGGTTGATCTGCTGGTGGCTGTACTTTCTGCAGTGCATGTACTAGCCAATTCTGAGCAATTTGTAGTGAGACTTGCGACCGCTGTGTTCTGCGCTTAGTGACGCACATATCCATAGCAAAGACCGAAGTGGGAAAATTTAGTAGGGGTTGGATTTCAATTAGGCACTAACTCAGTGTCATCTCATCTGGCATAGTAGTGTGCTTTGATACTTGGCTAGAAAATAGCCATAGGAGAATACAAAGAGCTTACTTACGCCTACAGTAGCGTTCTATATATTTGATTTCTGGTTGATCTGCTGGTGGCTGTACTTTCTGCAGTGCATGTACTAGCCAATTCTGAGCAATTTGTAGTGAGACTTGCGACCGCTGTGTTCTGCGCTTAGTGACGCACATATCCATAGCAAAGACCGAAGTGGGAAAATTTAGTAGGGGTTGGATTTCAATTAGGCACTAACTCAGTGTCATCTCATCTGGCATAGTAGTGTGCTTTGATACTTGGCTAGAAAATAGCCATAGGAGAATACAAAGAGCTTACTTACGCCTACAGTAGCGTTCTATATATTTGATTTCTGGTTGATCTGCTGGTGGCTGTACTTTCTGCAGTGCATGTACTAGCCAATTCTGAGCAATTTGTAGTGAGACTTGCGACCGCTGTGTTCTGCGCTTAGTGACGCACATATCCATAGCAAAGACCGAAGTGGGAAAATTTAGTAGGGGTTGGATTTCAATTAGGCACTAACTCAGTGTCATCTCATCTGGCATAGTAGTGTGCTTTGATACTTGGCTAGAAAATAGCCATAGCAATAGGATAGCATTGTTTGGTTTTAAAAACTCAAAAAAAAACAAAAAACACAAAAAAAAAACAAAAAACACAAAAAAAAACAAAAAAAAGTTAAAAAAAAAAATAAAGTTATAACTCTCATTTTAAAAATGTTTAACCCGAGGGCTAGGGGTAGAGGACGAGGGCGGGGACGTGGGCGTCCAACTACTGCAGGGGTCAGAGGCCGTGGTCCTGGGCGGGGTGAGACACCACCTGCTGATGAGGGAGCAGGGGAACGCCGCAGAGCTACACTCCCTAGGTTCATGTCTGAAGTTACTGGGACTCGTGGTAGAGCACTGTTGAGGCCAGAACAGTGCGAACAGGTGATGTCGTGGATTGCTGACAATGCTTCGAGCAATTTGTCCACCACCAGTCAGTCTTCCACGCAGTCCACCCATGTCACCGAAATCGCCACTCCTCCAGCTCCTGCACCTCAGCCTCCTCCCCCCCAGTCTGCCCCCTCCCAGGAAAATTTGGCATTTGAACCGGCATACTCTGAGGAACTGTTTTCTGGACCCTTCCCACAGTCACAAACCACTTGTCCGGTTGCTGCTGAGCAATTTTCCGATGCCCAGGTTTTCCACCAGTCACAGTCTGTGGGTGATGATGACCTTCTTGACGTAGTGGAAGTGTGTAAAGAGGTGTCCGACGATGAGGAGACACGGTTGTCAGACAGTGGGGAAGTTGTTGTCAGGGCAGGAAGTCCGAGGGGGGAGCAGACTGAGGGATCGGAGGATGATGAGGTGACAGACCCAAGCTGGGTTGAGAGGCCGGGTGAACACAGTGCTTCTGAGACGGAGGAGAGTCCTCGACCAGAACAGGTTGGAAGAGGCAGTGGTGGGGCCAGACGGAGAGGCAGGGCCAGAGCTGGTGCATCAGCGCCAAATGTGTCAACTAGTGAAGCTCCCGTGGCGAGGGCTCTTGCGGCGAGGGCTAGATCTTCAGAAGTCTGGAGGTTCTTTAAGGAAACACCGGATGACCGACGGACTGTGGTGTGCAACATTTGCCAAACCAGGCTCAGCAGGGGTTCCACCACTACTAGCTTAACTACCACCAGTATGCGCAGGCATATGAATGCTAAAAACCCCACTCAGTGGCAACAAGCCCGTTCACCTCCGGCCGTGCACACCACTGCTCCTTCCCCTGTGTCAGCTGCTAGTCAGCCCCCTGCCCAGGACCCTGCCACAAAAACCCCATCGTCGCCTCCACGATCCTCCACAGCATCCACCAGCGTTCAGCTCTCCATACCCCAGACGCTGGAGCGGAAACGCAAATATAGTGCAACCCACCCGCACGCCCAAGCCCTTAATGTGCACATCTCCAGATTGCTTAGCCTGGAGATGATGCCCTATAGGCTAGCAGAGACCGAGGCCTTTCGCAACCTCATGGCGGCGGCCGCCCCTCGGTATTCGGTCCCCAGCCGCCACTACTTTTCCCGATGTGCCGTCCCAGCCCTGCACCAGCACGTGTCAGACAACATCATCCGTGCCCTGACCAACGCCGTTTCTGACAAGGTCCACCTGACCACGGACACGTGGACGAGTGCTGCCGGGCAGGGCCACTATATATCGCTGACGGCACATTGGGTTAACTTGGTGGAGGCTGGGACCGAGTCTGACCCTGGGGCTGCTCATATACTGCCGACGCCGAGGATTGCGGGGCCTACCTCGGTCCAGGTGTTTCAGGCCTACTATGCCTCCTCCTCCTCCCACCCCTCCTCCACCTCCTCCTCCGAACTACCATCCGTGGGCACGGCGCCATCAGTCGGTAGCTCTAGGCACAGCAGCAGTGCCGTCGCTAAGCGACAGCAGGCGGTGCTCAAACTGCTGAGCCTAGGCGACAAAAGGCACACCGCCCAAGAGCTATTACAGGGCATCACGGCGCAGACTGATCTGTGGCTGGCACCGCTGAACCTCAAGCCGGGAATGGTTGTGTGTGACAACGGCCGTAACCTGGTGGCGGCTCTGCAACTCGGCAGACTGACACATGTGCCATGCCTGGCCCATGTGTTAAATCTGATAGTTCAGCGTTTCCTCAAGACATACCCCAATCTGTCTGATTTGCTCACGAAGGTGCGCCGCATCTGTGCGCATTTCAGGAAGTCCAGCCCAGATGCTGCCACTCTCAGGGCAGCGCAGCGCCGCCTCCAACTGCCCGCTCACCGACTGTTGTGCGACGTGCCCACGAGGTGGAATTCAACACTGACCATGTTATCCAGAGTTTACCAGCAGCGCAGAGCGATTGTAGACTGCCAGATGTCAACTTCCACCAGAACTGGTAGTCAGGTCAGTCAGCTTCCTCAAGTCTACAATGAGGAGTGGACGTGGATGTCTGATATCTGTCAGGTGCTGAGTAACTTTGAGGAGTCAACACAGATGGTCAGTGGCGATGCCGCCATCATCAGCCTCACCATCCCGCTGCTTGGCCTGTTGAAAAACTCTCTGGTCAGCATGAAGTCGGAAGCTTTGCGCTCGTCACAAGAGACAGGGGAAGAATATTCCCTTGTTGATAGCCAAAGCACCCTCAGGTCTGTTTCTCAGCGCATATCGGAGGAGGTGGAGGTGGAGGAGGATGAGGAGGAAGAGGAGGAGAATGTTGGCGAGACACAAGAGGGGACCATTGTTGAGTCCTTCACTGTTCAGCGTGTATGGGCAGAAGAAGAGGAGTTGGAGGAGTTGGAGGAGGAGGAAATGGACAGTCAGGCCAGTGAGGGGAGTGAATTCTTACGCGTTGGTACTCTGGCGCATATGGCAGATTTCATGCTAGGCTGCCTATCCCGTGACCCTCGCGTTCAAAGAATTTATTCCAGCACCGATTACTGGGTGTTCACTCTCCTGGACCCACGGTACAAGCAAAATCTTCCCACTCTCATCCCTGCAGAGGAAAGGAGTGTGAGAATGCATGAATACCAGCAGGCCCTGGTGCACAAGCTGAAACAGTATTTCCCTTCTGACAGCGCTAGCGGCAGAGTGCGTAGTTCTGCGGGACAAGTAGCGAGGGAGAGTAGGCGAGCAGGCAGCTTGTCCAGCACTGGCAAGGGTACGCTTTACAAGGCTTTTGCCAGCTTTATGTCACCCCAGCAAGACACTGTCACCTGTCCCCAGTCTCGGCAGAGTAGGGCTGATCTTTACAGAAAGATGGTGAGGGAGTACGTAGCTGACCATACCATCGTCCTAAATGATCACACAGCTCCCTACAACTACTGGGTTTCAAAGCTGGACATGTGGCACGAACTGGCGCTGTACGCCTTGGAGGTTCTTGCCTGCCCTGCCGCTAGCGTCTTGTCCGAGCGGGTTTTCAGTGCAGCTGGTGGCATCATCACCGATAAGCGTACACGCCTGTCGACTGACAGCGCTGACAGGCTGACGCTTATTAAAATGAATAAAGGCTGGATTTCTCAGAATTTCCAATCTCCACCAGGTGAAGGAAGCTCAACCTGAATAATTGATCCACTCCTCCTCCTCCTCATTTTCCTCCTTCTCCTCCTCTTTGTACAGTAAAGCAGAGGAAACTGGCTATTTTTTGACAGGGCCCACTGGCTCTTGCTATAGTACTTCATGCATTTAATTTTTCTGGAGGGCCACCTACCCGGTCCTCTGTTTGAAACAATTTTTGTGAGTGCCACATACAGGCACTCAATCTATTCCATTTTACTGCAGGGCCACCTACCTGCTCCTCTGGTTTGAAACATTTTTGGGACTGCCACATACAGGCACTCAATCTATTCCATTTTACTGGAGGGCCACCTACCTGCTCCTCTGGTTTGAAAAATGTTTGGGACTGCCACATACAGGCACTATCCAAATTAAATTGTCTCCATAGCAGCCTCCACACGTTGTCTCCATTGCTACCTCCAAAAGTCGTCCATATAGCTGCCTCCATACATCGTCCCTTTATCAAACGAGGTGTGTCAGGCAGAAATTTGGGTTGTTTTCATGGATTCCACATCAAAGTTGTTAACTTTGTCGCCACCCTGCTGTGTTATCCACAAAATATACTGGCAAACTTTTACCATTTAGGGATATTATTTCAGCGCTTCTTGCGCATCTGTTTACATTCCCCTCACCCGGCATATCCTAAACTTATAAGAACGCTACTACACTTGATCTTATACAAAAGGTTCTTAGAAGTGCTGTTTGGGGAGTAGCCTAGAGACAGGGGCTTGGATTGGCGAAAGCTCGCCTGGCAGCGGAGCGCCAGCTCCATGCGCATCATGCGCTTCTTGCGCATCTGTTTACATTCCCCTCACCCGCCATATCCCAAACTTATAAGAACGCTACTACACTTAACTTGGTGCAGGCTGGGACCGAGTCTGACCCTGGGGCTGGTCATATACTGCCGACGCAGAGAATTGCGGGGCCTACCTCGGTCCAGGTCTCAAAGACCTACTATACCTCCTCCCACCCCTCCTCCACCTCCTCCTCCTCCGAATTACCATCCGTGGGCATGGCGCCATCAGTCGGTAGCTCTAGGCACAGCAGCAGTGCCGTCGCTAAGCGACAGCAGGCGGTGCTGAAACTGCTGAGCCTAGGCGATAAAAGGCACACCGCCCAAGAGCTATTACAGGGCATTCCACATCAAAGTTGTTAACTTTGTCGCCACCCTGCTGTGTAATCCACAAAATATACTTGCAAACTTTTACCATTTAGGGATATTATTTCAGCGCTACTTGCGCATCTGTTTACATTCCCCTCACCCGCCATATCCTAAACTTATAAGAACGCTACTACACTTGATCTTATACAAAAGGTTCTTAGAAGTGCTGTTTGGGGAGTAGCCTAGAGACAGGGGCTTGGATTGGCGAAAGCTCGCCTGGCTGCAGAGCGCCAGCTCCATCCCAAGATCCAACTAACATAGTTGCAGCACCTTTAATCTACTACTAGTTCACTGCCTCCATAATAATAATAATAATAATCTTTATTTATATAGCGTCATCATATTCTGTAGCGCTTTACAAATCATAGGAAACAAATACAAATGTAATGTAACAGAGCACAACATTTGTATGGAACAACAGTTGTGAGGTCCCTGCTCGCCAGAGCTTACGGTTTATGAAGATGATGGGGTAACACGAGGTAAAAGAATATTTAATGGTCAAGCCATTCTTCTTAGGGAATAGAAAAAAATATAATAAATGGAATTGCTGTCGCTTGAACCACTCAGCCGTCATCTTATATACCAGGTCCAGGGTGAATGGGACTGCAGAGAAGTCTGGTGCCTGTTGGTTGCTGGATAACAGATGGGAGGACGACACAGGACGGGTTAGTAGAAGAGTTAAAACTTCATGCAGTTAATGAGTGTTATAGGCTTGCCTAAAGAAATGGGTTTTAAGAGCACGTTTGAAACTTTGGAGGTTAGGTATTAGTCTGATAGTCCGGGGCAGAGCATTCCATAGAATTGGTGCAGCTCTAGAGAAGTCTTGGAGACGCGAGTGGGAGGTCCGCACTAGGGTAGAGGTTAATCTAAGATCACTGGCGGATCTAAGAGCACGGGTTGGGCGATAGACTGAGATAAGAGAGGAGAGGTAGGGGGGTGCAGCATTATACAGAGCTTTATGGATGAGGGTTATTATTATTTTAAACTGTATTCGAAAGGAGACTGGCAGCCAGTGCAGCGACTGGCATGAACTGTAAGCATACATGGTCCCCTTATCAAACGAGCTGTGACAGGCAGAATTTTGGGTTGTTTTCATGGCTTCCATGTTAACTTTGTCGCCACCCTGCTGTGTAATCCACAAAATATACTGGCAAACTTTTATCATGTACCGATATTATTTGAGCGCTTCTTGCTCACCTCCTTTGGTTCCTCTCTGACACCCATTGGTTTGAAGCCTGAGTCCAATTAGGGTATGTCGCCATGCCACTCTCTAGCCTGCTGCCGCTGCCTCTGCATGCCATCCCCTATAGTGTCAGGGTCAATTATTGGATGTTTTAGATGCTATCTAGCTTCATTCTGTCACTCTGTCATGGCCATGCTGTTGCCCATAATTTTGGCATAATGGTGCGATTAGGCAGCCTCAGAGGCATCCATGCATGCTGCCCCTGCTGTTTCCTGTCCATTTCCGTGGTGTTTCCATCTTTTTCTGAGGTTCCCAGGTGTTTGGCCAAGCTTCCCTGTGCAGAGCCTTGGTCCCCTTGAAAAATGCTCGAGTCTCCCATTGACTTCAATGGGGTTCGTTATTCGAGACGAGCACTCGAGCATCGGGAAAAGTTCATCTCGAATAACGAGTACCCGAGCATTTTAGTGTTCGCTCATCTCTAGTTACAACATTTTTATGTAATACAGAAATACATTGGGCTATCATTGTTATTATTTAACCTACAGTGTGATGATGATGAGGGTGATGAGGATGGAGGGCAGCGGTGAGGGCTCAAGAGTAGAAGTGAGGGGTGGTGATAAGGTTGTAAACCCAACATAGGTGGAAGGCATCATAGTTTGGATGACAAAGAAGTGGTCTGGAGAACAACTAAAACAACTGTTTCTGTGGCATGGCATCTTTTCTCCAAGAGAGTAGAAGACAGTAGATTTGTCACGTGCACGCTGTGCTGTCAGTCCCTGGGGTGGTCAAAACCTTAACAATCAGAGCACCTCATGTATGACCATGCAACTGCAAAGTAAACATAAGTTGCAGTGGATGAGATACCATAAAGACCTAAAAACACCTTAGGCTCCCTCTGCTGCTATATTTGACTGAGCTTGTACCCAGGGGCGCACCTGCCATGAGGCGAGTTGAGACTTTCGCCTCAGGGCGGCACGCCTCCTGCTGGTGGAGGCAGCGGCATTTTGCAGGCTGCCAGGCTGCTCCGCTACTGCTTACTATTGTAATTCAGATGCAAGATGCAAGTTCAGATGCAAGTACCATTGCTGACAGCGACATGCAGGACGTCCTGTGCGGCGCTGCTGTGACATAGGAAGCGCTTACTAGCGCTTCCTGTGTCACTAGTGCAGAAGCAGCCTGAAGGAGCGAGGGGGAGGAGGAGGAGAAGTGGGAGCACCACATTCAAACCTGTGACTGCTCTCCCTGGAGGTGCAGCCTGGGCAGAGCTGACAGGAGAAGCCCCTACCACCAGCCCTGGCCTGCCGCACAGAGGCGACAGCTCCATCCACTGCCATGATGAATCCACTGCCTGACCTGGACCTCCTGCTGGATATCAGGTAAGTGTAATGTGTATATGTGTGTGTCTTCCCTGTGTATATATATATGTGTGCGTGTGTCTTGTCATGTATATATATGTCTGTGTGTCCCCTGTTTATATGTGTTTTGTCATGTGTATATGTGTGTAAAACATGTCATGTGTGTATATAGAGATATAACATGTAATAGCTGTATATATATATATATATATATATATATATATATATATATATAGGTGTAGTGTGTGTGTGTGTGTATATATAGAGGTATGACATGTAATAGCTGTATATATAGGTGTCATTTGTGCGTATATAGAGGTATGACATGAAATAGCTATATACACTCACCGGCCACTTTATTAGGTACACCTGTCCAACTGCTCGTTAACACTTAATTTCTAATGAGCCAATCACATGGCGGCAACTCAGTGCATTTAGGCATGTAGACATGGTCAAGACAATTTCCTACAGTTCAAACCGAGCATCAGTATGGGGAAGAAAGGTGATTTGAGTGCCTTTGAACGTGGCATGGTTGTTGGTGCCAGAAGGGCTGGTCTGAGTATTTCAGAAACTGCTGATCTACTGGAATTTTCACGCACAACTATCTCTAGGGTTTAAAGAGAATGGTCCGAAAAAAAAGAAAAAACATCCAGTGAGCGGCAGTTCTGTGGGCGGAAATGCCTTGTTGATGCCAGAAGTCAGAGGAGAATGGTCAGACTGGTTCGAGATGATAGAAAGGCAACAGTGACTCAAATCGCCACCCGTTACAACCAAGGTAGGCAGAAGAGCATCTCTGAATGCACGGTACGTCAAACTTTGAGGCAGATGGGCTACAACAGCAGAAGATCACACCGGGTGCCACTCCTTTCAGCTAAGAACAAGAAACTGAGGCTACAATTTGCACAAGCTCATCGAAATTGGCCAGTAGAAAACGTTGCCTGGTCTGATGAGTCTCGATTTCTGTTGCGACATTCGGATGGTAGGGACAGAATTTGGCGTCAACAACATGAAAGCATGGATCCATCCTGTCTTGTATCAACGGTTCAGGCTGGTGGTGGTGGTGTCATGGTGTGGGGAATATTTTCTTGGCACTCTTTGGGCCCCTTGGTACCAATTGAGCATCGTTGCAACGCCACAGCCTACCTGAGTATTGTTGCTGACCATGTCCATCCCTTTATGACCACAATGTACCCAACATCTGATGGCTGCTTTCAGCAGGATAATGCGCCATGTCATAAAGCTGGAATCATCTCAGACTGGTTTCTTGAACATGACAATGAGTTCACTGTACTCAAATGGCCTCCACGGTCACCAGATCTCAATCCAATAGAGCATCTTTGGGATGTGGTGGAACGGGAGATTCGCATCATGGATGTGCAGCCGACAAATCTGCGGCAACTGTGTGATGCCATCATGTCAATATGGACCAAAATCTCTGAGGAATGCTTCCAGCACCTTGTTTAATCTATGCCACGAAGAATTGAGGCAGTTCTGAAGGCAAAAGGGGGTCCAACCCGTTACTAGCATGGTGTACCTAATAAAGTGGCCGGTGAGTGTAGATATCCTTTTCTAAGATGATATGAGGCGCAGAACTTTAGATGCGATTTTTCTCATTTTCATGAAAATCCCCAAAACTCAGCTTCCAAGTGACTTTGAAAGGCTTAAATAATAGTAAAACCCCATAAATGACCACTTTAGAAACTTCATCTCTCAACGTATCTTAAACAACTTCTATTGAGTCTATTAACCCTTTAAGTGTTTCACATGGGTTAAAACAATATGGATCTGCGATTTAGAAACTTTAGAATTCTTTTTTTAAATAAATTCATTTAGGCCAAAACTGACAATTTCATAATATACTAAATGATGAAATGCTCTGCAACGTTTGATGCCCAATTTCTCCTGAATGTAGCGATACCCCTTATGTGGTGGTAAACTGTGGTACCAGCGCACGGACAGGCATAGAATTAACCCCTTAAGGACGCAGGGTTTTTCCGCTCATTTTCGCTCTCCACCTTCAAAAATCCATAACTTTTTCATTTTTACGTGTACAGACCTGTGTGAGGGCTTATTTTGTGCGTAACAAATTTGACTTTCCCCTTATGTTATTTATTTTAACATGCCGTGTACTGCAAAGCTGAAAAATATTCCAAATGTGGAAAAATTGAAAAAAAATGTCACGTTCTTGTGGGCTCAGTTTTTAATTATATAGGTTTTATTGTGTTTTAATACATTTTTAAAAATTAAACGAATGTGTACAAAAAAGAAAAAAAAAATTTTGCCATCTTCTGACGCTAATAACTTTTTCATACTTTGGCGCACGGAGATGTGTGAGGTGTCATTTTTTTGCAAAATGAGCCGACATTTTTATTGCTACCATTTTGAGGTCTGTGCGACATTTTTATTATTTTTTATTTCATTTTTTAAGTGATGTAAAAAGGTGTAAAAGTCGCATTTCGGACATTTGGGCGCCATTTCCCGCCTCGGAGGTCACCGCCGGCCGTAACCATTTTTATAATTTGATAGATCGGGCATTTTGGGACGCGGCGATACCTAATGTGTCTGTGATTTTTACTGTTTATTATGTTTTATATCAGTTCTAGGAAAAGGGGGGTGATTTGAATTTTTAATATTTTATTAATTTTTTTTTATTAACTTTTTTTTTTTTCCACTATTTCTAAGACTATCTACGGTACATTAACCCTAGATGGTCAGATCGCTCCTACCATATACTGCAATATTTCTGTATTGCAATATATGGCATTTTTGCAGCTCATTCATTACAATGAGCCGCTGGCTCAATTTAACAAATCTGCAGATGCCAGATAGCCTCGGGTCAAACGAAGACCCAAGGCTACCATGGCAATCTATCGCCGCCCCCTGATGACGTTCGGGGGTGCGGCAACTGAAAGTTGCAAGCACCGACCGCGGTTATGAGCGGTGGGGGTTTGCTGCAATATGTAACAACCACCACCTCTGTATGAAGAGGACTCAGTCCGTGAGCCCTCTTCATACATTCCCTATACCTCTGCGCCGTAGCTCTGCGTTAAGGGGTTAAAGCATTCACAGCGGATTTGTATTGTCACATTGTACAAGCTGTCAATTTTAATATTTTTTTGGTGATGTGAACATATCATAGTATCATAGTATCATAGTATATAAGGCTGGAAGGAGACTCAAGTCCATCAAGTCCAACCTTCAAGAATTAAATAAATGTTTTATCCCCATAACCCGTGATATTTTTTTCTCTCCAGAAAGTCATCCAGGCCTCTCTTGAACATGTACATAGAGTCCGCCATAACAACCTCCTGCGGCAGAGAGTTCCATAGTCTCACTGCTCTTACAGTAAAGAACCTTTGTCTATGGTGATGGTGGAATCGCCTCTCCTCTAGGCGTAGAGGATGCCCCCTTGTCCTGGTCCCAGGCCTAGGTATAAAAAGATCTTTGGAGAGATCCTTGTACTGTCCGTTCAGGTATTTGTACATTGTAATGAGGTCTCCCCTCAGTCGTCTTTTTTCTAAACTGAATAATCCCAAATTTTGTAATCTGTCATTGTATTCTAGTCCCCCCATTCCCCTAATAATCCTGGTTGCTCTCCTCTGCACCCGTTCCAGCTCTACTATATCCTTTTTATACACTGGTGCCCAAAACTGTACACAATATTCCATGTGTGGTCTGACCAGGGATTTGTATAAGGGCAGAACTATGTCTTTATCATGAGGCTTATTATTTATGGGATGAGATACAATGTATAGATAATTATTTTTGGGGGTCTTAAGCTTATTCGTGAGATTTTATTAGCTATTTCAAGGGGGACACAAACTAAAGCATCAATTTTTATTTTGGATTTTTAGCACTTTTTTTCCCCCGCTAACGTAAAAATAATCTCTGGTTCACTACGATTGTGGTGATACCTCATTTATATAGGTTTTCTTATCTTTGCTCAATTTTACTGAGCAAAACCAATATTGGAGAAAATCGCATTGTTTTTACTATTGACAAATTTTCAGGGCCAAAACATTGGTCCTTTAGGTTAGGGGCCCGTCTGGCTATGAGTCTAGGCTTCATATCCATGTGTGGTCTTAGCCTGGGTTCCGAGTACAGGATGCTCCAGTATTTCTTCATGATGTTCTGTATATCTTCCCACTGGTTGTTGAACCTCGTGCAAATACCTGCCTTAAAGGTAGACCTGGCTGATCTGGGTTTAAGCAAATCCATCCTTGGGGTGTCACGTGCTCTGCAGTAAGCCCTTGAAACCGTCTTTTTTGGGTATTTTCTCTCCTTGAATCTCTCTGTTAGAACTGCTGCATTTCTCCTAAAGTCCCCCTGCCGTGTACAATTTTGTCTTATCCGGATGAACTGTCCCACCGGAATGCCCTTCTTGAGGTGCCCTGGGTGGAAGCTCTCGAAATGCAATAAGCTATTCGTAGCTGTATCTTTCCTGTGTAAATCCATATGTAAGTTGTTGTTCAAAAGGGAAATTTTTAGGTCAAGAAATTCCACGGAGGTCTGTGAGAAAGCAGATGACAGAATAATGTTAAGGGAGTTATTGTTTAGAGTGCTGATGAACTGTTTACATCCCTCCAAAGGTCCTTCCCACAAAAAAAACCACGCCATCGATAAATTGATGCCAGCCCCTAACATGTTGGCTGAACTCCGGCGATGGGTACACCCATGCCTCCTCCCACCAACCTAAGAAAAGGTTGGCGTAGGAGGGTGCACAGTGTGCACCCATCGCCGTGCCTGACACCTGTCTGTAGACCTTAAGGTCGAAAATAAAATAATTGTGTTTCAAAATAAATTCCAATAAGTCCAACAAAAAGGAATCCAGCCTCCTATCTCCCGTCGAACATTTGTCCAAAAAATGGGCTACTTTTTCACTTTTTAGAACATTTTTTGTGAAAAATTGTATATTACGGGAAGTTTTTTGTGTTTTTTTAAACGTCGTTCACCGAGCGGGTTCAATATCGATTTAGATTTATTGGACAGATTAATATGGACGCGGTGATAACAAATATGTAGGCTTTTTTGTGTTTTTGACAATCCAACAAGAAAACAAGATGCACCCATATAGCTCGTCTATGACAAAATGATATAAATTTTTATTATTTCAATCCAAACAGAGAAACAATGCAACAGACATTTAAAATCACTTAAAACATGTAATATACATGAAATGACACCTCGTGACCCTGGTGTGCCAGTATATGTGCCAGCATCAAGCAAAGCCGTGTAAAAACGAAAAAGTATTTCCGTGCAAAACACAAATGTATGTATATAAAGTGCAAGTGCTGAGGTATATAGCCAAAAAGGTAAAGACCAATGAGGTATGGATACAAGTGCTGGTTACCCAAGGCGATGCTGGCAAACGAACATACAGGTGTAGGGATGAAGGCAGGGGTAGGAGGCTCCCCACTCGTTTCGTCGCTCTTGGCGACTTCCTCAGGGGTATGTGGCCCCATACAAGGGCACTCTCCTTAAATAGCGAAACTCACCCCTCCTGGCCCACGATCGCGGCGTTCAATGATAGGCGCTGCGCATGACCGGAAGTAGAACATGCCGGTACCGGAAGTGAAAAAACAGTAAGCTGCGCGTGCGCCACCGGAGCTGAGCTTGACGTTGCCAAGGTAACAATAGACGTATTATGCGCGTGCGCAGTACAGGGGTAAAGTCGAGCCCCATATCTAATGAGGGTGATAAGGTAGGCAACGGCGAATTAGGCGCATGCGCAAACCATTTAAACTATATACAGCTTCAACATTAGGTCGCATGTGCGCTAAACAGATGTAAAGGTTATGATGCCGGTGGGCCAGTGGGGCGAGCACTAAATCCAAGGAGAGTGTACCGAACATAAACAAATATAAATAGAAAACAAAATATAAAGAACAGTGCAAGATTGTACTCTGTTAACCCCTTCCCTACTAGTACGGCGCGTGCCGGGTCCCGGTGTATGGAGAGGGCTCGCGGGCCGAGTCCTCTCCATAGCCGGTAAGTCTTTGCTGCATATTGCTCTCACCTCGAGAGCCCTGCTGCCGGCGGCTTCAAAGAGATGGCGCCGCATGGGCGCCGCCATCTTGTTGTGGATCGCTGCTCCCCGATGACGGTATGGAAGTATATGATAGGATCGATCAGACTACCTAGGGTAAGAGTAAACTAGGGAGTCTGAAAAATAGTAATAATAAAAAAACCTAAAAATTCTAATCACACCCCTTTTCCTAGAACTGATATAAAAATAAATAAACAGTAAAGATCATAAACACATTAGGTATCACCGCGTCCAAAAATGCCCGATCTATCAAAATATGATAATGTTTTTTCACTACGTTTAACCTCGTAACGGAAAATAGCGTCCAAAGTCGAAAATGGCATTTTTTTGCCATTTTGAAAAATATAAAAAAATTAATAAAAAGTGATCAAAAGGTCGCACAGTCCCAAAAATTATAGTAATGAAAACGCCATCAAAATGTCCAAAAAATGACACAATCCACAGCTCCGTACACCAAAGTATGAAAAAGTTATTGGCCCCAGAAGATGGCAAAATAAAAAAAATATATTTTGTACAGGAGGTTTTAATTTTTTTAAATGTATGAAAACATTATAAAACCTATACAAATTTGGTATCCTCATGATCGTACCGACCCAAAGAATAAAGTAGACATGTCATTTGGGACACAGAGTGTAAGCTGTAAAATCCAAGCCCACAAGAAAACGTCACAAATGTGGTTTTTAACCATTTTCACTGCATTTGGAATTTTTTTCCTGCTTCCCAGTACACGCCATAGAATATTAAATACCGTCACTATGAAGTGCAATTTGTTACGCAGAAAATAAGCCATAACGCAGCTCTTTATGTGGAAAAATAAAAAAGTTATAGATTTTTGAAGTTGGTGAGTGAAAAATGGAAGTGAAAAAACTAAAAAAGGCCAAGTCGTTAAGGGGTTAAGTAATCAAAACATAAGTCCGTGGTGAGTGTTAAAGGAGTATAATACCCGAATGATTGTTAAATTCACCAAGGGCTCAACAGGGTAAACAAAGTAAATAGAACGTTGTTGTTATTCAATAAAAAAACTATATATAACAAGACAGAAAAATCCTCAGGTGTCAAAAAAGTTTTGACCATGCTCAGGCAGGTCCCCCAAGATTTGCTGGTTAAACTGAAAAACGGGGTCATGAGATGGTTTGGGCAATGTAGAAAAAAATAGGCATTCCAAAAGATATACAGGGAGCTAGGAGAGAAGCAAAGTTTCTTAGCCACGAATCAGGAGTTGAGTTGTTACATGATGAGTTAAACCGGAAGACATCCATACATTGTAGAATGAGAAGATGGTTGAGTTGTTGCATTGAGGGTTGTTCAGGAGGGCATCCAAAAATTATAGAAGGCGGGAGGGAAGCCATGGGGATCTTTTCCAGTAGTCAGTTTGTAACTGTAGGGCCGTGCAGGTAACCAATACAAAGGATTCTGCTTTGAAGGTAAGGCAAGATTAGAAAGAAGAAAAAAAAAAGGAAAGGGGAAAAATGGGGGACGGGGTGGGAAGGAAGGAAAGAAGGGTGGTGATGGTGAAGTAGGGGGTTGTATGGACCCAGACTAAAAGACCTTTCTGACAAAAATGGGTGTCTAAAATTGTGAATCTAAAAGTGAAAAAAGTGTGTTTATGACCCACAAGGGATGGGAGGGAAAGACGGGTGGGAAACCGTGTGTATGACCCTGAGGGAAGGGGGAAGGGGAGGGAGGGAAATAGTGTGTGCCAGGAGTATGGAAAGGCGGAAACATGAGTGAATGCTTAAGGGAACAAGTGTGAAAAGTGTTGGATGTGCATGAATGGTGCTAGTGAAGAGAAATGAAACAAAAAATATAACGTGAAGCAAAAAATATAATGTGATGGCAGAAATATGCCTCATGACATGTACTTACCTCCATTCCAATATGTGTGCCCCAATTATCTTTGTTTATAAAATCCTGAAAAAATAAATTCCTCATTTAGCCCTCCCGGAGCAAGACAGTGTAGGTTGTAAATCCACCTGGTTTCCTGTTTCAATAATTCCGGTATGATATTGCCTCCTCTACTGTGGGGGTAGATTTTGTCCAGAGCGACCACCCTCAAACCCCTTGTTTTGCCCCCATGCTGCATTCGAAAATGTGTGGCTACTGATGATAATGCCTTACCTTTTTCGAAGTGCAGTTGGGCATTGTTGATACTCGACATATGTTGCTGGATGCGTTTTCTAAGTTCTTGAGTGGTCTGTCCTATGTATACTTTCTGGCATGGGCAGATGATGGCATAAATAATGTTCCTGGACCTGCAATTTACGTAATGATAAAGATTATATTTACGTTGATCCAGAGGGTTTACAAATTCCCTGGAAACCTGCATAAATGGGCATATCGAGCAATCACCGCAAGGGAAGGATCCCCGTACCTTGACACCTCTTCTCAATGTTGTGATGGGCCGGGTGAAGTGGCTCCTGGTCAGCTGGTCCTTTAGGTTAGGGGCCCGTCTGGCTATGAGTCTAGGCTTCATATCCATGTGAGTCCAGGATGCTCCAGTATTTCTTCATGATGATCTGTATATCTGCCCACTGGTTGTTGAACCTCGTGCAAATACCTGCCTTAAAGGTAGACCTGGCTGGTCTGGGTTTAAGCAAATCCATCCTTGGGGTGTCACGTGCTCTGCAGTAAGCCCTTGAAACCGTCTTTTTTGGGTATTTTCTCTCCTTGAATCTCTCTGTTAGAACTGCTGCATTTCTCCTAAAGTCCCCCTGCCGTGTACAATTTCGTCTTATCCGGATGAACTGTCTCACCGGGATGCCCTTCTTGAGGTGCCCTGGGTGGAAGCTCTCGAAATGCAATAAGCTATTTGTAGCTGTATCTTTCCTGTGTAAATCCATATGTAAGTTGTTGTTCAAAAGGGAAATTTTTAGGTCCAGGAATTCCACGGAGGTCTGTGAGAAAGCAGATGTCAGAATAATGTTAAGGGAGTTATTGTTTAGAGTGCTGATGAACAGTTCACACCCCTCCAAAGGTCCTTCCCACAAAAAAAACACGTCATCGATAAATCGATGCCAGCCCCTAACGTGTTGGCTGAACTCCGGCGATGGGTACACCCATGCCTCCTCCCACCAACCTAAGAAAAGGTTGGCGTAGGAGGGTGCATAGCGTGCACCCATCACCGTGCCCGACACCTGTCTGTAGACCTTAAGGTCGAAAATAAAATAATTGTGTTTCAAAATAAATTCCACGAGGTTCAACAACCAGTGGGCAGATATACATCATGAAGAAATACTGGAGCATCCTGTACTCACATGGATATGAAGCCTAGACTCATAGCCAGACGGGCCCCTAACCTAAAGGACCAGCTGACCAGGAGCCACTTCACCCGGCCCATCACAACACTGGGAATATGCCCATTTATGCAGGTTTCCAGGGAATTTGTATCATTACGTAAATTGCAGGTCCAGGAACATTATTTATGCCATCATCTGCCCATGCCAGAAAGTATACGTGGGACAGACCCCTCAAGAACTTAGAAAACGCATCCAGCAACATCTGTCGAGTATCAACAATGCCCAACTGCACCTCGAAAAAGGTAAGGCATTATCATCAGTAGCCACACATTTTCGAATGCAGCATGGGGGCAAAACAAGGGGTTTGAGGGTGGTCGCTCTGGACAAAATCTACCCCCACAGTAGAGGAGGCAATATCATACCGGAATTATTGAAACAGGAAACCAGGTGGATTTACAACCTACACTGTCTTGCTCCGCATGCACCTAATTCGCCGTCGCCTACCTTATCACCATCATTAGATATGGGGCTCGACTTTACCCCTGTACTGCGCACGCGCATACAACCATGGTTCAACAACCAGATATACAGAACATCATCAAGATACTGGAGCATCCTGTACTCGGAACCCAGGCTAAGGCCACACGTGGATATGAAGCCTAGACTCTTAGCCAGACGGGCCCCAAACCTAAAGGACCAGCTGACCAGGAGCCACTTCACCCGGCCCACCACAACACTGGGAATATGCCCATTTATGCAGGTTTCCAGGGAATTTGTATCATTACGTAAATTGCAGGTCCAGGAACATTATTTATGCCATCATCTGCCCATGCCAGAAAGTATACGTGGGACAGACCCCTCAAGAACTTAGAAAACGCATCCAGCAACATCTGTCGAGTATCAACAATGCCCAACTGCACTTCGAAAAAGGTAAGGCATTATCATCAGTAGCCACTAGAGATGAGCGAGCACTAAAATGCTCGGGTACTCGTTATTCGAGACGAACTTTTCCCGATGCTCGAGTGCTCGTCTCGAATAACGAGCCCCATTGAAGTCAATAGGAGACTCGAGCATTTTTCAAGGGGACCAAGGCTCTGCACAGGGAAGCTTGGCCAAACACCTGGGAACCTCAGAAAAGGATGGAAACACCACGGAAATGGACAGGAAACAGCAGGGGCAGCATGCATGGATGCCTCTGAGGCTGCTTAATCGCACCATTATGCCAAAATTATGGGCAACAGCATGGCCATGACAGAGTGACAGAATGAAGCTAGATAGCATCTAAAACATCCAATAATTGACCCTGACACTATAGGGGACGGCATGCAGAGGCAGCGGCAGCAGCGGCAGGCTAGAGAGTGGCATAGCGACATACCCTAAATGGACTCAGGCTTCAAACCAATGGGTGGCAGAGAGGAACCAAAGGAGGTGAGCAAGAAGCGCTCAAATAATATCGGTACATGATAAAAGTTTGCCAGTATATTTTGTGGATTACACAGCAGGGTGGCGACAAAGTTAACATGGAAGCCATGAAAACAACCCAAAATTCTGCCTGACACAGCTCGTTTGATAAGGGGACCATGTATGGAGGCAGTGAACTAGTAGTAGATTAAAGGTGCTGCAGTTAAAACTATGTTAGTTGGATCTTGGCATGGAGCTGGCGCTCCGCTGCCAGGCGAGCTTTCGCCAATCCAAGCCCCTGTCTCTAGGCTACTCCCCAAACAGCACTTCTAAGAACCTTTTGTATAAGATCAAGTATAATAGCGTTCTTATAAGTTTAGGATATGGCGGGTGAGGGGAATGGAAACAGATGCGCAAGAAGCGCTGAAATAATATTGGTAAATGATAAAAGTTTGCCAGTATATTTTGTGGATTACACAGCAGGGTGGCGACAAAGTTAACAAGTTTGTTGTGGAAGCCATGAAAACAACCCAAAATTCTGCCTGACAAAGCTCGTTTGATAAGGGGACCATGTATGGAGGCAGTGAACTAGTAGTAGATTAAAGGTGCTGCAGTTAAAACTATGTTAGTTGGATCTTGGCATGGAGCTGGCGCTCCGCTGCCAGGCGAGCTTTCGCCAATCCAAGCCCGTGTCTCTAGGCTACTCCCCAAACAGCACTTCTAAGAACCTTTTGTATAAGATCAAGTGTAGTAGCGTTCTTATAAGTTTAGGATATGGCGGGTGAGGGGAATGTAAACAGAAGCGCAAGAAGCGCTGAAATAATATTGGTAAATGATAAAAGTTTGCCAGTATATTTTGTGGATAACACAGCTGGGTGGCGACAAAGTTAACAACTTTGATGTGGAATCCATGAAAACAACCCAAATTTCTGCCTGACACACCTCGTTTGATAAAGGGACGATGTATGGAGGCAGCTATATGGACGACTTTTGGAGGTAGCAATGGAGACAACGTGTGGAGGCTGCTATGGAGACAATTTAATTTGGATAGTGCCTGTATGTGGCAGTCCAAAAAAGTTTTCAAACCAGAGGAGCAGGTAGGTGGCCCTCCAGAAAAATGGAATAGATTGAGTGCCTATATGTGGCAGGCCAAAAAAGTTTTCAAACCAGAGGAGCAGGTAGGTGGCCCTCCAGAAAAATGGAATAGATTGAGTGCCTGTATGTGGCAGTCCAAAAAAGTTTTCAAACCAGAGGAGCAGGTAGGTGGCCCTCCAGAAAAATGGAATAGATTGAGTGCCTGTATGTGGCAGTCCAAAAAAGTTTTCAAACCAGAGGAGCAGGTAGGTGGCCCTCCATAAAAATGGAATAGATTGAGTGTCTGTATGTGGCAGTCCAAAAAAGTTTTCAAACCAGAGGAGCAGGTAGGTGGCCCTCCAGAAAAATTGAATAGATTGAGTGCCTGTATGTGGCACTCCCAAAAATTGTTTAAAACAGAGGACCGGGTCGGTGGCCCTCCATAAAAATTAAATGCATAAAGTACTATAGCTAGAGCCAGTGGGCCCTGTAAAAAAATAGCCAGTTTCCTCTGCTTTACTGTACAAAGAGGAGGAGAAGGAGGAAAATGAGGAGGAGGAGGAGTGGATAAATTATTCAGGTTGAGCTTCCTTCACCTGGTGGAGATTGGAAATTAGGAGAAATCCAGGCTTTATTCATCTTGATAAGCGTCAGCCTGTCAGCGCTGTCAGTCGACAAGCGTGTACGCTTATCGGTGATGATGCCACCAGCTGCACTGAAAACCCGCTCGGACAAGACGCTAGCGGCAGGGCAGGCAAGAACCTCCAAGGCGTACAGCGCCAGTTCGTGCCACATGTCCAGCTTTGAAACCCAGTAGTTGTAGGGAGCTGTGTGATCATTTAGGACGATGGTATGGTCAGCTACGTACTCCCTCACCATCTTTCTGTAAAGATCAGCCCTACTCTGCAGAGACTGGGGACAGGTGACAGTGTCTTGCTGGGGTGACATAAAGCTGGCAAAAGCCTTGTAAAGCGTACCCTTGCCAGTGCTGGACAAGCTGCCTGCTCGCCTACTCTCCCTCGCTACTTGTCCCGCAGAACTACGCACTCTGCCGCTAGCGCTGTCAGAAGGGAAATACTGTTTCAGCTTGTGCACCAGGGCCTGCTGGTATTCATGAATTCTCACACTCCTTTCCTCTCCAGGGATGAGAGTGGAAAGATTTTGCTTGTACCGTGGGTCCAGGAGAGTGAACACCCAGTAATCGGTGCTGGAATAAATTCTTTGAACGCGAGGGTCACGGGATAGGCAGCCTAGCATTAAATCTGCCATATGCGCCAGAGTACCAACGCGTAAGAATTCACTCCCCTCACTGGCCTGACTGTCCATTTCCTCCTCCTCCAACTCCTCTTCTTCTGCCCATACACGCTGAACAGTGAAGGACTCAACAATGGTCCCCTCTTGTGTCTCGCCAACATTCTCCTCCTCTTCCTCCTCATCCTCCTCCACCTCCTCCGATATGCGCTGAGAAACAGACCTAAGGGTGCTTTGGCTATCAACAAGGGAATCTTCTTCCCCCGTCTCTTGTGAGGAGCGCAAAGCTTCCGACTTCATGCTGACCAGAGAGTTTTTCAACAGGCCAAGCAGCGGGATGGTGAGGCTGATGATGGCGGCATCGCCACTGATCATCTGTGTTGACTCCTCAAAGTTACTCAGCACCTGACAGATATCAGACATCCACGTCCACTCCTCATTGTAGACTTGAGGAAGCTGACTGACCTGACTACCAGTTCTGGTGGAAGTTGACATCTGGCAGTCTACAATCGCTCGGCGCTGCTGGTAAACTCTGGATAACATGGTCAGTGTTGAATTCCACCTCGTGGGCACGTCGCACAACAGTCGGTGAGCGGGCAGTTGGAGGCGGCGCTGCGCTGCCCTGAGAGTGGCAGCATCTGTGCTGGACTTCCTGAAATGCGCACAGATGCGGCGCACCTTCGTGAGCAAATCAGACAGATTGGGGTATGTCTTGAGGAAACGCTGAACTATCAGCGGTGCCAGCCACAGATCAGTCTGCGCCGTGATGCCCTGTAATAGTTCTTGGGCGGTGTGCCTTTTATCGCCTAGGCTCAGCAGTTTCAGCACCGCCTGCTGTCGCTTAGCGACGGCACTGCTGCTGTGCCTAGAGCTACCGACTGATGGCGCCATGCCCACGGATGGTCATTCGGAGGAGGAGGTGGAGGAGGGGTGGGAGGAGGAGGAGGCATAGTAGGCCTGAAACACCTGGACCGAGGTAGGCCCCGCAATCCTCGGCGTCGGCAGTATATGACCAGCCGCAGGGTCAGACTCGGTCCCAGCCTCCACCAAGTTAACCCAATGTGCCGTCAGCGATATATAGTGGCCCTGCCCGGCAGTCCGTGGTCAGGTGGCCCTTGTCAGAAACGGCGTTGGTCAGGGCACGGATTATGTTGTCTGACACGTGCTGGTGCAGGGCTGGGACGGCACATCGGGAAAAGTAGTGGCGGCTGGGGACCGAATACCGAGGGGCGGCCGCCGCCATGAGGCTGCGAAAGGCCTCGGTCTCTACTAGCCTATAGGGCAGCATCTCCAGGCTTAGCAATCTGGAGATGTGCACATTAAGGGCTTGGGCGTGCGGGTGGGTTGCACTATATTTGCGTTTCAGCTCCAGCGTCTGGGGTATGGAGAGCTGAACGCTGGTGGATGCTGTGGAGGATCGTGGAGGCGACGATGGGGTTTTTGTGGCAGGGTCCTGGGCAGGGGGCTGACTATCAGCTGACACAGGGGAAGGAGCAGTGGTGTGCACGGCCGGAGGTGAACGCGCTTGTTGCCACTGAGTGGGGTGTTTAGCATTCATATGCCTGCGCATACTGGTGGTAGTTAAGCTAGTAGTGGTGGAACCCCTGCTGATCCTGGTTTGGCAAATGTGGCACACCACAGTCCGTCGGTCATCCGGTGTTTCCTTAAAGAACCTCCAGACTTCTGAAAATCTAGCCCTCGCCGCAGGAGCCCTCGCCACGGGAGCTTCACTAGTTGACACATTTGGCGCTGATGCACCAGCTCTGGCCCTGCCTCTCCGTCTGGCCCCACCACTGCCTCTTCCAACCTGTTCTGGTCGAGGACTCTCCTCCGTCTCAGAAGCACTGTGTTCACCCGGCCTCTCAACCCAGCTTGGGTCTGTCACCTCATCATCCTCCGATCCCTCAGTCTGCTCCCCCCTCGGACTTCCTGCCCTGACAACAACTTCCCCACTGTCTGACAACCGTGTCTCCTCATCGTCGGACACCTCTTTACACACTTCTTCCACTACGTCAACAAGGTCATCATCACCCACAGACTGCGACTGGTGGAAAACCTGGGCATCGGAAAATTGCTCAGCAGCAACCGGAAAAGTGGTTTGTGACTGTGGGACGGGTCCAGAAAACAGTTCCTCAGAGTATGCCGGTTCAAATGGCAAATTTTGCTGGGAGGGGGCAGACTGGGGGGGAGGAGGCTGAGGTGCAGGAGCTGGAGGAGTGCCGATTTCGGTGACATGGGTGGACTGCGTGGAAGACTGACTGGTGGACAAATTGCTCGAAGCATTGTCGGCAATCCACGACATCACCTGTTCGCACTGTTCTGGCCTCAACAGTGCTCTACCACGAGTCCCAGTAACTTCAGACATGAACCTAGGGAGTGTAGCTCTGCGGCGTTCCCCTGCTCCCTCATCAGCAGGTGGTGTCTCACCCCGCCCAGGACCACGGCCTCTGACCCCTGCAGTAGTTGGACGCCCACGTCCCCGCCCTCGTCCTCTACCCCTAGCCCTCGGGTTAAACATTTTGAAAATGAGAGTTATAACTTTAAATTTTTTTACCTTTTTTTGTGTTTTTTTTTTTTTGTGTGTTTTTTAGTTTTTAAAACCAAACGATGCTATCCTATTGCTATGGCTATTTTCTAGCCAAGTATGAAAGCACACTGCTATGCCAGATGAGATGACGCTGAGTTATGAAAAAAATAAACGTAAAATAAAAAAGGAAATGGCAGACTGTGCCTAATTGAAATCCAACCCCGGGCCCTAATAAATTTTCCCACTTCGGTCTTTGCGATGGATATGTGCGTCACTAAGCGCAAAACACAGTGGTCGCAAGTCTCACTCCAAATTGCTCACAATTTGCTAGTAGATGCACTGTAACAACTACAGCCACCAGCAGATCAACCAGAAATCAAATATATATAACGCTACTGTAGGCGTAAGTAAGCCGTTTGGATTCTCCTATGGCTATTTTCTAGCCAAGTATTAAAGCACACTACTATGCCAGATGAGATGACGCTGAGTTATGAAAAAAATAAACGTAAAATAAAAAAGGAAATGGCAGACTGTGCCTAATTGAAATCCAACCCCGGGCCCTAATAAATTTTCCCACTTCGGTCTTTGCGATGGATATGTGCGTCACTAAGCGCAAAACACAGTGGTCGCAAGTCTCACTCCAAATTGCTCACAATTTGCTAGTAGATGCACTGCAACAACTACAGCCACCAGCAGATAAACCAGAAATCAAATATATATATAACACTACTGTAGGCGTAAGTAAGCCGTTTGGATTCTCCTATGGCTATTTTCTAGCCAAGTATTAAAGCACACTACTATGCCAGATGAGATGACGCTGAGTTATGAAAAAAATAAACGTAAAATAAAAAAGGAAATGGCAGACTGTGCCTAATTGAAATCCAACCCCGGGCCCTAATAAATTTTCCCACTTCGGTCTTTGCGATGGATATGTGCGTCACTAAGCGCAAAACACAGTGGTCGCAAGTCTCACTCCAAATTGCTCACAATTTGCTAGTAGATGCACTGCAACAACTACAGCCACCAGCAGATCAACCAGAAATCAAATATATATAACGCTACTGTAGGCGTAAGTAAGCCGTTTGGATTCTCCTATGGCTATTTTCTAGCCAAGTATTAAAGCACACTACTATGCCAGATGAGATGACGCTGAGTTATGAAAAAAATAAACGTAAAATAAAAAAGGAAATGGCAGACTGTGCCTAATTGAAATCCAACCCCGGGCCCTAATAAATTTTCCCACTTCGGTCTTTGCGATGGATATGTGCGTCACTAAGCGCAAAACACAGTGGTCGCAAGTCTCACTCCAAATTGCTCACAATTTGCTAGTAGATGCACTGCAACAACTACAGCCACCAGCAGATCAACCAGAAATCAAATATATATAACGCTACTGTAGGCGTAAGTAAGCCGTTTGGATTCTCCTATGGCTATTTTCTAGCCAAGTATTAAAGCACACTACTATGCAAGATGAGATGACGCTGAGTTATGAAAAAAATAAACGTAAAATAAAAAGTAACTGGCAGACTGTGCCTAATTGAAATCAAACCCCTAATAAATTTTCCCACTTTGGTGTTTGAGGTGGATATGTGTGTCACTAAGAGCTAAACACAACGGTAGCAAGTCCCCCTGCTAATTCCTCACAATATGGTACTAGCTGCACTACTAGTGCCAGCAAGCCCAGCCACAAGCAAATAAAAAAAAAGGATAACGTTATTGTAGCCCTAAGAAGGGCTGTTGTAGAATCACTCCTGCCTAACAGTAAGCTAATAGAACACCCTAACGCTTTCCCTGACCAGCAGCAGCTCTCTCCCTAGCGGCATCCAGACAAAGAATGATCCGAGCAGCGCGGGCAGCGGCTAGTCTATCCCAGGGTCACCTGATCTGGCCAGCCAACCACTGCTATCGACGTGTAAGGGTACCACGTCATGCTGGGTGGAGTGCAGAGTCTCCTGGCTTGTGATTGGCTCTGTTTCTGGCCGCCAAAAAGCAAAACGGCGGGAGCTGCCATTTTCTCGAGCGGGCGAAATACTCGTCCGAGCAACGAGCAGTTACGAGTACGCTAATGCACGTTCGAGCATCAAGCTCGGACGAGTATGTTCGCTCATCTCTAAATGCCATCCTTCCAAAGCAAGCTTTGTGGCCAGAAGGTACCAATCACCTATGGGGTAACTCCTCTCTGTGGCTGGGAAGGCTTTAAAGAAGAAGACGCACGTGGGAGTTTGAACCTTAGGCCCTTTCTGGGTATGAACAGCTCCAGTACCAGAGGAGGTGTCAATCTCAAGCAGGAACTGGGAGAGAACAGGAGCAGAAAGTTTAGTCAAGGTTGAGGATCTGTGTTTTTATTGGTCACTGCCACAATGGGAGACACAAAGGAGGAAAAATGTGGTATGAACTGTAGGTAGTACTTAGCAAAGCCCAAGAATCTCTGGATACCACGAAGTCGTACTGGGTGAAGCCACTGAAGTACTGCAGACAACTTTGTGGGAGCCATCTGTATTCCCTTGTCAGAAATGATATACCCGAGGAAAGGAAGACTTTTTTGGTGGAACTGGCACTTCTCAAGTTTGGCATATAGGCGATCTGTAGAGAACATCAGTATATCATCCAGGTAGACCACGACACAGGTATAAAGCAAGTCTCTGAAAATGTCTTTTACAAACCCATGAAATATGGCAGGGGCATTACAGTCCAAATGGCATAGTCCAAACGGCATAACTAGGTACTTGAAGTGGCCATCACAAGTATTGAAGGTGGTCTTCCATTCATCTCCATCACGGATGCGGATGAGGTTATACGCCTCACTTCGGTCTATTTTGGTAAAGACCTTGGCTCCACGTTGGCGGTCGAAAAGTTCAGTGATCAGAAGCAATGGGTAAAGTTTCTTCAAGGTAATTTTCTTAAGACCGCAATAATCTATGCATGGACGGAGGGAACCATTCTTTTTGGCCACAAAGAACGACCCTGCAATGGCAGAAGAAGAGGAGTTGCGTATAAACCCCTGCTGCAAGTTCTAGTTCACGTAGGCTTACATAGTCACGGTTTCAGGCACTGAAAGGGGATACACCTGACCCCGTGGAGGAATCGTGCCCGGCAACAGGTATATAGAGCAGCTGTAGGGATGGTGTGATGTCTGCTTGCTTCTCTGAGAAGACATCCACAAAATCCATATATGGAGTGGGGAGATGGCTTTTAGGACACCGGAGAAGCAGAGGTACGGGATGAGGTGCCACCAAACAACGTAACTGGCATTCCAGTCCCCAGTGAAAAACCTCACTGGTCTGCCAGTTGAGCACAGGATTGTGACATTGCAACAACGGAAGACCCAGCTGAAGAAACGTCTCTCCTTGTGCAATGCCCAGTTTGCAGGCATAGAGGCTTAGTGCTGTACCGGACCAGTTTGCAAAAGATCTGCCCACAAATGGTTGAGATGATCAGCGGTTTCTTCAGTTGGACAAAAGGAAGACAATGCTGGGATACCAGGACAGCATCCATGAAGTTTCCTAGAGAGCCAATATCCAGGGAGGCAGAAAATTGAAACTGGCTACCTGTCCTTGAGCTAAGTAGTATAGGAATGTTCAGGTGTGGAGGAGCTTTGCTCTCACCTAGGGACGCTTATCCCAAGAACCCTAGGTGCGTATGTTTCCTGGACGCTGTGGGCGGCGTCGACAAGTCCCGATGCTGGCACAATAGAGACAAAGATTCCCCTGTCGATGACTGAAGTGTTCTTGGGGAGTCAGACAAGCTTTATTCACTGGGGTGGCTTCCTCTGGAACAGACAAGGAGAACGGCTGGGGTGGTCTTTGGAAAACTGAAGCGAAACGGGGCAGACAATGGATCCTGATCTGCGTATGTTCTAGGTACTGCTCCTTCAGGCGCTCTAAGAACCGAATGACTCTCCAAGTGGCCAGGGAGATGGGATCATTCAGAGAAGACACCAGATCCTGTGCATACAGCGCATCTTTGGTATGGCTTGGCAGTCCTTGCTTACAGGTGGTGGCCAAGGCTGCTTCATTCCAAGAGAGCTCGGAGGCCAGAGTGCGGAATTGAACCATATAGTCACCAACAGACAAGTCTCAGCAGATGATGCCTGGACTGGTTCCTCAAAGACGGACCAGAACTCTGTGAGGAACGCCGTGATGTTGGCAGTGACAGGGTCGTTCCTGTCCTAGATAGGGGTGGCCCATGCCAGGGCAGTGAGCACTGGGTGATGAAGCCCCTGCACAACTTGGTGTCTCCGTCATATTTGGATGACTTTAAAAATTACATTTCAGTTTGAATTTTAAATGCAAATAATTGAAAAGTTATTAATTAGTGGGAAATTGCAGAAAACTGTTTTTTAGAAAAGTATGATAACATTTGCATTAAAAAAGTATTTGAAAAAATAATAACCACTGTGAAATTTTATGGTCCAAATTTTACAATAAGAAATGTTCTGACCCAGTGATTAAATATTCAAATAAAAATTATTTTATGCCACTAGTTAATAGCAGTAATACATTTTATATTTTAAATATAGAATGTCAGATATACTGTAGGAAGCACTCATTGTACAAAATCATCTTTTATAAAAATCAAAATTTTAAATGCAAATAATTGAAAAGTTATTAATTAGTTGGAAATCACAGAAAACTGTTTTTTTTTAGAAAAGTATGATAACATTTGTATTAAAAAAGTATTTGAAAAAATAATAACCACTGTGAAATTTTATGGTCCAAATCTTGCAATAAGAAATTTTCTGACCCAGTGATTAAATATTCAAATAAAAATTATTTTATGCTACAGGGCATAAGGTATGTCACCGCATTGGATAATTAACTGAAATTTAAAGCGATGACATATTCTTTAAGCATGTCATAGCTTGTTGATACATTAGCTACAACAATGAAGGAATTGTCCTCGACAAACTCTCTGATAGTTCAATACGATAGTTGAATATTTGTCAGAGGCACTTCACTTGTTCTCACCTTTTCACATATGGCAGGAAGCAGCTTTGTTGTTATGCCAGATAGCCCAGACCTGACCCCCAACCCTCCCCCTAATCAATTATTAACATTCTCCACCTTTGGAGAAGTATTATGCTTCAAAGTTTCACTGTTTGTGTAACATCCAATGGCATGTTTACATGGTCAAACTTCAAAAGCCTCTTTAAGCAGTCTGAAACACTTGTGGTTGACTAGATCCTACGGTAAAATATTTAAAAGGTGTAACACAAGACTAGCTTTTTAGGATATCTGCAAAAACCCGAGAGATTCTTCAAACCCTTTGAAGGAAAATTGTAAGTGATTTCGTTAAACATTCAACTTTTTTGTGCCAAATTTAATATAAATTGTAACATATAGATTTTACAATAGTTGGGAAGAAAATAAATGTGTGTCTGTTGCTGCATTCTGTAGTAAAGACTATAGGCAATTAAGTACTATTAATATTTAAATATTTAGCATCATGGTAGACATGAATTATTTCCTATAACAGCAATGAGACTACTGTATAGACCTTCCTGCCGTAAGGGATTTAGGGTTTAAGATTGGTCTGGATGCCTTTCTCAAAGTAAAAATTAAATGTTTTTTGCCCCCTTCAGCACTTTCCAAAAATGGGATAAAGATAAGGTCATCAGCCTCAGTCAGAATCACCATCTCACCATCTGTAAGCCTACTAAAATCGACCACAGCCCCCTGTTGGAATAGAATTTAGCAGTGTGCTGCATTAAGACAAAGGAGTCACCGACAAGCAAAAAGGGACAACAGCACACCCCACCCCACCCCACAGAAAAAGAACAACACAGGGTTACAGCAGCTAAAATGACCCCTTGTGTGACCTCTAGTGTCTCTGTGAATACTGTCAGGAAGCACATATTGGGACTAAATCTACAAAAGCCAGACAGCATCTACCCCAAAGTTTTAAAGGAAAATATGCAAAGTTTTCCAGGATGGGATAAGGAAAACAATGCCTCTTTTAGCTACCTTGTAAGTCAGCTCCCTTGACATCAATCATGACATACAAGAGGCCTTATGACATGATGCGGGATTAAAACCAGTATATCTATTCCAGAAGGAACACACTTGACCCAGGTGTGTAGCTGCCGACGTCATTGCTCAGGTGCCGCCACCTGGGTATTAGATGGAGAGGACACCAGTGATGCGGGACGCATATACACTATGTTCTAAACTATTACTATAAACTATACTATATACTATTGACTGATTTTTTTTTTAGGGATGGAGTGCGGAGGAGTTCTTCAGTGGTCACAGTCACCAGGTGGTAAATTCTGCAAAGATGACTCACGGCTGGGAGAAGTTTCCATGACGTTCTCTACCTGATGGCAACAATAAGGAGACAACAGGAAGAAGAACAGGATAGACCAGGCCAAAACAGACATAGAAGGAGACAGTAGCAGCCGAACAGTTAGAAATTTCTGTGCCCAAGTGAAGCCCAGATGTGCAGTACATTTAGTAATGGTATATATTGATGTCTGTAGTAATTGTAGTAATTTTTGCTCTATATTTATATATTGTGTGTATATATATATATATATATATATATATATATATATATATATATATATATATATTATTATATATTATTATGTGCTGTTTATTCATTGCTGGTAATAAGTTATATGTGCCGCCTAGTCATTGGTATCTATGTGTTTGGTATATTCACTGCTACATTCTTTGCAGGTTTATATTTTTAGTATAAACATTGCAGTTATTTTCACTGAAGGGATATATTTTTCTACTTTACACTATTTTTATGACTGGGAGGCCTTATTGTAGATGTTTCCATAGCAGTTGGCCACTAAGATTTCTTTCTTATTGTTCTTAATGGGGGTCATTTCCTTTTCCTGTTAGGATCGGCCCTAATTTGGATGCGTTTGGGGTTGGGCACAATGGGGTCAATCTGCCTAGGGCATCAAAATGCCTCATCCCAGCCCTGCCTACAGCGCTTGCAAACTGGGGTGCTCTATGCTGGCTTCACTTTACTCATCAAGAGATCAGGACAAAGGTGAATAGAAATGTTTGGGTTTTTTCATGTGCTCACAGACCAGATGATTTGGAGTCGTAAAACACCAGTTCGTAATGACCTCTGGATGATTTAGTGTCCCAAATAGCCCTGACAGGTTTCCTTTAAATAAGTCATTTGGTATCATATCAGGTCTTTGAGAGGGGTCTGGTAGGTGGAAGCATGAGAGCGGCGTAGCGGAAGCTGTGTGCCGCGGCCACACCCCCTTCCTTTGAGTAGCGGCGGGAGATGATCGGACACGCGTCTGCCGGAGTGTGGAACGCCCGAGGGTAGCGGTCTTGCAGGAGAGACGAGGTGCTTCGCTGGGTGATCCCGATCTTCCCTGAGGATCCCGTTCTGTCAGACGTCCCCGGACGGGTGGTGAGGAGCTGGGAACGTGAGAGGAACCTTGGCACTCGCCACCGGAGTCAGTGTATGATCTTATGGAATCCGGAGGTGCACCCATGTGAGAGGTGGGAGCCTGCAACCCGGTCCTGATCAGCAAATACAAAGAGGCACTCGGCTGACAGTCACTGTCTTGTGGAGAAGGAACCACCACTTAGTGATTAATATTGAAGGACGGAGTAACCCATTATCCCGCTGTCTCAGGTCACGTGAGTGCATAACTTGTATAAGGAGGTCTCTCAATATCAGGCAGGTCCCCGCCGGGGGTGCCGGGGGTAGTTACCTACGGCTGTGTCTTAGAGGGTTGGTGCCCTTGGAGTCACGGTAGTGGGACGCCGACGGCTACCGGCGGTGGGGTTCAAGCTGGACATAATCGAAAACGAGATCTTGGTAACTGTTGTTGGACATACACGTTGACTGACACAATCTATGAGGCAGCTGAACGGATTTATTGGGCCATCTGCTTGTTGAACAGTGCGTGCTTTCACCTAGACTGCCGAAGACGGTAGTAAGGCCAAGCCCCTATGGGGAACAACACTCTTTAAGAACGGTGATTCTTGTTTTGGCTGACTGGGAAAATCAGCGAAAATTTTCTTTCTCTATCTTCTTAAAGATTTGGTGGGATAGCCGAATTTAAGGATATTGTAACTAAAGACTATGCTCTGATAATCCCTATAGGGGAATAGGGTCATGGACATAAATTATCTCTTACACGGCCCTTGAAGCACCTTAGGATATTTGTCTCCATTTAAGTTGTAAAAAAAAATTTTTTTTTTTTTTTTTTTTTTTTTTCTTCTCCGTTTTGTATCACTTTGGGCTGAAAGTTAAGAACGGCTCCCTGGAGGTGTAAAACCTTGCAATAGATTACCTCCTTCTATAAGGCGTGGTAGCCTGTAATGATGGCACCTGGTAATGGTGCAGTAATCGCGGTAATGGGGTATTAAGAATCCTGTGTATAAGATTTGTATAAGTTTCATAATTTTGTGTTAAGACTATAAAGCAGGATTTATTGGAAATTTAATTAGTGTCGGATAGGTGTGGCATGATGACGCGTGGTGCAAATGCCCCAAAAGGGAATAATCCCCAGAAAGAGGGGAACCGCAAATCGGGCTCCTTTATGGTTAAAAATGATTCCCCTAGAGGGAAAGGTCTCAAAGGTGAGGCAAAAAGTGATACTAAACTTATGGAGAGATGGTGTGGAGCGAGCCAATCCTCAGCAGAGGGAATGGGGGAGGTGGGTACAGCAGAGGTGGAAATAAATCAGGGACAAGAAAAGGAGAGAGAGGAAAATTTGTCGTCCTCCGCAGTAGGAAAAATCCTGGCAGCGATTGAAACCTGCAATAAATCTATTGCGGAATTAGTAGGAGAAGTTGGTGGGCTCAAAACGGAGATCACACTCCTTAGAGAAGACATGCATAAAGTAAAAGAACGTTTGAATAAAATGGAAAAGCAGACTCAGGAAATAGAAGTAAAAATGAATAAGATGCAGGCTGAGATTAGGGAATTGCAGCAGGAAAGTAAACAAGCCAAAGATAGAGCGGTAGAAATGGAAAATAGATCAAGAAGAGCAAACATTAAATGTTTGGGCTTTCCAGAAGGTACAGAAGGGAAAGACACAATTGCATTTCTCGAGGATTGGTTTAAAAAGTGGTTGGGCGACGAGTTCTTCTCCATTAAACAATTCATTGAGAGAGCCCATAGAATACCTGCGAGACCCCCTCCTCCGGGCAGCGCCCCTAGGCCTCTGTTGATCAAATTTCTGTCTTCCAGAGATAGGGATCGGGTAATGCAAGAAAGTAGAAAAGCAACAGAATTAAAGTGGAACAATGGAGAGATTAGATTGTATCCGGATTACGCAGTCCAAACAAGAAAAGAACGGGGTAGCTTCAGAGATTGCAAAAAACAACTGAGAGAGAATGACATTCAATATGCACTTCTATTTCCGGCTAAGCTGAGAGTAATTTTCAAAGAAAAAACTCATTTTTTCTATAGCCCGGAAGATGTACAGAAATGGATAGATATGAATCTCCCACTAGTAAGACAGAAAAAGTAAAGTTAGTTAGGTATCAGAAGGAAGGGGAAATGGTCATGCAAGATTAGGAGTCCAAGCTGCAGGTTCTAGCAGCAAGTGGACTAAAAGGGGGGAAGGGGGGGGGGGATAAGTGGGAAAGGGGTCAACAGGGTGGTGGGATGGGCGGGGATAGGGGATCGGAGGGATGGGGAGGTAGGCCACGATTGGGAGGGTTGGGTAGGATACGAATAGGAATCTTGTGGATGTGCTTTTTTTCTTTTTTTTTTTTCCCTCTCTCTCTCTCTCTTCTCCCTCTCTCCCTCTCGTCCCCTCCCCATATTTAAAGGGAACAAATGATTAAGAGATAGAGTTAAAAGAATGGCAATATTCAGAGCTCTTACCTGCTATAATGCCGATGTTTTATGTCTTCAAGAGACCCATATTCGGACGGAAGAGGTGAATTGGATCAATAAACGATGGATAGGGGAAATTTTCGCCGCTGGGTACTCGATTTACTCTAGGGGAGTCTGTATACTGATAAGGAACACCACTAAATTTGTTTGTCAGGGGAAATGGATTGATAAAGAAGGGAGGTATGTGCTTCTACATTGTATAATTCAGGAGTTGGAGTGTCTTATTGCATCTATTTATATTCCTCCACCATTTGAATATGGAGTTTGTAAAAAGTTACAAGAGATAGTCCAAGATAACAACTTGTGGGACCTACCCTTTTTATTCATAGGGGATTATAACGGGGTTTTAGACCCCGGGAAAGACCGGTTAAATCCAAACTTGCAAAAACAGGGAAATATGGGTGGCTCTAAACTCAATAGATGGTGTGAGGAATTGGGGTGGATGGACCTTTGGAGACTGAAATACCCAGAAAAAATGGTTTTCTCCTGCTACTCCAAATCTTGGGGCAGTTTTTCTAGAATTGATTTGGCGCTGGGTAATGAAAGGATGTATCAAAATATACAGGATGTTAACTATGGTGTAAGGGGTTTTTCAGATCATTCCCCGCTGATAGTTAAACTGAAAGTAGCGAATATAGGGAGCCAGTGCAGATGGAAGATAAACAGTTTCTGGGTTAACAAGGTTGGACTACAGGGAAATATAGAACCAGAATTAATAGAAATCTTTAAAGAATCCCAGGGGGCTAGAGGGCAGATGGAGCGATGGGAAAAAATGAAAAAAGCTCTGAAAAAAATATATATAAGAGAAGTGTCAGCCTGTAAATTTAAGTTCCGCCAAAAGGAGGAAAGATTAAAGAAAGAAGTGGAAAAGACCGAAAAGGGATATTTAAATACAACTTCAATAGAGAAAAAGGTATTGTGGGAGAATGCCATAGAGGAGTATGAGAAGCATATTGAACAAAAGGTTTACAGTTCCTCACTTATTTGTAAAAGTATGTGGTATATGGAGGGGGAAAAACCCAGTAAACTCCTCGCAAAATTAGTAAAAGAAAAAGGGGCCTCCCAATTGATAACAGCTATTAAAAATAAACGTGGGCTTATGTTAAATAAGGAAACAGAGATCTTGGATTTCTTTCAGGAGTATTTCAGGGACATATATACTTCAGAATGGAAGGGAACAGGGGAGATGTTATATGAATTTTTCGAAGGGGTGGAAGTAGAAGTATTAAAAGAAGATAGTAGGAAACTACTGGATTCACCGCTGTCAATAGAAGAGATTAGGGAAGCTATTAAGGGACTTCCAGGGAATAAAGCTCCTGGCCCAGATGGGTTACCTGGGGAGGTATATCAGAGATATGCAGAGATTTTAGCGGGGGAACTGTTGGAGGTATATGAACAGGCCTTCACTAAGGGAGAGCTACCCCCATCAATGTATGAGGCAGATATCATCTTAATCCCAAAACTAGATAAGGACAGAACCGATCCAGACGCATATAGACCTATTTCACTTTTAAATGTTGATGTAAAAGTCTTAGCACAAATTTTGGCTAAGAGGCTAATTAAAGTCATAAAGGAGATTGTCTCGGAAGACCAATGTGGTTTTATGGCGGGTAGAACAACTACGAGCAATCTTAGGAGGTTGTTTCTATGCATTAACGACTCGGAAGTGTTGGGGGGCGGGGGGGCGATTCTCTCCCTTGATGCAACCAAGGCGTTTGATCGAGTAGAATGGGACTTTTTGTGGGTGGTAATGGGAAAAATGGGATTTGGTAGACCATTCATTAGATGGATACAATTACTATATAAACATCCAGTCGCCGCGGTTTGCATTGGGGGACGGAGGTCGCCTCCCTTTCCCTTAGCCAGAGGGACAAGGCAAGGCTGTCCTTTATCTCCTTTTATTTTTTCTTTAGTGATAGAGGTAGTGGCAGTCATGATTCGTAAGGAGGGAGAGATTATAGGAATTAGTTTTGGGGAAAGTGAACTAAAAACGTCCCTATACGCAGACGATATGGTAATCTTTCTGGGGAACCCGACAGAGGACTTAAGTAAGGTGAAGAATATCTTATATAAGTTTGGGGAAATGTCAGGCCTGAGTATAAACTGGGCAAAATCAAAGCTGATGCCCCTCGGGAAAGAAGTAATTGTATCTGACTTGCCAGTGGAGATTATCTCTGGGCAGAAAACTTTTAGATATCTGGGGATAATAATCTCTAAGTCTCTGGACAGGTTTATAGAACTAAATGTTATGCCCCTACTTAAAAAATGGAGAGATAAGGTTAAGATATGGACGAAAGTAAAACTATCTTATGCAGCGAGACTTACCCTGATAAAGATGGTATTTCTGCCACAAGCGTTGTATATTTTTCGAAATTCACCTGTAAAAATTCCTGGGAGAATCTTTGACATAATGGATAAGATCTGCGTGAATTTCTTTTGGGCAGGTAAAAAAGCGCGAATAGGTAAAAAATACTTGAAGTGCCCAAGGGAGAAAGGAGGACTCGCTCTGCCAGATTGGAATTTGTATTATTTGGCCGCGCAGGCAGCAGCCATTTTGAATGATACTCCAGCGGATCTGACACGGGGGATTACAAGTCAGTTTAACTTTCAAGACCGTGAATTAAAAATAGAGGAGATAATGGAAACATACCCCACATTGGAGATAAAGAAGGTTAAGTTGATAGCCACCTCATTTGACAATTGGGAAAAGATAAAAAAAAAAATCCTGGGTAATAACGACTGGCTGGCGTATACCCCTATTTGGGATAATTTAACAGTCAAAGGGGAAAAATTAAGGGACTATAAGGGTTGGATTAATAAAGGTATAAGATATATGGGTCAACTAATAGAGAATGGAAGATTAAAAACGTTTGAAGTATTAAAAAAGGAGTTTAAGTTAGAGGATAATGATATGTTTAGGTACATTAGGTTATGGTGGTATTTTCAAAAATTAAAACACAAGTGCACTATATCGTGTTCAGGGATGTTTAGTGAAATGGTGAGAAAAAAAAAATTAGCCTTTATTTATAATTTAATAAATCAGGGAAACACGCAAAAGATAAAGTTTAAGTGTATACAGGGATGGGAGCAGGACCTGGGAACTCATGTAGAGGGTGAAGATATATGGGAATATATTCTAGGGAATTTTACACAGGTATCCAATAATGGTTCACATAGAATTTCGCAATTTTTCATCACAAATAGATTGCACAGAACCCCAAAATGGTTAAATAAGGTGGGATATAGGCTAGACGATAAATGTTTGAAGTGTGGGAAAGTAGGAGCAGATTGGGTGCATCTCTTCTGGAGATGCCCGAAACTTCACCGATACTGGGTGGGAGTTTTTTCAAAAGTGAGTAGGGTAGTAGGGATAGAGATACAATTAGATGCTTGGGTAGGAATATTGGGTTATATAAAAAAATATAAGATATCAAATAGGGAAAAAAATTTGTTATCCCAAATATTATTCCAGGCCAGGAAAATGATTCTTAAGCTATGGATTTCCGAAACAGCTCCAACTGTCATTATGTGGGAAAGAGAGGTAAATAGAGCATTAGATATAGAATTGGGATGGGCAAGGGCAAAGGGTAAGTTAGAAAAGCATGAAAACAAATGGGGGAGATGGAAGAAGTTGTAGTGGGGGGGGGCTGGAGAGAGAGGGGAGGGGGAAACCCCCTTTTTTTTTTTTTTTTTTTTTTTTTTTCCCTTTCATTGGGTAAAGGGGTGGGGGGAGGAAGGGGAGGGGGGAGGTAGGAGGGAGGGAGGGAGAAGGGGGAAGGGAGAAAAAAAAGGGGAAAAAGAAAAAAAAAAAAAAGAGAAAAAGGGGAAAAAAGGAAAGGGGAAGGGGGGGGTTAGGGAAAAGAGTGGTTGAGAAAATTATGCTATAGTTACAGGTGCACTTAGATAATGTGTGCGATGGTAAGGCTACAGTATACACTGGGGATGTCTAATTTTTTTTTTTAATACAATATATTTTAAACTATGTACTTTATGTTTAAAGGTATGTGTTATTTTGACTAAGGTATATGGGCACTGCTCTATGAGATGTATTCTAATGGTTTCGACCTATTTAGAGTATGCCCGTAAAAATTTACTGATTGATTTTTCAATTAGTATCATACTAGGCACATGTCACTTTGATATAGGTATCTGTTTATTCTCTTTAACTTGGATGGTAGCATATTTAGGGTTAGTAAATGCACCTTGTAATTGGAGATTGGCAATATTTTATGGATTGTAATATGTATATGCAAGTCAATTTAAACATTGCTGAGGATGTGGAACAAAAATGTATTTTAAGGTTTAAGGATTGAATATATGGTAAAGGGATGAGATGTAATGTATTGTATTGTCTTGTACACAGAATTGATAAATAAATTTTAATTTTCCACTAAAAAAAAAAAAAAAAATATCAGGTCTGAGAGCTTCAATTCATTTATGCATTTCATCTGAAATCTAGATGAATTGTGAGGCCCAATGGTCTAGGCTGCATTTATGGGTCTTTTTAGGGGTCACTTTTCTATAGGTATGACTAAACCATGATGGAATATTGAAAGTATCCCAACTCAATTATTTTGTTCATATAGAATATAAAATTGATCAAACATTGCATCCCATACAAGATAATCCATGTCAATATTGTATCATTGTCTAAAAAATGTGTACATTGTTAATAAGTTACAAAAATACTATACTTAATTTATGGGTTATTTAATCATAACCATAAAAAAAAAAATTTAAAGGTGCAATTAAATTAAAAATTATGTTCATTTCTAGAGATGAGCGAGTATACTCGTCCGAGCTTGATGCTCGTTCGAGTATTAAGGTACTCGAAACGGCTCATTGCTCGGACGAGTATTTCCCCTGCTCGAGATAGGGGAGACATCGGGCAGAGCCCGGGGGAGACATCGGGCAGAGCCCGGGGGAGACATCGGGCAGAGCCCGGGGGAGACATCGGGCAGAGCACGGGGGAGACATCGGGCAGAGCCCGGGGGAGACATCGGGCAGAGCCCGGGGGAGACATCGGGCAGAGCCCGGGGGAGACATCGGGCAGAGCCCGGGGGAGACATCGGGCAGAGCCCGGGGGAGACATCGGGCAGAGCCCGGGGGAGACATCGGGCAGAGCCCGGGGGAGACATCGGGCAGAGCCCGGGGGAGACATCGGGCAGAGCACGGGGGAGACATCGGGCAGAGCACGGGGGAGACATCGGGCAGAGCCCGGGGGAGACATCGGGCAGAGCCCGGGGGAGACATCGGGCAGAGCCCGGGGGAGACATCGGGCAGAGCACGGGGGAGACATCGGGCAGAGCACGGGGGAGACATCGGGCAGAGCACGGGGGAGACTTCAGTGGAAGAAGAGGAGCGGATCCCGGGACAGCGTATCACCCCGACAAGTAAGCAGATGTGCAGAACATCTGTAATCTATTCTTCACTGTGTTTTTCACTTAAATGATCCTGTGTTCACTGTTTTTATTCTATTCTTCACTGTTCTTCACATCTGTTAACTTGTCGGGAGATAATATACACGCGGAACAGTGAAGAATAGATTGCAGATGTTTGCATACATCTGCTAACTTATCAGAAGACATTCTATTTCAATTAAATAACACATTTTATTCCCGAACCATGGTCCCTTGGAAAAATGCTCGGGTCTCCCATTGACTTCAATGGGGCTCGTTATTCGAGACGAGCACTCGAGCATCTGGAAAAGTTCGTCTCGAATAACGAGCACCCGAGCATTTTAGTGCTCGCTCATCTCTATTCATTTCCAATGAAAAATGACAGAATTTTTGATAAATGATCTTGATAAAGCATCTGCTGCCATCTCTCTGCTAGCCAGTGGTTCAGATGCCTTTAGAAATAGTGGTAAATATTTAAAATAAATAGTTAAAATATATTCACAAATTAAATGGGCTATAAATTACTTAAAAATGCCAAATCCTGTCCACATTTTTTTTTATGGATGAAGCAATGATTTAGTTTGAATTAGTTTAAATTTGGATAAACATGCATAACGTATTGCTTTATGATATTTTAGTATATAGAGAAAAAAGAGAATTAACATTTTCTGTTTTCATACATTTTAACATAATAAAGAATTCCTTTGGGTAAATATGGTGAAGTGTATCCAATTGACCACATAGAGAAACATAGGGAATGAGGTTTACTAGGCATTATTGAGTTCAATGATAACCCATGGGATCATATAGTGCTATAAAATCTTTAGCATGGGGAATATATGTCATAAACCAACATTGACATTGCTAACTAAAAATCCCAATGCATCTTTTTTTGTGAAGATCTATGTGAACACTTATTGATATATTCTGCAGTAGACTGCATGATATCTGGGAAGGGTTAATCAGCTTAGGCTCAGGTGAACTTGCTTTAGTTTTTATTCACTTCATTTCCCCTCTATAATAGTTATTAGCAAGCTTAAGGACCTTTGGGAGCTTAAAGATAACAATGCTTGCCATGGAAAGTGGGAAATCATTATGCAAATATGGCTTCTCTAAGAAATTTCAGTCACACATAGTTTTCATACTAATCCTTGGGGTTGAAAGAGGTCATAAGGACTGCAAATGTTTCATCAATACCACAAAATTTTCTCTCATTAGGAGATAAAGATAGAAATATGAAAGACAGAGAATGAATAATACAAATTTACATGCATGGTTTCCTAATTTTAACAGTAATGCCCGTTTGTAAATTAAAATCACTAAAGTCTACAATGTTTGTCTTTACAATTTATAATGCGAATAGACATGAAAGAACACATGTGAACATAAATCAGAATATCTTTAGATTATGTTAAAGTAATTCCTATATATGTACATGGCATCAAATACAAGTGCCGGCTCTCCTAGCCTTAATGGGCCAGCGTCGTCCTGATTGGTGCTGGCTAATCTGGCCGTTCCCTTCCTTGTGGCGCGGCAACCCCAGCCCAGACTCACCTCTCCGCGCGCCGGCTCTCCTAGCCTTAATGGGCCAGCGTCGTCCTGATTGGTGCTAGCTAATCTGGCTCAGCCCTTATAATCCGGCACCTCCCTTCCTGCCTCGCCGGATCTTTAGCATTGTTTCCTGTAAGTGAAAGCCCTATCTTCTGTGCCCAATGGAACTTCCATGGTTTCCATACCAAGCTTCCCTAAGCTGTTCCAGAAGAGGCAAGAGATAGTCTCCAGCATTCCCACATGCTCCTGTGTCCTGTGTGTCTCCAGTCTTCCAGACGCTCCTGGTGGCTCCTGTGTTCCCAGCGTTCCCAGATTCCTCCAAGCCACCAGCTCTCCTCCATGGGCCTGTCCATTCTTTTCTGCTTGTGTCGTGTGACCAGCTGTGGCTTCCAAGCTGTACTCCTGCTGTCACCACAGGCTCGGACTGTGGCCTGCATCTCCTCCTGCTCCCTGTTACCTTGGCTGCCACCGCGGGCTTAGTCGCACCGAGGAATGACCTGGTGGCACCCTGCCGCAGTAAGCCCATACCACTTTGTGGTGGGCTCTGGTGAAGACCAGGTGCCACTTTGACTCCGATCCCGGGTGTTGGCTAGTACTATCATCTCCCGTGGTGGATCAGAGCGTCCACAGACTCTTCCCATAGAGACTCTGACAGTTCGTCCCTAAGCAAACAGTGACATCCCGATTGTAATGAATGACATTACAATTGTGTTTCTATGTGCAAGGGTACAGCTGATTTAAGCGTTTGAAGTGTGCCCCCCTCCAGCCTGTAAGCTAAAGTAGAATATAGAAGAAGCTGCAGGAGAGTTTTAATTTGCAGAAGTACATGGACCCTCTACACCTGTAGCTGAACCTGGGAATGGTGATGGAATAACGCTGGACATATTTATAAAAAAAGTTTGAGCCCCAGGGAACATCTTTTACAGTTTCCTGAGTGTGGCCTAGTGTGTTGTACTGCAGAACTAGGAGCTGGGGCCTCAATTTTGCATTGCTCCCGGCAGCCCGACCATCCTCAGCTGTGGGAGCCTGTAACCCACCCAGCCCTGAAGCCTCATTTTGAGGGACCCTCCAATGTGTTTTGGGCGGGAAAACAGCTGTAGGAGGCCCGGAATGATCTCCATCCACCTGTGGCCTACTAGCCGGGAGAAGCCCCGCCCTGAAGTGGCTAGATCACCTAGGCACTACACACCATTTTCGGGGCTGACTCTACATAAGGCTAACCCCAGATGTGGCCTGCAGATGGATTAACCCCTTCCTGGGGGATTCTGGTAGACTCCAACATGGCCGTGATTATCTGTACTACCTAACAGACAACCTGCCAAGGTACTGTACTCAGTGTCCACATCCCAAATCCTCACCATCATACCCCTGGCATGGAGCCATCTCCCATCCCTCCCGTGTCCACACCTACCATAAGAATCAGTATCAGTATCCCGTATTAGGCTCTTCATCTGCGCAGTCAGACCTTAGTGTTATACATACACCAGGACATGGCATCCGGGGTACCAGAATGACCTATTGCCACCATTGCATTTTGCTCTTTAAGGGACAGTACATTATTCTTCTTCACAGCCGCCTGTACACCCAATTCTCGTCATCACTCCAGAGACTGATATCTTTTATTTACATGTTCAGTGCTAGTGGGGTTGAAGATGCCCACTGACCTCTGCTCCAAGGGTCAATAGAACCAGGCACCTTTCAGCTACAACCCACCCTCTGCATAACGTTCCACACCAACTCTCCACAGAAGAATGACCCGGTCCAAACACATGAAGGACCCATCTCCAACTGGTCCTTCCATATTAGACATCCTACAGCAACTCCAGGCTACGAGCAGACCTACTATGGCACCAACGCCACCCCCCTTAAGCTCAACCACACTCATCCCAGGCATCCTCAATGCAGGACAACCCTCCTTTACCAAAATCTCAGTCAACTTTACTTGCTACAGAGGATTTTTTCAGATCTATTTAGAAGGCATTCCGCAAGGAGCTCTCCGCAGATGTGGAAATCTTTACCAGGCAACTCCAAGACATTGCAACTAGAACGGATGACTTGAAATGCTGGACTGATGACATAACTGACACCCTTGAGGAAGATTAAGAACAACTCTTAGATCATGTGAGACACATAAAAGCTTTAGAACTGAAATGTGAAGACCTAGAAAATAGAGGAGGGGGAACATTAGAATCAGGGGGCTCCGGGGAACTACCACTGTCCTTAAGGAAACAGCTACTAATTTCTTTGCTGCCCTCCTGACACGAATAGCCAATAATCTCCTCTATATTGTGAGGATTCATCGAGCTTTAGGAAGAACCAGTTCAGAAGGATCTCCCAGAGATGTGGCTCTCAAACTCCAGCATAAGGAGTTCAGAGGCTTGATTTGGAATGCCGCTAGAGACAGTGCTTCTTTTCCCAGTCTCCCGGATTTGGGAAAACTTTTTGCTGACATCTGCTCTGCCACATTTGCAAGAAGCCAAGACCTATGCCCTATGACTGCTGCACTTTAAACAGCACAAGTAGGATACCCCTGGGGAATCCCTTTTTCCTATCATTCACCCATAACAGCTCTCAGTTTGTTGCTCTCTCCTTGGATGAGTGCCAAAGAGCACATGAACAAACTTGGATCCCCTGTGCTGAAAAAGCACAAATCCCTCAGCAGCCCCCCTCATCCCAGCAATAGCGTACTGTTCGGCTCCATAACAAGTGTTTTCCTTACCACATCTATTGCTTGTCTGAACTCTGGATGGAAGAGCCTACTGCGCCACCTCGTGCCATGAGTTGTTGAGAACTATTGACAAATTTGCTAAAAACTGTTCTTTCTCCTGTTTTTTTTCTATTTGTGGGTTTAATTCTATCTGTAAATTATGTAACAGCATATGCAAATGTCTTTGTGATATCTTTAATGAGAGGACGTCTTAATTATATATCCTCTTTTCAATACCTATTTTTCCAGACTATTTGTCTGTATGTGAATGTTTTCCCAGTTGTTGTCTTCTACCAAGTTCGAACTATAAACAGGATGGATTACTCCACCATAATATGGGTAATACATCTCACTTAGTAGCTATAAGTATTTATGAGCTCTTTGTTTTTTCAATGCAGTGTGTAGAGTACTGTCACATAATGTGAGCTGACTTAATTCCCCCTCTAAGGACCGCAGAGCCATGACCGATTACTCCAAACACCACCCAGATTATTTGCCGCCAAGAGACACATTTTTCTACCACCGCAAACCCTAATTACTGCCATTCACTATATAGACGGGTTTATTTAGCATCACATTTGAGGAAGAAAAGGGGAGTGGATATCCTCCTTAAAAACTCCTTCCTCTTTAAACCCCTAGACACTTACTCCTACTTTGATGGTTGCTTCTGATATTCTTTTGTTTGTTACAATCAAGACACATCCGCATAATTAATTGTAATGCACTCCAAATCCTCCAACTCCCCACTATTAAAGCTGTTTTCCATAGACTCTGACAATTTACCTTCCACTCTATAATTTGGTGTGGAGATCTTAATTTTACAGTAAACCCTGATATGGACAGCTCTGTTTTGAGCAGGTCTGACGTGACTTGAATATACACATATTTCTACAATTGCTTAACCCTTTACAACGCGTGCCATAATAGTACGGCAAGCGCCTGGTGCAGGTACATGGAGAGGGCTCACGGGCTAAGACCCTCCATAGCTGGTAAGTCTTTGTGGCATATTGCAGCAAAGACTTACTGGTAACACCTGCGATCGGTGCTAGCATGGGTGCCGCCATTTTGCCAAAGATCGTCAATCCCCATAAAGTCATTGGGGAGTGTCGATCCTTCGCAATGACAGCCTCGGGTTTTCCTAAGACCTGAGGCTGTCTCGTTTTAACCCATTCATTACAATGTGCAACAAAAATCCCTGTATACCTCCATATTGAAGTATGGAAGTTTATGGTAGGATCGATCAGACAACCTTGGGTTAAAGTACCCTAGGGAGTCTGAAAAATAGTAAAAAAAAAAAAATAATAATAATAATAAAAATAATTAAAATAAAAATAAAAAGTTTTTAAAAAATTATAATAAAAACATAAAAATTCAAAATACCCCCTTTCCCTAGAAGTCATATAAATATAAATAAACAATAAAAATCATAAACACATTAGACATTGCGTGTCCAAAAATGCCTGATCTATCAAAATATAATAACTTTTTCACTGTGTTTAATCCCGTAATGGAAAATAGTGCCCAAAGTCGAAAATGGCACTTTTTTGCCATTTTGAAAAATATTAAAAATTCAAGAACAAATGATCACACGATCGCACAGTTCTAAAAATGATAGCATTGAAAACGTCATCAAAAGTTGCAAAAAACAAAACCCCCCACAGCTCAATGTGAAGGTTAGCACCGAGATGTAAAAAGGGAACACAGAGAGCTGCAACACACACTAGAAATGCAACACACACTAGAAATAGAAATGGCTAATCAACTACAATCAAAACCTGCACGTTACTAAGCAGCGTTATGGATTCCAACCAAATTTTGTATGTTTCCTTAAAGGAAACCAACCACCTAAAACAACATTAAAAAACCTATTAATACTCACCTGCGCTCCTCTTCACCTAGATTGGCATTGTCCATTGCTAATCTTGACACATCGGGATCACCTACAAAAAAGTTATAAGCAGCAGCACGGGGTGAGGGGACAAGATGTCCGGTGCTCTAGGCTGCTAGTTACCCACAGTTTCTGCTATTAGCACACAAACTGCAGTATACACAGCCTCCTCCATTGTACACAGCCTTCTGCAGTATACACAACCTCCAACAGCAGCACACAGCCTCAACAGTATACACAGCCTCCCTCAGTATACACAGCCTTCACCAGCAGTGCACAGCCTCCCAGTATACAGAGCCTCCCCCAGTATACACAACCTTCCCAGTATACACAACCTCTTCAGTAATATACAGACTTCCCAAGTATACACACCAGCAGAACACACCATCCCTAGTGTACACAGCCTCCCCTAGTAGTACGTAGCCTCCCCTAGTAGTACGTAGCCTCCCCTAGTAGTACGCAGCCTGCCCTAGTAGTACGCAGCCTCCCCTAGTAGTACGCAGCCTCCTCCAGTATAAACAGCCTCCTTCATTGTATACAGCCTTCCCTAATAGAACACAGCCTCCCCCAGTGTACACAGCCTCCTCCATTGTACACAGCCTCCTCCATTGTACACAGCCTCCCCCAGTATACACAGCATTCCCCAGTATACACAGCCTCCTCCATTGTACACAGCCTTCCCCAGTATACACATTCTCCCCAATAGTATCATATACAGCCATGACACCTTTAAAAGTGATAAACTTGGTACTTAACTCCAGACCCAGCACCGCCCCCCCCCCCCCCCCCGCAGCTTAAATACACCAAAGTAATTTATTTTTGAGGTAGAATGGACTTGCCAAAAAAGGTCCACAGTCTGCTGCCTGAGGCAGATGCGGCCCTTATTGCAGCCATGTAGAGGAACCATTTGGGGATGAGGGCAATTATAATAATAATTTTTAGTGGGTTGATTTGTATGGCAGTTTCTCTTTGAGATAAATTCCAGAAGCATTCTTGTTCATCTTGGGCAATACTATGTCCTGTACATACTCCCTTTTCTAGTATTAGTCTTAGTATCATCTATTATTCTTAGTATCAGCAGCATGTGTGTGGTCTGATGCATTTTACCTGATGCATTAGAATTGCAAATACATCATCAGAATAGCGGTTCTTACACTCCGCATGTGAATTACATGTAGGAACTATTCCAGCACAGTGGGGGGGGGGGGGGGGGGTCTACCCATTGCATATGCGTTTACACTGAAACACTTTCAATTGAGAATGTGCACTCCTCTCCACTGTGTATGAATTGTGTTCCTAAATGTAATTCAAACCCAGCATGTGAATGTAACCAACAGGAACCTTAATGTGCCCACTAAGCCAACTAAACCTAGCCCCACTAATCCTAATCTTCTGAGCCACTAACATACAGTGCCATCCATAATTAAAGGGGTTTTCCAAGTTGGGGGTGGAGCATCAAAACAAGAAAGCAGTTGTATTTACCGCCTCTGGCACTCCAGTCTAGTCCAGTCTTGTCCAGTGCTGTGCCTCACATTACCCCCAGATGTGCAGCAGTGACATTACAACCAGAGCAGCAGCAGCTGCAGGGCCTATATATATATATATATATATATATATATATATATATACACACATATATAACCCTAGAGTTCACAAATAGGCCCATACAATTAGTTACAGGGCTGCTACCAAATGATCACAGCACTGCCCCCAAGCCGGGTAGCCAGTGCTGCCCTTAAGTCATCACAGTGCTGCCCCCATTCCCCAGTTGACAGTGCTGCTCCCATGAATCAAGTGGTCACAGCACTGCCCCCAAGCCCCAGTAGACAATGCTGCCCCAGGTGGTCACAGCGCTGTCCCCATGTCCCAGTAGCCAGTGCTAACCTCAGGTGGTCACAGTGGTGGCCCCATGCCCCAGTAGCCAGGGTTGCCCCCAGGTAGTCATAGCGCTGCCCCATGCACCAGTATCCAGGGCTGGGTCAATATGATCAAGGGGATTCCAAATATGTATAGGTTTCATTATGTTTAATAATTTTAAAAAATCAATGTACGGAGCTCTGTTAAGAATCATTTTTTGAAGGACAAGCTGAAGTCTTCATAGCTACTATTTTGGTGTTGTATAACTTTTTAATCACTTTTTATTCAAAATCTTAGGTGTTATAAAATGGAAAAAAAGTGGCAATTCTGACATTTGCATGCTATTTTCTGTTATTATCATTTATTATCACCAACTAATACAGTGTAATGTAAATACACAGATCTTTTATTAAAGCCTGCCCCCGGCAGCCATAGTAACCTTACAGCTATTATGGCAACAAATATTTGCAAGCAGCAGTTAACCTCACATGTCTGCTGTATAATACAGCAGATACAGTTCCTGCCCTGTATGGAGAGGACTCAGTATGTAAACCTTCTTTGTACAGGCGGTCCCCTACTTAAGGACACCAGACTTACAGACAACCCATAGTTACAGACAGACCCCTCTGACCTCTGGTGAAGCTTTCTGGATGCTTTACTATAGTATCAGATTGCAATAATCAGCTGTAAGGTGTCTGTAATGAAGCTTTATTGATAATCCTTGGTCAAATTACAGCAAAAAATGTTTAAACTCCAATTGTCACTGCCCAAATTTTATTTGTCTGGATCTACAATTATAAAATATACAGTTTCGATTTACATACAAATTCAACTTAAGAACAAACCTCTGGACCCTATCTTGTACGTAACCCGGGACTGCCTGTACAGCCTTAACCTCTAAAGGTCGATTATGTACTATGGGCAGTACTTAACCCCTTAAGGACACAGGGGTTTTTTGGGGGGTTTCAAAAATTCTTCTGTGTAAAGAGCTGTGTGATGCTTATTTTCTGCGTAACAAATTTTAACTTTTAACTTTCTTTTTTACTATTTCTTAGAGGCCCACTAGGGTACGGATGCCTCCAGTTTGTGTCAATCACTGCACTGGTGGCCTGTCTCCTTCCGTATTCACTTTAAAATAATAACCCTTATCCACAAAGCTCTGCATAATGCTGCATCTCCCTATCTCTCTTCTTTCATCTCAGTCTATCGCCCTTCCCGTGCTCTTTGGTCTGCCAGTGACATTAGATTAATCTCTACCTTAATCCGAACCTCTCATGTACGTCTCCAGGACTTCTCCTGAGTTGCTCCAATTCTCTGGAATGCCCTTCCCCGGGCTCTAAGATTAAGGTGTTGGTTGGGTAGGGGTTTAAGTTAAGAAAATAACAATGTTCTATATGTCAAGGTTTCCATTCATTTGGTATATGTATAAAGAAATGCAAGACAATACTTGTAATTATCTGCTTTTAAAAAAAAAAAAAGATTAATACCCACCTTCCAAAGTTTCAAACGTGGTCTTAAAAAACTCATCTCTTTAGGCAGGCCTATCACACTCTCTAACTGCATGAAACGTCAACTCTTTCTTTACTAATCCATCATATGTCCAATCTCCCGTCTGTTATCCGGCAAACAAAAGATATATTCCAATTTCCAGGATTCTCTGCAGTAGTTTTCACCTTGGACCCTGTAAATAAGATTGCGGCTGATGGCTGATTCAAGCAACAGAATTTTTATTTATTAAATTATTTCATATTGTTCACTTATAAAGAATGGCCGGACCATTATAGAAGCTCTTTTACCTCTTGTGTCAACACTCTCATCCTCATAGTCTATAAGCTCTTGTGAGCAGGGCCCTCACTCCTATTGTTCGATATGACTGTTTGTACTCTGTAATGTAATATTATATTTGTATATGTATGATTTGTAAAGCGCTACGGAATATGATGGCACTATAAAAATAAAGATTATTATTATTATTACTTTAACCCTAGATGGTCTGATTGTTCCTACCATATACTTCAATACTACTGTATTGCAGTATATGGCATTTTTGTACAGTATTCAATACACTGAGCCCACTGGTGCTCAAAACTGCAGAAACAAGACAGCCTTGGGTCTGACAAAGCAATTGGCAACCAATTGCCGCTCCCGATGACGTTTTACATACAAGATGTGTTCTTAAGGTTTGTACTTAGGTTGAATTTTTATGTAAGTGGGAACTATATATTTCATAATTGTAGACAAAAAAAGTTTTGTTCTCATGACAATTGGAGTTTCAAACTTTGTTTTTACTGCTACAGCAGATCATTGCAGCCTGGGACTAAAGTAAAGCATCCAGAGAGTTTTCACTCAAGGTCACATTGCTCAGAGAGGTCCGACTGTAACTAGGGTTCATAGTCGGGTGTCCTTAGGTAGGGGTATCCTCAGTAAGTGAAGCCCTCAAACCAAAATTAACAAATGAAAACAAAAAAAGCTACATTTTTAAATATGTTTACACTACTTTGTGCCCTTGAAAGGAGCATAGTTGGTCTGGAAAATGCCATAGCAGTTTGAATGTTTAGCAATCATGAATCAAATCTGTATGATATTCCCTTATCTGTCATACATGCTGGACTTTGGTCATATAGGAAAGGTAAGTGAGTGCTTCCTGATATACTGCTGGCCAAGAGCTGGTGCCTGGCAACTGGGTGCACGTATAGAGAGGGATGTGCTGTGTATTAGACAAGTAGGATTTGTTTTTGTTTAGGTCTATGCTGAGGCTGAATTTAAGTTGTTTGACCACAGAGTGTAAATAAAACACTTGATTTGGACTATATCCTGTGTGTGTCCCTATTTCCTACAGTACTGCCTAGCATCTGAGAGAAGATTCACCACAAAATATAAATTAAAAAAAATAATAATATATATATACACACATACATACATCTATATCTATATTTTGCAATATATACTTTTGGGTCAGGTTTATGTGTTAAAAATGTCAATGCTGGCAATGGATGATATTTTAAACAATTGCAGATGGTGAAATGCTAAATGACAGCAGCATCAACTTAAGAAAGTATTTTGACAGGCTTCATGGCACCATGATTAATTACAACTAGCCCTCCCTCGGTACCCTATTCTAATTTCCTTTCTCTTTCAGCTAACAACTAACGGTAGTTTATGAAGCTCTAGATCCAATTACAATGTACTACAATGGACATTATTTACTAGACATCAATATCTGTATTACACAATTTGAAAATGCCTTTGGTGGCTAGTAGTACCAAAATAACTTACTAAAACGTGCTGAGAGACAATGAATTTACACTGTTGATTATTTTCTGCTTTTGAGACTCAAGTCTCATTTTTTCTAGAGCTACAATGGATTGGAAAAAATAAGGGTATCTGCACATTAGCTGTGGATTTGCCATGTGGAATTTCAGAACAGCAAACCTGCAGAGTAGTGCAGTAGCATTGTAGTGTACGATATTGAAGGCAATCTCATATACAAAAATATCTTTCCACTGCAGATTTTTCATTCAGAGGAAATTAGTGACCCGTCACTTATTGTTGAAGTTTGTAGTGTAGAAATCAACCTGGACAATTCAAAGCCCACAAATCTTAAATTCACCCTAGGAATTGCAGTGTATATGGCTTGCGTTGGTCCCTACTTTCCTTACCCTTTCTTAATCTCAGTATAGTGTAACAAAATAGTTTTTTAGTGACATAGTTTTTTTCTTGCAGATCATTGCACAAGTTTCAAAAAGCATTGTCACATTCCTTGGTTAGTAGCCAAACCAGTAAATCTTTTTTTAGAAGGAATAGAGACTAAATTCATTGCTCCTCATCAGTGCAGCATAGGGAACTGGTTTGGCTTAGTGAAAGGCCATAAACTGGTGTCAGGAATGGGATTGTCTCTCCTTAACCCCTTAAGGACGGAGGGTTTTTCGCCTCATTTCTCGCTCTCCAACTTCAAAAATCCATAACTTTTTCATTTTTCCGTGTACAGACCTGTGTGAGGGCTTATTTTGTGCGTAACAAATTTTACTTTCCCGTAATGTTATTTATTTTAACATGCCGTGTACTGCGAAGCTGAAAAAAAATTCCAAATGTGGAAAAATTGAAAAAAAACTGCACGTGCGTCACATTCTTGTGGGCTCAGTTTTTACGACTTTCACTCTTCGCTCCAAATAACACGCCTACTTTATTCTTTGGTTCGGTGCGATCGCGGTGATACCAAATTTATACAGGTTTTATTGTGTTTTAATACATTTTCAAAAATTAAACGAATGTGTACAAAAAAGAAAAAAAATTTTTTGCCATCTTCTGACGCTAATAACTTTTTCATACTTTGGCGCACGGAGATGTGTGAGGGGTCATTTTTTGCAAAATGAGGCGACGTTTTCATTGCTACCGTTTTGAGGTCTGTGCGACATTTTGATCATTTTTTATTTCATTTTTTATGTTATGTAAAAAGGTGTAAAAGTCGCATTTCGGACATTTGGGCGCCATTTCCCGCCTCGGAGGTCACCGCCGGCCGTAACCGTTTTTATATTTTGATAGATCGGGCATTTTGGGACACGGCGATACCTAATATGTCTGTGATTTTTACTGTTTGTTTTGTTTTATATCCGTTCTAGGGAAAGGGGGGTGATTTGAACTTTTAATATTTTATTAATTTTTTTTATTTTTTTAACTTTTTTTTTCCTTTTTTTTTCCACTATCTTTTAGACCATCTAGGGTACATTAACCCTAGATGGTCAGATCGCTGCTACCATATACTGCAATACTTCTGTATTGCAATATATGGCATTTTTGCAGCACATTCATTACAATGAGCCACTGGCTCATTGTAACGAATATGCAGCTGCCAGATAGCCTCGTGTCAAAAGAAGACACGAGGCTACCATGGCAACTGATCGCCGCCCCCCGATGACGTTCGGGGGCGTGGCGATCAAAAAAAAGATGGCGGCGCCCACGCGCCGCCGTCTTTTAAACGCCGCCGGCGACTTTGCCGGCGGCGTTTAGGGGGTTAATAGCCGCGATCGGTGCAAGCACCGACCGCGGTTATTAGCGGTGGGGGTTTTGTGCAAAATGCAAAAACCCCCACCTCTGTATGAAGAGGACTCAGCCCGTGAGCCCTCTTCATACATCCCTTATACCTCTGCGCCGTAGAGCTACGGCGCAGAGCGTTAAGGGGTTAAAGTATAATATATAAAGCTGGATGTGTGTGTGTTTACAATCACCAAATTTTGCACAGTTGTCTGTGACTCAGGGAACATCTTAGAACAGGTATGAGGTAAGATGGATAGAGACAGTGATAGGGGGAGACTTATCAGAAATATCTGTGGTAAAACTGTTTTACTTACCCATGGAAACTAATCAGAGATCAGCTGTAATTTTATAAACAGCTGTGGGAGATTGAAACTTGAGCTATGAATGTCAAGGGCAACTAGAGCAGTTCTGCCGCTTTTACCAAAAATCTTCTTTACTAAATTTCAGCCATAGGACAGGGGGATAAAAAGAGACTCAGTGAAAGAGACGAAACCTTTTGCACACTCCTCTGCATTGTCAAGCTGTACATATGATAGCCTTGATAAAGGCTACTCTGAGCCGAAACGTTGCTGTACTTTATTGTACCTTGAAACATGGAATAAAAAACACATTCTTTGCCACTTTATATTGGACGTCGGAAAGTGCTGCTTACTTTTCGTGTATTATTATTGGAGGATCTGAGGCTTGGTCTTGGTGAGCCTGCACCCACTGCTACTTTTACCCTGTGTGGTGCTTTGAAATTTCTATAAATATATATATATATATATATATATCTATATATATATACACACACATATATATATATATACATATACTTCAGGAAAATGAGAACGGCACACCAAGAAAAAGAGCGATGATGGGTGCAGGCACACTAGGATCAGGCCACGGATCCTCCGATGATATATTCCAAGAAATTAGGCAGCACTCCGGTTGTAATGTGCAAAAAAGTGGTTTTCTTTATTCCATGCTTTTTAAAGATACAGCAACGTTTCGACTCACTAGGAGTCTTTCTCAAGCCGAATAACAAGAGTGAACATCGTACATATATATCAAACACAAGTGATCACGTGACATGTTAGTTCCCACCCCCGTCATTAGCATATTGCGTCATAAAACTAGTAAAATTTGTGAATAATGATACAAAATGACATAGATTTCATTAAAATAGACATTCTTAAAGTGCTAGTGCATTAACATCAAGTTAAATGACTGTTATTCAACACCAATGTGTTTGGTAAAGTGCTGGATGCAGATTGTGCCTAATAGTAAATGTGATAAAGCTTAAAAACAGGATGGGGTGACTCACCGTCACATCCACTAGCTGAAACAAGACTGTTGATCCTCAGCCGACAAGCCGCGCTTGGCGCGCCAGAATGTGTGTAGGCTTGACCCGCATAAGTGGAACGCAAGCGGTATTACGCTCTAATGCGCATGTCTGGGAGGATCATGTTGCCAGGGAGACTGTTCGCGTCGCGAGCCCGCTGTCAGATCTTCCCTGATGACACCTCGTCAGAGACATAGAGTTACTGGCACAGCGATAAGTATATCTATGAGGCTTAAATCAAGGGCTATATTAGGGGAGAAGCGAATATGTAAAAACCCCAAATTAGGGGAAAAAAAGCAGATATTAATTCCCCCAAGTCTCTTTGAGACCCATAGGGGATATTTGATGAGGTAGTAGCTATACTCCCAGCCCACAAAATGTGAATTATTGCTGGCCAAAGTTGTAACACATTGTACATGATGAACAATGAAATGTGCAAAAAAGATGGTTGCAGAGGTCAAGGAGAAAGAAGACATCTTGGATCAGTCTTGTGACAGCCAACAAATTGTGGAAGACGGCAGTGAGGGAAACCCCATTATGGCTTTCTAAGTATTCATGTAATCTGTAAAAACAGAAAAAAGTTTTTAGTAAAATTTGATGTTATATTTGTGTATATCAACGTTGGGTGGTTCTTGTTATTACCAACTTATATCACATGAAGAACAATAAAAGGACAAAGCAAGACTGGACAACAACGCTGTCATTAAACAACACTTAATTTAAAATCGACATTCAATCCATTGGGGCGTAGGGTGTTTAGTGTGTGGATCCAACGTAATTCCCTGGTCTTTAGGATCTTTTCTCTATCCCCCCCCCCTACGTAATGGGGGTACGTGATCGATTAGCTGAAATCTAAGATCCCTCTCGGAATGGCCCATCTCGAAAAAATGTTTGGATACAGGTAAGTCACGTCTATTGTTGCGTATTGTGTAACGATGTTGGTTTAGTCTAGTTTTAAATTCGAGAGTGGTCTCTCCAATGTATAACAATCCGCAAGGGCATGTGAGCATGTATATGACAAAACAGCTGTCACAATTCAGGTAATGTTTAATATGGTACTGTGTGTTGTTGTGGAAGAATGTTCCGCCCTTGTTCATGAATTTACAGTTAATGCAATTCCGACATGTAAATGAGCCTTTGTTGAGATGCCCAAATATGCCGGTTTGTCTGTGAGGGCGCATAGTACCCACGTCAGCCTTTACTACACGGTCTTTGATGGATTGAGCTCTTCTGTAAGAGAAGAGAGGGGGATTTTTGAATTCCGGTACAGGGATTGGGCTGCCTGCTAATTTGGACAAGTGTCTGCGTATCGTGTTGCAGATAGAGTTACTGTATTCGCTATAAGTAGAAACAAAAGGTAGTCGGGCACAATTAGGTTTTTTGTTGGCCGGGGTCAAAGTTGTGGCTCTGTCTATATGATGTGCTTTATTCAAATTTTTGTCTATGATGTGGTGGGGATATCCACGTTGTAGAAATTTGTTAGTCATTCTCATTAGGTTTCTGTTTACCTTATTGGGGTCACTGGTGATTCGTTTTACTCTTAAAAGTTGGCTATAAGGTAATTATTTCACCATAGCCCGTGGGTGGTGGCTTTGGTACTTGAGCAAAGTATTTCTGTCTGTGGGTTTCACATAAATGTCCGTTTCTAAGATGGAATTCTTGATTGTGACCAAGACATCAAGAAATTGTATTTCCTGTTTGGAGTGTACGAGGGTGAACTTTATGGTGTCATCTATTGTGTTCAGATATTTGTGGAACTCAAGAAGCTCATGTTCGGTGCCAGTCCATAGGAGGAAGACGTCGTCTATGTACCTCCACCACCGCAGGCAGTGCCTGAAGTGAGTGGAGGCATAGACGGCGTCCTCCTCCAGGACTTCCATGACAATATTTGCATATGTGGGTGCCATATTGGCACCCATGGCTAACCCCATTAATTGAAGAAAAAAATCATCAATAAAGAGAAAATAATTGTTTCTCAAAATTAGCTCGAGTAAATCGATAATAAACGTTTGAGTAGATAGTGTATACTCACTAGTTGTCAATTTGCGTCTAAATGCGTCAATACCCCTCTGATGGTCAATAGATGTATACAAGGAGACGACGTCAAAAGACGCCAAAATTATGTTCTCCTTGATTAATGGGTTCACCTCCGTGATTTTATTGATAAAGTCGGTGGTGTCCTGTATGTATGACGTTGGATCCACACACTAAACACCCTACGCCCCAATGGATTGAATGTCGATTTTAAATTAAGTGTTGTTTAATGACAGCGTTGTTGTCCAGTCTTGCTTTGTCCTTTTATTGTTTTTCATGTGATATAAGTTGGTAATAATAAGAACCCCCTAACGTTGATATACACAAATATAACATCAAATTTTACTAAAAACTTTTTTCTGTTTTTACAGATTACATGAATACTTAGAAAGCCATAATGGGGTTTCCCTCACTGCCGTCTTCCACAATTTGTTGGCTGTCACAAGACTGATCCAAGATGTCTTCTTTCTCCTTGACGTCTGCAACCATCTTTTTTGCACATTTCATTGTTCATCATGTACAATGTGTTACAACTTTGGCCAGCAATAATTCACATTTTGTGGGCTGGGAGTATAGCTACTACCTCATCAAATATTCCCTATGGGTCTCAAAGAGACTTGGGGGAATTAATATCTGCTTTTTTTCCCCTAATTTGGGGTTTTTACATATTCGCTTCTCCCCTAATATAGCCCTTGATTTAAGCCTCATAGATATACTTACCGCTGTGCCAGTAACTCTATGTCTCTGACGAGGTGTCATCAGGGAAGATCTGACAGCGGGCTCGCGACGCGAACAGTCTCCCTGGCAACATGATCCTCCCAGACATGCGCATTAGAGCGTAATACCGCTTGCGTTCCACTTATGCAGGTCAAGCCTACACACATTCTGGCGCGCCAAGCGCGGCTTGTCGGCTGAGGATCAACAGTCTTGTTTCAGCTAGTGGATGTGACGGTGAGTCACCCCATCCTGTTTTTAAGCTTTATCACATTTACTATTAGGCACAATCTGCATCCAGCACTTTACCAAACACATTGGTGTTGAATAACAGTCATTTAACTTGATGTTAATGCACTAGCACTTTAAGAATGTCTATTTTAATGAAATCTATGTCATTTTGTATCATTATTCACAAATTTTACTAGTTTTATGACGCAATATGCTAATGACGGGGGTGGGAACTAACATGTCACGTGATCACTTGTGTTTGATATATATGTACGATGTTCACTCTTGTTATTCGGCTTGAGAAAGACTCCTAGTGAGTCGAAACGTTGCTGTATCTTTAAAAAGCATGGAATAAAGAAAACCACTTTTTTGCACATTACAACCGGAGTGCTGCCTTATTTCTTGGAATATATATACATATATATATATATATACACATATATACATATATACATATATATATATACACACATATATACATATATATATATATATACACATATATACATATATATATACATATATATATATATATACACATATATACATATACACATATATACATATACATATATATATATATATTATATATATATATATATATATATATATAGTGGGAAATGTGTCCATTCAGACAGACTTGTTTTCTGGCACAAATTCACATCCTGGAAGGTTTGTCCAAATAAAAGTTCAAAGATTTATTTGACACAGTCCAACAAGAACTCAAGAAGCTTTCTTCAGCATAAAACAAGAATAGAATGTCCTTAGTTTCAGGGTAACAGTACAAAAGGAATAGTCCAGCAATGGCTCTCACCCAGCTTTTCAGGCTTTTGCTCCCACTGTGTTGCTCAGGAACTGCCTTTGGTCTTCTCTTTAGAACAACAGCACACAGCAACTCTTGCCTCTGTCCATTTGCTCCTCAACAATCTGAACACCCACACCTGCAGCTAAAGAGTCAGGTATATTACACAGATAATGGAGTATGGAGAGGAGCCATCAAGGCAGGAACATGGCGGCAACTCAGTGCATTTAGGCATGTAGACATGGTCAAGACAATCTCCTGCAGTTCAAACCGAGCATCAGTATGGGGAAGAAAGGTGATTTGAGTGCCTTTGAACATGGCATGGTTGTTGGTGCCAGAAGGGCTGGTCTGAGTATTTCAGAAACTCCTGATCTACTGGGATTTTCACGCACAACCATCTCTAGGGTTTACAGAGAATGGTCCGAAAAAGAAAAAACATCCAGTGAGCGGCAGATCTGTGGGCGGAAATGCCTTGTCAGAGGAGAATGGGCCTTGTCAGAGGAGAATGGGCAGACTGGTTCGAGCTGATAGAAAGGTAGGCAGAAGAGCATCTCTGAACGCACAGTACGTCAAACTTTGAGGCAGATGGGCTACAGAAGCAGAAGACCACACCGGGTGCCACTCCTTTCAGCTAAGAACAGGAAACTGAGGCTACAATTTGCACAAGCTCATCAAAATTGGACAGTAGATGATTGGAAAAACGTTGCCTGGTCTGATGAGTCTCGATTTCTGTTGCGACATTCGGATGGTAGGGTCAGAATTTGGCGTCAACAACATGAAAGCATGGATCCATCCTGCCTTGTATAAACGGTTCAGGCTGGTGGTGGTGGTGTTATGGTGTGGGGAATATTTTCTTGGCACTCTTTGGGCCCCTTGGTACCAATTGAGCATCGTTGCAATGCCACAGCCTACCTGAGTATTGTTGCTGACCATGTCCATCCCTTTATGACCACAATGTACCCAACATCTGATGGCTACTTTCAGCAGGATAATGCGCCATGTCATAAAGCTGGAATCATCTCAGACTGGTTTCTTGAACATGACAATGAGTTCACTGTACTCAAATGGCCTCCACAGTCACCAGATCTCAATCCAATAGAGCATCTTTGGGATGTGGTGGAACGGGAGATTAGCATCATGGATGTGCAGCCGACAAATCTGCGGCAACTGTGTGATGCCATCATGTCAATATGGACCAAAATCTCAGAGGAATGCTTCCAGCACCTTGTTGAATCTATGCCACGAAGAATTGAGGCAAAAGGGGGTCCAACCCGTTACTAGCATGGTGTATCTAATAAAGTGGCCGGTGAGTGTACATAAAAATATAAATGCATGTTAATTAATAGTGTTGACACACACAAACCCCCAAATGCTAGTCTGGCCCCAGTGACCCAGAAGCTGAATGGCAGTCCTTCATTTGAGCTTCAGGTTTCGTTCGGGAAAATGGGGTAAGCATGGAAAGCAGGTTGATTGACTGCGGCCAATCAACCAGTGTTCAGCCCCGTACCAACCACAGCCATGCTATGTTTATGCATGGTTATGTTTGGCAAGATGGGACATGCCATTATAGACAGTTAGAGAGCAGTGCAACCGTTTGGTAAATTTGTATATTAGTAAATTGTTAGGTCCTTATCACTGCATCTATTTTTTTCAAATCGGCAGTGCTGAGGTTTGCAGGTTTGCAGAATCTGTATGAACCTAAATTGCTGAAACTATTAGTAACCCTTTCCCACACTCTGACATAAATGTACGTCATAAGGTGTGGGTACTTACCACACCATGAAGTACAGTTATGTCATGTTGATCGCCTGAGCTCAGAAGCTGAGCCTGGATGATCACCGCAGGAACCCGGCAGTATGTGAAAGCTGAGTTCAGCTGTATTGTGTCATCATGGTGACCGCGGCATCTATAGAGCATTACCGGGACGAGTGGCATTACATTGGTAATACTATAAGAGGACTTCCAACTGGCAGAGGTGACTGAACAATGTCCTGTCATTTTTTTTTAGCCTAGGGTGGGGCCACCCTGGGTGGAGAAGCTCCCGAAACAAGGCCCAGGTTCCAAGGCCTAATCTGGCAAACAACAACGAGCCACATCAAGAAAGAGATGTAAATCCAAATGTGTTATGGAAAGAAGGAATGTTAACAGTGCAAGTTCCAGCAATTGTCGGTGTGGAAGTAGCAACATGTAGGAACTTGGTGTAGCAGCCTGCCAGTATGACTGAAAGATCTCCTGTGAGTAAAAGTAAATTTTTGGTCCAAGAGCAAGAAGCAACCTCCATTTCACGCCCCTGGTGGACAATCCACCTCAACCCCATACAGGCAGAGAAGGACAACACTGGAGAGGCAGACCATCAAGGAGAACCTACAGTAGCATGTTATGTTACCATCTGAGCACACAGCCTGGGTCTGGGGCATGCAGGCTGAAAAGGTGTCCCATGAAGTAAGATATAGAAATACCACCAGTGTTGTGCCTGCAAAACATCTGCAACCCAGTCGCCCATCAGCAGATTGTGACCCCAGTGCAGTGACAGCGACCACTAAACACCAGAAGTCACAGGACTGTGCCAAAATCTCAGGGTCCGGTGCTAGGAAAGAGCGGTGGTAGTGCTCAAAATAAGGAAACTTCACCTGCAGAAACAAATAGACTGCACATGCAAATTGAAGGCCGCAAACCCAGGAAAACAGGCCCTGCTGGGTAAGAAGCTGGACTCACTAGCTAAACAACTGGCTGATGTTGTGCAGAAGATCAAATCTATCATTGAACAACTGGGACCAGTGGGAGAAACATACAGGAACCAACAAAAGTTTGAGAGAGACAAGGCCTCAACATGCAGGTCTGAAAACCAGCAGTCCCATGTATAGCACATTTTGCACCCAGCTACACTGCCTTTTGAGGAGGGAGACGTTTACAAGAAAAGGCATCAACAGCCAAGTCCTGAAGCAGCTCAGAGTGAAATATTTCAAGTTCCAGCAACCCATGGTGAGGTACTACAAGTCCCAGCAGTCCCTGGTGAGATACCACGGGTCCCTGCAACCACTGGAGAGTTACTACAATTTCCAGCTGTCAATGGATACCTGATAATAGCAGTGAAGTGGAGAAGCAGACACCACAAGTCCCAGGTGGCATTGCACTACAGGAGGACACTGGAATCACACCAGAAGATAACTCTGTAGCACCTCAGGGTGTATCTACACAGACTGTGTTGTGAGGGGTGTGTCAAAGAAAGACATTCAGGACTGTGATCGGCAGGAGGTTAATGCTTTTGATTTTGTTGCTGATATGTCTGAAATTTTTGATGTCTCTTTGAATAATAATGTCCAAGCTGAGGAGTCATCCCAGTCAGTCTATGGCAGCTGGTGGCACTGAGAGCACTAATGTTATTGTTGTGGAGGGTGAGGGACAATCTACAGCAGATGAATTACCCCTTTATTTACACAACAGAACCCCATAGTTTAGGTGGTCACCAGCCCACTAGTACTGATGGTCCACAGCCCACACATCCCCACAGCGGGACAGGGATCAGACATCGGGCAATGCGTGGAGTTGTGGGTTCCCCATTCTTCTCCTCTAATACCAGCTACACAGGCCAGGCTTTCAATAGGAGAAATGTTGTCCAGTTTAGACATAGAGGGGCAAAAGAAGATCTGCCTGGCAGGAGGCATGTGGTGAGAAACATGTTATGTAACCAGATTGGTGTCCAGCCAGCTGACATCCTGGCAGCAATAAACCTTCCTGATAGACAGGGATATGATATAAGCTTCAAGCTAATGTCTAATCTAGACCGGTTCTGGGCTCAATAACCCCGGTACAGAGATACGGAAGAGTGGAATAAGTTTAGTTTGATTCCCATCTCTTAGCCAGATACAGCAAATGTGACCATAATGTTCTGGAATGAGTCTGTTCCCCCTCAGGATATTATTACCTGCTCAAAAGACATTTCACCATCATATCAGACATGACCAAGACCAGGGATGAGGATGGAATCTGCACCGGGGGTTGGAGGTCCTGGTTAAATTATATCAGAACCAGAATATCACCCATCACCTACCCAATTCCTAATTTATTGGCAGAAAGAAGGGTGTGTGTTTCTATGCTGGTCAGCCAAGGCTATGTTTTAGGTGTGAGAGATCAGGTCATATGGCGAGTAACTGCACCATAGTGAAGTGCATCCTGTGTGGGGACCTCGGCCATGTAAGCGGCAACTGCCAGACCATAAGGTATAACCTGTGTGGTCGGATTGGTCAACCCCATAGGAACTGTCCTGAAGCCTGACACAACATCTGTAGGGACCTCCCTGATAGAGATCTAATGGAAGGGGCAGATGTCCCAGATGAGGAGCAGGAGGAGGAGGCACTATTATCAGGGTCAGTTTACACAGTGCCAGAAACCCCAGGTATGAGTGGTACTGCCCCAGACCACCCAGAGAAAAATCATTTTGATTGGGACATGAAAGTAGTGTAGCAACCACCACTAACTCCCACCACCGGGGAAAATCATAGTGTAAAAAAGAGGAAGAAAAATAAGAGCAACCGCAAACCTGAAAATGCGTTGACCACCATCCAAAAATCCACCAAAATAAGAGCGGAGAGTCGGGATGTTGTTACTATGACTACTAACAGGTACAGTGTACTATCCGACTCAGATGGAGAGGAGGAGATAAAGAGAGCGCTGAAGCAAATGATAGAGGAGTATGATGAAAAAAAGGACCCCTTCATGCTGAGTCTGTATGGAAAATGGAAACTGGTAGTCAGCAAAACAGCTCTGACTTATCATGATGGGGATGGTCTTTCTTCTTCTTTTCCTGATGGCAGATTTCCATCTTACAGTGGTCACTAGTAATGTGAATAGCATTAGAGCTATAAGGACCAGACATGTTGTGTATGAACATCTGAAATGTCTCAAGGCCAATGTGTTTATTTTGCAGGAGACACGATTAAACACCTTAGGTCTCATGCGAGAGAGATTGGGAGTCAGGTCTGTCCTTTTGGTCTCTGGCTGTGGAGCCTTACATCAGAGTTTCTATCTTGTTTAACACCCATGATATCAAAGTCCATAGACTGCTGGTGCCTGCTGCTAGAGATCACCATCAGAGGTAGAAGACTCTGGCTTATTAACATCTATGACCCACAGACAGTGACTGAATGGGCTCAGCTTTTTAATGAAGTGAAACCATATCTCTTTGCATCCATTCCAGTCATCATGGCAGGAGACTTTAATGCTACCACTACCACCAGGGACAGGAACAGTTGGCACCTTAAAAGGGACTTTAAAGTACTCAATAGTATTATTCAGCAGTCTGGTCTGTCTGATGTTTTTGTACAGGGGCGACAGAAGACCTAAGTTCACCTTCACCTGTGCAGGACGCAGCAGTAGGATAAATCTAGCTCTGATGAGTCCAACTAAAGCTATTGGTATTAGAAGGGAAATAACTGACCCATATTCAGATCTCTTTTTGTTTGGGTGTCACTAAGTATTCAGAAGATGGTAGAGTGCTATGGAGACTGAATTCTAGTCTACTAGAAGATAACTTAGTCCAGGAAAAAGTAGATTTTTACAACAACATGGCTGACTGGTGAGAGGACGTCAAGGACGTCCCTCTTACAGAGACTGTAAATTAAGAAAGGTAGTACAGCCAGTATCTGAGACTGCATAAAGAATTGGAGTCTCTCTGGACATTGGATACTGCTATTGGCTTTGATATACCACAGTTTGCAAAGGCCTCCACCCATATTAAAATTCTTGGTGTTAAATTCGAGAGGGAAAATAATTCTACACTAAATTGGGAGGAGAAGTTGGATGCCAGAAATATAAAGGTTCAGCAATGGACGAACTGGAGGCTGACCTATAGAGGAAGGGTTACTTTGGCACCTTTCTTCATGTACATCTCTATTGCCTTTCCTTTGCCAGAATCTTTCTCTGCAAGGCTCTTTAGCCTGTTCTTCCTGATTTTATGGGGGAACAGGTTGAACCCTGTAAAAAGAGGGATAACCTACCCGAGAAGAGAGGGTGGACTGGATATGTTAAATTCAAGGGTTATCTTTGATTCCATGTTTTTGAAAGTTAATTTTGGTTGCCTTGACTTATGGATGCAAGGCGGCATTCTCAAGGGGAGTCAAAGGACTTTTTGCTACCTCCCCAAGTATCTGGAGTATGGAATAAGGTGTTTCTAGAAATGGGGTATAGACAAGTCTTTTATCGAGAGTAAGACCAGGAAAGATCTATACCACAGAATATGTATGACTTTCTATTGCTTACAGCTTGCGCTTCCAGGCTGTCCAATCACCACCAAAAAGGACAGTCTGAGATTTCTGAATGGTCGGAGGCTGCCTCCCAAGTTCTGTGACATTGGGGTACATTTAGTTACCCGTGCCATTGCGTTGGCAAACCAGGACTAGGGTGTCCATACAAGCTGAGACCTTCCATCAAAATGAGGCCATAAGCCTTATCATGTTAGAGCTCTGGTCATTAGAGATCAAGAAAAAGGAATACAAACAGTCCCCGGGTTACGTATAGGATAGGTTCTGCAGGTTTGTTCTTAAGTTGAATTTGTATGTAAGACGGACCATATACTTTATAATCGTAGATCCAGGAAAATAATTTTGGGGCTCTAGAACAATTGGATTTTAAAAATGTTGGGTTGTCATAAGAACCAGGATTAACAATAAATCTTAATTGCAGACGCAAATAAACTGTTATTTATTGTAGCCTAAGGCTAAACTACAGTAAATTACCAAAATCCAGAGGTCCGTTTATAACTAGGGGCCCGCCTGTATACAACTATGGAGGAATATCCATCTTGACTGATATATGATTGTACAATGTGATTGCATTTGTTTTCTTATAATTTTCCCCCTTTTAAGCTAAATGGACTTAAGTTACAATTAATCTAAATTTTATTTCCTTATGAACATGTATGATTTATACTGAATGTCTTCTGATTTTGATTAATGTGATGGAAAAGTATTTCTGTAATTATGTTTGTTTTATATTAATAAAAATTGCCCCCTACGCACAAGAATTTAACTACTATAATACTGTCCCCTAGATACAGGAATATAACTACCAATACTACTACTACTACTACTCTGCCATATAGCAGCCCCAGCCAGTCTCCTGTGTAAAACCAGGCCACCCCCTCCAGTATGAAGCCAGTCAGTCCCCTGTATAAAGACAGCCAGCACCCCCCTAGTATATAACCAGCCAGCACCCCAGTATATAGCCAGCCAGCACCCCAGTATATAGCCAGCCCCCCCAGTATAAAGCTAGCCAGCCCTCCCCCCGTATCTAGCCAACTACCCCCCCCCCAGTATACAGCCAGCCAGCTCCTCCAGTATATAGCCATCCAGCACCCCTAGTATATGGCCAGCAAGCCCCCTTGTATATAGCCAGCTCCCCTGCATATTTCCAGCCTACCTGTAAACAGCCAGCCCCCCTTGTAATAATAAATAAATAGCGCAGATTAAGCAGTGCTGACAGCATATAGCCAGACAGCCCCCCCAATATACAGCCACCCCCTTCTAGTATATAGCCAAACATCCCAACTAATATATAGCCAGCCCACACACCTAGTATATAGCCAGCCCCTTATATATAGCCAACCAGCCCCCTTGTATATAGCAAGCCAGCCTCCCCCCTGCATACAGCCATTCTGCCACCTCTCCCTGTATACAGCCAGCCCCTCCCCTGTATACAGTCAGCCCACCCTCTCCGTATACAACCAGCCTGCCCCCACCCCAGAACACACAAATAAAAAATATGTGCTCATCTTTCCGATTGCTTTAAGTAGCAGAGCTGTGGGGGAGCATCTGAAAGGTGAGTTCATGTTCTTTTTGAACATGTTTTTTGGGGATCTCTAAATGTTATTTTAAATGTTTGTTAATATGTTGGTCAGTAGAAGCTGTACTAGCGAGCTGCCGCTTGTATAGCTAATTGTTATATACTGCTCCCACTATCCCAAAGCTGGGTGTTTTAGAAATTAAGGTAACTATGGCTATATTGGAGACTATGTATTAATTGCTCCTATGCCATATATATATATCTTTAGTTTACCTCTAGCGGATTTATTCATCACTGGATAGTGGGGTCTGTTTAGTTTTTCGTTAACAGTCAGTTGTGCTTTTTAAATGTTTTAAAAAAATTGTATTGATTTAATAAAGATGTAATCTATATTTTTGAAATTCAGTGGACATCCGTCTTGTTCTTTGTGCTTGAATATAAATGTTATATACTGTTACCTGGATCATGCACGTGTGACCTGCCTCCGACTGTTGGCTGGATAAAATGCTTAAAGGGAACCTGTCATCAGAAATTGGCCTAATAAACCACTAGCAGTATGTTAAGCAGTTGATCATGCTTCAAAAGGTATTCAAAGGTAGGAAAAGCTTGACTTGTTAAACCCTCCGCCTACTTGACTTAATAAAACCAATTTACATCTAACTGTAAAATTGATTTTCTTGATGATGCTACGCCATGAAAGAAACATCATCTAGAAGCTGCTCAGCTGCTTGACAACATAATGGTAGTGGTTTATTAGGTCAAGTTCTGATGACAGGTTCCCTTTAATGTGAGGCAGGGCCAGTGAACTCTCTCTTTATTTTTGGTGGCTGGGAATCTCCTATTTCAAGAATACAACCTGAATCATCCTGTGTAAAAACACTCCTCTCACACCATCACTTCAACAAATGTCACATCTGTTCATTTTGTTTTCCCAATTGTTCCCATTTCCATTCTTTTACTGTTACAAAGCAATGTAACCACAAGACATCATTAGTCTCTCACATTGCTCGCTTAAGTGGGATTTTGGTCTACTGTTCCAGACTCTTCCACAGTTATGTGACTGTTGTGTGCCTCTAGAACATAACTTTGCATAAAACAATATCCAATGTGGGGTGTTTGGCACTGAGAAACCGGGTCTATTGGGTTTAGATCAGAACTCTGAGATTGCCATTTCATTGTTTCAATGTTTTCTGCTTTAAGGAACTGCTTTACTCATTTTGCTGAGTGGCAGGGGGCATTCTCCTGCACAAAAATTGCTGGCTGAGTGATTAACACAAGGAGGGAACCATGTGTTGTTTAAAAAGGTTCATACTTTCACTCTGCCATGTAGCTGTATGAGAGATCTAAATCCTGCTGCAGAAAACATTCCCCAAACTATAATACTTCCCCACTACTATTCACTAACTTCTTTACACTTTGTGTTTAGACTTTCCTTAGTTTGTCAACGAATATAATGTTTAAACCCAAATTAATTAAACTTGCTTTCACCACGAAAGTGAACTTTGGACCACGTCTCCTCTGTTCACACAGCATGCTCAGCATCAAAGGTGTGTCTAGCCCTTTGATTCTTTCTGTTAATGAGAGGTTTGGTCAATACAGAGTGGGGCTTCAGTCCAAATGCTCTTCAACATTGTGACACTATGTGGTGAGATGAATCTCTGTATAAATATAGTGCTGAACTGGTGAGTAATATAAGCTGCAGTGTTGAAATGATTACTAATGGTAATTCTTTGCATTATCCTGTCCTCTCTTGCATTTGTCTTTTGAAGATGACCAGCCTTCTGGGGGACTTGGATGAGTTTGTTATGTTGCAAAGATGCAATATTCTAGAACTCACAGACGTGGAATGACCAACTTTTCTTGTTATGGCTGTTATGGCTGTTGTCTTCAATATCACTGCTTTGGCCGTCATCTTGACATCCTTCTACCGGAGGGTTTAAGTTACTTTGGAACAGCACTATATTTTTGCAAGTCCGTGAAAACTGGAAAGTTAGTCTGCCAGTTAAATAGAGTTTGTTTGATAATGAAGGAAATAAGCACTGGTTGCCAGATTAAAATCAATCACTTGCCGGTAACTGAACGTGTTCTCTAATTTTCATCAGTGTTCTCTTTCAATCATCACATTTACATTTTTATTCTGTGTTTTATAATATATACAATTTATGAAATAACCTTAAAATTCTGCTATTTTTGATCTTCGTATTTTTATAAATAATCATCATAGATAAACAAGTTCCAGGTTTGCAAGGTTTGAGCATTTGCTAGTTTTTTGACTGGTTTTCTTTTTAACCATTTGGGATTATAATACTTCCGCATAAGCGCATAAATTACAAAATGATATGTTAGTCTCCATTTAACCAATTACATGGGAATTGGCTCTTGGGGACTCTCTCTAGGGTCTGGAGTAGTGTTTTGAAATAGAGTAAAAAATCATAACAATGAAATGTCCTCTCCGACACTGGAATCAACTACCAAGTAGCTAATTATCTGGGTTTACAAGCCGTTACACTGTTACATGCCCCCCCCCCCCCCTGCTTCTACAGCACGGATAATGCAGATAATACAGAAGTGTTCACTGCAAGCCTTGAGGAAGCAGGAGGGAGGGTTAGACAGTGTAACATTTTGTTAAGTCAGATCACATAGGGGCAACTTTTAAAAGTTGATTTTAGTAGTAAGATCACTGATAATAAATATAAGAAGGCTAGCAAGTCAAAGTGTGTAGATGTATGAGTAAATGTCCCTGGTTTATTATGCTTGATTTTGATGGTAGATTTTCTTTGAAGGATTGTTTTTATTTCCAATCACTAAAATGAAACTTTCTGCTTCCTGCTGTTCAATTTATTTATCAAGTTGGAAACTGCTGCTTAATGACTTGCTGTCTTGAGGATTACAGCTTCCTATGTCTTTACAAGCAAAGACTAGTAGTCATTTGTCTACAGAAAAATCAAGGGAATTATAATTCTTGGCCCTTTGCCTGGGTCATTAATGTATGTCAACTAACAATGCAATGCACAATTGCTGTTTCTGCATTCCCTACTCCAATGTAATACTTAAGAAGCATTTATTTAAATCACTATTGTAATAAGGAATTAGACATTCCTATTATTTTATTTTAATGAACTTAAGTAAAATACATTAAGAGGACTAAGAAAACTGTAACTGAACTTACATAAATCCCTTTTTAATGGGATATGTCACATTAAAGTATTAAAACTAGTTTAATTATCTTTATTTTGTGTAGCTTTCTTGTTTCGCTAAATGATCGTATTAGGCAACACATGTATAATATAATTTAATCATCCTATATCATTCATTATCACTTCATTATATAGGAAAGCATAAAAGCATATGTTTTGCTTGTAAAATATGGATACCTTTGTTTTGCTTTAATAAAATCAAGGAGATGCTGCTTACTATGAAATAAACCGAAACGTAGCATGGAAACATTTCCAATGGGAGATCTTTTGTTATTTAACTTTTAAAGGTAAGCCAATTTCCTTACTTGTCTCCAAAGCATTGCTTTACACTACTGTTTCAGTTATTTAAATAATGAGTCTTTTATTCTCTGACTGCTTTCTCTTACCAATGGGACTGTTTTAGTTATACTATTGTACAATTCAGTAATATGCTAGGACATTTCAAGGTAAAGAGATTTTTGCTTAATGTACAAATTCATAAATTTTTCAATGCAGACAAGACATTTCTTGTTCTGATAGTCAGCCAAACAAAGATTGGTGTGCAAAAAGCAGCCCATAAAAGTCACAACCAAATAATGTAATAATTTAAAATTTCTTTGAAGCACATCTCTAAAAACAATTAAAACCGCACAACGAATAGTGCTTTTTAATGGATCTGGTAACAATAAACTAGTATAACCCAAACGCTCCCCACCGAATATCACCAAATGCGGTGGGACAAATGACCATTCAATGCATGAAATTCCAATCTACCAACATCATATACAAAATACATGTCACCAAGATGAATCAATATAAGCAAAAAAGACTTATTGATAAGAGAAAGTTAAAATGATCTGATGCAATAAATGATGTTTATTAAATAACTTAGTCACCGGTCAGTGTTCAAGGAAAGGGCTGGGGGGGGGGGGGGGAGGTTCAAGACGGCCAAACGTGTTCTGCCACATGTTTTGGCTTCCTCAGGAGACTCATTCATGCATTGAATGGTCGGTTATATATGTTTATATACATATAAGTGCTTTTTGATTATTTCTTGATCTCAGACTTTGGGACTTTCACTTTGTTTTCATTGTCCCTTTTGTTGAGCTATTGTAGATTTTTTTTATGTTTAGACAAAAATATGTGTTACTGCTGATTTCTTATATGTCAAGGGTTTACGGATGGTTTCTGAGGCAATGACATGTGAAGAGAAATACATATCAGCTTTTTAAGCCCTCCTAGCTCAATATCTGCAAGAAGAATTTTACTACTTGAAACTGACAGTATTTGGTTTTGTCACGCCCATCTCATCCCACTATTGGAAAGATAGGTAGGATGGGAGTGAACAACTTGGCTTTGAATTTTACATCTGAAAAGGGCATCTGGTGAGGGAATTGCTTTTCATTTATAATGGCTTCAGGTGAGTAAGGAAGGTTAGAGGAAGAGTACATTAGCTTTTGCTCAGATGACTATTTTGTGTTATAATTCCATATATTTATACATACTGTATATACTCAAGTATAAGCCGACCCGAGTATAAGCAGAGATCGCTAATTTTGACACAAAAAACTGGAAAAACCTATTGACTCGAGTATAAGCCGAGGGTGGGAAATGCATTGGTCACAGCCCCCCCAGTATATAGCTTGCCAGCCCCCTGGAGTATACAGCCTGCCAGGCCCCTGCAAGTATACAGCCTGTCAGCCCCTTGCAAGTATACAGCCTGCCAGCCCCCTGCAAGTATACAGCCTGCCAGCCCCTGCTTGTAAGAAAAAAAAAAGTTAACTCACCTTCTGACATCCATCGCGGCTCTGAAATTGGGTCCGTCGCTGTCTTCGTGACGTCAGCCGCAAGCTGACATTATAGTGTGTGCCAATGCCAGCACACACATTAGAGCATTAGCGTGCGGCTGACGTCACGAAGACTGTGAAGGACCGGGACCCGATTTCGGACTCACGATGGATGACGGAAGGTGAGTTAACTTCTTCTTTTTTCTTTACTCGAGTAGAAGCCGAATTAGGCTTTTTCAGCACAATTTTTGTTCTGAAAAACTCGGCTTATACTCGAGAATATACAGGCTTTATATACAATTTTATAAAGTGATATACCAAATTTTTTTTTGTACTTTCAGCACATATATTTCATAAAGGCGCTATATAAAATTCAGCAGCAATATATTTATATTTCATAAAGGCGCTATACAAAATAAAGCAGCAATTTTGTATATTAACTGCTTGTACAGTAAATACAAAGGTAAAGTAGCAAAAATCTAAATCAGAATAGATCAAGCTGAGTCAGCTAGGGAGAAATCTTGATGACTCCTCTCCAAATTTTCTTATTTTTAAACTTCTCTGAAACACAAGTTTTCAAAAGTAACACATCACTGTTTGTAACCATGAACCTGTCCTTTAATATGGACAACAAGAAGCTCTCAACAATTTTATTGTAAGCATCTTCTTGTGTTACCCAAATAAGTAATTTGAAGAAAAAAGGTGATACTCAAAAATATAAATTCACAGACCGCAATTGTCAGTGTATCACGGGAGCACAATGGACATTCATAACTTATTTCCAACCTTTCTGCACTGTGTACATGGCTAGAAAAATGTGCAGTCTGACAACGCAACCAAGATTGCAAGGGAAGAGCATCATTGTTCTAAAGATTCAGCCTCACGACCTCAATCAGAGTCTAGCCTTGAAGCCAGCCTACAAACTATTAACTGCAAAAATTGACTACTGCATCATAGCTACCAACGGAGCCGAGGATCTTGCTCTTGAGATCCCAGAAGTACTATCCACTATTGTGACTGAAGCTCTACAAACCTTCTGTAAGGATGTTGCTGATCACACTGAAAGCATGTCAGCTATAGGAAACAAACTGTGAATATTAGAGGTGGACTGTGGTAATAATACAAAATATGGCCATAATTCATAGTTTGAAGTCCTCCTTCCTCAAACAATCACATTTAGAATCAGAATAGGGGAAGATACCAACTGGCAGGAAGACCTGCACTGCAGGGGGCATGGAGTCCAAAGGACTTAGTGTAGAGTTTGTTAATTCAGACATTGTGGCCATTCTCTCATTTCAAATCAATGTGTCCTGTGTAGAGATGGTTGAATTTGTTGAAATGAATGTGTCTTCAAAAAATGCTTCAAAAAATACATGTTCTATTAAACGATACATGTAGAAACCCCCCAAAAGAATGCAGAGGGTGTCGGCAGTAATTCTGCAATGACATCACTGATCATTTTGGCCTTCATTTCATCCGTCAGTGTGCGCTTTCAATCGGTCAATAATCCATCATCAGTATTGCTAAAGCCAAAAGCAAACAGGAGTGGATCCAAAACAGAGATGACCAGTAAATGGGATAGTTGCATATCCTCTGTGTTCTGTATCCACTCCTGCTTTTGGCTATCAATCCTGAGGCTTTTCATTCCTTCTGACAGATGAAATGAAGGGGAAAACTAAACATACTGGCAACGTCATAGAGCGGTGGACAGTGAAAACAGCATCATGGAAATCACAGGGTGTTCCAGGGAATTGTCGGTTGGCAGCAGCATTAGTAGGCCGCAGAGTGGCACAATGACAGTGTGGAGGTGGCAGCAACATGGAAAGCCACAGAGTGGCACAATGATAGAGTGTAGGGGTGGCGGCAACCCGGTAAGCCAAAATGTGGCTCAATGATTTAGTGTGGAGGTGGCGTCATCAGCAGCAGCAAGAGGCCACAGAGTGGAACAATGATAGTGTGTGGAGGAGGCATCAGAAGCAGCAAAAGCCCACAGAGTGGCACAATGATATAGTGTAGAGGTGGCAGCAGCAGAAGCAGCAGCAGAGTCCCAGATGTGGCAGCAACATGGAAAGCAACAGAGTGGCACAATGATAGAGTTTGGAGGTGGCAGCAGCATAAGCAGCAGTAGGGGCCCACAGGTGGCAGCAACATGGAAAGCAACAGAGTGGCACAATAATAGAGTGTGGAGGTGGCAGCAACCTGGTAAGCCACAGAGTGGCACAATAATAGAGTGTGGAGGTGAAGGCAGCAGCAGGAGCCCACAGAGTGGCACAATGATAGAGAGTGGAGGTGGCAGCAACCTGGTAGGCCACAGAGTGGCACAATTATAGAGTGTTGAGGTGGCATCCGCAGCAGCAGGAGCCCACAAAGTGGCACAGTGATAGAGTATGGACGTAGCAGCAACCTGATAAGCCACAGTGTGAGTAGTCCAGGGGATCCTCTACCTGGGGTCGTAAAGCTGCTGCTGGTGGCTACCCTCCTCACTAGGCAGGAGAAGGAATTTGCTCATTAAGGACTTCAGACTTAATCTGCTGTTGAAAGAGCTGCTACTGCTCCTACACCCCATCTCCCCACAGCAGCCGTGGCAAAATTACATCAGTGATCACTGCCAGGAATCCCTCGGTAAGACCTTACAGTGGATGGACAATGGCCCACAAAGGCAGCGGCCAACTCTCTTTTCAGTATTTCTCTATAGTACGCCAGTTGTTTCTTCCTCTTGGCAGCTGGAAAAAATTTCACCCATTTTTGACCAGTAGCGAGGGTCAAAGAGGGTTGAGAGCCAAAAGTCAATCCTATGGCGGATGTTGACTATTCGAGTATCACTAGTTAGGGAAAGCAGCATGCTGTAGGGACTCCTGGCCTCCATCTCCACTGTATACTGCCACGGTGCTTCTGGGTCATCTGCCTCATCTTCTACCTCCTCCGGATGCTCCTGCTCCTCCTCTCTTGTCACATGGGTGGAAAAACCACTGATTTCACCAGACTCTGTTGTGCTCCAATGTCTTCCTACTCCAGACAGATTTTGCAGCATGAGTTCCAGGACATGAAGCAGTGGAATTACGTTATTCATCCCGCAGTCCTGGCGACTGACAAATAACGTGGCCTCTTCAAAGGGCCTGAGTAAACGGAAGGTGTCAAGCATGAGCTGCCAGTGGCTGACATCAAAGTTACACAGGTGGTACTCCTGTCTGCTTGCATCATCAAAAAAATCATTAATGGCTTTTCTCTGTTAATACAGGCGGTCTAACATATGGAGGCTGGAATTCCAACCGGTGGAAACATCGCATATAAGACTATGTTGGGGGAGGGTGTTCTGACATTGCAACTCGAGGAGGGTTTGCTTGGCTTTGTAAGAATGGCTGAAGTGCATGCACAGTTTCCTGGCCTATTTTAGAATGCCTTGCAGATTAGTGGAAGAACCTGTTGAGAACCAGATTGTACACGTTAACTATGCAGGCTGCATGGGCCATCCATCCTTGGTGCAGAGTGGACACCATGTTTCTCCCATTGTATGTCACCATGGTTCCAATTTTCAGTTGTCGTGGAGAAGGCCACACATTGATTTCTTGTTGCATGAAGCGGAGCAGTTCCTCCCCTAGTGACCTCGTTCACTCAGGAAAACCAGGTGTAGAATTGCGTGACACTGCTGGCTGAAGAGGAGGAGGCGGACACTGGCACTAAAGCAGCAGTTTGCTGCAGTTTGTGGAGGAGAAAGCAGCGTCTCTGGTTCAAGTTGTTGGTGTGGCTGGGTGGGAAGCACATTTACCCAGTGGGCTTTAAAGGACATGTACTGGCCCTGACCGTAGTTACAGCTCCACACGTCCATGCTGCCATGCACCTTGGAAGAAACCGATAAGCTCAAGTCGTTGACTTGGAAAGGGAGAGACTGCAGTACCAAAAACTTGGACAAGAGCACGGTCAGTTTCTGCACCTTAGGATGGCTGGACACATACAGTTGTCTCTTTGTAATCGTCACACTCAACAACTGCTGGCGCCATGCGTAGCGAGGAGCAGGAGCATCTGAAGCGGGAGATGATGTTGAAGACAAACAGATGATGACTGGCTGAAATTACATGTGTGCCACTAGGTACTGCTCCTGTTGCTGCGGTGGCAGGATGGACCTCCACATCTGTTCCACGGTTCTGCCAGGCTATTGGATGGTGAAGCTGCATGTGTTGACACAGGACCGTGGTGCCAACGTTAGCTCCCTGGCCACGCTTCACTTTCTGCCCGCAGATTTTACATATACACACTCTCGGCTCCTCTGGTGTCTTAACAAAAAACTGCCACACTGAGTTGGTGATTTTACTGCCAACACTCTGCACTGAGTGACTACTTACACCGCTGCCTCACTGACCTCCTGTATCACTGCTTACTTGGACCTCTGTAGCAGGGTTTGTACCCCACAGCCATTTGACTCCCATCCTTGCACTGCTGACTCACGGCCACAATACCCCCTTGCTCAACTTTAGCAACATAAAAGTATGGGAATTTGCATTATATAGATACCTCATTATGGACACCCTGGGAGAGGAGCAGAAATCACTACAGCAGCTGTGCAGATATGACATAGATTTCTTCCTAGTGGCTTAGAAACAAAAAAGAAGTGTTATTTGGGGTATACAGATCCCCCTAAATGCCCAGCCTAGGAGAGGGCTAGAAATCACCACAGCAGCTGTGTGGATATTTAACAGATTTCTTCCTAGTAGCATTAAGTAACAAAAAAGAACTGCTATTTGGGGTATACAGACCCTGGGAATGGAGCAGAAATAGCTACAGCACAGTACAGTAGAAGCAGCTGGAAACTACAGACAGCACATGCAGTGTGAAATGACAAGATTGCAAATAGCTGACAGTTTCTATAGGGCTTTGTGTCATCACATAAGCCTGCCGGTCTCTGATTGCCTTACAGGTCTGCAGATGTCATCAAGGGTGTTCCTTTCTCCTTCCCAGAGTTCTCTGCCCCATCTAACACTTTGTGCTCACAAAAAGTGGGGAAAAAAAACTTTGTTCCCAGTATAAACTTCTGATTCGTGAAGAAAATTCCACTTGGTGGAATCGATTCGCCCATCTCTAGTCCTGTGCATAGAATGAAAAAGGAAAGAGCTATGCTAATCAGTATGTGAAGGAACCTGTCCTGGGGATTTTCTGGCTAAACATAAGAACAAAGATACTATTAGGGAGATTTATCCCACAGCTGTTTATTGGTTTCCATGGGCAACTAGAACAGTTTTACCTCAGAAATGGGATAATAAATTTTCCTCAGCTTTCCAGACAATTTCCGCTTCATGCAAAATTGCCCTGGGATTTTGGCACATGCAATCGGATATTGGTGCATCGGCGTGCCGGCTTGCATGCGACAGAAATGGGGGGCGGGCCGTCGGACAACCCAGCAGATTCGGACAACGCGCGGAATTTAACACTTAGAAATGTGTCGCAAGACACACACTTACAAGCACCAGGAAGAAGCAGCTGAACTCCGCCGGACCTCGGTGCAGAAGCCACGGATGCAGGAACTCGCACGCACGATCTTAGTAAATCGCGGCAGACTCGGATCCTAGTCGGACAATGCACCACGGGATCGCGACAGGGTCGGGTAAGTAATTCTTCCCCAATGAGGGGAAAGTGTAGCAGGTGAACACCCCCCTATCTGTGACATCACAGTCAGGGGGTGGAATGAAAAACCCACTGGGTTTCAATTAGTGACCTCATAAAGAGCCTTTTGTGAGTCATTTTGAGTCTCACAGCAGCAAGACGACTTTTGAAGACAGAAAAATCTTCTGTCTTCTCTGGGGTCGTCTTATACGCCGGGCTGAGCCCTCTCCATAGCCGGTAAGTCTTTGCTGCATATTGCAGCAAAGGCTTACCGGTAACACCCGCGATCGGTGCTAGCACCGATCTCGGGTGTTTTCACAGCGTGGGCTGCCGGCAAAGCTGCCGGCAGCCTCAAAAAGATAGCGGCGCATGGGCGCCGCCATCTTACCTGGGATCGCCACTCCCCGTGACGTCATCGGGGGCGGCGATCCATCTCCATGGTAGCCTCGGGTCTTCTGAAGACCCGAGGCTATTTCGTTTTAACCCCTTAATTACAATGTGCTGATAGCACATTGTAATGAATGAGGAGGAAAATCCCCATATACTGCCATACTGTAGTATGGCAGTATATGGTAGGATCGATCAGACAACCTAGGGTTAAAGTACCCTAGGGAGTCTGAAAAATAGTAAAAATAAAAAAAAGTTAAAAAAAAAAATTATAATAAAAAAACCTAAAATTTCAAATCACCCCCCTTTTCCCTAGAACTGACATAAATATACAGTAAAAATCATAAACACATCAGGCATCAACGCGTCCGAAAATGCCCGATCTATCAAAATATGATAACGGTTTTTCAATGCGTTTAACCCCGTAACGGAAAATAGTGCCCAAAGTCGAAAATGGCACTTTTTTGCCATTTTGAAAAATATTAAAAAATCTATAAAAAGTGATCAAAAGGTCTTACAGTCCTAAAAATGATATCATTGAAAATATTATCAAATTTTGCAAAAAAATGATACCACCCACAGCTCCGTACACTAAAGTATAAAAAAGTTATTAGCGCCAGAAGTTGGCAAAATCAAAAAAATAATTTTTGTACAGGAGGTTTTCATTTTTGTAAATGTATGAAAACATTATAAAACCTATACAAATTTGGTATCCCCTTAATCCTACTGACCCAAAGAATAAAGTAGATATGTCATTTGGGGCGCTTAGTGAAAGATGTAATATCCAAGCCCACAAGAAAATGGCGCAAATGCGTTTTTTCACCATTTTCATTGCATTTGGAATTTTTTTCCCGCTTCTGAGTACATGGCATGGAATATTTAATAAAATAAAAATTTAAGGTACAGTATGGTAACATTTACAGTAAAATGGACGATGGTAATGTTGTTGTTGTATGCCTTATGTTTATGAGCGACAGTTTTCCTGCTATATACCTGCATGTCATAAGAATTTAAATTAAAAAAAGGACCATGTTAAATTCAAATCTGTTTTTTTTTTTTTTTTTTTACCGGTGTTTTGTATGCATTGGAAAAGGGGTAGTCTTATACGGCGAATATATCTTAAACTCTATATTTTAAACAGGAAAGTAGGGGGGTCGTCTTATACACCAGGTCGTCTTATACGCCGAAATATACGGTGAATCTGCAATACACACTGTTACGGTTATTTAAGCATAAACTGTGGAAAGGATGTACAGGGTAAGACCTAGAAGAGATGAGTAATGGAGAAGCAGGACCAACCACAATTTGCAAGGTAATGATAAAACATTTGAAATTAACAAAATAGCAATTAGTGCCATCATAAAATCCCTTGACAACTATTCGGCAGAGATAACACAACACAATGCTTCTGACTGTTTGAAGTTAAAGGGGTACATTTATCAAATGCTTTGCTGAATGCACACAGGCTGCAGCTGCAACCTCCCCCTGTGCACCATTAAAATACATATTATGCTGCACTGCATATAAACAGTGTACACCTTCCACAGTATACAGTCGGCATCTCAAATAAGTAGTGTCGGGGAAGAACTAAGAGTCTCTCATCTCTACTTTCAGCCATCTACTGGACCCAGGACGTGCACCAGAACCTGTCTTACCTGGGCAAGTGTCGGGCCCTAGAGCACTGGAGGGACATGCTGAAGAAAGAAGATGGCTGCAGACGTTGCTTCGGGGGAACGAGGAAAGGTGAGTTTTTCTTCCCCACTTTTTCTTTGGGGGGGGGGGTAGTGTTGCTACAGGGGAGGGGACAGTGTGGCTTATGGGTGGGGGAGCAATATGGCTATGAAGGGAGGGGGCAGTGTGGCTTATGGGTGGGTCGACAGTGTGGCTATGTATGGGGAGGACATAGTGGCAATGGGAGGGAGGGACAGTGTGGCCTATGGAATGTGTTTTATGGGGGAGAGTGTGGGTTATGGGGGTGAGTATGGCTATGTATGGGGGGACAGTGTGGCTTATGGGTGGGGGACAGTGTGGCTACCTAGGAGGGGACAGTGTGGCTATGCAGGGGTGTCAATGTGGCTACGTAGGGGAGGACAATGTGGCTAGATGGGGACAGTGTAGTTATGGGTGGGCAACAGTGTGGCTACAGGGGGGCAGTCTGGCTACTGGGGGGGAGGCCCATTAAGAGGCCCGCTAAGGCCCTATCACCCAGGGGCCTACTTGAACCTGGAGTCGGCCCTGACTGGACCTCTGTATAAGAAGACTGCCTAAGTTTATGTATGGATGTGTATATGTGCTATATGAGTGTATATATGTAATATATGCTGTATGTTTCTCTGCGATCAGGCCTGTAGACAAAGACGGGCCCGCACCGGCTCACCTGGCAGGTGTGGACCTTGATTGCATCGCTATTACTTGGTCCCGGGCCCCCTCTTCTCAGCGTTGAGACCTGTCTCTGTGATACTCGATGTACCAGCAAGTAATAAAAGCAGCTTGGCAGGGATTCTCCACCTGCAGCGCTGCTGCGTTAAGATGCAAGCCACGCGAGTCATCATGTGGCATGCGTCATGACATCACTGCACCCGGGCCTGATGGAACTGAAGGAAGCAGAAGCCACAGCAAGGTATGTGTGTTTTTTTATTTTATTTTGGACCCAAATAATAAAAAATAAATATATTTATGTAAAATAATTCAACCCCCAAAACAGAATTATAATGTATCAAATACTGGTGAGAGAGCAGTAAAATTTTATAACACATTAGGGAGAATTAATAATAATTAGAGATGAGCGAACATACTCGTCCGAGCTTGATGCTCGTTCGAGCATTAGCGTACTCGAAACTGCTCGTTGCTCGGACGAATACCTCGCCCGCTCGAGAAAATGGCAGCTCCCGCCGTTTTGCTTTTTGGCGGCCAGAAACAGAGCCAATCACAAGCCAGGAGACTCTGCACTCCACCCAGCATGACGTGGTACCCTTACACGTCGATAGCAGTGGTTGGCTGGCCAGATCAGGTGACCCTGGGATAGACTAGCCGCTGCCCGCGCTGCTCGGATCATTCTGTGTCTGGATGCCGCTAGGGAGAGAGCTGCTGCTGGTCAGGGAAAGCGTTAGGGTGTTCTATTAGAATAGTGTTAGGCAGGAGTGATTCAACAAGAACCCAACAGCCCTTCTTAGGGCTACAATAACGTTATACTTTTTTTTTTTTTGTTTGCTTGTGGCTGGGCTTGCTGGCACTAGTAGTGCAGCTAGTACCATATTGTGAATAATTTGCAGGGGGACTTGCTACCGTTGTGTTTAGCTCTTAGTGACACACATATCCACCTCAAACACCAAAGTGGGAAAATTTATTAGGGGTTTGATTTCAATTAGGCACAGTCTGGCAGTTTCTTTTTATTTTACGTTTATTTTTTCATAACTCAGCGTCATCTCATCAGTGTGCTTTCATACTTGGCTAGAAAATAGCCAAAGGAGAATCCAAACGGCTTACTTACGCCTACAATAGCGTTATATATATTTTATTTCTGGTTGATCTGCTGGTGGCTGTCCTTGCTGCAGTGCATATACTAGCCAATTGTCAGGAATTTGGAGTGAGACTTGCGAACGCTGTGTTTAGCGCTTAGTGACGCACATATCCATTGCAAAGACCGAAGTGGGAAAATTTATTAGGGGTTGGATTTCAATTAGGCACAGTCTGGCAGTTTCTTTTTATTTTACGTTTATTTTTTCATAACTCAGCGTCATCTCATCAGTGTGCTTTTATACTTGGCTAGAAAATAGCCAAAGGAGAATCCAAACGGCTTACTTACGCCTACAATAGCGTTATATATATTTTATTTCTGGTTGATCTGCTGGTGGCTGTCCTTGCTGCAGTGCATATACTAGCCAATTGTCAGGAATTTGGAGTGAGACTTGCGACCGCTGTGTTTAGCGCTTAGTGACGCACATATCCATCGCAAAGACCGAAGTGGGAAAATTTATTAGGGGTTGGATTTCAATTAGGCACAGTCTGGCAGTTTCTTTTTATTTTACGTTTATTTTTTAATAACTCAGCGTCATCTCATCAGTGTGCTTTCATACTTGGCTAGAAAATAGCCAAAGGAGAATCCAAACGGCTTACTTACGCCTACAATAGCGTTATATATATTTTATTTCTGGTTGATCTGCTGGTGGCTGTCCTTGCTGCAGTGCATATACAAGCCAATTGTCAGGAATTTGGAGTGAGACTTGCGACCGCTGTGTTTAGCGCTTAGTGACGCACATATCCATCGCAAAGACCGAAGTGGGAAAATTTATTAGGGGTTGGATTTCAATTAGGCACAGTCTGGCAGTTTCTTTTTATTTTACGTTTATTTTTTAATAACTCAGCGTCATCTCATCTGGCATAGCAGTGTGCTTTCATACTTGGCTAGAAAATAGCCATAGCAATAGGATAGCATTGTTTGGTTTTAAAAACAACAAAACACAAAAAAAAGTTTAAAAAAAAAGAAAGTTATAACTTTCATTTTCAAAATGTTTAACCCGAGGGCTAGGGGTAGAGGACGAGGGCGGGGACGTGGGCGTCCAACTACTGCAGGGGTCAGAGGCCGTGGTCCTGGGCGGGGTGAGACACCACCTGCTGATGAGGGAGCAGGGGAACGCCGCAGAGCTACACTGCCTAGGTTCATGTCTGAAGTTACTGGGACTCGTGGTAGAGCACTGTTGAGGCCAGAACAGTGCGAACAGGTGATGTCGTGGATTGCCGACAATGCTTCGAGCAATTTGTCCACCAGTCAGTCTTCCACGCAGTCCACCCATGTCACCGAAATCGGCACTCCTCCAGCTCCTGCACCTCAGCCTCCTCCCCCTCAGTCTGCCCCCTCCCAGGAAAATTTGGCATTTGAACTGGCATACTCTGAGGAACTGTTTTCTGGACCCTTCTTACAGTCACAAACCACTTGTCCGGTTGCTGCTGAGCAATTTTCCGATGCCCAGGTTTTCCACCAGTCGCAGTCTGTGGGTGATGATGACCTTCTTGACGTAGTGGAAGAAGTGTGTAAAGAGGTGTCCGACGATGAGGAGACACGGTTGTCAGACAGTGGTGAAGTTGTTGTCAGGGCAGGAAGTCCGAGGGGGGAGCAGACTGAGGGATCGGAGGATGATGAGGTAACAGACCCAAGCTGGGTTGAGAGGCCGGGTGAACACAGTGCTTCTGAGACGGAGGAGAGTCCTCGACCAGAACAAGTTGGAAGAGGCAGTGGTGGGGCCAGACGGAGAGGCAGGGCCAGAGCAGGTGCATCAGCGCCAAATGTGTCACGTAGTGAAGCTCCCGTGGCGAGGGCTCCCGCGGCGAGGGCTAGATTTTCAGAAGTCTGGAGGTTCTTTAAGGAAACACCGGATGACCGACGGACTGTGGTGTGCAACCTTTGCCAAACCAGGATCAGCAGGGGTTCCACCACTACTAGCTTAACTACCACCAGTATGCGCAGGCATATGAATGCTAAACACCCCACTCAGTGGCACCAAGCCCGTTCACCTCCGGCCGTGCACACCACTGCTCCTTCCCCTGTTTCAGCTGATAGTCAGCCCCCTGCCCAGGACCCTGGCACAAAAACCCCATCGTCGCCTCCACGATCCTCCACAGCATCCACCAGCGTTCAGCTCTCCATACCCCAGACGCTGGAGCGGAAACGGAAATAAAGTGCAACCCACCCGCACGCCCAAGCCCTTAATGTCCACATCTCCAGATTGCTTAGCCTGGAGATGCTGCCCTATAGGCTAGTAGAGACCGAGGCTTTTCGCAACCTCATGGCGGCGGCCGCCCCTCGGTATTCGGTCCCCAGCCGCCACTACTTTTCCCGATGTGCCGTCCCAGCCCTGCACCAGCACGTGTCAGACAACATCATCCGTGCCCTGACCAACGCCGTTTCTGACAAGGTCCACCTGACCACGGACACGTGGACGAGTGCTGCCGGGCAGGGCCACTATATATCGCTGACGGCACATTGGGTTAACTTGGTGGAGGCTGGGACTGAGTCTGACCCTGCGGCTGGTCATATACTGCCGACGCCGAGGATTGCGGGGCCTACCTCGGTCCAGGTCTTTCAGGCATACTATGCCTCCTCCTCCTCCCACCCCTCCTCCACCTCCTCCTCCGAACTACCATCCGTGGGCATGCCGCCATCATTCGGTAGCTCTAGGCACAGCAGCAGTGCCGTCGCTAAGCGACAGCAGGCGGTGCTCAAACTGCTGAGCCTAGGCGATAAAAGGCACACCGCCCAAGAGCTATTACAGGGCATCACGGCGCAGACTGATCTGTGGCTGGCACCGCTGAACCTGAAGCCAGGCATGGTTGTGTGTGACAACGGCCGTAACCTGGTGGCGGCTCTGCAACTCGGCAGACTGACACATGTGCCATGCCTGGCCCATGTGTTAAATCTGATAGTTCAGCGTTTCCTCAAGACATACCCCAATCTGTCTGATTTGCTCACGAAGGTGCGCCGCATCTGTGCGCATTTCAGGAAGTCCAGTACAGATGCTGCCACTCTCAGGGCAGCGCAGCGCCGCCTCCAACTGCCCGCTCACCGACTGTTGTGCGACGTGCCCACGAGGTGGAATTCGACATTAGCCATGTTATTCAGAGTTTACCAGCAGCGCAGAGTGATTGTAGACTGCCAGATGTCAACTTCCACCAGAACTGGTAGTCAGGTCAGTCAGCTTCCTCAAGTCTACAATGAGGAGTGGACATGGATGTCTGATATCTGTCAGGTGCTGAGTAACTTTGAGGAGTCAACACAGATGGTCAGTGGCGATGCCGCCATCATCAGCCTCACCATCCCGCTGCTTGAACTGTTGAAAAACTCTCTGATCAGCATGAAGTCGGAAGCTTTGCGCTCCTCACAAGAGACGGGGGAAGAAGATTCCCTTGTTGATAGCCAAAGCACCCTTAGGTCTGTTTCTCAGCGCATATCGGAGGTGGTGGAGGTGGAGGAGGATGAGGAGGAAGAGGAGGAGAATGTTGGCGAGACACAAGAGGGGACCATTGTTGAGTCCTTCACTGTTCAGCGTGTATGGGCAGAAGAAGAGGAGTTGGAGGAGGAGGAAATGGAAAGTCAGGCCAGTGAGGGGAGTGAATTATTTCGCTAGATGCTAGGCTGCCTATCCCGTGACCCTCGCGTTCAAAGAATTTATTCCAGCACCGATTACTGGGTATTCACTCTCCTGGACCCACGGTACAAGCAAAATCTTTCCACTTTCATCCCTGGAGAGGAAAGGAGTGTGAGAATGCATGAATACCAGCAGGCCCTGGTGCACAAGCTGAAACACTATTTCCCTTCTGACAGCGCTAGCGGCATAGTGCGTAGTTCTGCGGGACAAGTAGCGAGGGAGAGTAGGCGAGCAGGCAGCTTGTCCAGCACTGGCAAGGGTACGCTTTACAAGGCTTTTGCCAGCTTTATGTCACCCCAGCAAGACACTGTCACCTGTCCCCAGTCTCGGCAGAGTAGGGCTGATCTTTACAGAAAGATGGTGAGGGAGTACGTAGCTGACCATACCATCGTCCTAAATGATCACACAGCTCCCTACAACTACTGGGTTTCAAAGCTGGACATGTGGCACGAACTGGCGCTGTACGCCTTGGAGGTTCTTGCCTGCCCTGCCGCTAGCGTGTTGTCTGAGCGGGTTTTCAGTGCAGCTGGTGGCATCATCACCGATAAGCGTACACGCCTGTCGACTGACAGCGCTGACAGGCTGACGCTTATAAAGATGAATAAAGCCTGGATTTCTCATAATTTCCAATCTCCACCAGGTGAAGGAAGCTCAACCTGAATAATTAATCCACTCCTCCTCCTCATTTTCCTTCTTCTCCTCCTCTTTGTACACTAAAGCAGAGGAAACTGGCTATTTTTTGACAGGGCCCACTGGCTCTAGCTATAGTACTTTATGCATTTAATTTTTCTGGAGGGCCACCTACCCGGTCCTCTGTTTTAAACAATTTTTGGGAGTGCCACATACAGGCACTCAATCTATTTCATTTTTCTGGAGGGCCACCTACCTGCTCCTCTGGTTTGAAAACTTTTTTGGACTGCCACATACAGGCACTCAATCTATTTCATTTTTCTGGAGGGCCACCTACCTGCTCCTCTGGTTTGAAAACTTTTTTGGACTGCCACATACAGGCACTCAATCTATTTCATTTTTCTGGAGGGCCACCTACCTGCTCCTCTGGTTTGAAAACTTTTTTGGACTGCCACATACAGGCACTCAATCTATTTCATTTTTCTGGAGGGCCACCTACCTGCTCCTCTGGTTTGAAAACTTTTTTGGACTGCCACATACAGGCACTATCCAAATTAAATTGTCTCCATAGCAGCCTCCACACGTTGTCTCCATTGCTACCTCCAAAAGTCGTCCATATAGCTGCCTCCATACATCGTCCCCTTATCAAACGAGGTGTGTCAGGCAGAAATTTGGGTTGTTTTCATGGATTCCACATCAAAGTTGTTAACTTTGTCGCCACCCTGCTGTGTTATCCACAAAATATACTGGCAAACTTTTATCATTTACCAATATTATTTCAGCGCTTCTTGCACATCTGTTTACATTCCCCTCACCCGCCATATCCTAAACTTATAAGAACGCTACTACACTTGATCTTATACAAAAGGTTCTCTTAGAAGTGCTGTTTGGGGAGTAGCCTAGAGACAGGGGCTTGGATTGGCGAAAGCTCGCCTGGCAGCGGAGCGCCAGCTCCATGCGCATCATGCGCTTCTTGCGCATCTGTTTACATTCCCCTCACCCGCCATATCCCAAACTTATAAGAACGCTACTACACTTAACTTGGTGCAGGCTGGGGCCTACCTCGGTCCAGGTCTCAAAGGCCTAGTATAATACTATTTTTCTTTGTTAAAAACCAAGGAAAAGGGTGCCTATTAGGCACCCTTTTCCTTGGTTTTTAACAAAGGAATAACATATTTTATTATGCCCCGTTTTTCTTTCATTCAGTGAACACAATGGGCCAAATTTATTATTGTGCTGCACCAGATTTTTGTCTATGGATCTTGCACATGTATTTGTTTGCAGCACTTTTCTATAATGGTTGCACTTTGTCCAACACTTATGAAAACTGTGCACCTAAAGGGGCACAGTGGGGCTAATTCGGAGTTTATGACACATTTATTACTGAGATGCGACACAGCAAATTACCAATTACCACAGAATAGTTATAAAGGTGACATTATACTGTGACTGTCATGTGTATAATTGCACAGTGTGGAGAGTACTACAAGAAGCTGAAGTCATTGGGGGGTGAATGCAGCAGCGATAAGTGACAGCTGGGAGAAGTCACCATGTTCTGTATACAAAGGAGAAGCTCATCACCTGTAAGTTACTATATTCCACTTTTACCTGTGTCTTATCTGTACAGTAGTCACTGAGTAACCTCCTTTTGTGCAGCCCACTGGTAATTTGTAATGTGTGCTGTGATATAGCAGGGGGCGGGGGCAGGAATGCTGGGCAGCCTCCAGACACTGTATACATCAACACCTTTGTTTTTCATTATCCTCTTCCAATATGGAGGAGAATAACCGAAATCAAATGCTTGTGGTGAATGGACGCTCGTGCATTCCCCATCATTAACAATAGACTTACATGCATTGAGGGTTCCCTTTTGCCATTCTTTCATTATTATAAAGTAAAATATTCCAGGTGAGGCGGAACCAATGCCTTGCACAGTGGTAATATTACATCCCTATCATGAGAGTCCATACCACTTTTGATACATGACAAGATCCTACTGGCTTTAGAGGCAGCTGATTGACATTGTATGCTGTTATTCAATATATGATCTACTAGTACCCCCAGGTCCTTCTCAACAAAGGACTCTCCCAGATTTAATCCCCCGAAGACATATTTTGCTTTTGGATTATTAGCCCCCAGGTGCATAACCTTGCATGTATCCACATTGAAGCTCATTTGGTTTCAACATTCAGTTTGTCCAAGTCACCCTGCAGCCTATGAACATCCTCCATAGACTGTATTACACTACACAGCTTGGTGTCATCTGCAAAAATAGACACACTGCTATTAATTCCTACCTCTATATCATTATTAAATATATTAAATAGTAGTGGAGCAAGCAAAGAACCCTGGGGTACACCACTGGCTGAAGGATCGTTTCCAGAGAGTTGTGGTCAATGATTCCCACTGAGTAGGAATCATTGACCACAACTCTCTGGAAACGGTCCTTCAGCCAGTTCTTAATCCAATTGCAAATGATTTCTGCCAAACCAATAGACCTTATTTTACCCATCAGGCGTCTATGAGGGACAGTGTCAAATGCCTTTGCAAAGTCCAAGAACACAATATTCACAGCAGCTCCTACATCCCGGCATCTGGTCACCTCTTCATAGAATCAGATTATTTTGACAACTTTTATTCTTAGTAAACCCATGCTGGCTGTCATTTATTATACTATTTGATGCTCCAGTATGTAGTCATTTACTAACCCTTCCAGTATTTTCCCCACAATGGAAGTTAAGCTTACAGGCCTGTAATTGCCTGGCAAAGTTCTAGAGCCCTTTTTATATATTGCCACCACATTTGCCTTGCGCCATGCACTTGGCACCAAACCAGACATTACGGAATCCCTGAAGATTTTAGACAGCAGTACAGCAATAACAAAACTGAGTTCTTTAAAGGAAACCTACCACTTGTAGTGGCAGGTTTCCGATGGAAATACCGGGCATTCACTTCCTATGTAGCCGCGCGCACGGTAAGCGCCGAGCGCGTACCTGCCTGCGCCGGCTATAAAGTTTAAAAAGTGTTTTAAACCGCGATACCGCGGTTTAAAACCCTAACTAAAATAAGCTCCGGCACCAGCTCACCCTGAGCTGGTGCTCGGTATTGCCATCGGAAACCTGCCACTACAAGTGGTAGGTTTCCTTTAAGAACTCTGGGGTGTAACCCATCTGGTCCAGGAGCCTTGTACACATTGATTTTATTGAGCTTAGATTCGATCATGTCTACATTCAGCCAGTCTAGTATATTACAGGGTGCATGACCTGCACTGGCACCACCCACGTCAGAAGTTCTTTCTTCTATTGTAAAAACGGAGCTAAAAAACCTATTAAGTATCTCTGCCTTCTCTTGGTCTTTAGTCACCGATGTCCCATTTTCAGAATAAAGGGGACCAACCTGTTCTGACTAGAGATGAGCGAACATGCTCGTCCGAGCTTGATGCTCGTTCGAGCATTAAGGTACTCGAGACGGCTCGTTGCTCGGACGAGTATTTCCCCTGCTCGAGATCGAGCATTTAATTAAAAAAACACAGTGAAGAACAATGAAGAATAGAATAAAAACAGTGAACACAGTGACCACAGGATCATTTAAGTGAAAAACACAGTGAAGAACACAGTGAAGAATAGATTACAGATGTTCGGCACATCTGCTTACTTGTCGGAAGATACGCGCGGAACGGAGCGAACAAAATAGTATGTGAAGAACAATATATATGTGTGAAGAAGACATTGCAGAACACGGTGAGCAGGACAGAGACACCGGGGAGCAGCACAGAGACACCGGGGAGCAGCACAGAGACATCGGGCAGCGGCACGGAGACATCGGGGAGCGGCACGGAGACATCGGGGCACGGAGACATCGGGGCACGGAGACATATGGGCACGGAGACATATGGGCACGGAGACATCGGGGCACGGAGACATCGGGGCACGGAGACATCGGGGCACGGAGACATATGGGCACGGAGACATCGGGGCACGGAGACATCGGGGCACGGAGACATCGGGGCACGGAGACATCGGGGCACGGAGACATATGGGCACGGAGACATATGGGCACGGAGACATATGGGCACGGAGACATCGGGGCACGGAGACATCGGGGCACGGAGACATATGGGCACGGAGACATCGGGGCACGGAGACATCGGGGCACGGAGACATATGGGCACGGAGACATATGGGCACGGAGACATATGGGCACGGAGACATCGGGGCACGGAGACATCGGGGCACGGAGACATATGGGCACGGAGACATCGGGGCACGGAGACATATGGGCACGGAGACATATGGGCACGGAGACATATGGGCACGGAGACATCGGGGCACGGAGACATCGGGGCACGGAGACATATGGGCACGGAGACATCGGGGCACGGAGACATCGGGGCACGGAGACATATGGGCACGGAGACATATGGGCACGGAGACATAGGGGCACGGAGACATCGGGGCACGGAGACATCGGGGAGACTTCAGTGGAAGAAGAGCAGCGGATCCCGGGACAGCGTATCTCCCGACAAGTAAGCAGATGTGCAGAACATCTGCAATCTATTCTTCACTGTGTTTTTCACTTAAATGATCATGTGGTCACTGTTTTTATTCTATTCTTCACTGTTCTTCACATCTGATAACTTGTCGGGAGATAATATACGCGCGGAACAGTGAAGAATAGATTGCAGATGTTTGCATACATCTGCTAACTTATCAGAAGACATTCTTTTTCAATTAATTAACACATTTTATTCCCGAACCATGGTCCCTTTGAAAAATGCTCGAGTCTCCCATTGACTTCAATGGGGCTCGTTATTCGAGACGAGCACTCGAGCATCTGAAAAAGTTCGTCACGAATAACGAGCACTCGAGCATTTTAGTGCTCGCTCATCTCTAGTTCTGACCCATTTTGTTTTGCATTGATATACTTAAAAATTTCTTGGGATTTGTTTTGATATCTTTAGCCACCTGTCTTTCATTTTGTATTTTGGCTGATTTGATTTCCTTTTTACAGATTTTGGTAAGTTTTTGGAAGTATTGAAAGCCTCAGGTGACCCGTCAGATTTTTATTTTTTAAATGCCCTCTTTTTCTCATTAATTGCCCTTTTAACTGTAGCTGTAAGCCATGCGGGGTGTGATCTAGCCCGTCTATACTTGTTATCTATTGGAATAAATTTAGAAGCATAAAAACTAGAGATGAGCGAACACACTCGTCCAAGCTTGATGCTCGTTCGAGCATTAGCGTACTCGAAACTGCTCGTTGCTCGGACAAATATTTCGCCAGCTTGAGAAAATGGCATCTCCCGCCATTTTGATTTTTGGCGGCCAGAAACAGAGCCAATCACAAGCCAGGAGACTCTGCACTCCACCCAGCATGACATGGTACACTTACACGTCGATAGCAGTGGTTGGCTGGCCAGATCAGGTGACCCTGGAATATACTAGTCCCTGCCCGCGTTGTTCGCATCATTCTCTGTCTGGATGCCGTTAGGGAGAGAGCTGCTGCTGGTCAGGGATAGCGTTAGGGTGTTCTATTAAATTAGTGTTAGACAGGAGTGATTCTACAAGAACCCAACAGCCCTTGTTAGGGCTACAATAGCGTTGTATTTCATTTTTTTTATTTGCTTGTGGCTGGCCTTGCTGGCACTAGTAGTGCAGCTAGTACCATATTGTGACAAGTTTGCAGGGAGACTAGCGAACGTTCTATTTAGCTCTTAGTGACACAAATATCCATCTCAAACACCTAAGTGGGACAATTTATTAGGAGTTTGATTGAATTAGACACAGTCTGCTTTTTCTTTTTTTTTTTTACTTTTCTTTTTTTATAACTCAAAGTCATCAGGCACAGCACAAAATCCAGTTGTGTGCTTCCAGTGTAGGCTGGAAATTAGCCATACGAGAACCCAACCGGCTTTCTTAGAGCTACAATAGCATTATATATATATATACACTTTTTATTTGCTTGTGGCTGGCCTTGCTGGCACTAGTAGTGCAGCTAGTACCATATTGTGACGAATTTGCAGGGAGACTTGCGAACGTTCTATTTAGCTCTTAGTGACACACATATCCATCTCAAACACCTAATTGGGACAATTTATTAGGGGTTTGATTGAATTAGGCACAGTCTGCTTTTTCTTTTCTTTTTTTTTATAACTCAAAGTCATCAGGGACAGCACAGAATCCAGTTGTGTGCTGTCAGTGTAGGCTAGAAAAAAGCCATACAAGAACCCAACAGGACTTCTTAGGGCTACAATAGCATTATATATTTTATTTTTGTTTGATTTGCTTGTGGCGGGCCTTGCTGGCACTAGTAGTGCAGCTAGTACCATATTGTGACGCATTTGCAGGGAGACTTGCGAATGTTCTGTTTAGCTCTTAGTGACACACATATCCACCTCAAACACCGAAGTGGGACAATTTATTAGGGGTTTGATTGAATTAGGCACAGTCTGCCTATTTTTTTTTTTTCCAAAACTATCATCAGGCACAGCACGAAATCCTGTTGTGTGCTGTCAGTGTAGGTTAGAAACTAGCCATAGCAATAGGATAGCATCGTTTTGTTAAAAAAACAAAAACACGAAAAAACGCAAAAAAAATTTACAGTTTACACTTTAATTTTGAAAATGTTGAACCCGAGGGCTAGGGGTAGAGGACGAGGGTGTGGGCGTTGGCGTCCAACAACTGCAGGGGTCAGAGGCCATGGTCCTGGGCGGGGTGAGACACCACCTGCTGATGAGGGAGCAGGGGAACGCTGCAGAGCTACACTGCCTAGGTTCATGTCTCAAGTTACTGGGACTCGTGGTAGAGCACTGTTGAGGCCAGAACAGTGCGAACAGGTGATGTCGTGGATTGCAGACAATGCTTTTAGCCATTTGTCCACCAGTCAGTCTTCCACGCAGTCCACCCATGTCACCGAAATCAGCACTCCTCCAGCTCCTCCACCTCAGCCTCCTTCCCCCCAGTCTGCCCCCTCCCAGGAAAATTTGGCATTTGAAACGGCATACTCTGAGGAACTGTTTTCTGGACCCTTCCCAGAGTCACAAACCACTTGTCCGGTTGCTGCTGAGCTCTTTTCCGATCCCCAGGTTTCCCACCGGTCGCAGTCTGTGGGTGATGATGACATTGTTGACGTAGTGGAAGAAGTGTGTAAAGAGGTGTTGGACGAGGAGGAGACACGGTTGTCAGGCAGTGGTGAAGTTGTTGTCAGGGCAGGAAGTCCGAGGGGGGAGCAGACTGAGGGATCGGAGGATGATGAGGTGACAGACCCAAGCTGGGTTGATAGGCCAGGTGAACACAGTGCTTCTGAGACGGAGGAGAGTCCTCGACGAGAACAGGTTGGAAGAGGCAGTGGTGGGGCCAGACGGAGAGGCAGGGCCAGAGATGGTGCATCAGCGCCAAATGTTTCACGTAGTGAAGCTCCCGTGGGGAGGGCTAAATTTTCGGAATTCTGGAGGTTTTTTAAAGAAACACCGGATGACCGATGGACTGCGGTGTGCAACCTGTGCCACACCAGGATCAGCAGGGGTTCCACCACTACCAGCTTAACAACCACCAGTATGCGCAGGCATATGAATGCTAAACACCCCACTCAATGGAACCAAGGCCGTTCACCTCTGGCCGGGCACACCACTGCTCCTTCCCCTGTGTCATCTGCTGCCTCTGTTAGTCAGCCCCCGGCCCAAACACCTCCCATGCGAAAACCACACCTTCGCCTGCACGATCCTCCACAGCATCCACCAATGTCTCCACGCGCAGCGTTCAGCTCTCCATACCCCAGACGCTGGAGCGCAAGAGGAAGTACAGTGCAACCCACCCACACACCCAAGCCCTCAACTTCCACATCTCCAGATTACTCAGCCTGGAGATGCTGCCTTATAGGCTGGTAGAGACCGAGGCCTTTCGCAACCTCATGGCGGCGGCCGCCCCTCGGTATTCGGTCCCCAGCCACCACTACTTTTCCCGATGTGCCGCCCCAGCCCTGCACCAGCACGTGTCAGACAACATCATCCGTGCCCTGACAAGGTCCACCTGACCACGGACACGTGGACAACTGCTGCCGGGCAGGGCCACTATATATCGCTGACGGCACATTGGGTTATCTTGGTGGAGGCTGGGACCGAGTCTGACCCTGGGGCTGCTCATATACTGCCGACGCCAAGGATTGCGGGGCCTACCTCGGTCCAGGTCTCTCAGGCCTACTATGCCTCCTCCTCCTCCCACCCCTCCTCCACCTCCTCCTCCGAATTACCATCTGAGGGCATGGCGCCATTAGTCGGTAGCTCTAGGCACACAGTAGGCGATGCTCAAACTGCTGAGACTAGGCGATAAAAGGCACACCGCCCAAGAGCTATTACAGGGCATCACGGCGCAGACTGATTTGTGGCTGGCACCGCTGAACCTGAAGCCAGGCATGGTTGTATGTGACAACGGCCGTTACCTGGTGGCGGCTCTGCAACTCGGCAGACTGACACATGTGCCATGCCTGGCCCATGTGTTAAATCTCATAGTTCAGCGGTTCCTCAAGACATACCCCAATCTGTCTGATTTGCTCACGAAGGTGCGCCGCATCTGTGCGCATTTCAGGAAGTCCAGCACAGATGCTGCCACTCTCAGGGCAGCGCAGCGCCGCCTCCAACTGCCCGCTCACCGACTGTTGTGCGACGTGCCCACGAGGTGGAATTCAACATTAACCATGTTATCCAGAGTTTGCCAGCAGCGCAGAGCGATTGTAGACTGCCAGATGTCAACTTCCACCAGAACTGGTAGTCAGGTCAGTCAGCTTCCTCAAGCCTACAATGAGGAGTGGACGTGGACGTCTAATAGTCAACACAGATGGTCAGTGGCGATGCCGCCATCATCAGCCTTACCATCCCGCTGCTTGGCCTGTTGAAAAACTCTCTGGTCAGCATGAAGTCAGAAACTTTGCGCTCGTCACAAGAGAAGGGGGAAGAAGATTCCCTTGTTGATAGCCAAAGCACCCCCAGGTCTGTTTCTCAGCGCATTTCGGAGGAGGTGGAGGAGGATGAGGAGGAAGAGGAGGAGAATTTTGACGAGACAGAAGAGGGGAGCATTGCTCAGTCCTTCACTGTTCAGTGTGTATGGGCAGAAGGTGTTGCAGGAGTTGGAGGAGGAGGACATGGACAGTCAGGCCAATGAGGGTGTTAGGATCAGTGGATCCTCTGGACCACCGCGGGAGATGTAACTAGCCAACACCCGGAACCGGAGCCTAGCGGCACCTGGTTTTCACCAGAGCCCGCCGCAAAGCGGGTTGGACTTGCTGCGGCAGGATACCACTAGGTCGTTCCCAGGTGTGACTAGCCCACGGTGGCAGCCGAGGTCGAGGTACCTTAACGGATGACAAACTCGTAGTCGGGTCCAGGCACAGGGTCAGGGCAGGCGGCAGAGATGCAACGTCAGGTTCAAGTCCGGGGTCAGCAACAGGAGGTACAGGCAGGAGGGAACGGGAACACAGGCACACAGCAACAGGGAGGAACACAGGTAACACGGCAACACAGGACTCAGGAACGGGAACACACAGGAATACACTGGAACGCAGGAATACGCAGGAACACAGCAATACTCGCTAGGAAGCTTTCTCTAAGGCTAAGAGGCACAAAGATCCGACAGGGAATGATGGGAAACAAAGGGTTATATACAAAACAGGAAATGACCAATACTAATCACCTGTGCGCTGGCCCTTTAAATCTTGAGACAGTGCCGCGCGCGCGCCCTAGGGAGCGGGGCCGCGCGCAAGACCCAGTCCGGACGGGAGCGGGAGCAAGGAGAAGTGAGTGCACCGGAGCGGCACTGGGGCAGCGGAGGGAGGCTCGGGTGCACCCGCGATCCGCGATATGGATCGCGGGGGTGCCCGCAACGGAGGCACGGGTGCACCCGCGATCCGTGGTATGGATCGCGGGGGTGCCCGTGACAGAGGGGAGTGAATTCTTGCGAGTTGGGACTCTGGCGCATATGGCAGATTTCATGCTAGGCTGCCTATCCCGTGACCCTCGCGTTCAAAGAATTTATTCCAGCACCGATTACTGCGTATTCACTCTCCTGTACCCACGGTACAAGCAAAATCTTTCCACTCTCATCCCTAGAGAGGAATGGAGTATGAGAATGCATGAATACCAGCAGGACCTGGTGCACAAGCTGAAACAGTATTTCCCTTCTGACAGCGCTAGCGGCAGAGGGCGTACTTCTGCGGGACAAGTAGCGAGGGAGAGTAGGCGAGCAGGCAGCTTGTCCAGCACTGGCAGGGGGTACGCTTTACGAGGCCTTTGCCAGTTTTATGTCACCCCAGCAAGACACTGTCACCTGTCCCCTTTCTAGGCAGAGTAGGGCTGATCTTTACAGAAAGATGGTGAGGGAGTACGTAGCTGACCATACCATCGTCCTAAATGATCACACAGCTCCCTACAACTACTGGGTTTCAAAGCTGAACACGTGGCACGAACTGGCGCTGTAAGCCTTGGAGGTTCTTGCCTGCCCTGCCGCTAGCGTGTTGTCTGAGCGGGTTTTCAGTGCAGCTGGTGGCATCATCACTGATAAGCGTACATGCCTGACGACTGACAGCGCTGACAGGCTGACTCTTATCAAGATGAATAAAGCCTGGATTTCTCAGGATTTCCATTCTCCACCAGGTGAAAGAAGTTCAACCTGAATAATGTATGCACGCCTCCTCCTTATTTTCCCCTTCTCCTCCTCTTTGTATACTAAAGCAGGGGAAACTGGCTATTTTATGCCATGGACAACTGGCTCTAGCTATAGTACTCTATCTATTTAATTTTTCTGGAGGACCACCTACTTGCTCCTCTGGTTTGAAAACTCTTTTGGACTGCCACATACAGGCACTATCCAAATTTAATCGTCTCCATAGCAGCCTCCACACGTCATCTTTACAGCTGCCTCCACACGTTGTCTCCATTGCTACCTCCACACATCATCTCCATAGCTGCCTCCCAAAGTCGTCCATATAGCTGCCTCCATACATCGTCCCCTTAGCAAACGAGCTGTGTCAGGCAGAATTTTGGGTTGTTTTCGTGGCTTCCACATCAAACTTGTTAACTTTGTCGCCACCCTGCTGTGTTATCCACAAAATATACTGGCAAACTTTTGCCGAGAGACAGGGGCTTGGACAGGCGAAAGCTCGCCTGGCAGCGGACTGCCAGCTCCATCCCAAGATTAGGCAGCCTCAGAGGCATCCATACATACTGCCCCTGCTGTTTCCTGTCCATTTTGCCTCCACAATCCTACACAGCGTCCACCAATGTCTCCATGCGCAACTTTCAACTCTCTATACCCCAGATGCTGGAGCACGAGAGGATATACAGCACATCATTCCCTTATCAAACGAGCTGTGTCAGGCAGAATTTTCAGGTGTTTCACCAGATACATAATGGAACTCGGCACATCTGTCGCCACCATGCTGGAGACCTAAAATTTCAATCATAGCAGCGCAATATGGATACCCCATACTGTCACTCTTAATCATGGAAGTCGTCTCCATGGCTGCCTTCACATGTCGTCCCCCTATCAAACGAGCTGTGTCAGGCTCATTTTTCGGGTGTTTCACCAGATACATTATGGAACTTGGTCACTATGTCACCACCATTATTAACTAAATATACCGTCAACCTTTTGTTCACATAGGAAATCATTTCAGTGCTTCATGCTCACCTCCTTTGGTTCCTCTCTGCCACCCATTGGTTTGAAGCCTGAGTCCATTTGGGGTATGTCGCCATGCCACTCTCTAGCCTGCCGCTGCCTCTGCACGCCATCTTCTATAGTGTCAGGGTCAATTATTGGATGTTTTAGATGCTATCTAGCCTCATTCGGTCACTCTGTCATCGCCATGCTGTTGCCCATAATCTTGGCATAATGGTGCGATTAAGCAGCCTCAGAGGCATCCATGCATGCTGCCCCTGCTGTTTCCTGTCCATTTCCGTGGTGTTTCCATCATTTTCTGAGGTTTCAAGGTGTTTGAAACTTGACTTCAATGGGGTTCGTTATTCGAGACGAGCACTCGAGCATCGGGTTTGTCTTGAATAACGAGCACCCGATTATTTTAGTGCTCGCTTATCTCTAATAAAAACCCAAGATAGATTTAAATTTCTCCCATTTAACATTAGTATCATCATGTGACAGTATCTGATCCCAGTCTAAATCCCGTAGTGCCCTGAATTTCTGGATATTAGCCCTCTTAAAATTCTAATTTTTCGATTTTCCCACCTGTTTCTGCTTTTTAAAGTTTAAGAGGAAAATAATTATATTATGATTGCTGTTCCCAAGGGGTTCCAGGACACTGACATTTTGGACAATCTCCTCATTGTTAGAAATCACAAGGTCCAACAATGCAGATGAAGAAGAGCCCTGTGCTGAATATGTTGAGTATATGCTGTATTTGTGGGTATATGGGGTAAGTTGTGTCTATACTGTATATCTGTATAAGGTACTGCATGTATGTGTGTATATATATATATATATATTCTGTATATCTATGCGTGTTTATGTTGTATTTGTGTATATGGTGTGTTAATTTTGTATACATGTGTGTATATATGGTTTACATATACGGTGTGTGTATAATGTGTATATATTTAAGCTCACCCCACAAACGCACTCAATTTCAGCCTGGTTTCCATTGGTGCACAGGAGAAGGGAAAAGAAGCTGTGACAGTTCTGGCATGGTAAATTCAAGATGAAAAGTTGAATTCTCCAGCACTCAAGATAAGATTAAAATCACAGTCTTTATTGTTCCATTAAAAGTGTAGCAAACACGGGATGCATGAGAAATGCCAACACGTTTAAACTACACAAATTATCAGTTCTTATTCATGGTCAAGGGGTGCCCCATCCAGAAGTCTCCTATGGGGTGCTGCTTCTCTTAGTTATGCCCCTGAGTATACTAAACTAAACAATGCTGTATTCTTGACTTTGCCCAAATTCTTTATCCTAATTTTTTTTTAATTTCCCTATAGTTATAGTTAAATATGCGCAAAAGGAGAGCCGTGAGGAAAAACACACTAAATGAATTAAATCTCCTATAGTTCATGGCGTTAACTGGTGAAGAAAATAGTATGACTGGCATTCGTTTTTATTTAGGGCTGTTTAGTGCTAGGATAATGATAAGTGATGGTAATTTCCCTTAAAAACCTTAATGAGTGGATCATTACTATAGTGAAATAGCTCGAAAACTTTAATCCCGTAGAGGCACAGCGCCATGCTTGGCTGTGCAATAACCAGATAGAACTCTCAATGAGATTCCCGAGCTTCTGTTCCCTAGATAAAATTTTCTCTCACTCCACTTTTGCAAAGGTAATGAGGAGGTAATGAGGCTTGACTTGAATTTTTTCTGCACTTGATTCTCTTCGTTCCCCAGCAGGTTCCCATAGGATAGAATAAGATGTAGGATTTATATAAAAGCAGCGGTGATAGATAGATGGAGGAGCTGAGCCATGCTATTTGGTTTTGGATTTTCCTTGTATAAGAAAGGGGTTCAGATAAATTCAGAAATCTTTCAGCACTGTCAATTCAGTCTGATAGTTTATACAGAATAAGACAATTTGACAATATGCAGCTCTTGTCAGACTTGCTGAATGTTTATTTTGTCACTTTGCTGATTCTAAACACTGACCTTTCTGTGCCACCTTTCCTTCCTATATTCTCCTCTTTAGCTGCACAGTGAGCCTTCTTTAGGTAAATAGTAAGGAGAGAGAGGGAAGGAAAAGTACACAGGAGTGCTGCATTAGATCATTAGCTTAATTTAAACTGAAAGGTCTTTGTTGTAAATTGGGGTGGGAAGGGACCTGGGGACCTTTGCAAAGTATTTTGCTGGCAAGCTTGTTGAGATTTGATTGCCTTTGTTGTGATAATCTGAAATTAATTTGCACTTGAACCCATCTTTCTTCTGGGCTCAATTTAAACACTGTTATAATTATGCACCCTGCATGAAATTGAGAACAGACATTGATATGACAAGGCAGAATATTTTAATTCCCCAGGTAGTGAAGGCTTTTTTCCCCACTTAACGCACAAGGTAATAAAACTGTTCCAGTGCACAGGCTTAAGAGAGAGGTATTTGCCTGAGGGTAAACCGTAATAATCAGTGTATTGCTACACATTTACTCATGTACTTTCTCAGTAGGTCAATCTCTTTCTTTTAAAGTGATGTTAAACTTCTGCTGATATTGGTTGATTTCAACTTGCTACACTATAGCAGAAAAAAATCATATACATTTTTATGTAGACCTGGCAGTCCGAATTTCTAATTCAATTATATTCCAGTTTGATGTATGTTTTAATTGCTATTTAAACTACCCCCTCATGTCCACAATTGATCTTGCCAGTGAACTACTCTTGTTCTCTGTATGAACTGTAATACCCTTATCACAATTCTTTTAGTTTTAGTACAGATTAGTGTTTTGGTGTGAATCTCATTAACTACAGTAAGCCTATCTTCTTTTGTGTTCTTCTTGGGTATTATAAGGTACCAAAGTCCACCACAGTCATTGCCCTGAGCAGAAATTCTTTGAAATCATCCTTGTGCTTAAAGACACAACAGTCTTTTCAGAATTAAATGTTTTAAAGGTTTAAAACTAATTTTACTGTTTTAGGTTTAGTGGGAGGATCGTGTTTGAAGATGGCAGGTACTTGGTTTCGCACAGAGAGAGGTGGAGATTTCAGCAATGGTCAGTAATCTGATTAGCGCTCTCTTCACATGCAGCTTCATAATATCTTCTGTCTTAATTAGCAAGCAAAAAGGCAAGAAAGAATAGGAGCTGAGCTTTTTATATGTTGAGTTAGTTACTCTACATCTGAGACTGTCTACTAAAGAGGCAAGCTCATTTACAATTCATTATAATTATTTATCCTGCTTGTTATAACTAATTGCATTAGCCTACAAACAAGGTGTTAAAAACTAGCTGGCAAAGTATTCATTTTATTGACTGCCAATGGATTGGTTTAGATTATGTGTTTTTAATCTGTTTTTACAATATGTGTCATTATTATTACCCCCATAAAAAAGCCATACAGAATAGTATGTTTTAGATGTAATTTATTCTCATGTAATACTGCTAACCATTAATCAAAGTGATCTCCACCAAACAGAGTAGATTTTTTCACTTAAGATACTATTATCTTCTCTTGATATTGATTAGATGTTTCTTAGGTTAGTTTCCTGAAATTTTGAGACAGAGTATCATGCAACTATAGCTGCAAGGCCATGGAAATTAAATTGCCAACTATCAGTTGCCTGACAGCTAAGGCGAAGCTAAAGTGTTTGCTGAGATCTTTGGATGTTGTCTTGACTTAATCTCATCCTTGAGTATCTGGAATCTGTTTTGAATCCTCCTAGGCAATTTTCTGTTCTCTCTTGTCATTGATCTTTATCATCCAAATGGGTCTGAATGAGCATCTATGAAAAATTACTTCCAACGTGATAAATTCTATTCTGTTTTGTCTCCATTTCTACTTAATTGGATAAACCTAAGTCATTAAATAGAGCTTTTAACTTCATGTCTCCCCTGAATAATCACAGATCTTTATCTTTATCTATTCAAAAACTTATAACTGGAATGTCAAATCGAGAGTTTTTCCTTCCAAGAAAACACCACATTTGGCAAACCTTTTTTAAATAAATCCAGAACGCTAAATGTATTTACAGATTCTTTATCTCTTCCATTTAGAGACATTTAATGATTTTAATATAACTAAGCAAACATACTATAATTTCATGGAGAGCATCTTTCAATGAGCTTATCACATTGTTATTCAGGGATTGTGAGTGTTGACATGGGCATGCAAAGATTAACAAAACCTCATTGTATTCTGTGCTTAGTATGTAAAGATGCTAGACATGAATTCTTTGAACTTTAGAGTACTTTCTAAGTATTTAACCCCTTAGGGATCACATCATTTTTTGCATTTCCATTTTTCCCTTCCTTTCTTTAAAAACCCATAACTTTTTTATTTTTCTATTTTCAGAGATGTATGAGGGCTTGTTGTCCACCTAACACCTACTTTCTAGGAACTGCATTTCATATTCCATCTGCCTCCTGGAAGCTGGAAATAAATTCCAAATGGGTTAAAAATTGTAGAAAAGGACACATTTACGCCAAATTATTGTGGACAATGTTTTTACAGCTGTCACTGAATGACACCTCTACTTATTTCCTTGGGCCGGTATAATTGTGAGAATGCCAAATATAGCATTTATTGTGTTTTAATAGATTTGAAAAATTCAAGCCTTTTGTTTAAAAAGATTGCTCTATTTTTATGTACCTTATATACTCGAGTATAAGCCTAGTTTTTCAGCACAAAAAATGTGCTGAAAAACCCAAACGCGGCTTATACTCGAGTCAAAAAAATAAATATATCTAAACTCACCTTTCCGGCGACCCCTGTATATCTTCTGTGCGATCTGTCTGGCAGCGGCGGCAGGCTATATACACTGGGGCAGGGTCTGTCAGGCTATATACACTGGGGCAGGGTCTGTCAGGCTATATACAATGGGGCAGGGTCTGGCAGGCTATATACACTGGGGCAGGGTCTGGCAGGCTATATACACTGGGGCAGGGTCTGGCAGGCTATATACACTGGGGCAGGGTCTGGCAGGCTATATACACTGAGGCAGGGTTTGGCAGGCTATATACACTGGGGCAGGGGCTGGCAGGCTATATTCACTGGGGCAGGGGCTGGCAGGCTATATACACTGGGGCAGGAGCTGGCTGGCTATATACACTGGGGCAGGGGCTGGCTGGCTATATACACTGGGGCAGGGGCTGGCTGGCTATATACTGGGGAGGCTGTGACCAATGCATTTCCCACCCTCGGCTTATACTCGAGTCAATAGGTTTTCCCAGTATTTTGTGGTAAAATTAGGGGCCTCGGCTTATACTCGGGTCGGCTTATACTCGAGTATATACGGTATTTGCTGTAAAATGGTGAAAAGGCGGCATTTTGGACATTTAACATTATGCTGTGAATAAATATTTTCATATGTTAAAAGATCAGGACTTTATTTGTTTATTTTTAAATCCGCTTTAGGGAAAGGTGGTGATTTGAATTTTTAGGGTTTTTTTATTTAATTTATTTTTTAACTTTTTTACCTTTAAGACCACCAAAGGTACTTTAACCCTTTGGAATCTAAACATTCCTACCATACACTCCAATACTACAGAAATAAACCCAGGCCACGCTGCGCATGCGCCGTGGGTATAGTGCATGCCTTATAAAGGCAGGTTTGTCTCTCAAGGCTTCATCACACATCGCGAGAGGAGGCAGGGGCGGCAAGAACTTCAGATATAAGTCTGATGTGCCTCATCAAACTTGCATCTAAATAAGAATATGGTAAACAATTGAAAAATGATGGCAACTCAGGCATATGCTTACCTACGTTTGGTCTAAATTTTCTGCACAACAGACTTAAGAGCGGGTACTCAAACTACAAAACACTGAAAAGGAAAATATATACGAGTCTGGCACCAGAAAACATAGAATATTTCATATTTATTAGTCACGGCTCTATAATAAATTAACATATAAAAAATGTGCTTTATTTATTTTATTTTTTATATGTTTTACATTTTTTTACAATAAATGTGAAATATTCTATGATTTCTGCTAGGTAAGTATAAAGAACTTATAAAGGCTGCTTTGGGACCCTAAACCACAGGTCGATGTCACAGGGGTCAAGGGTGCGCCAGTGACCCTTGTCTCAGGTTGCGGGCTCACTTGTGCCCCGGTGCAAAGCGGCTGCAACTTACCCATTCCCGCTCCTGACTCCGGTCTGTTCGCCATGCGCACACGTACCCGTCTCCTAGCACATCGGCTTCAGAAGTTTTAAAGGGCCAGTGCGCCATTAATTGCCGCTGGCCATTTCTTAGAGTCTCTTATAAACTACCTTTAGAAAAAGGCTGTTGTATGCCTCATACTATTGTTTTGTATTCCTGTTGTGACCTCGGTTCTCCTATTGACTTTGATCCTGTTCCACCTGCCTGACCTATTGTTATGTCCCCGACTCCGATCCCGTGCTGCCTGTCCTGTACTCCTGCCTGTCCCGATTAAGATTCTGATTAACTTCAATGTTAAAGTCTCACCTGTGGAATGACCTGGTGGTACCACACTGCAGCACGTCCAGGCTCTGGTGAAAAGCTAGTGCCACTGAGATTCCAGTCCCAGGTGACGGCTTATGTTATCATCCACAGTGGTCCTGGAACCTGATAATCGGTACGAATCTGTAGTTGGTTTAGGGTCCCAAAACTGGGTGACAGGTCCTCAGATTCGTCAGATACAAATTTGTGGACCAATACTCAGTTAAAATTGCTAAAATCCTCAACCAATAGCCTCTAAATGGGTGTTGTGTGGGTTGTGTACCCGGGATGATCCACACATACCCGAAATAAATGATGCAAGGATAGAAGAATATGAATTAGTTGAGGCTATATATTTGAATAGCCCTCATAGAACTTGTAAAAATAGCAACACCTTAGGGACTTGGCTGTTTATCTACACATCCCAACTGATAGGCAGTTTGTCACAACAGGTCCCCCAGAGTGTAAGCACCATTCAATAGTCAACAACGATAAGCTAGTGGTCAGTTGTAGTACCGCTATGGTTCCATTGTATACAAATTTTTTTTTCATAACAACAATGGGGCAGATTTACTTTACTTACCCGGTCCATTCACAATCCAGCGGCACATTCTCTGCGGTGGATTCGGGTCCGGCCGGGATTTACTAAGGTAGTTCCTCCGACGTCCACCAGGTTGCGCTGCTGCGCTGAAGTTCCCCGAAGTTCCGTCGAAATGGACTCAAGTTCACCGGTCTACTCCTAGTGAAGGTAAGCGCAAGTCTTGCTACACTTTTTTTAAAAAAATGTGGCGGTTTTTCCGAATCCGTCGGGTTTTCGTTCGGCCACTCCCCCCAATTTCCGTCGCGTGCATGCCAGCGTCGATGCGCCACAATCCGATCGCATGAGCCAAAATCCCGGGGCAATTCAGGGGAAATCGGCGCAAATCGGAAATATTCGGGTCTCAAATGGACTGATTGAAAGGTGTTTGGAGGTTCAGCATTATCAGCCAGTGGGTAGTAGTTGTGGGCTAGCAGCCAAGCTTGCCTAACACGCCACTTGTGTGAATTGTTGTGTAATTGGTATATTTGAACATATATCACTAAATATTAGAAGCTCACACTCGGCTATCTTTTTCTCAAGACTAACTAGTCTGAGTTTGCTAATAGAGTCAATTGGCAGTTCTTCACACAATGACACTGCCTATTGAAATCTAGCTGTATGGTACAGCGACTGGCTAATTAATCTCCATATTACAATACTTACTCCTCTGACCTAGCTAGTGATAACAGCAGTAAGGTAGCTCAGCTATATAATATACATATAATATACAACAGAGGTACTAATTCGTCTGACCTAACTAGGAGATTCAACAACTAGCTAACTAGATTTCAAAGAGCACTAGCCCCCCAACATGTTTCACCGGTAACAATCGGCTTCATTAGGGGTTAGGGCTTATAATGTAAGGGAATGGGATTATTATGACTGTGTGTACAGTATTTGGTGCCTAATGTTAAGAAGTTTCTTAGGTTATATCTCCTCTGTTACAGACACAGCTTTTTGCTCCTTTGTGTAGTCAGAAGGCAGAAGTCACCCTGTACAGGTGTGTCTTCCAGGAAAAGTCGCAATATCAAACTCGGCAAATGATTCATTTAATAATAGGAAATTACTGAACTTATCATAGCTGTAAAACACTATGATAATTCCGGAGCATAATAGAGGCACCAGGCACATTTACTGATAAAAGGTGACAGAAAAATAAGATACAACGGATTTAGCCAGTTTTTGAGTTTCTGTTTTTTATTCCCCTCATTTCTTAAGCTATAACTTTTTTATTTTTACATATACAGAGATCTGTGATGGCTTGTTATCTGTGGGACAAATTGCACTTTTTAGTGATGCCATTTAATATTCCGTGCAAAGTACTGGAAAGCTGGAAAAAAATTGAAAGTTTAGTGAAACTGGCAAAAAACACATTTGTGGCATTTTCTTGTGGGCTTTTGTGGGCTCTGGGTTTTATTCTTCACTTCAAATGACACTCTCTCTTTATTCTATTCCAATTAAATGGATACCAAATTGATATAGGCTTTATTAGGTTTTAATAGATTTTAAAAAAATGTATACAAAAAATAGGCCAATAACTTTTTCACACTTTGGTGTACAGAGATTTTTACTGTTTATTATGTTTTTATGTGATCTAGGGAAAGGGGGGTGATTTAAACTTTTCCTTTTTTTACAATTTTTTTTTAAATTTATTATTATTTCAGACCCTCTGGGGTACTTTAACCCTTGAAGTGTTACTGCTTATCCTAGCCTGCCAGTTGCTGGCTATTAAAGATAATTACACATGGCAAGCCTACAAGTCTCAATGAGACTGTAGGCTACCATGGCAACCGAACGCCACCCTCCAATGATACTCGGCAATCCAAGATGGCAGTGGAATAGTAGGTTAGGTGCCCTGGTCAGGTTCGACCTCGGCACTTAACATGTTAACTGCTGCAATCGGTGCCAGAACTCACCACAGCAGTAACAGGCGGGTGTCAGCTGTTTCAGCACTCTCCATACACAGCCCGCAGTGTCAGGACATTATAGTACATTGTGGTGCGCGAAAGGTTTAAAGACATTCCCGCAAATAATTGATATTATTTGTATATTAAAAAGTTTTAACTTTTCACAAAATGATTTCTGTATCAAATCTTCACAGTTTTCTAGACCTCTGCTTGCTGTCATGCAACAAGAAACTTTCTGTGGTTAACCCCATTCCATGGTGATATGATGTCACACAGGTGCATGGTTCATTATAACACACAGTTTAATCAAAGGTGTGTGATAATAATGAGCCATACACCTGTGTGTATCATATTACCATGTATAGCTAATACATGTCACTCAACATTGATAACACCGGGTGCTCAAATAGGTTATATGACTGCTATGGCGCAAGAGAAGAATGAGAAGGAGGGTACACCCACTGAAGAATGCAGCCCAGCTTTCTCCAGTGGGTGTAGCCGGCTTCTCACTCTTCACTTGCGCTATAGCCGTCATAGTACTGCGTCTTCTGCTTCCTTATACCTTGGTCTGATGTGTATAGACTGAAACATTATTTTGATTGCCGTTTCATGTTCACCTGAATAAAAAGTCTTGCTTTTAAAATGTATCTACATAGGGGTCCCAAGCTTTTCCTACATGATCACATGACCATGGACCGGGGTTTATCTACAATAAGTAAACAGTATGACTAGACAGTCTTATGCTGGGAAGATACAAACTTAAAAAAAAATTACTTACCACAAAATGTAAAAGTTTGCATGTTTGTAATATTTTCTGAACCACTTATAATAGTTCTCAAATGATAAAACACAGCAGAATTCTTGTGTAGGTACTGTAAAGATATTTTTGGTAAGGGGGTAGGGTTTTGTAACGGGAAGCTGTACTTAAAAGTGGGAGAGGGACTTAAAGGGTTGTTCCAGGAATACAAACATCTGACACAAAAACCCATGATGCTAGAAATAAATGAATATAACAAAACTCAATCTCATTAGTTACAAAATGGAGGTTAAATAGTTTGATTTTATGATTCACAAAATTTTATGGCCTCTTAAAAGTAGGCAGAGTTATCACCAAGATGGCTGCTAATGGAAACTACAAGTCTCAGTAACTCCTCCTCCTTCTCATGTTCTGGCCTCACAGATGATGTAACAGACTGTCCTGCTCTGTTACCATAATAATGATGTGTAACTGCACATCACCAAAATACTAGTCACAGTGGATACACTGCAGCCAACTGACTACAGCCAAACATATCATATGGTGATCACATGATCTGCCCAGGCTGTTTATTAGTGTTTGTTTTGATCTGGCTTGGTTTGGGTGGTTGGTATTGTCCCAGCAGCCAGCTGTTTTTTGTGGTTATACACCTGCATTGTATTGCTGGGACAGATTGATTCTCTTTCCTGTCAGATAGGGTCTGTTCCCTAAATCAAGGGCTATGGTGGAGTTTGAAATCCTCTTGTATGTCTTGGCTTTCTTATTGTTTAAATTAATTTCCTGTATGTTCTTCTCCAGTGAACTTTGCATGTTACCTTGACATATTTTTGGTATGCTGATACGCTGATATGCTACGCAGTCGCTGCACTGATTGCCTGTCTCCTTCCATATTCAGTTTAAATAAATCACCCTCGTCCCTCGTCCCTCGTCCAGAAATTTCTGCATGATTCTGCACTTCCCTACTATACCTTTGTTATCTTAGTCTATCACCCAACCCATGGTTTTTGATCCACCGGTAATCTTAGATTATTCTCTTCCTTAATTCGTACCTCCCACACACATCTACAGCACTTCTCCCAAGATGCATCAATTCTCTGGAATGCTCTACCCTGGTCTATGCAACTAATACCCAACCTCAAAAGCTACAAACACGTTTTTTAAACCCATTTATTTTGGCAGGCCTATCATACTCACTAAATGCATGCAAATTTAACTTTCTTTATTAACCAATTCTGGGTGCTCTCCTCGTCAAGATAGAGGTTCCTCTGTAGTCCCATTAACCTTGGACTTTGTATATAAGATGATATCAGCTGATGACTAGTTCAAGCAGCAGAATTTTCATTTATTAAATTATTTTTATTCCATTCTCTTGTAAAGAATGGCTGTACCATTGTACAAGATTATACAAGCTCTTATGCCTCTTGTAGCATTTCTCATCCTCATAAACTGTAAGCTGTCAAGAGCAGGGCCCTCATTCCTATGTTTTCATATGACTATTTTATTACTCTGTAATGTCTTATTTATATATGTTTCCCATAATCTGTAAAGCCCTAGAGAATGTGATGGTGCTATAAATAAAGATGATGAATATTTTTATTGTGTAGGTTCTGAAAGAGGTGGTGGGTGAGTTTAGGACTCACTCCTTATCCATCATGGCAAATAATGTTGTAAACCTGGATGGAAAAGTTTTAAATGGCTCCTGATATTTTATTGTGGTTACATGATAAATCTGACACTAATAGTTAAACCCTTCCTGACGCTTTTTGTAATAGTACGGGTTGAGCCCTCTCCATAGCCGTTAAGTCTTTGCTGCATATTGCAGCAAAGACTTACCGGTAACACCCACGATCGGTGCTAGCATCGATCGCTGGTGTAATCCCCACGATCGCCTCAAAGAGATGGCGGCACCCGTGACGTGACATTATCGGGGATCGGAGAACGGTCATCATGACAGCCTTGGATCTTCCGAAGTTATGGAGTTGATTGGCGCATGCAGGGGGCATCAAATTATTGAAAACCATGTGCCCTTCTTCAGAAATTTGGCACATTAGTGAAGCAAACTGCATGTAGATAAGTATATACACTATGGTGGCTAAAAAATAAATAAGCAAGTGAATTACAAATATACAAGCCCATCAGAGGCCACTTATAAAAGCATATAGCACAGCAGTGTGAAAAAGTGTACATGAGCATGGCAAGTACGATCACCTTATGGTCAAAAAAGTTATAAACATCCTTCTTTACTTGTATTTTTAATAATTGAAACAGTACTGGTAAACACTGACGTGTAACTCATAATATACTAAAACAAGGACATTATTAAAAAAACATGCAAATATGTACACAAATCATATGACCATGGTTCAGATGATTAAATACCTACAAAAATTAGACCAATAAACAGTACTGACAAAATACATGTAGGTAATACAGCATATAAAGGGATCAAAGCTCTTTTAGAATATATGAGCATGAAGGAGAGTTGGTCACAATCCAGGATACGAATGTTAAATGGGAGACATTCAAATATATGGACTGATTTGGCAAACTCTGTGCAGCGCTGCATAATCTGTGTGAGCTATATAAAAATAAAGGAATTATTAAAGGAATCTATACTGGGTCATTATACTTCAAAATTTATCCCTATAGGTAACAAGTATAGATGGGCTAGATTGCACCCACGTGGCTTAAAACTACAGTCAAAAGGGCCGTTAATGATAAAAAGAGAGCATTCAAATATAAATCTGATGGGTCGCTTGAGGCATTCAATAATTACAAAACACTAACCAAATTCTGTTAGAAGGAAATAAAATCAGCCAAAATCAGCAATGCAAATGTGGTTCCAATATTTAAAAAAAAAGCTCTAGAAGTCTGCCAGGAAATAACAGGCCTGTAAGCTTAATTGCTATTGTGAGAAAATTATTTGAAGGGTTGCTAAAAGACTACATACAGGAATATGTGACATCAAATAGTATAATAAGTGAAGTTGTCAGACTAACCAGAGCTACTTCTATGAAGAGGTGAGCAGATGCCTGGATGGAGGAGCCACTGTGGACTTTGCAAAGACATTTGACACTGTCCCTCATAGACATCTGATGGGTAAACTGAGGTCTAGTGGTTTGGCAGAAATCATTTGCAATTGGATTGAAAACTGGCTAAAGGATCGTATCGAGAAATTTGCAGTCAATGATTCCTACTCAGAATGGTCACAAGTTATAAATGGTGTACCCCAGGGTCCTAAGCATGGCCCACTTCTATTTAATTTATATATTAATGATATAGAGGTAGGAATTAATAACACGGTGTCTGTTTAGGCAGATGACACAAAGCTGTGTAGAGTAATACAGTCTATGGAGGATGTTTGGGGGACTTATAATCCACATGCAATATATGTCCTTGGGGAGTTAATCTGGGAGAGTCCCTTGTTGAGAAGGACCTGGGCATATTAGTAGATCATAAATTAAATAACAGCATGTAATGTCAATCAGCTGCCTCTAAAGCCAGCAAGATATTGTCATGTATCAAAAGTGGTATAGAGTCTTGGTATAGAGATGTAGTATTACCATTGTACAAGGCATTGGTTCAGCCTCACCTGGAATATGATGTCCAGTTTTGGGCTCCGGTCCATAAAAAAGATGCCCTGAGATGGAGAGGGTTTAATGAAGAGCCACAAAAATGATAAGCAGTATGGAGGGTCTCAGTTATGAGGAAAGATTATAAATAGAATTATTTAGTTTGGAAAAGAGAAAAATAAAAGTGGATATGATTAATTTATATAAATATATGAATGGTCCATACAAAAAATATGGTGGAAAGTTGTTCCAGATTAAATCAAATCAAAAGATAAGGGGGCGCTGTCTGGAGAAAGCAAGGTTTAATCACCAGAGACAATAGGGCGTTTTTACTATGAGAGCTGTCAATCTGTGGAATAGCGTGCCTCATGCGCTGGTCACAGAAGGGAGAGCAGAAGGCCTCAAGAATGGTCAAAATGCCTCTTTTTGCTTGAATAACATTAACGGTTATTTTTTAAAATTGTTTCTCCTAAATCCCTTCCTTCTCTTCCTTGGTTGAACTTTATGGACATGTGGACATACTTACCAAGTGTAAGAGGGTGCAAGAATAACTAACACCTATCTGAAACATCATATGTGCAGATCCAAAGTATCTGCAAAAATACTATATTAACAGCATAAAATACCTTTAGAGACAACCTCATACATACAATACAGAGATAAGTAGGTGTTACATTAATTACAGAAATAGATATTATTCCCACACTTTTTGTGAAAACAGTGCTGCTCTCCTTAACATTAACAGTCGTTAACTGTATCTGATGATTCTTTTAGCACACCAATGCTTTTGCATGATTTGTGGCATATATTCTTCATGAATCTGGCACCCCTGCACTGCCCAACAGTGTGCCACTTTTATTTGGTGCACCTTTAATATGGGGCATGCAATACACTTCTGTCAGACTTTGCATGATAAATGCATGGTCTGACTGAGCACCAGAATGCCCATTCAAGTGCAAATATTTGTGTTGCATGAAGAATAGCGCAGCTGTGGGACAAATGTGACATGGACACTTCTTAAATACCTGTGCAAACTGAAAAGAACATGCAAAGTCTGCCAGAAAACTGGTGCAAGCACCTTAGTAAATGTGGGCCCTATGGGGGTCATTTACTAAGGGCCCGATTAGCATTTTCCCGACGTGTTACCCGAATATTTCCGATTTGCGCCGATTTTTCCTGTATTGCCCCAGGATTTTGGCGCACGCGATCAGATTGTGGCGCATCGGCGCTGGCATGCACGCGACAGAAATCGGACTTCAGCGCAGCGGCAACACCTGGTGGACGTCGGAGGAACTACCTTAGTGAATCCCGGCCGGACCCGAATCCACCACAGAGAACGCGCCACTGGATCGCGAATGGACCGGGTAAGTAAATCTGCCCCTATGTCTTCTGGTCCCTATTGTGCCATGGCTGACTCTGTACTGCAATCAAAGGCGTTCCATATACTAGCTGTTTGCAGCCTAGTCTTTTCATGGAACAATTTGAATCAATGAGGAAAAGGTAAGAATGTCATTGAAAGCCATACCATTATTTTTCCTTCTATGTAGCTGCTCGAATATTTATTTTCCATCATTTCATGTAATGGTTACTTTGAGGATAAGTATTAACATGGTAGTACCTAATCCATTTTTTAAATTCTTTTTTGTTTTTTCATCAATGCAGGTTGTATTTTTCTGTCATTTATTTAGATCCACGGTGACCAGTACTTCTAGAATAACAGTAGCTGTGTTCTAGAAGTCTGAGCATCATAGTTGTACAAGACAGAAAGAGTATTTGCATAATATATAAAACTATGATGCTTGGACTTCCAACCCAGTGCAGTGTTTAGTTCTGTGAAATGTTACCAGTGCACAGTCCAAATACCTGAATGGGTATACTAGCACTGGGGACCATGGAGAGAATGTGAGGTCCAAGGTGGGGGGGGGGGGTTACTCACATCTGACAAGAAATGTTGTCCAAATAAAAATATAACATACTAAAGCCACTACATGCAAGACAGTGAAGGATTTACGGCGTGACAATGCCACAATATGAGGCTTATTTACTAAGGGTCCGCACACGCACCTTCGTAGGACTTTCCTGACGCGATCAGGTTTTGGCAAAGTTGCATTGGCTTTCATGTTACAGAAATTGGGGGGGGGGGTGCCATCGGACGATCCGACTGAATCGGACTGAGCGTGGGATATGATATTTAGATTGTGTCGCAAGACAATGCATTTACATACAGCACGAAGAAGAATGTGTCGGACCTGAGCAGGGAAGCGACACATGCAGCATATCGGGCGCACGATCTTAGTGAATCGCGCCACTGTGCATTATCGTCGGCCCGCGGACCGGGTAAGTAAATGTGCCCCTATGTCTCTTATCTCCTCTTACAGCATGCTTCTGTGTATGGTTGAGTGCTCAAAAGCTTCTCTTGTCTGGACATTCCACAACTATTTATACAGTTTCCTCTTCATAAAGTGCCTGTAATTTATTTTTTACACTCCCTGTGCTCATTCTGTTAAGTTTCGCTCTCTTCCCGCTACTCTGTGCTGTGCATCTCAGCATATCTACACTCACCGGCCACTTTATTAGGTACACCAACCAGGGGTTGGACCCCCTTTTGCCTTCAGAACTGCCTCAATTCTTCGTGGCATAGATTCAACAAGGTGCTGGAAGCATTCCTCAGAGATTTTGGTCCATATTGACACGATGGCATCACACAGTTGCCGCAGATTTGTCGGCTGCACATCCATGATGCAAATCTCCCGTTCCACCACATCCCAAAATGCTCTATTGGATTGAGATTTGGTGACTGTGGAGGCCATTTGAGTACAGTGAACTCATTGTCATGTTCAAGAAACCAGTCTGAGATGATTCCAGCTTTATGACATGGCGCATTATCCTGCTGAAAGTAGATGTTGGGTACATTGTGGTCATAAAGGGATGGACACGGTCAGCAACAACACTCAGGTAGGCTGTGGCATTGCAACGATGCTCAATTGGTACCAAGGGGCCCAAAGTGTGCCAAGAAAATATTCCCCACACCATGACACCACCACCACCAGCCTGAACCATTGATACAAGCAGGATGGATCCATGCTTTCATGTTGTTGACGCCAAGACTCATCAGACCAGGCAACATTTTCCAATCTTCTACTCTCCAATTTCGCTTGTCTAAATTGTAGCCTCAATTTCCTGTTCTTAGCTGAAAGGAGTGGCATCTGCCTCAAAGTTCGACGTACTGTGCGTTCAGAGATGCTCTTCTGCCTACCTTGGTTGTAACGGGTGGCGATTTGAGTCACTGTTGCCTTTCTATCAGCTCGAACCAGTCTGCCCATTCTCCTCTGACCTCAGGCATCAACAAGGCATTTCCGCCCACAGAACTGCCGCTCACTGGATGTGTTTGTTTTTCGGACCATTCTCTGTAAACCCTAGAGATGGTTGTGCGTGAAAATCCCAGTAGATCAGCAGTTTCTGAAATACTCAGACCAGCCCTTCTGGCACCAACAACCATGCCACGTTCAAAGGCACTCAAATCACCTTTCTTCCCCATACTGATGCTCGGTTTGAACTGCAGGAGATTGTCTTGACCATGTCAACATGCCTAAATGCACGAGTTGCCGCCATGCGATTGGCTGATTAGAAATTAAGTGTTAACGAGCAGTTGGACAGGTGTACCTAATAAAGTGGCCGGTGAGTGTATATCGGTGCATTATAGAAATCTAATACAGAAAAGGGTGAATAATTGTCTGTATATGAGGCCAGTTCATGTTATACTGAGACCCTAAGCCACCCAGGGAACTTTTTTCTTCTTTAACATGAATAAACACTTCTCTGGTCCACCACCTCCCTTAGCTAGCCACCCCATGCACCCCACCCTGTGTCCATGATGCCTAGTCATAAATATGGCCCATATATTTATGGGATGTGGTGTTACATACACATTTGCCATGCCTTAAATGGATACTAAAGTGTATGAACACGTGCTTTTTGGAATTGATAAAGTTTAGTTTAAATAGAGTCATTGTCGAGAGACACATAGGATATTCCAAGCCAGCCTTTGTCTGGTTTCTGCCATGGATTTCGGCCTTAATATTTTTACAGTGATCGATTAGAATTTACAGCAATTACAGAGAGATATGGATTCTTTTATAAAAGCTATAACATTTTTATTTTTTGTGGATATAATAATAAAACTGCTTTTTTTTCTGCATGTTTAGATGAACTGTACAGTGATCTCATTTTTGAGTGCTAATATGGCACTGACATATTACTTTCATTCTATGACTCAGGGTGATCATGGTGATATCCTAATCACATTTCCATAGCATTTTTATGTTTAAGTTGCAGATTAATAACTTATTTGAGGAAAATGCTCACTTCATTTTGCATTGCCATCATCCAAAAGGTGTAGCATTTATTTTACTGTTTCAGTGCACAATTTTTTAAAGCATAAGTTGCACTTTTCTTTGGTTTAATTTTTTGGGTAAATGTGACTTTTTGATCACCTTTAATACTGTTTTTTGTGAGATAGTTTGGTAAAAATAGTACATTTGTTTTGTTTTTCTATGTTTTTTACATTGTTTACACCAGTTCACATGCATAGGCTTAAACACTTACTGCTAGGTTCTGCCCCTGGCAATACCTATCCAGCATTTGAAGTTGGCAGCCTTGGGGTCCTTCATAGGAACCCTAGGGTTGCTATGGAGATTATTGTCACCCACCCCCCGCACGGGGAGGCCAAACATGGCAGGGAGAGGTGAGCAAGCACTTAAGACACTGCCTTCATGTTTGAGTGTGGAGCCTTTTTCCATGTACAGAGCTATTTAAGAGCTTCTCTTTTGCATAACAAATTGTACTTCCAAGTGATGTTACTTAATATTCCATGCTGTGCACTGTGAAGCAGGAAAAAATTGAAAATTCGGTTAAATTTACAAAAAAAAGGATTTGTGCCAGATTCTTGTGGGCAAATGACATCTCCCTTTTATTCTTTGGGTTGATATGATCACAGGGATAACAAATTTATAAAGGATTTATTAGGTTTTAATAGATTTAAAATAAAAATAACCTTTTGAAATATAAAGTTTCTTTGTTTCTCCATATTCTGATGATAATAACTTTTTCATACTATGATATAAGATGTTATTTTTACAGGACAAGGTGATGTTTTCATTGCTACTATTTTGGGGACTGTACAACCTATAATCATCTTTGTTTTTTAATTTTATGATATGCAAAATGATAAAAAGTGGCAATTTTAAAATTTGGCACAATTTTCTGTTACAGATTCACTGCCTGGAATAATCGTTTTTATAGTTTGCTACATTTTGGGATGGTGTGATACCTAACATGTTATTTTGGTTTATTTTTATATCAGTTCTAGGGAAAGGGGATGTGAAATTAATTTTATTATTATTTTTCTTACTGTACATGTAGACCGCCTATGGTACTTTAACCCTATGTGGTCTTGGTTCTTTTACCATAAACTGAAATACTACTGTTTTGTTGTATAGGACGAGTTGTCAGAGTAGTGTGGCGCATGCACAGATGAAAGCGGGGACCTTGCGGCCGGCACGGGACGTGAGTAGGTGACGTCAACAGTAGGGCCGAGCAAGGGGGCGTTCAAATGAAGACGAAGGGCGGACGAGGGGCGGTAATATTGATTTGAAAATGAGACACTGAGGAGACGTTTCCTGAGGGTGGGGGGAATATACTTCTCTTCAACCCCGCCAATTTGGCGACTGGAGTTGTCACACTGCACTGGTCTTTCAAAGGTAAAATATGAGTTATCTTTTTCTCTATAGAGCCGATTCTTGCGACAAAAGATGTTTAGCAGTATACATGCAATGCTCTATGGGGAAGTGGTGAGGGCTAAAATCGGGGTCTCCTGGTGACAGGACTGATTTTAGATTCTGGAACTATGTATACAACATGAGCTATGACAATTAATATAATGTAAGAAGGTATAAACAATGTAAATACAAATGCTTATTTATATTGACAGAATTTAATATTATTTATACTTTGGAATCTTTTAAATTCAATTCACAATGAAACATTAGTCTGTGCCATTATTTTTCGTTATGTTATTTTGCTCTTTTTCTATCTAGCTATTGCATTTTTTGGCACTGAGATGTACTTGCCGTGATATATCTATTACAAAGACACTGACAGCAATTAAGAATCATTGTTCATCTGTCTCAATAGACACCCCTACTTGAATTACTATAGCATTTATCAAAACATACAGTGTTTGGCTCTCACACTTTGATCAATGGCATGTAATGTTCCATATTATTGCTCAATTTGCATTTACATGCATTGACTTTTATTGATTGGTAGCAAGTCTCTGAGTTTTGGGGATATGTCAAGCTGATTGATTATGAATCAATTCACCTCTAATTGAGTGTAGGCTGGCAAGGGAAAGTTTGCAGGTATCTACATTTCCCTGAGTAGTCTATTAAGAGACAAGTTTCTAGAGAAATGTAAAGAGTTGAGCCTTCTGTTTTTTTTTTGTTTTAATTTTTTGTACCTTTCATTCACTGAGTTAACCTGCTACCTCATTTTGTTAACTTAATGAAGTATGACCAAGTGTACATCTTATTGGTTGAATTGCAGCTGCATTATATACATTGATACTAAGTTACACATCCTTCTCACCTTTCACCGACTGTCTAAAGCACAGCAGGAACATGAAGCCTGTGGGGCTAATTGTTACTTGCCTCCTGGCTTCCTACATAGCCCTCTGTTCAGACAAATAAAGTTGAGGTGTGGGCAACATCCATCACTTTGCTTGATGACATGATGCATTACCTTTGTCATTGACACCATGAGGGAAAACTTACTACATTGCAGATAAGACAACTTTTCTTACCGAGATAACTTTTTCTTCCTTCATTTCAATTTTCATGTTTCTATGTGAAGTTGTCCAGACAAACGAGTGTGACACCTTCTTTTACTTTCATGCACCAATTTCTCCTCTGAAGTCAAGAAATGTTAAAACACATTTATGTTAAAAATTTGCACATGAATCTGTTTCTTTCTAGATTAATTTATTAAGAACATTTTGTAAACAATTTTGTAAACTTATGCCTAGTAAAAAAGCTTTTAATAGAGAAGTTCTAAAAATGATTCTTATTCAATGGACTCTACCACTCAATTTATCTATTTCGGTAAATTATCATTTAGTGAGTCTATGTTTTGCATGCTCACTATTGCTCCAATCACATGGGGTGTCAATAGACCTCAATTCTTATGATTGATGAGAGTCTCATCATTCGGACATCTACTGAACAGTCTGTAGATTGAGCACAGTTGTAATTCGCAGAGTAGTGCATTTTTCAGATTTAATGTGTCCGCATTGCTTTGATTTGTGAATAATAGTCCCCTTTATCAAAACTTAAGGACAGACAGGTCGGTAGTACTACAGATACTTCAGGTTTCTGACCCTTTTAATTAGCATATTCACTTAATTTTCACTTTTCAATGCAAAGGTTGAAAATTACTAGCTGAATCCACTGCAATAATTAATATGCAGAAAGACACAACAAAAGACTCAAGAATTGTAAACCAAGCACACTGATACACTGACTGGTGGGTGCCCCCTCTGGCAGGATCTGCTATTCTTTAAGCTTCCTATGCCTAACATTGGAGATATTGGATTGCCAAATTTTCTTCTGAGGTTTTGTTCACCTATGCTGGGATAGAGTATAATAAATATTACATGCATAATAAGTAGCACAGAAACATTCAATCCTATAAAACTATAATTTCTAATATCCAATCTGTTATAAAAAAAACTTTTTTTTAAGAAAAAATACTTTAAACACCATGCAAATGAGCCTGAGGGGTTAATGGATCCTGAAGCCCCTCAGACTCATTTACATGATTTTTTAAGCCTTTTTTCATAAAGACAAGGGTATAAGAAGCAAAAAGAAGAGCAGATCGTGACAGAGGTAGGGGCACACACTAGCATGTAAGTGTGCTTGGTTTACAATCCTTGATCTTAGTGGTAGATATCCTTTAGGGGTCATGCAGGTTGGACACATACTGACCATTGTTTCAACAGATAGCACTTCCTGGGCAGATATTCACTTCCATGGGCTCATGCACAACTACCTTTGGGCTGGAGTAGGTCCTGATCTATCTTTTGCTGCTCAGACAGTCTATTATTATTGTCAACTGACCATAGGACTATTGTTTGCACCACATGAAACCGCATTTGTTATGTGAAGGTAGCTTTAGATCAAGGAACAAAAACACACAAATTTATGAATGAATGTATGAATTTCTGTATGAATTATATTTGTATCCTTAATATGCAATTTCTTACAACTTTGTTTTGTGGAAGCAACAATGTCAACCATAAATATTGTAAAGTAGATTGGAGTCTAGATACTTTGTTACCAAATTGTTTCTTTAAATCTTTTATGTTTTTCTTAAACTATATAGTTTTTTCATTCTCTAATCTCTGGATCAATTAAATACAAATCACAGGGCAAACTTTTATAAAAAAAAATGTTTTGTGCAATTCTGAGATAAACTTCTGGACTTGCATTAATATTCATACTTGTTAAAAATGGTGACTTTTATTCCCTGCCTTTACTTGGAAAACCATTAAAAACACAGTAAATGGTGATTCATCATGTAGAAATCCCCATGAACCTCAAGCTGGAGCTGCTGCCAAAGATCTGAATGCTTTTTCCTAAATCTCTGTAATCCAATAAGCTTTTGTGTTTAGCAGCTTGTTTTGAAACTTGTATAGCACCCCAGCCTGTGTCTCCGTATGTTTGTTTGCAGGCAGGTGAGTGCCTGAGGGCCTCATTATTATTCAAGCCAGGGGGCCTTCACAGCTCGGACCAGAATGTAATTTGTAATTAACTGTCATTTACTTCTGTCTCCATTGAGTTGTTGTTCAAAAGACAATGCATGTGAGCTAGCCACTCCTTACTCTTTGTTGAAGGTGCAATGTCCTCACATATTGCACTTTCCAAACCTTTGAGACAGCAAGTGCTTGCTCCCTGAAACCAAGAGCAGAGATTGAATTTGTGATTTTTTACTATAAACCCTCTGTGAAGGATTTTCCAGCCACAGATCTTGGGTTATACTGCTATCATTTACCTAGTGCTGTTTGTTCTCTAATTAATGTGTACATGTTTTGGCCATTGCTGAAATTAATTACATAGATATACATGTTTCAGATAAAATACTGGTCAATTTAAACAACTTCCTCTACTTACTCCTCGCCAAACCAAATGCTAATGCTTCTAAATGTAAAAATTAGCATAAAAAAAATCACATCATATAATGATCAGATCAGGTACAAATTTCATCCATCTGTAGTCTCATATTTTTGTATTTAACAAATAACCAATTGCCTGAGAAGTTTTAGTTTTTTTACAATTACAAGTTTGTGATGCAGTGGATGCTGGGATATAACCAAATTCACACACCAGAATATTTGCTCACCAATCGGAAGCACGTATTAAAGGCACAGTCCCCTCTTTGTCCCATGACAATATGATATGCTTGCTGGCTATGTACTGTTTTTAATGCTGTCTATGTGACAAATAAAGCTGGCTGCTGATTTTGCAAAGACGTTGGAGTTCTGAGCTTTCTTCTCAGGTGTTGTTCATCTATGTTGCATTGTTCTTCTATCCAGCTTTATTTGTCACATAGGCAACATTAAAAGCAGTACATAGCGAGCAGCGCTTGCTATGTACTGCTTTTAGTGCTGTCTATGTGACAAATAAGGCTGGATGTCAATTTTGCAAAGTCATTGGAGTGCCAACCTTCCTTCTGAGGTGTTGGTCATCTACGCTGGGATATAGTATAATAAATATTACATGCATACTAAGTAGCACAGAAGCGTTAAATACTGCAAAACTATACTATTTAATATCCATTCTGTTAAAGCTTCTCATGTTTATAAATATACATTGGTAAAGTAAGGTAAAGCTGAAGTTACAGTGAAGAAAGAAAAAGTTATTTTAAAATGGTAGACATAGCATTTGGTGAAGGGAGGCATACATTTTCTTCTTTATAAACATTCAAACTGTCCATGATGAAGTAGTCTCTCAAGTGACATTCCTCCTGCTTTATAACACGGTATTTACTTCCAAGCCATACAGCATCTTTAAAATGGGAACTTTCTGGACAACCACATCTGCGTGGATCAAAATCTATAAATCACTGAAGTACACTCTATGCTGCACATACGAACATGGGGGAACATATGCCATATTTTGATGCTTATCTGGTGGATAATTCTACGCCAGGTCCTGCCTAGCATAGAATAGCGCTATTCAATGAATGTTTGCAAGTCATAGCTAATGCACAATGGCCCACTCCTCTGTGCTCCCGTTTGATATGCTACAATATTTACTACTATTATTCTTTACTCTTCTAACATTGATAGGTTTGTTTCACATCGCTTGCCTCATCAACCATAGTATTGCTATTTCCTTTTGTGTTAAAGTAATAGTTTTTTTTAGAAATTCTATAATACTATGGCTTATGAAGAGCCTTGAGTTGTCCCAAAAGCATGCATTATTATCGTCATCAAGGATGCTCAATTTTTATCTACCAAAGAACCTAAGGAAGGTGGGTTTATCACCACGTTTCCTGGGGTCCTGTACTACTTTTTGGGACTTTTTTTGTCACAACAAACAAGAAAGTCTTAGTTGAGACAAAAAAAGGCTTCAAAAAGTAATAGAAACAGACATGGTGATTGGTTTCCCCCATAGTTTCTATTCAACATAACTAACATCATTTCAGACAACCCCTACAAGTCACATACACATGAAAATTGTCTTAGTCATCATAATGTGTATAGTGATGTTAAAACTGTCCATACACATTGCAGAAATGCTATTGGATTTCCTAAACAAATGTTATCTATGATGTCACCCATTGCTCTAGTTTACTGAACAAACATTCCCATCATCTTTGTTTATTGGAAAGTTTTATTATATTTATGACCAGCCATCTTTTTGTAAGGTTTGTAGTAGTCTCAGAATTGTCATACATTAGTGAATCTGAAAATATTCCTAGTTCTCAGTTATAATGGGGGTCATGTATCATGATTGTGTGCTGTTCTCTGTTTCAAGTTTTTTTCTGTCATGTTTCTTTTCTCTGTGTTAAATGTTTGCATTGTGCTTTTGGTCTTGTCATCAATGGTTTATGACTTTATTATTTGAATGTTTTTTTTCTGAAAATTGTTGCATCTCATATTATAAAGCTGCAAAATGAGACAGTCCTCCTTCTCAACCAGTGGTCATCCAGGAGATGGACATTAAGGCCAATTAAGAATTTTGATATCAACTTAATGGGGAAGGTTCTGAAATTTCTGTGCAAATGCATCTTTTGGGGGGTTTTGTGCATGTGTTGTAGCTATACAACAAGAGTAAGGTGGGCACAACTCTTGATCAACAATCCTGTGTGTGATATAAGAATTTGGAAGAATAAGAATGGAAGGAAAACATGAAAAGTTAAATTCAGGGATGGTATTGAAACAATCAAAGTATATAAAACCAGGCACATAGTTCAGCCTGCAGGGCAAATAATATATTTTCACCCCACATTTAGTAATTTTAGTAAGCTTATAAATTATATCGACAAAGAAATGTTGCATGTCTCAAAAGTATAGGGCAGCATAATGGCATAGTGGTTAGCATTACATCCTTGCAGTGCTGGGGACCTGGGTCAACATCTGCAAAGAGTTTGTAAGTCCTCTCTGTGTTTGTGTGGGTTTCCTCCGGTTTCCTCCCATACACCAAAACACACTGGTAGGTTGATTAGATGGTGAGCCCCATGGAGACAGGGACCGATTTGGCAAGCTCTGTGCAGCGCTGAGTAATCTGTGTGTGCTATATAAAAAAAAAGGAATTATTATTGTTATTATTATCATTATAAATTGAACTGTTTTATACAGTTGTTAGAAATGATAGAGAAGCATTTATAAGCCCACATAAGGTTTAAATAAAATATCAACAAGGCATGCAACATCCAAAATAAGACCCCGGGTAAGATAAGATAATCCTTTATTAGTTCCACAGTGGGGAAATTCCCAACATTAGAGCAGCAGAGAGAGTATAGAGAGTACAGTACAAACAATGGAAGAACAATAATATTAGGGATAAATAAAAAATAAAAGTGCTAAAAAGACAAAATACAGGAAAAAAAAACACAATGATCATCAGTTTGATATTCAGTCTGTGGATGGGACCTGGTTAGATGGTGAGCACAGCTTACTTCCATTTGAGCCTTGTTGGTTGAACAGCCTGATTACAGTGGGCAATAATGACATCCGATAACACTCTCTTTCACACTTGGGGTGAAGCAGTGGGTCACTAAAGGTGCTACCAATGCCACCACAGTCTCATGCATGGGATGGCAGCTATTCTTCAGAATAGATTTCAACTTACACAGTATCCTCATAAAAATTATGATAAGTAAAGGATAAAAGAAAAGTAAAGGATATCTGATGTGGTTTTTTCAAACATAACGTATGTTTTGAGGGGCATGGGAGGTTGGGTGAGCAAGCCCATTTGAATTTTTATAAACTTCAACTTCCGCAGGGGGTAAAGAAGTTTGGGTATTTTTTCCTTTTCTCTTTTTCTCTTATTCTTTCAGTGTTGCACCTGATAGACTGTATTTTTAGAACCTAGATGTCAAAGTTTAAAAAAGTAGCAATTTTTTGCCAATAGTGGTATAAAGTCTCAAATAGACTCCACTCCTAAGTAGGCACAGAAAAACATTTAGAAGGGGATGTAGAAAAATTTGCAACCTAAAAAAAAATTGGTAAAAAACTCAACAGACTTAGCTGCCAGATCACCCTCTAAGATAAATCAAAAAAATCCCAAAACCTGAAAAAAACAGGCACCAATATTCAAACTAAAGTTAAAAGAACCTAAATTATCTGGCCAATTACCAGTAATTAATTTTTGCATTTAATAAATATGTTTGTATTTGTTAAGCCTTATTTTCTAGATTTTGTACATAGACTCTATGCAAATGCAAACATGTCAATTGCTTTATTTTGAAAACTTATTTAATAAATTACAGTATTTTCATACTGTGTCTGCATTTTCATACAGTGGTGTATGTAACTAATATTGTTGCAAAATAATAATAGAAGCTTAATTAATGTTTTTGGAATTAATACAGTCATTTTTGATTCTATTCAATACAGCTTTAAGTAGATGCCATCCAAAATATTTTTTTTTGCCTCTGTCAGTTAGTCACTTCAACAAATGTATTATTTAGCATGAAAAACATTGGAAGTAAATAGGCACCTTATTTAAATTCTAAAAAAAAATATTCTTGTCTTGATGCTTCAGTATCATCATTTTATACATTTACTTCTTATAAATTTGAGTTAAATGAAAGGTTTTTATTAACTGATTAACTGCAGTCTCTTGTCCTAATGAGATTTGGGGATTATCCAACTTTTTAAAATTGATAGTCTATTTTTATAGGGGGTTTTCTATCTTTATGACATTATTGATTGAGGGTCATACTCCAGTGGCCTCAGATGCCATTATCAATGCCAAAAATTAAAAACCAATCAGCTTTCTTTTCTATGAAGTGGCTGAATTATAATAATAATAATAATAATCTTTATTTATATAGCACCATCAAATTCTGTAGCGCTTTACAAATCATAGGGGACATATACAAATATAATATTACATTACAAAGAACAAACAGTCATATCGAACAATAGGAGTGAGGGCCCTGCTTACAAGAGCTTACAGACTATGAGGATGAGGGTGTTGACACAAGAGGTTGTAGAATGGTCCAGCCATTCTTTATAAGGGAACAATATAAAATCATTTAATAAAAAATTTAATAAATAAAAATTCTGCTGCTTGAACCAGCCATCAGCCGCAATCTTATTTACAGGGTCCAAGGTGAGAAAGACTGCAGAGAAGCCTGGAACTTGGTACATATCTGCTGTTTGCCGGATGACAGACGGGAGATAGGACACAGGATGGATTAGTAAAGGAAGATCTGACGTTTCATTCGGTTAGCGAGTGTGATAGGCTGGCCTAAAGAGATGGGTTTTAAGAGCATGTTTGAAACTTTGGAAGGTGGGTATTAATCTTAGAGTCCGGGGATGGGCATTCCAGAGAATTGGAGCAACTTGGGAGAAGTCTTGGAGATGTGCATGAGAGATTCGAATTAAGGTAGAGATTAATCTAATGACACTGGCAGATCAAAGAGCACGAGAAAGGCGATAGACTGAGATGAGAGAAGATAGGGAGGTGCAGCATTATTCAGAGCTTTGTGGATAAGGGTTATTATTTTAAAATCAATACGGAAGGAGACTGGCAGCCAGTGCAGTGATTGGCACAAACTGGAGGCATCCGCATAGCATTTTCAAAATGCTACCTCTTCCATAATGAAAAATTAAGCGTACATTTAAAGGGAACCTTTCGTCAGCAATTGGTCTAATAAACCACTACTAGTATACTGTCAAACAGCGTAACACCTTCTAGTTTTTGTTTCCTTCATGGTCCAGTATTGTGGAATCATCTAAAAAAAAAAATCAACTTTCAAGTCTAACACTAAAGTCAAGGTGGGAAGCTCTGAACGCCTCCTCCTCTGTTATTGATATCATGCGTTGGAATTCAGGAGATCTGGTTAGTGATGTCTCTGGATGCTGGACCATCAATTAAAGTGAAGGGGCCTTTCTGAGGAAAAGTGAGCTTGATTTCAGTGTTGAAATATCCCCCTCTCTGTACTCTGTACAACCAGTTTACATCTCACTTCAAAGTTTATTTGCTGGGTGAGACCACCACACTGGGTTATAAAAGAAACATGATCTGGAAGATGTTCAGCTGCTTGCCAGCATACTGGTAGTGGTCTATTAGGTCAATTTCTGATGACAGGTTCCCTTTAAGCATCTCTACAGCTATTTCATTCCTTTGCCAGTTACACCTTGTGAGGAAAATGTATGGTAATTTAATATAATCCTAACACCAGTTTTTCTAGGTTTTATGTTTATATTGTGGCCTCATGAACCTACTAGTCACAAAAGATTAGTTTATTTAATCTCTTTTATATGCAGGTCACATCTTTAACTCACATGCATAATGAAGAGAGTGATAAATAAATGCAAATAATGCAAATAAGGACTTGCTTAATTATATAACTTTCCACAGTAAGTCAATATCTGGATGTTATGCAAGATTTCTACTTTATTTACATATAATTATAACCTCAAATCGCTTTTCTTTAAAAATTGTTTCTAAACTTGTATGCTTTCATTTTCATGGAAGCATATCTACATGACAATGTACTAATGGGCATATTAACCTTTATTGCTATTCTCTGTTTCACATAATTGTTTCCTGTCACTGTGACGTTTACAATATCAAAACATGTCTACATGAATGACAATCATGGGAATATTCATGCTCGACTTCCTAATCCACATTTTGTACACAGCTACTCACTTGGGATGCTAAGTTGTGTAACCTTTACGAAGTTCATTTTGGTTAGCTTTATTAAACAAGCAATCCTGCTGGAAGACAATCCTGTGAATTGAGCATTCAATGTTTTGTCTAATCCATGAAAGAAGTCTGTCTTTTGGTATTTTCAGAAAAGGCAAGCAGCAGCAGGCTTTACCACCAAGCCTGGGAGGATTTTGACCTCTACTCTAAAATTCTTTAGTGTTGCAGTGACATCACCAATAGCTGAAAGTTGCAGCTACTCAAGAGTATTAGAATGCATTCCATGCTTGGCTAACTTAAAACTGCAGAGCTAAAATGTACACCTTATTTGATGTTCTTCTGCCTGCTGTTAATTGCTGAAGAGATCTCTGACCCTTTTGATCTGAGTTACAATCCTCTAAATGCCCAGGTCTGCTAAACTGTTCAGCAGGAGATGCTCAGCAGTTGCCCAGTAATGTGAATCTCTTTTTTTTTCTTTTTTGGCTTTCGAGTCTTTGGTTTGCATCCAAGTTTCACAGGAATAAGAAATGACAGTTGTTATAGATATGCTGGTTTAATTACTTGTCAGCTTATAGCTGATATCTCAGCTAGCCAACGTGGAAGCTTAACTTTCTTGTAGGAGCTTACAGCATGACCAACTGCTGAAGTATATTATTTGATGTTTGAGCGCACACAAGATTATTTTTTTTTATCTAATTGAAAAGAATTAAAAAAAAAAAATCTCCTTTTCAAAATCCCTTAATTATTTGCTCAATACTACATTGATATTATTTATACTTTCTGGTCATTACATTACATTTACGTTAAACGCTCATGTCATATTTTCTTTAATAAAAATAATTTGGCTCAACTGATACACTGATTGTGAGCTGCATGATGCAGCAATTTGTCTTTGGAATGTTGCTTCATTTTACATTTTTATTTATTTTGTTTGTGAGCCTCCAAGATGAAACTATTCACCAAGGTCCTACAATTCCGAATGGTTACCAAAACAGCTCTAATTCTTTACCATACTTTCAAATGGATCAGTGTTCACAACCGTTAATTTAACTGATCATGCAAACAGTCTTTTAATGGTTAGAGCATGTTGTAGCCAGGTTTTCACTCACAGACTATAGTTTATGAGGATCCTTGAAAATTAAATGTCAATCTGATGAAATGTATGAATGAAAAACCTGAAGAAAACTTACAATTTTACAGCCTTCTATCTGCACATTTGATTGGGTAGTCCTTCAGAGCAGGATGCCAGGGTCCTTCCAATATCAATATATATATATCCTATTATTTTGGTGAGTTGGAAATGCATTTAAAGCTCTTGTATGTGCTCTTGTATAATAAATAAACACAATAAGCACCTTGGACCCTAAACCATCAGAGCTGGCAATAATTTTGCATAAAATTTTTCCAGAGCAAAACTAAGGTTTGTAACTATGTATAACAAGGTCAGTGGTTTGGTAAGATGATAAGGTCTATTATTACAAAACATATTTTTTTAAATAATTACTGTAAAATTTCAGTTGTTAAAAAAATCTCTGTCTGAGCAACTAATATTCTGACATTTGTTTTCATTTTGTAGGCTTTTTGAGCATAGAAATTATATTTACTGTTTTTGTAGATAAATGTTATATTTTGCAACTTGTGTTTTATTCAGCGATCTTATAAAAAATTAGAGAATTTGTGTTTTACAGGGTATTCTTGCTTTACACTTGATTGATAACAGGCATAAAACAAAGCACATCAAAACAAGTCTTGCATGTGTGAAAGTAACCTTCCTGCCCTCTATCCCTTGTAAGCGTTGATCCTATACTTTGTAATCTAAAAAAAGATACATAGTTTTCATTGAAGTTAACCAGATTATTGGTTACTATAGTTTCCCTATTGCTCAATTCAGGCAATAGAAAAGCTGGATACAATAGGTTTTAAACACTTGTCAAAGTGAAATTCTGTACAAAGGAATACATTGAGGGATACCTGATGGAAAAACGGTTGCACTAGAAAATTTGTGCATACCCCTGGGCCTAAACTAAAATCTCACGATTCATATCAATAATTACTATGCAAATTTAAAACAAGCAATACTCATTGTGTCAAAAGTAGTATGTAAGGCACTACATACAAATAAAAACTGTAAAGACTTCTATATAATGATACATAAAAAGTTTATTTATCTTAACCACTTATTTATGTATCTTAAAGAATTTTATAGAGGATCTAGATGAAGTATATGGAAGCAATGCCCCGATGTCTATGTATCTGAAAGCAATGTTTGTATCCACAAGCAAAGTTATTTCGATTGAACACATTGGGGCAGATTTACTTACCCAGCCCATTCGCGATCCAGCGGCGCGCTCTCTGCGGTGGATTCGGGTCCGGCCGGGATTTATTAAGGTAGTTCCTCCGACGTCCACCAGGTGGCGCTGCTGCGCTGAAGAGCATCGGAACGCACTGGAATACACCGGGCCGGGCTGAGTGAAGGTAAGTGCAATTTTCGCAACACTTTTTTTTTTAAAATGCGGCGGTTTTTCCGAATCTGTTGGGTTTTCGTTCGGCCACGCCCCCCGATTTCCGTCGCGTGCATGCCGGCGCCGATGCGCCACAATCCGATCGCGTGCGCCAAAATCCCGGGACAATTCAGGGAAAATCGGCGCAAATTGGATATATCCAGGTAACACATCCGGAAAACGCAAATCGGACCCTTAGTAAATGACCCCCATTGTTTTCAAGCTCATGGAAGATTCTTTTCCTGAAAGTAGCTCTAGTTCAACTGTATCCCTTTAATAGCTTTGATCTTAATTGTATCATTTTTTCAATGCTGAGATATATAAGCATCATTACTTTTACATGATCAGACTGAAAATGGAAAATATAGTTTTATTGATTTCATAGTTTAGTCAAGCAAACATCAAAGGGTTGAAGGACTTGTAAAAATGTCCATTTTTTTCTATGTTAAGCATTTTTGGAAAATTGTTACATATAATTAATATGTTATACATATATATTGTTTAACTTCGATTTGGCAACAAATGAAGTTCAACCCAAAATAACAACTGTAAAAAAAAAATGCTAAATATGTTGTTTTATCCAGGGAGAGATTTAACTGTAACACAATTCATGAAATTACATAGGGGCTTGGAAATCAGAGAACCCAGACAGCAGTGGGGTGAAGCCATTTCTTACATTTGGCCTGCTTTAAGAACCAAAGAGAATAAGAATGCTATCCCTCCTTGAATTTTAATCAATTATTTGCTGTAATCTAATTTATATAATGTTGTCATATTTTAAAACATCAAACCCCTCTACTGTACTGGAAAGCTAAAACAAAATCCAAATATGGTGAAATTTACAAAAACAGTTCCCATTTTCTCATGAGCTTGGTGTCAGTACCTGTCCAGCAACCGCGCAACCACAACCAGGCTTGACGCTAGCTGTCAAACTGGGTAAGTGGTGGCGAACTCACCCTGCGATGTCCCTGTGGGCTAAGGCCCTGCCTGCAGCAGATAAACTGCCCTGACGGGCGAACTCACTATTAGGAACCTAACTAAGGGTCCCTGAGTTACCCTATAAGATGACAGGGAAGACTAACTTCCTCTGGCAGCTGCTGGATGCTGGAGTGGACAGGTAACCGGAATACATATATAGGCCAGTGTTCACACTGGTACACAGAAACAGTATCTTTTATCTCCTAGTGTGACCCCACTTTCCTGTCTGTCTTGTGCCTGAGGGACAAACAACAGATACAGACAGACAAGCCCAGTCAAACAAACCGGGTCAAAACCAAGATGGCAGCAAAGGTACAGAATTATGTAGCAAATAGAATGGTCAGTAGGCAAAGCAGAAGCCAATACACAGAATAGCAAGAAGCACAAGAGCACTAGAGATCACAGGAGACTGAAATTACCAGCACCCAATGAAGGGGCTGGGCAGAATATAAGGCAGTAATGGACACTACCTCCAGCACTGACTGGCTCAGCCATCCATCACTCACACTGCAGCTGCAGGCAAAACAAGTTGAACGACACACCCAGCTTTCCTGAGATCAGAAATGGAGCTGTCAATCACAGGCAGCTCTGGGTGTGGTTTTCCGGTAAGAAACCTGAAACCATATCCCATCAGAACAATTTGTGAGTTCTGACACTTGGTTTTTATGGTTTTCACTGTGCAGTCAAAATGACACATTCCCTTTATTCTTTAAATCTGTACACTCATGGAGATAAAACATGTATATAGCTTTACTATGTTTAAAGTAATTTAGAAACTGATAAAACATCAAATAATTGGAAAAGATATACCCCCATATATTGCCAACCATAACTTTTTTCATACTTGTATAAGGAGTTCAGTAAGGTGTAATGTTTTTGAGGCATGAGATTATTTTTATATCAATTTGGGTACTGAATGGTTTTGATCAACATTTTATGAGTATTGAAATGGCCAAAAATCCAGGCATTTTCATCTTTTTTCCATTACGACACCAAATGGAATACCGAAACTACCGACATTACCTACACTAAATGACTATTCTAGCTGCAAACATCTGGTTTTTAATGAAGTATCTACATAGATGTATATCGGCTCATTTCTAACTACCACTACAGTGGTTTAATGGTACATTGTGTTTGCTCTTTGTGTAAGATGGTTAATGGATGTTTAGAAAACCGGTAATTACTCACCGGTAATTGTGTTTCCTTGAACCACGACAGCACCCAACCAGAGTGAGGAATCCACCTCCAGGGACAGGAAATCCAGACTTTAAAAGGTGTGGTACGCCCCATCTCCTTCAGTGGAGACTGCATGGGACTTAATGTTTGATTATTTCTGACCACCGTATCCATTCAGCATATCTTCCAATGAGAATATCTCACACCTCTGTGACACACACATAACACTAACACCCAAGTGGGAGTAAGAGAAAAGAAATTTACAAGGGAGGGAATAACCAGGGTGCTGTCGTGGTTCAAGGACACACAATTACCGGTGAGTAATTACCGGTTTCCCCCTCTCACCACGACAGCACCCAACCAGAGAGAATAGCATAGAAGAAAATTAGGGAGGGATCACCGAAGAAAGAACTCTTTGCCCAAAAGATAGCTCTTGTGCACCTGCTACATTTAGTCTATAGTGCCTATAGAAAGTGTGAGGAGAGGACCAAGTGGCAGCCTGACAAATCTGGTTAACTGATACCTCTCTAAATTCTGCCCATGGTATCGGCTGCCCTGCTGCTACATAGGCTAAGCTAATAGTTTGTCTGATCCACCTGGCTATAACCATAGCTGAAGTTTTTTTCCCTTTGTTCTTGCCTCCAAAAAGGACAAAAAGACTATCAGATTTTCTCCAATCTTTAGTCCTGACTAAATAAATTTCAATGGCCCTTTTAACATCCAATTTATTAAATTCTCTTTCCCTATCCGTAGATGGGTTACTACAGAAGGATGGAAGCCTTATCTCCTGGGATCTATGAAACCTAGAGACTACTTTAGGTAAAAAGGCCGGGTCTGTCATAAGAACCACTCTGTCATCTAGCACTCTAAGGAAAGGCGCTCTACAGGATAGAGCCAAGATCTCTCCGACTCTACAAGCTGAAGTGATAGCTAACAAGAACACTACTTTAATAGTTAACCACTTTAACGGACAAGACTCTAAGGGCTCAAAGGGGTCTCTTAGTAGATCATTTAAGACCAGAGTGAGGTCCCAGGGTGGCACCATGCATCTCCTAAACGGGGTTATACGGGATCCAGGGATGAGAAGCTAAGGGAGACTCGAACAGAGAGCTAAGGGCCGAAATCTGCACTTTAAGTGTGGCCAGCTTTAAGCCTTTATCTAGGCCTGCCTGTAGAAAATCTAGTATTTTAGCCACATTTGGATTGGCTAAATCTATCTTTTCTGGACTACAGAAATCTGAAAATACTCTCCAGACCCTGAAATAAATCTTAGAGGTAACTACCTTCCTACTCTTTTGCAGGGTTGTAATTACCTTATCTGAGAGGCCTTTTTCTCTCAAGATGCACCTCTCAAATTCCAGGCCGTCAGATGGAGATTCGCAATCTGTGGGTGGAAGACTGGGCCCTGGGAGAGGAGATCATGATTATCTGGAAGGATCCAAGGGTCTGATATCGATAGTTCCCTCAGTATCGAGAACCATGCCCTCCTGGGCCAGAAAGGGGCTATAAGAATGACTCTGGCCTAATCTCGCCTTATCTTCTTTAGAACTCTTGGGAGGACAGACAGAGGTGGGAATGCATACGAGAGGCTGAAGTCCCATCTTATCGAGAATGCATCCAGACTCAACGGTTGATCCCTCGGGTCTAGGGAGCAGAAAAGCTTGACCTGTCTGTTCCTTCTTGAGGCGAACAGATCTATCTCTGGTTATCTTGGAGAACACCTGCCGATTCAGGGACCATTCCCCCTGTCGTAGGAGATGATGGCTTAGGAAGTCTGCCTTCAGATTGTCCTTGCCTCTTATATGTATTGCCGACACTGATCTTAAATTGGTCTCTGCTAGCTCTGCTAGATCTGATCCGAGAGATTCATTAGAGACTCGCTTCTGGTACCTCCCTGGCGATTCACAAATGCCACTGCCATGACATTGTCTGAAGCAATCTTCAGGTCTGTCCCCCAAATTACCGGTAAGGCTTGTCTGATCGCTTCTAGGATGGCCTCTAACTCTCTGTAATTTGAGGACATCCTTCTGGACTCTTCGCTCCATGTCCCCTGGAACAGGAGGTCCTTTACCTGGGCTCCCCAACCCCAGGAACTTGCATCCGTGATAGATAGGGGATTCTCCTCTCCTTATGGTTTGCCTACCTGGAGGTTCTCTTCTCTTAACCACCATCCCAGGGAATCTAGAATCTTCTGGGGAAGCGTGATCCTGTAGTCTAGAGTGGACTGGTCTCTGTTCCAGTTCTTCAACATGAAGAGTTGTAAAGGTCTTGCATGATACATCGCCCAAGGTACTGCCGGGATTGCTGCCGTGAAGAGACCCAGAATCCTCATAGCCTCCCTTATGGTAGGGGATGGTTGCCTGTACAATTCTTCCACTGAGGTTATTATCTTCAAAACCTTGTCCTGTGGAAGGAAGGATCTCTGGTGATTGGAATCCAATCTGATGCCTAAAAAGATTTTTGATTTGGCAGGTGTAAGGGAGGATTTCTTCAGATTCACCATCCAACCTAAGCGATGTAGAATTTCCATCACCACTGTTATCTGGATCTCCAATTTTTCCACTGAACTTGCTATCAGTAGAAAGTTGTCGAGGTATGGCACGAAGGTGCATTGATGCTTCCTTATGTAGGCTCCCACCTCGGATATCAACTTCGTAAAAACTCTCAGAGCTATAGCCACTCCGAAGGGTAGTGCTCTGAACTGAAGGTGTTCTATCTTGCCATTCAATACTACTGCCACTCTCAGGAACTTCTGACTGTCTGGATGAATAGGGACGTGGTAGTATGCATCCGCCAGATCTATGGAAGCCATATAACAATCCTGAAAGAGTAGGTTTACTGTTGACTTTATGGACTCCATCTTGAACCTGTCCACCCGCAGGTAGCGATTCAATGGTTTTAGATTTATGATGGTACGGAGGGAGCCATCTGGCTTCTTCACAAAGAACAGGGTTGAGTAGAATCCTGTTCCCTGTTCCTGAAGTGGCACCTGTCTGAGCACTTCCTTTTCCAATAAGGACCTCACCTCTGCTTCCAGAGCCTGTTTTGCTATTATTCCAGGCACAGATGTTATCCTGAAGCTCTGTGTGGGGGGGGGGGGTTTAAGTATGAGTCAGGCAGATTATCTCCACAAATTCTACACACACGATTCTTAGATTTTACAGTGGCTTTCCCCCTATGCGATTCTTCCCTCTAAAACAAGAAATCACATAAGACATCATCAGGACCAGTTTATAGGCATGGTAAAGCCACACTCACCAATCAGCGGACTATCCCTCTACCGAATTTACCGTAGCGGTGTCCACCGATTCTCTACCACCTTCATTAGAACTCATCTTATCTGGTGGAGAGTGCTCTACTCCGTCTCTTCCACAATGGCTGGAGTAGCTCCTGTGGCTGGCTGTGGGTGCAGAATAACACACAGGACTCATGTGTGGGATCTCCTTTTAAATTTCCCGCCAGTGACGTCATCCCCAACGTGGGACGCTTGAACGGCATGTCACTTCCGGTCTCCACCAGAAGTGGAGCCAATGCCATCTTTCCGAAGACCGATGCGGGGATGGAGCGAGACCATTGCCCTCAGCCGCCTCCACACGCCTCCTCTCCAGGACCAGAGATGCGCCGGAGTCCATCTGCCCCCACAGACCGTCGCTGCGACTCGCAGCCTTCACCAATTCCCACCCTGCCAAGCATCTGCCCTCTGGTAAGCCTCGGCGAGGGACATGTGCAGTCACCTCGGGGTACCTGGAGACTCCCATTGCCCCTTTCCCTGCGATTCCAAGCCTCACCGAGGCCCTCTGGATCCCCCGTCAGGGACAGGAAACCACTGAAGGAGATGAGGCGTACCGCACCTTTTAAATTCTGGATTTCCTGTCCCTGGAGGCGCATCCCTCTCTCTGGTTGGGTGCTGTCATGGTGAGAGGGGGAACCCTTATTTAAGTATGTTAGCAAAGCTCAAAACAGTTTGGCTGATTAGAGAAGCTCTAAAACTGCCTTTCCTTTTAGCTGGTTGAGGATCTGGATCATCACTTTTGTTTGTTCTATGAAACTCTCACAATGGCCAGAAAAAAAGAACTTTCATGTGAAACTCAACAGTCTATTCCTGTTCTTAGAAAAGAAAGCCATTCCATGTGACATATTGCCAAGAAACTGAAAATGTCATACAATTAATATGGGCAAAAGAACATAGACATTGGACAGGGGAAGATTGGAAAAAAAGTGTTATGGACAGACTAATCTCAGTTTGAGGTGTTAGGATCCCACATGAGAACATTTGTGAGAAGCAGAACTGAAAAGAAAAGTGCTAGAAGAGTGCCTGACTCCATCTGTCAAGCATGGTGGAGCTAATGTGATGTTGGTGTTTGGTGTTGCTTTGGTGCTGGTAAAGTGGGAGATTTGTACAGTCATAGGGATTTTAAATAAGGAAGGCTATCACTCCATTTTGCAATGCCATGCCATACCATGCTGGCAGTGCATAAATGGAGTCAATTTCATCCTACAACAGGGCAATGACCCAAAGCACAACTCCAAATTAAACATGAACTATTTACAGAAAAACCAGGCAGTTGGTATTCTATCTGTATTGGAGTGGCCCGCCCAGTCACTAGATTGAGCTGTTGTGGGAAAAGTTTGACCCTATGGTACGCAAAGTGTCAAGCCAATCCAACTTGTGGGAGGGGCTTCTGGAAGCATGGGATGAAATATTTTTCAAACCTTGTCAATGCCTGGACTATATTTTCTATTCATTTTGCAACTCATTTGAAAAGTAAAAGTATAAGTTTTTATGGAAAACACAAAATTGACAGGGTGACCCCAAAACTTTTGAGCGGTACTGGACTACTACTATAGTGATCTGGCATTCTGGGACAGGAGTATACCTTATAATTTTGTGCTTAATTTATATGCATTATGGGGAAAGGTGGTCATTTGACATTTTCATATTTAGATTTTTACAATTTTTAATGTTCTATTGGGTGCTTAAATTCTAAGGGGTCTCATACAATATACTAAAATACAATTCAAAAACTGCTGCTTGAATGAAAGCCATTAGGGTCTCCCAGAGGCTTCCAACTGTTAGGGCAACAGTAAAATAGGAAAAGATAAAAACCAGCTATACAGCAGACACCTGCCCAGTATAGAGAGGGATCAGCCCATCTGTTCTCTCTGTACATGCTTAACCACACCATGCCATATGATTAGAAAACTTGCTTAGGAAAAGAGAGGGAGCTGTGGGCCAGGATAAAAAATGCTGGAAGCTATTTATAATATTATAATATTTATACACCTGAGGAGCCCTCCTAATTGAAGGTCAACTGTTTTTGGCTTTTCCTGAAAAGGACAGTTATGTATCCACTTCTACTACTTGGCTAATGAGAAAAGTCTCAGTAAACTCTATCTTAAATATTATAGTAGTCATATATGCTTAGTTAACACTCATTTTGGAATGACTTGAGTCCGAGCTTGATGCTCATTCGAGCATTAGCGTACTCGTAACTGCTCGATGCTCGGACGAATACTTTGCCAGCTCGAGAAAATGGCATCTCCCGCCCTTTTGATTTTTGGCGGCCAGAAACAGAGCCAATCACAAGCCAGGAGCCTCTGCGCTCCGCCCAGCATGACGTGGTACCCTTACATGTCAATAGCAATGGTTGGCTGGCCTGATCAGATGACTCTGGAATAGACCAGCCCCTGCCCGCGCTTCTCGCATCATTCTCTGCCTGGATGCCGTCAGGGAGAGATCTGCTGCTGCTGCAGGGATAGCGTTAGGTTGTTATATTAGCTTAGTGTTAGGCAGAAGTGAGTCTACAAGAACCCAACAGGCCTTCTTAGGGCTAGAATAGCGTTATATATATATATTTTTTTATTTGCTTGTGGCTGGCCTTGCTGGCACTAGTAGTGCAGCTAGTACCATATTGTGAGGAATTTGCAGGGAGACTTGGGAACGTTCTATTTAGCTCTTAGTGACACACATATCCATCTCAAACAGCTAAGTGGGACAATTTATTAGGGGTTTGATTGAATTAGGCACAGTCTGACAATTTTTTTTTTTACTTTTATTTTTTTTCAAAACTCAAAGTCATCACAGGCAAAGCACAAAATCCTGTTGTGTGCTGTCAGTGTAGGTTACAAACTAGCCATAGCAATCATCATCATCATCATCATATTCTGTGGTTGCTGTATAATTTCTTCTGATCGTTTTGTTAAAAAAAAACAAATACAAAAACATTAAAAAAACACAAAAAAAATGTACAGTTTACAAAATGTTGAACCCGAGGGCTAGGGGTAGGGGTAGAGGACGAGGGCATGGTCGTCAAACTACTGCAGGGGTCAGAGGCCGTGGTCCTGGGCGGGGTGAGACACCACCTGCTGATGAGGGAGCAGGGGGACGCCGCAGAGCTACACTCCCTAGGTTCATGTCTCAAGTTACTAGGACTCGTGGTAGAGCACTGTTGAGGTCAGAACAGTGCGGACAGGTGATGTCGTGGATTGCGGACAATGCTTCTAGCCATTTGTCCACCAGTCAGTCTTCCACGCAGTCCACCCATGTCACCGAAATCAGCACTCCTCCAAATTTGGCATTTGAACCGGCATACTCTGAGTCACAAACCACTTGTCCGGCTGCTGCTGAGCTCTTTCCCGATGCCCAGGTTTTCCACCGGTCGTAGTCTGTGGGTGATGATGACATTATTGACGTGGTGGAAGAAGTGTGTAAAGAGGTGTCGGACGATGAGGAGACACGGTTGTCAGACAGTGGTGAAGTTGTTGTCAGGGCAGGAAGTCCGAGGGGGGGAAAAGACTGAGGGATCGGAGGATGATGAGGTGACAGACCCAAGCTGGGTTGATAGGCTGGGTGAACACAGTGCTTCTGAGACGGAGGCGAGTCCTCAACGAGAACAGGTTGGAAGAGGCAATGGTGGGGCCAGACGGAGAGGCAGGGCCAGAGCTGGTGCATCCGCGCCAAATGTTTCACGTAGTGAAGCTCCCGTGGCCAGGGCTAGATTTTCAGAAGTCTGGAGGTTCTTTAAAGAAACACCGGATGACCGACGGACTGTGGTGTGCAACCTGTGCCACACCAGGATCAGCAGGGGTTCCACCACTTCCAGCTTAACCACCACCAGTATGTGCAGGCATATGAATGCTAAACACCCCACTCAATGGAACCAAGGGCGTTTACCTCCGGCCAGGCACACCACTGCTCCTTCCCCTTTTTCATTTGCTGCCTCTGCTAGTCCGCCGCCTGCCCAGGACCCCGGCCCAAACACCTCCCGTGCGAAAACCACACCTTTGCCTCCACAATCCTCCACAGCATCCACCAATGTCTCCATGCACAGCGTCCAGCTCTCTATACCCTAGACGCTGTAGCGCAAGAGGAAATACAGATGGTCAGTGGCGATGCCGCCATCATCAGCCTCACCATCCCGCTGCTTGGCCTGTTGAAAAACTCTCTGGTCAGCATGAAGCCGGAAGCTTTGCGCTTGTCACAAGAGACGGGGGAAGAAGATTCCCTTGTTGATAACCAAAGCACCCTCAGGTCTGTTTCTCAGCGCATATCGGAGGAGGTGGAGGAGGATGAGGAGGAAGAGGAGGTTGGATGTTTTAGATGCTATCTAGCCTTATTCGGTCACTCTGTCATCGCCATGCTGTTGCCCATAATTTTGGCATAATGGTGTGATTAAGCAGCCTCAGAGGCATCCATCCATGCTGCCCCTGCTGTTTCCTGTCCATTTCCGTGGTGTTTCCATCATTTTCTGAGGTTTCCAGGTGTTTGGCCAAGCTTCCCTGTGCAGACCCTTGTTCCCCTTGAAAAATGCTCGAGTCTCCCATTGACTTCAATGGGGTTCGTTATTCGAGACGAGCACTCGAGCATCGGGAAAAGTTTGTCTCGAATAACGTGCACCCGGGCTCATCTCTAATTGAGTCCAATTTTAAAGTATATAAGCTTTATGGGGTTTTCCTTTTGGTCCAGGGATTTGCCTTCATGTTAGAGATACCCACAACCCCATCCACCTCTATTGTTCCTAACTGACAGGTTCAATGTCAGAGGCTGTATTTTTCTTTAAAGGTATAAAGAAAAGGTAGGAGTGTCCATTAACCAGATGCATTGTTTACTTAACATCATATATCTATCATCATTGTAGTTCCTGTCTGATAAAATATGCAGGTCATATGTAATGCATATCGCACAATTAATTCAATGCTTTGGAAAGATCTGCTGAATGAAAATACTAAACATTACTGCACATTGCTGAAGAATAACTGCATCTGTAGGCTGTTTGACATTGTGGAAGGTTTCATTCTGATTAGAGACAATAAAATCTAGACTAAAGATGACTGTCTTGGCTCACTAAACAACAAGGTTTTATCACTAATTACAATCCTTTATTACCAGTAGTTTAATAGGTTTATTGTAGGTCATAAACCATTCTAGCATGGGAGAACATAAAATAGATAGATTTTGCGTTTGTGACATCTTCATTTCTGTTCACAGCAATTATTCAGTGATCATTAACGATAATGTTTTCTTTAATTAAAAGAAATATAAAGTTCATCTTGGCAAGATTAATTTAATCTCAGATGGAAAACATGATATTGCTCTAGGAGCACTGAATGTAAAGGGAAAATAAAGAAAGTACTTAGCATAACATGTATATGTAAAACCTGGCTATAGTGAGTTGATACTGTATAATAAAAATATTACAATTTATTAGTAATTAGTAATTGTATTACTCTATGTTTATCTTGGTTTATTTTTGCCATACAATGCTAGATTGTTAATTTTACATTACAGAACAGTATTTAGTGATTTTTACATTAATGGAATTAATGGAAGTGTTTAATGAACTCACAAACTTACTTTTAGTCCAATTATTCTATTTTATGTGTATGTGGATATACACAACCAATTATTGAGCTGTTTAAGCAAGACCTATTGCAAAGGTATCTATTATGACAAGTACACAGTCATGCTATCCCCACGGACAAACATTGGTGGTTATATGAGTCATGCTAAAGTTTCGTGACTATACACTTGTACTTTCAAGATTGACCTTATTCAACTGTAAGTGCAATTATTGTGAACTGTTGATTTTGAAGTGAGCAAGTATTTATGTTACTAGTTCAGCAATGCAGATTCTCATTGAGAGCCTACTGTATGTCTCTGAGAACAAAGCTAGGAATATAGAAATGTGATTTGATGATATTAGTCGAGAGGAACGAGTAAATCTCCTACAATATCACAATCTGACCTAATAAATGTCAATTTAACACTTAGGTCTTATGGAATGCCTTCTTAGAAGAGTGAAGACTTTTATGGCTGCAAAAATGGTTCCTTTTCAAATGGACATAGATTTAGAATGGATTGTCCAGCATACTCACATAGGCATCATGTCCAATTTTGCACCTACTGTTTGCTATCAATTACCCATGAACTTGTAGAACACAAAATACTTGTAGAACAGTATTCTGTAATAGAAATGGTTGTCAAATTAGGTGTAAAAACTGACTAAACTTTTTCTAAAACTCTTTTGCTATGTGCATAATGATGTCTACTCTCTGACTCTGACTTGCTTGTGCTAACTTTTTCTAGGGCATAGTGCAGGCATCAGACTTTCAGGCATATATATCCCCATTAATTTATTCAGCACATTATACACATAGCAAAAGAGTTTTAGAAAAAGTTAACACCTAGTTTGACAACCATTTCTATTACAGAATACTGTTCTACAAGTATATTGTGTTCTGCAAGTTCATGCGCAATTGATAGCAAACATGTTCCTAACTCAAGTTGTTGGAGGTAGAGCTGGCTGTGGACTGTTGGTTTATATTGCGTTTATGAGTTCAGTTTTGGGACTTATTATAGTTTTTTACTCTTATATTAGACCTGGGTCATTTTTTTTTACTATTTCCACCATGGGACATGAACAAGCAATCATCTGATTGCTTGTTCATGATAATACTCTGCAATACTGATGTATTGCAGGGTATTAGCAGTGTCAGCCTATGCACATGCATTGGCTGACACTGTGCCGTTAAGATCACGTCAGAGACACCATCCTACAGGTACTACCGGCAGGCAGCTTTGGGGTCCTGATCCAACCTTGGGGCTGCCAGGGAAACGCAATGTCACCCTTTGGGTCCCGATCAGAACACCAAAGCTGCCTGCTGGCAGTACCTGTAGGATGGTGTCTTTGACGTCATCTTAAAGGCACAGTGTCTAATATAACTCTGACCCAGGTCTTATATAAGAGTAAAAAAACTATAATAAGTCCCAAAACTGAACTCATAAACACAATATAAACCAACAGCTCACAGCCAGCTCTACCTCCAACAACTTGAGTTAGGGACATATTTGCTATCAATTGCGCATGAACTTGTAGAACACAAAATACATGTAGAACAGTATTCTGTAATAGAAATGGTTGTCAAACTAGGTGTAAAAACTGACTTAACTTTTTCTAAAACGCTTTTACTATGTCTATAATGTGCTGAATAAATTAATGGGTATATATATGCCTGAATGTATGATGCCTGCACTATGCCCTAGAAAAAGTTGACACAAGCAAAACCTGCGTCAGAGAGTATGCCTCTGATGTCTAAACTAGTGAATTTTTAATATATGCTCAGATTTAATGCTCTCCTTGGGAGTATATTTAATTAAAAGAATTTAACCGGTTAGAGCTCTGCGCAGAGATGATGCCGGCTGATGCCCGAACCTGCATTGGGATACCCCGGGTGCCGGCTGTAGCTAATAGCCGACACCACAGAGTAACTGCTGCGGTCAAAGTGGGTTTCCCCTATGATCGCTCTCCCACTGCGCAGTTTATTTGGGGGCCCGATCTTTTCCCTGGCAGCCCCAAGTCCGATCAGGACCCCAAAGCAGTCCGGCAGTACCTGTAGGATGGTGTCTCTGACGTCATCTTAAAGGCACAGTGTCAGCCTTTGCATGTGCATAGGCTGACACTGCTAATACCCTGCAATACATTAGTATTGCAGAGTATTATCATGAAAAAGCAATCAGATGGTAGCTTGGTCATGTCCCATGGTGGAAATAGTAAAAAAGCAAAAAAAAAAATGTTATTTAATAAAAAAAATAAAGTAATGAATCAATAAAAATACCCATAATCCCTATAACATATAAAGACAAATAACACAAAAAAAGTCCAAATCATAACACAAACCCCACATATATAGTATCACCGCGTCCGTAACAACCCGTAGAATAAAAGTAAATAATTATTGAACCCACATGCTGTTAAAAAACCTGATAAAAGCCCGCCAAAAATTATGATTTTTTCCTATTGAATGCCACAAAAAATGCAAAAGTGATAAAAAAAACATATGTACTCCATGTACTGTTGCAAAGTACAACAACAACAAAAAAGTAAAAAATAAAGTACAGAATTGATGCTTTTCTACTTTTGCCCTCAAATAAAGTTCCTAAATTTTCCTAAATAGTCAATTCTGAAAATACACAAAATTGATATTCGATTTGTAAGCCACGTTACATCAAAATAAAAAATCCAGACATTTCAAAAATTATGAAAATGTAAAGTAGACATATGGGAAATGTTATTCAGCAACTTATTTAGGTGGTAATTCTATCTGCCTGAAAACGCAATGATTTTTGAATTTCGAAAATTGCTAATTTAAAAAAAAAAAAAAATTCTTTTTTTTTTGTAAATAAACGCAAAACTTATCAGCCAACATTTACCACTTAAATGAATCACAACATGTGTGGAAAAAACAGTCACAGGGCTGAGCCTTATCCCCTTATCACCAACGCTTGTTTTGCGCTCTATGACCAGACTTGATTTTTCAAATCTGACATGTCTCATGATAATTGGTTATAACTTCGGAGTGCTTTAAAATATCTAGGTGATTTTGAGAGTGTTTTCTCATTGTACTTCATGATAATGGTAAAATTTAAGTGATAAGTTTTGCGTTTCTTTCTGGAAAAAAATGAAAATTTAGCAAAATTTCTGAAAAAAAGTTTGAAATGTTCTGCAATCCAGACAGGAAGTAAAATTACTCCAAAAGCTAGATAACTTACATTTCCAGAATGTCTGCTTTATGTTGGTATGATATTTTATCAATCCTCTCATTTTTCTAGGATGTTATGAGGCTTAGAACTTAGGTGTGATTTTTCAAATTTTCATGAAAATTGCCAAAACTCACATTTTGAGGGACAACTCAGCTTCCAAGTGACTTTGAAAGGCCGAAATCATAGAAAACCCCCATAAATTACCCCATTATATAAATTGCACCGCTCAACATATGTTAAACAATTTCTATTAAGTCTATTAACCCTTTACGCTTTTCACATGGGTTAAAACAAAATGGAAGTGTGATTTAGAAACTTTTGACTTTTTTTGTAAAATATATTTATTTAGGCAAAAATGACACTTTTATAGTGGAGTAAAATGATGAAATGCTCTGCAACGTTGGATGCCCAATTTTTCCCGAATGTATGGGCAGACAGCCAGGCATAGGATCAAAGCAGTGCCATTCAGAGCAGATTTGTATTGTCATATTGTACAGGCTATAAAATTTTAATTTTTTTTGGTAATGTAAACATATGATTCTTATTATTTGCGAGGTGAGATACAGTGTATAGATAATTAATTTTGGTGTCTATAGCTTATTCATGAGATTTTATTAACTATTTCAAGGGGGATACAAACAAAATTATCTATTTTTATTTTGGATCTTTAGCACCAACCCCCTCCCCCCCCCCCCCCCCCGCTCACTGTAACGTAAAAATAAATAATATTCTTTATTCGCTGGTTGACTATAATTACGGCGATACATCATTTATATATTTTTTCTTATCTGTGTTCAATTTTACTAAGCAAAACCAATATTAGAGAATATGGCATTGTTTTTACTATCAACAAATTTTTAGGGTAATAACTTTTATACTTTTCTATTGACAGGTCTAGTTGAGGACTTATTTTTTGAGAAAAGAGTTTTTCTTTACAGTTGCATCATATAAAAAGGCATGTAACTTTTTTGATCACTTTTTAGAACATTTTTTGTGAGGGTACTTAATTAAAAATGGTATATTACGGGAAGTTTTCCGTTTTTTTTTTTAACGCCGTTCACCGAGTGGGTTCAATATTGTTGAAGATTTATAGTACAGATTGATATGGACGCAATGATACCAAATATGTACTTATTTGTGTGTTTTATATACTTCATTTGGTTTTTATAAGTAAGTGGGCTGATTAGGGGATTTTATTTTATTTAATTATTATAAAATGATTTTAACTTTTCTTTTAACTATTTTTAAATTTTCCACTTATTGACTTGAACAAACATTCATCTGATCGCTTGTTTAAGCCTTTACACTGCAATACACTTGTATTGCAGTGTACATAGTAATGCTCTGCGAATGCTCAGTTACTTACCTTCATACATTTACAAAAATTAAAATCTCCTATACAAAAAATAAAAAATATTTTGCCATCTTCTGGCACTAATAACTTTTTTATACTTTGGTTTATGGAGGAGAAGTAGGTGGTGTAATTTTTTGCGACTTCTGATGCCGTTTCATTGCTGTTATTGTAAAGACAATATGACTTTTTGATCACTTTTTATTGAATTCTGTATATTTTTCAAAATTGCAAAAAAGTGCTTTTTTCTGTTACGGGGTTAAACACAGTGAATAACCATTATTATATTTTGATAGATAGGAAATATTTGGATGAGGCCATACCTAATGTCTTTATGATTGTTACTGTTTATTTATTTTTATATCAGTTCTAGGAAAAGGGAATTGATTCGAATTTTTAGGTTTGTTTATTATAATTTTTTTTTTTTAATTTTTACTATTTTTCAAATTCCCTATGGTACTTTAACCCGAGGTGGTCGGATGGATTGTTCCTATCATATACTGCCATAGTACAGTATGTCAGTATATGGGGATTTTCCTCGTCATTCATTACAATGTGCTGAATGTGCCAAATCAAAATTTTAATTGAATTCCTCTCCATCCAATTAAATTTGCTCATCTTTAATTATTAGATTCCTATAGGTGCATCACACATCCACAGTTTTATAAAGAGGCAGCACTTTACAGGATATAGCTATGTGGAAGTTTCTAACCAATTTATTATAGGTCTTAAAAACACAAAGCATTTCAGGGTTGAGAACCCCTTTAAGTGGACAAAGACTGAGGGAGATAAAAACAAGTAGGAAGTACAAAGGGGGAACAGGGAATATATAAAATCAATAAACAATTGATTGGTATTTAAATATGAAGAAAACATACAATGTACTACTCATTAGATTCTCTTTTGTATATATATGAATAAATAATCGTAAAAATGTATAAATAGATAAATGAATAAAATATACGTTAATATCTCTTTTTTGTCACAGCGTTTAACTTTGTTCAGTGTGTTCCACCTTTCTACCGCAGTATGTATTTTGCTTATATTACTACTAGAGATGGGCAGATTTGTTGGACCCGAATCGAATCAAAATGAATCACGTTAAAAAAACAGGCATTTCCTGGCTGCAGAGAGCGTGTAGGGTGTTGTAGAACGTTGTGCCATGCTTAAATATGCATAGGGAGCGTGGTTTGGTCTTCAAACAATGATGTGTTTTAGTATGACACGCACATGACAGCCACTTGCTTCACTCTTCACTTCCATATGCACTTACATAGGCCAACAGCAACAGGGATAGCCACAGAGTGGCACAATGATATAGTTTGAAGGTGGCATCAGAAGCAGCAGCAGCAACAGGAGACCACAAAGTGGCACAATGATAGGAATGTGGAGGTGGCGACAGAAGAAGCAGCAGCAGGAGTCCACAGGTGGCAGCAACATGGTGGCAGCAACAGGGAAAGCCAAAGAGTGGCACAATGATATAGTGTGAAGGTGGCATCAGAAGCAGCAGGAGCCCGCAGAGTGGCACAATGATATAGTGTGAAGGTGGCATCAGAAGCAGCAGGAGCCTGCAGAGTGGCACCATGATATAGTGTGGAGGTGGCGGACAATTCCAGTCCCTGGTAAAGATGGTAGGAGGCAGGTGGTACAACTAGCAGCAGATGTGTGGCATAAGCGGGTGGCAGCATTAGAATAGTAGCTGAGGCAGGTAGTTAGAACCCCGACTCATTTCTCAACGTTTGGAGGAGGCATCATGGCTGATCTAATCTGATGCATTAGGCATTGGTGAGTTGAAATCCTGGCCGATCCAAGCCTGATTCATCTTGACAAAGGTCAGTCTCTCCACATTACAGGTGGATAAGCGGGTTCTCCTGGGGGCAACGATGGCCCCCGCCACACTGAACACCCGCTCTGATGCCACACTACTGGCCGGGCAGGACAGCTTCTCTACTGCAAACTCCGCAAGTTGCGCCCACGCATCAAGTTTGGCTGCCCAGTAGTCCATGGTCCAAGTAGGCCACCACCTGCTGGTGCAGGGTCTGCTTCATGTCCTGCTGTTGGTGGCGGCTACCCTCCTCACTAGGCGGGTGAAGGAAATTGCTCATTAAGGAATCCAGATTTAAGTGACTGTTGATGGAACTCCTACTGCTCCTACCCCCCCCCCCCAGCTCCCCACAGCAGCCGTAGTAGTAGTACATGAGCAATGACTGCCAGAAATCCCCCGGTGAGCCCTGACAAAGGATGGACAATGGCACACATAGGCAGCGGCCAACTGTGTGCTCAGTATTTCTCTATAGTATGCCAGTTGTTCCTTCCTCTCAGGAGCAGGAAAAAAGTCACCCATTTTGGACCGGTAGCGAGGGTCCAAGAGGGTGGAGAGCCAAAAGTCATCCCTATGCCGGATGTTGACTATTCGGCTGTCACTAGTTAGGCAAAGCAGCATGCTGCGGGCCATCTGCGCAAGTGACTCTGAGGGACTCCCGGTCTCCATATCCACAGTATACTGCCACGGTGCTTCTGGGTCTTCTGCCTCGTCTTCTACCTCCTCCGGATGCTCCTGCTCCTCCTGTCACCTGAGTAGAAAAACCACAAATTGCACCAGACTCTGCTTGTGCTCCAATGTCCTCCTCCTCCTCCAGTTCAGCCCCCAGGGTACTCATGTGGCCATGAGATGTAGTCTCCACTTCTCCAGTGCCAGTGACCAGACAGATTTTGCAGCATGAGTTCCAGGACATGAAGCAATGGAATGAGGTTCATCCCGCAGTCCTGGCGACTGACAAATAACGTGGCCTCTTCAAAAGGCCTGAGTAAATGGCAGGTGTCACGCATGAGCTGCCAGTGGCTGACATCAAAGTTACACAGGGGAGTACTATGGTCCGCTTGCATCATCAAAAAATCATTAATGGCTTTTCTCTGTTCATATAGGTGTCTAACATATGGAGGCTAGAATTCCAATGGGTGGAAACATTGCATATCAGACTATGTTGGGGTAGGCCGTTCTGGCACTGCAACTCGAGGAGGGTGTGCTTGGCTTTGTAAGAATGGCTTAAGTGCATGCACAGTGTCCTGGCCATTTTTAGAATGTCTTGCAGATGGGTGTAAGACTTCAAGAACTTGTTGACTACCAGATTGAACAAGTGCGCCATGCAGGGCGCATGGACCATCCCTCCTCAGTGTAGCGCGGACACCATGTTCCTCCCATTGTCTGTCACCATGGTTCCGATTTTTAGTTGTCGCGGAGAAAGCCGCACATTGATTTCTTCTTGCATGACGCGGAGCAGTTCCTCCCCTGTGTGACTTTGTTCGCCCAGGCAAACCAGGTGTAGAACTATGTGACACCGGTGTGCCCTGCACATGTGGTATGATGGAGCAGCACTTGTGGAGGCTGAGGTGGTGGTGAAGAAGGAGGAGGAGAAGGCGGACACTGGCGCAGGAGCAGCAGTTTGACAACGTGGAAGAGAAAGCGCCGTCTCTTGTGGAAGTTGTTGGTGTGGCTGGGCGGGAAGCACATTCACCCAGTGGGCAGTAAAAGACATATACTGGCCCTGACCATAATTACAGCTCCACACGTCCGTGCTGCTGTACACCTTGGAAGAAACTGATAAGCTCAAGGACTGGCCCACCTTCTGTTGTACATATTGGTGAAGGGCTGGCACAGCCTTTTTGGAAAAAAAATTGCGGCTTGGAACTCTCCCCCTCGGTTCGGCACAAGCCATTAGTTCTCTGAAGGGTGCAGAGTCCACGACTTGGAAAGGGAGAGACTGCAGTACCAACAACTTTGACAAGAGCGCGGTCAGCTTCTGTACCTTAGGATGGCTGGACGCATAGAGTTGTCTTTTTGCGTAGCGTAGCAGGAGCATCTGGACCGGGAGATGATGTCAAAGACAAACAGCTTCTTTCGGCAGAGGTGTTGGAACGAGCCTTGTCTTGCTGAAACAGCATGTGTGCCACTAGGTGCTGATGCTGTTGCTGCGCCTGCAGGATGGACCGAATCTGACACTCGTTTCTCCCAGGCCATTGGATGGTGACGCTGCATGTGTTGTCGCAGGGCCGTGGTGCCAAGGTTGGCTCCCTGGCCACGCTTCACTTTCTGCCCGCAGATACGACATATACCCACGCTCGGCTCCTCTGGTGTCTTTACAAAAAACTGCCACACCGCTGAGGTGGTAATTTTACCGCCAACACTCTGCACTGAGCGACTACTACCGCCGCTGCCTCGCTGAGCCCCTGTGCCACTGCTTACTTGGGCCTGAGAATCGGGATTTGTACCCCGCAGATGTTTGGCTCCTGTCCTCACAGCCACAGTAGCAATCTGCGACCTGCTCCGCAAGCTGACACTCTCTTCACCCGACGATGATGAATCCCCTGCTACACCCGGCTCCCAAGTGCGATCGGCTACATCATCGTCAATTTGCATTTCCCGTTCACTGCTACTCTCCTCACCGGTGTCAGTATGCACAGCCTGCCTACTGCAGGAAGCAGCAGAAGTCTGCCCCACCTCTTCACTGCAAAGCAGCTGCTGACTGTCCTCAAACACTTCGTCCTCGCTGAATAGTGGCTCTGAGCCCAGACCACCTAGTAGATCTCTGGCTGCGAGAAAGGAACAGGACAGAGCCTGGTTGAGGACAGGTGAGGGCCGCTGACCTGCTGCTGGGCCATGCCAACTAATTGTTGTATCAGAGGAACCTATGGACTCTTGGCTGGGGTTGTCAGATGTTATATTTGAGGAATTGGATGACCTAGTCAACCATTCAACGACCTTTAGGTTGTTGATCAACACACTTCCACTAGATGACAACGGCAGTTCTGGCCTCACAGGGTCACCCCTGCTGCGACATCCCCTTACTGTGCAGCCACCTCTGCCTGCTCAACCTGCCACTTTTCTGTCTGATATAGTGGTTTATAAACTACGTGAATTTGGCACATAAATCTGGCTGTAAACTAGAGCCCCCAAAAGGTATTGAAATGTGCGTTATACAGATACCCCACAACTGACAGTTTATACAGTGATTTCCGCTGAAATTACACTGTCAGTTGTGGGGTATCTGTATAACGCACATTGCAATACCTTTTGGGGGCTCTAGTTTACAGCCAGATTTACGTGTGAAATCCACATAGTTTATACAGTGATTTTTGCTGAAATTACACTATGTGGATTTGACACGTAAATCTGCCTATAAACTAGAGCCCCCAAAAGGTATTGCAATGTGCGTTATACAGATACCCCACAACTGACAGTGTAATTTCAGCGAAAATCACTGTATAAACTACGTGGATTTGACACGTAAATCTGGCTGTAAACTAGAGCCTATAAAGCAAAAAATTTATAAAACACGAACATATATGGTATCACCACATCCATATCAACCTGTACAATGAATCTAAATCAATATTAAACCCACTCGGTGAATGGCCTAAAAAAAAAAAAACACAAAAAACATCTATATACAATTTTTCATCAAAAATGTTCTAAAAGGTGATCAAAAAATGTTACACACCCTAATATAATGCAACTCTTTTCTCAAAAAATAAGCTATCAACCAGATCTGTCAACAGCAAAATACAGAAGTTATGTCCCTAATTTTCTCCAATATTGGTTTTGCTCAGTAAAATTGAGCAAAGATAAAAAAATCTATATAAATTAGTTATCACCGTTATTGTAATGAACGAAAGAATAAAGATAACATAATAATTTTTACGTTATGCTTAGCAAGGTAAAAGAGTGCACAATTGATAATTGTGTTTGTGTCCTCCTTGAAATAGTTAATAAAATTCTCATGAATAAGCTATAGACCCCCAAAATAAATTATCTATACATTGTATCTCACTCTGCAAATAATAAGCCCTCATATGTTCGCATTACCAAAAAAACTTAAATTTATAGCCTGTAGCCAACACTACCACCAACTTCCAACTTCCATCCAACTTCCACCCAACTCCTCCACCGCCAAATCCAAAGCTGTGACAGATAGCAAAACCTGCTATTCTTTATTACTTAAAATTGACTCCAAATTTATTTATTTATTTTTTAAATATATGTTTCTATTCATATGTTTCTTTTTAAATCAAAGCATGAACATATACATTGTGAATCAATGTCCATGCAACCATAAAAGCTGGCTAAACCCCTGTGGAGGAAATCTCTAGGGAACCCATGGCTGAAGGATCGCCCTTCCTTTGGGCTTACAAGGATAAAACCAACTTTATCTCATCATAATGCAGTAAAAAGCAATATCACATGGTACAAGATACAGAATGTCAGGATCCAACAAATGATGTACAATAAAGTTTTCTTAATTATACATAAAGGAGGTAAACAGTTGTAGAGTAGTAATGGTACAAGGCGGGTAGGAGGGACATGTTTCTCCATGGTCTTCTGGTGAGAGAAAGAGGAAGAGAGACACAGGACAGGAAGTGATACTGCTGGGCACCACCCCTCTCACAGTACCACCCTGTCCTAAATACTCTGCCCACCTATATTAAATGAATACAACTACATAAAAAAATTCCAGTGTTATCAGTCCCCCCATGCCAAAGTCATGTCCCCCTTTGCTTATGGCTCCGGGGGTGTCTTAACAAGCAGCCTATTTAGGACACTCTACCACCAGTTATCTGGTGGTCGATGTCCTTTAAGTGCGGTATCTCCATAGGATGTTACAATAAGGGGAGACATGTTCTGCTCATTGTAGCAGCCTGTGACTCTGTAGCACAGAAGGACTCTGGAAACACATACCAGAGCCCCTGAGGCTCATAAGCGCAATTTAAAAAGTTTATTTTAGGAGGAAGGAGGCCATGGATAACAAATAAGAAGATTGCCAAAGTCATGTTGCCTGGATCTATGATTAAGCGCCTGTTTTATGACCTGATGTTAACTAAAACAGTAGTTTTAGGTGCCATAGTAATTTAAAAATGAAACTCATAAATCCCTCTGAATCTACATTGTTTCATTTTATATTTATGAGGTATACACCTTAATTATAACCTCAATTGTACACTACTATATAAGAGGCATGATTACACGGGCATCAATCCAGTAACAGCATTTATTATCTCTTTAGTATATATTGTATATTTTTCTGCAAGATGTTTGATCACAAACAGAGGGTCAGGCAATTGCACTGCCACCACCTTACTTTGATACAATGGGGCACATTTATTTACCTGGTCCCTCGGAGTTCCAGAAAGCGCATCGTCCGTCCAGAATGCACTGTGGCGCGATTCACTTAGATCGCGTGCCCGATATCCTGCGTGTGTCGCTTCCCAGCTGAGGTCCGCCGGAGTTCACCATCTTCCTCCCGATGCATGTAAGTGTTTGGCTTGCGACACAATTTTAAAGTTAAATTCCGCAATTTGTTTGGATGTGACGGACCGTCCGATGGCCCGCCCCCGATTTCTGGCGCATGAAAGCCAAAATCCGATCACGTGCGCCAAAAACGCCTTTTAAATCCCTGTCCCAGCAGCTCAAAATTCATCGGGATGTCTGACGAAAGTGCGGTCCACGGGGCCCTTAGTAAATGAGCCCCACTATTTTATTTAACACAGACCAGTGTATTTCATATGTGGTACAAGTATATACCACACTAACAGTATGTAAAAGAAATTGCCACATCCATAACAACCCATACAATAAAATAAAAATATTACTGAACTGGTAAAGTGAACACCATAGAAAAAAGAATTTAAAAAAACACATCAAAAAGTAAGATTTTTAAGCAACCAAACAAAAATGCTATAAAAAGTGACCAAAAAGTCACATTTAAACCACTATGTTTCCAATAAAAAACAAGTCATCATACGAAAAATAAGCTCTAGTACAGCTCAATCAACAAATGTTTGTCAATCAACAAAGAATGTAACGCCTTTAAGAAGAAGGAAATTTAAAAACAAGAGCTTTTTCTCTCCAAATTCATTTGTATTATGCAAAATTAATCACATATCAAAAAGTTAAATAAATGGTATATTACCATAATTGTACTGACACAGCTAGCCGCAGTGAAAAGTAAAAATCTATTGCATGTCATGAAAATGTATTGAAGACAAAAGAATATGAATATGAACAAATGTAAATACTTGTATATACTATAATGAAGTAAAATTTGCAAAAGTATATTGCAGTCTTAAATGGTCATTTCATAGGACACTGTTCATTGATGCGATTGTTTGGAGGATGTGGAGATCCTGCCTAGTCCTTGACCAATGACATAAACGGATCCTCTGTATAATTATCAATACTTCTACTCTGTTAACTATCTTCCTAAAAGCGGTTTCTGATAGTTTGAGGGGTGCAGATTTGAAAATGGGTTGATTATATAGGGGGTTTTGATGCTAAATATGTAAAATTTCATTCAAAACAGTATTTATCCGCAAAAGAGTAAATTCTGAAAATACGGAAAATAGCATATGGAAAATGTTATTCAGCAATTTATTTAGGTGGTAAATCTATCTAGCTGAAAATGTAATGATTTCGAATTTCAAAAAAGTGAAATTTTTCAAAAAATTCATCATTTTTTCTTTTTTTGGAAAATAAACGCAAAACTTATCAGCCAACATTTACCACTAAAATGAAGCACAACATGTGGGGAAAAACAATCTCAGAATCGCTTTGATAAGTAACAGTGTTCAAAAGTTATAACCATATAAAGCGACGCATGTCAGAATCCAAAAAATGGGACTGAGCCTTAAGCTGTAAAGGGGTTAAGGTTGGATGCTTAATGTTGTTAGACATTTTCAAGTCTCTACGGAGATGATAAATTGGGTTTAGGGGGCATAATTGCAGCGGGATATATCAAGAGGCTTCTGCCTCTTAATGTATCTGGGCAGGCTGCAGGGCAGCATTTATTCTATGCCAGGCAGGGCATAAATAAACACAGCTGGTGATTCCCGGCCGACCACACCCTCTGCTCGGCCAGCCGCTCCCCCCCCCTCCTCATGCCTCTTCGCGTGGAGGTGACGGAGAGGGCAAAATAGTCACAAGTGCTAGCAATAATCTAGCATTTGCGATTATTTCAGGGCCTCTGGTCCTGATAAATATGCCCCTAGGTCAGGGCTCTGCCTGAGCCAGTCAAGAATGGTCACAGACGCAGAGTTGTTCTGAAGACACTGCTATTTATTTTAGCTTTGTGCTTAGGATTATTGTCTTGTTGGAACGTGAACCTGCATCTCAGTCTGAGGTCCACAGCACTCTGGAAGAGGTTTTCATCCAGGATATCTATGTACTCGGCTGCAGTCATCTTTCCTCCAATTGCAATCAGTCATCCTGTCCCTGCAGCTGAAATACACCCCCATAGTACTAATGACAATTAATACTAAAAAGTTCAATCTTAATCTCATCAGACCAAAAAATCTTATGGGACTCCTCCATGTGTTCTTTTGCAAACTGTATGCAGGTTTTCATTTGTCTTGTACTAAGGAGAAGCTTCCATAATCATACGCTACCATAAAGCCCTGACTGGTGGAGGGCTGCAGTGATAATTGACTTTGTGGAACCTTTTCCCATATCCCTACTGCATCTCTAGAACTCAGCCACAGTGATCTTGTGGTTCTTCTTTATCTCTCTTACCAAGGCTCTTCTTCTATAATTGCTTAGGTAGGCTGGATGGCCAGGTCAAGGAAGAGCTGTGGTTGTCCCAAAAGCATTTAAGGATTATGGAGGCCACTGTGCTCTTAGGAACCTTGAGTGCTGCAGAAATTCTTTAGCAACCTTGGCCAGATCTGTGCCCTGCAAAATTCTGTCTCTGAGCTCCGTGGGTAGCTCCTTAGACCTTAGATTCTCATGTGCTCTGAAATGCACTGCAAGCTCTTTTATAGACAGTTGTATGCCTTTTCTAAAAAATTCTGATCATCTGATCAGTTTAAATAAATACAGCCGAACTCCAATGAAGAGTAGAACATTCTCGAGGAACATCGGAAGTAAATGGACAATAAGTGATTTTAATATGAGTGTTACAGCAAAAAATCCGAATACTTAATACAGTAAAATTAGCAAACTTTTTTTTCTGTCAAGATGGGGTGCAGACTAATGGGCAAAAAAAAAAAATTATCCTACCAATTGGCTGCAACAAAACAAAGACTGAAAATTTTAAAGGGGTCTAAATACTTTCCGCACCCGCTGTATTCCTATACATACGGTATAAAACAAAAATATAAAATTTAACTTCTTGCCAACCGTGGACAAAAGAGCACGTTCAAGTCATCCGGTAGTTCCCACACCTGGATGTGCATTTTCATCCTGCAGAAAAGTGCAAACGGTGACAGTGTGCAGGAGACCGGCTGCATGGGATAGCCGGGCATATTCTTTAACAGCTGGGATCACGGTAATCATAATGCCAGCTGTAGGAGCTGTTTCGCCCCTTCCCTTAGGCAGAGGTTTTCTACAAAAAGGGGCTCCAGGGGCCTCCACATACAGTGCTCAAAAGCAGGGAAAGGACTTGTAGGGGAATAGTTTGTGACACCAGTTGGGATATTCAACCAGGATGTTGTCGATTGCTGACTTGGACCACTGGGAGATAGGTGTTGTAGGTCAGCGTGATATTTTACCCTGGCTGGTTTATAGAGGATGGACAGAGGAGTATATCACTTGTGGTGATGGCATTGCCCAAAAAGAAACTCACACTTGTACTTGAACTTAACTACAGGGACATCAGCCACTTTGGTAAGCTATCCTTCTCAATGTGCTCCTCACATGCACTGCACTTTGCTAGCTTTACTGACTCTCTCTTCTTCAGGCTTTGCGCCAGGCTCTTCTGTCTGTCTCCTCCAGATCCTCTTACACTCCTTAGCACTGACCACCTTGCTGTCTCCCTCAGAACGCTCTTATTGACTTCTAACTCCTCCTTTTTTCTTCCCAAAATCCTGTTGTGCTGCTCTGGTGCCTTGGTAGGCCGGTCACCTTTGTAATAAACATATAACAATTAAAGGTACATACACAGTACATTGCCATTGCTGTAGGACCCAACAATTTTCACAAAGTGGAGGGTGCTACATTCCCCCTTACTTAAAATGGAGTATGTTCTCGTATGACTTTTAAACATACATATACATGGGCATAAATTACAATTTACAAACATTGTTCAGTATTCAAATACAAAGCTGGCTATGGAACTATGGAACTTGGCAATTGTGTAAGGTAGTATAGGTTATCCTTGCTGCCTATTAACACATCAAATGATTCCTGTTTCCTAGAGACGCCAAAGGAATTGTACTTGGATCTAATAACCCTTCCAGCAGGTAACAAGCCCCAGTGAAGTCAATGGGAGACTCGAGCATTTTTCAAGGGGACCAAGGCTCTGCACAGGGAAGCTTGGCCAAACACCTAGGAACCTCAGAAAAGGATGGAAACACCACGGAAATGGACAGGAAACAGCAGGGGCAGCATGCATGGATGCCTCTGAGGCTGCTTAATCGTACCATTATGCCAAAATTATGGGCAACAGCATGGCCATGAGAGTGACCGAATGAGGCTAGATAGCATCTAAAACATGCAATAATTGACCCTGACACTACAGGGGACGGCATGCAGAGGCAGCGGCAGCAGCGGAAGGCTAGAGAGTGTCATGGCGACATACCCTAAATGGACTCAGGCTTCACCAAAGGAGGTGAGCAAGAAGCGCTGAAAAGATTTCCTATGTGAACAAAAGGTTGACGGTATATTTAGTCGATAACACAGCATGGTGGCGACATAGTGACCAAGTTCCATAACGTATCTGGTGAAACACCCGAAAAATGAGCCTGACACAGCTCATTTGATAAGGGGACGACATGTGGAGGCAGCCATGGAGACGACTTCCATGATTAAGAACGACAGTATGGGGCATCCATATTGCGCTGCTATGATTGCAACTTCAGGTCTCCAGCATGGTGGCGACAGATAGGCCGAGTTCCACTATGTATCTGGTGAAACACCTGAAAATTCCCTGACACAGCTCGTTTGATAAGGGGATGATGTGCTGCATATCCTCTCGTGCTCCAGCGTCTGGGGTATAGAGAGTTGAAAGTTGCACATGGAGACATTTGTGGACGCTGTGGAGGATCGTGGAGGCAAAATGGACAGGAAACAGCAGGGGCAGCATGCATGGATGCCTCTGAGGCTGCCTAATCTTGGGATGGAGCTGGCGGTCCGCTACCAGGTGAGTTTTCGCCTGTCCAAGTCCCTGTCTCTCGGCTCCTCCCCACCCAAAATGGGCCTGGGGGCCAGAAGCGTTTACTTTGAAAAAATTATAATTTTCAAAGCAGGCCGGGTCCTAGGAATAATGGAATAGCATAATGGTTCTATTTTTAATTGTTTTTTTGGAAATGGTTCCATGATTAAGAGCGACAGTATGGGGCATCTATATTGCGCTGCTATGATTGCAACTTCAGGTCTCCAGCATGGCGGCGACAGATGGGCCGCGTTCCACTATGTATCGGGTGAAACACCTGAAAATTCTGCCTGACACAGCTCGTTTGATAAGGGGACGATGTATGGAAGCAGTGAACTAGTAGTAGATTAAAGGTGCTGCAGTTAAAACTATGTTAGTTGGATCTTGGGATGGAGCTGGCGCTCCGAGCCAATCCAAGCACCTGTCTTTCGGCTACTACCCAAACAGCACTTCTAAGAACCTTTTGTATAAGATAAAGTGTAGTAGTGTTCTTATTAGTTTGGGTTATGGCGGGTGAGGGGAATGTAAACAGATGCGCAAGAACCGCTGAAATAATATCGGTAAATGATAAAAAAGTTTGCCAGTATATTTTGTGGATAACATAGCAGGGTGGCGACAAAGTTAACAAGTTTGATGTGGAAGCCATGAAAACAACCCAAAATTCTGCCTGACACAGCTCGTTTGCGAAGGGGACGATGTATGGAGGCAGCTATATGGACGACTTTTGGAGGCAGCTATGGCGATGACGTGTGAAGGTAGCAATGGAGACAACGTGTGGAAGCAGCTAAAAAGTCGACGTGTGGAGGCTGCTATGGAGACATTTTAATTTGGATAGTGCCTGTATGTGGCAGTCCAAAAAAGTTTTCAAACCAGAGGAGCAGGTAGGTGGTCCTCCAGAAAAATTAAATACATAGGGTACTATAGCTAGAGCCAGTTGGCCCTGGCAAAAAATAGCCAGTTTCCTCTGCTTTAGTGTACAAAGAGGAGGAAAAGGAGGACAATGAGGAGGAGGAGTGCATACATTATTCAGGTTGAGCTTCTTTCACCTGGTGGAGAATGGAAATCCTGAGAAATCCAGGCTTTATTCATCTTGATAAGCGTCAGCCTGTCAGCGCTGTCAGTCGACAGGCGTGCACGCTTATCGGTGATGATGCCACCAGCTGCACTGAAAACCCGCTCGGACAACACGCTAGCGGCAGGGCAGGTAAGAACCTCCAAGGCGTACAGCGCCAGTTCGTGCCACATGTCCAGCTTTGTGATCATTTAGGACGATGGTATGGTCAGCTACGTACTCCCTCACCATCTTTCTGTAAAGATCAGCCCTACTCTGCCGAGACTGGGGACAGGTGACAGTGTCAAGAATTCACTCCCCTCACTGGCCTGACTGTCCATTTCCTCCTCGTCCAACTCCTCTTCTTCTACCCATACAAGCTGAGCAGTGAAGGACTGAACAATGCTCCCCTCTTCTGTCTCGCCAACATTCTCCTCCTTATCCTCCTCCACCTCCTCCGATATGCGCTGAGAAACAGACCTGAGGGTGCTTTGGCTATGAACAAGGGAATCTTCTTCCCCCGTCTCTTGTGACGAGCACAAAGCTTCCGACTTCATGCTGACCAGAGAGTTTTTCAACAGGCCAAGCAGCGGGATGGTGAGGCTGATGATGGCGGCATCGCCACTGACCATCTGTGTTGACTCCTCAAAGTTACTCAGCACCTGACAGATATCAGACATCCACGTCCACTCCTCATTGTAGACTTGAGGAAGCTGACTGACCTGACTACCAGTTCTGGTGGAAGTTGACATCTGGCAGTCTACAATCGCTCTGCGCTGCTGGTAAACTCTAGATAACATGGTTAATGTTGAATTCCACCTCGTGGGCACGTCGCACAACAGTCGGTGAGCGGGCAGTTGGAGGCGGCGCTGCGCTGCCCTGAGAGTGGCAGCATCTGTGCTGGACTTCCTGAAATGCGCACAGATGCAGTGCACCTTCATGAGCAAATCAGACAGATTGGGGTATGTCTTGAGGAAACGCTGAACTATCAGATTTAACACATGGGCCAGGCATGGCACATGTGTCAGTCTGCCAAGTTGCAGAGCCGCCACCAGGTTACGGCCGTTGTCACACACAACCATGCCTGGCTTCAAGTTCAGCGGTGCCAGCCACAGATCAGTCTGCGCCGTGATGCCCTGTAATAGCTCTTGGGCGGTGTGCCTTTTATTGCCCAGGCTCAGCAGTTTGTTGCTTAGCGATGGCACTGCTGCTGTGCCTAGAGCTGCAGACTGATGGTGCCATGCCCACAGATGGTAATTCGGAGGAGGTGGAGGAGGGGTGGGAGGAGGAGGAGGCATAGTAGGCGTGAGAGACCTGGACCGAGGTAGGCCCCGCAATCCTCGGCGTCGGCAGTATATGACCAGCCCCAGGGTCAGACTCGGTCCCAGCCTCCACCAAGTTAACCCAATGTGCCGTCAGCGATATATAGTGGCCCTGCCCGGCAGCACTCGTCCACGTGTCCGTGGTCAGGTGGACCTTGTCAGAAACGGCGTTGGTCAGGGCACGGATGATGTTGTCTGACACGTGCTTGTGCAGGGCTGGGACGGCACATCGGGAAAAGTAGTGGCGGCTGGGGACCAAATACCGAGGGGCGGCGGCCGCCATGAGGTTTCGAAAGGCCTCGGTCTCTACCAGCCTATAGGGCAGCATCTCCAGGCTAAGCAGTTTGAAGATGTGGACGTTGAGGGCTTGGGCGTGTGGATGGGTTGCGCTATACTTCCTTTTGCGCTCCAGCGTCTGGGGTATGGAGAGCTGAACGCTGCTGGATGCTGTGGAGGATCGTGGAGGCGAAGATGGGGATTTCGCACGGGAGGTGTTTGGGCCGGGGTCCTGGGCAGGGGGCTGACTAGCAGATGACACAGGGGAAGGAGCAGTGGTGTTCCCGGCCAGAGGTGAACGGGCTTGGTGCCATTGAGTGGGGTGTTTAGCATTCATATGCCTGAATTTTAGGGATTTTTGGGGTTTTTTATTAAAATTTAAATTTTTTTTACTTATTTTTACTATTTTTAGGACTCCCTAGGATACTTAAACCCTAGGTTGTCTTATTGATTCTATCATAAACTGCCATGCTACAGTATGATTTCCTCCTCCTTCATTACAATGTGCTGACTGCACATGGTAATGAAAGGGTTAAAACAGGGCAGCCTCCGATCTTCGGAAGACTTGAAGCTGTCATGGTGATAGATTGCTGCTCTACAATGACGTCATGGGGAGCGACGGATCCTTGCCAAGGTGGTGGTGCCGCCATTTTTTTAATCCACCGGCAGCAATCAGCTGGTTGACACCGCGATCGGTGCTAGCAAAGATCTCAGGTGTTACCGGTTAGCCATTTTTACAAAAAGAATAAAATAATAGAATTATACTAATCCCCTAAATGCCCCATATATTATAAAATTCCCACATATAATAATAATCATTACTGAACCTGTATGTTGAATACCATAAAAACGATTTAAAAATACATGAGGTTTTCAAATGGGGACACTTTTTAGGGGTTACTCTTGTTCTGTTATGTTATAGGCTCAGCAAATGCCACATAACAGCCAACATTTTTTAGCAAAATTTACCCTCCAAAAACATGATGGCACTCCTTCCCCTCTGCATCCTATTATTGGCCCATAAAATGGTTTTTATCCACATATAGGATATTGCCATACTCAAGAGAAACTGTGCAACAAAATCTGAGAGGTATTTTCTCCATTTATCCTGCATTAACAGGTACATTTTAGGGCTATATAAACATTTTGTCAAAATTAGAAAATTCCATATAGAACCTCCAATTTGCTTTATTTCACGTTTGATTTATATATACGGATAACAATCTTAACAATAGCTGCCATATGGTTGATGTTAGTTAGCAACCTGTTTTGGAGGTAACACTAACGGTATGATGAGTATAACATTTAGAAATCAAATTTTCAATTTTTTATTTAATAGAAATGCAAAAGATTTAAATCAAAATATATAACTAAGGTGAAATACAACATATCACAAAAAGAAAATCACCTTGGTAACTTTAAGCATTCTAAAAATATAATCACATATAGTCACATATGGCATATTTGAAAAATCGGGCTGGGTCCTTAAAGGGGACTGTGAGCTGAAAATGTGGTTAAATTATTAGAGTACAGGTCTTTATGCACTTTCATTTACCTTCTGAACATTGTGCTAGTATCTGACAACATGATCCATGAGATGCCTATTACACACAATGACACAGTTAGATCTCCTACATCTGTGCCATTTCACAATACACAGCTAGATATGCTGTGCCTTCTTCCCTGAATAAAGAACTTATCTGTCTGTAGCTTTACACGTCTGACACTGCTGCCGGCAGGTACTCAGTGTATGTGAATCAGTATGAGCTCCATCCTGGAATGCAGGGGGGAGCGGTTAGAGAAAAAGAGAGACAGAGATCTCAGCTCCACAGCCGTCAGACAGAAAACCAAGAAGGCTTCCCCAAACCCTAATTCAGAAGTTACAGGGTCGTGTTAATAACAATGAATTAGAGAATGTGTTATTTTGTTATCCTGAGTACATGAGAATACCCCTTTAAGGTAAAACTGAGCTGGGTCTTTATGGGGTTAAACTATTTACTTATCACGTAATTGACAATAAATTTTAATTTTAAAAACATAAAATGTGGACTACACATCTCCTTTTTCCTTTCTAAAACAGTGTAGTTTAATTCCATTTCATTTCAATTCCATTCTCCCGGTAACTAGGTAATATCTATACATAAAATGTATTTTCTTTACCTATACCTCACCTTAACAATTACAACCCATCTCCAACTCCAACCCATGTTACTCTCCTTCCTCTCTCCACCCCCATCCTCAGTTGTGTCACGGGTGGTCCCCCGACCCACATCGCGGGTCGCGGGCTCACGCGTGCCGCCCTGCCCCCGCCAGCGCATCTCACCTGTCCCCTCCGCTGTGCGCGCGCTTCCCCGACTGCTAGGGCGCCAGCCGTTTTCCAAGAGTTTGTCAACGATATCTTCAGGAACTTATTGTACCGCTGTGTTGTGGTTTACCTGGATGACATCCTTGTGTATTCTGCTGACCTCGAGTCCCACCATTCCCATGTACGGCAAGTGCTCAGCCGCCTCAGGGCCAACCATCTCTACGACAAACTGGAGAAGTGCCTGTTTCATCAAAAAAGCCTTCCATTCCTCGGCTACATTATTTCCGATAAAGGCTTGCAGATGGATCCTGACAAGTTATCTGCGGTTCTTCGGTGGCCACGCCCAGTGGGACTGCGGGCTATTCAAAGATTCATGGGCTTCGCAAATTATTATAGACAATTCATTCCTCACTTCTCGACTCTGGTAGCTCCTATGGTGGCACTAACGAAGACAGGTGTCAATTCTCGTGCCTGGCCCCCAGCGGCTGACGAGGCCTTCACGAGACTAAAGTCTGCTTTTTCTTCTGCATCTGTCCTTACCAGACCAGATACCGAGAAGCCATTTTTTGTGGAGGTTGATGCCTCCTCCGTAGGAGCTGGAGCGGTCCTTACTCAGAAGGGGCCTAGGGGCCGAACTCTATCCTGCGGCTTCTTCTCCAAAATTTTCTCCCCCGCAGAGAGGAATTATTCTATTGGAGATCGTGAGCTTCTGGCCATCAAGCTTGCCTTGGAGGAGTGGCGTCATCTGTTGGAGGGAGCCAGATTTCCAGTCAGCATCTACACTGACCACAAGAACCTCGAATACCTACAGTCGGCTCAGCGGTTGAACCCTCGTCAATCCCGGTGGTCTCTCTTCTTTTCCCGTTTTGACTTCCAAATCCATTTTCGTCCTGCCGAGAAAAACATCAAGGCTGACGCCTTGTCCCATGCTTCGGATGTTATGGGGGAGGACTGTGCCCCGAGATACATCGTTCATCCTGAGAGACTTGTGCTGGCAGCGCCGGTGGACCTCCAGCAATTACCTCCCGGCAAGACTTATGTGCGACCTGGACTTCGAAAGAGGATCCTGACCTGGGGACATTCTTCTCGTGTGGCTGGGCACCCTGGGGTGCAGCGCTCTGTGGCCCTAATTTCCCGATTCTATTGGTGGCCTGATTTGGTCAAGGATGTTGGGGATTTTGTGCAGTCCTGTACCTCTTGTGCTCGTAATAAGCCCTCACGACAAAAAACAGCTGGTTATCTGTTGCCGTTACCCGTGCTTACCTGCCCGTGGTCTCACATGGCAATGGACTTTATTACAGATCTGCCACCATCATCTGGCAATACCGTTATCTGGGTGGTAACCGACCGTTTTTCCAAAATGTCTCATTTTGTTCCTCTGCCAGGCCTGCCGTCTGCTCCACACCTTGCCAGCCAGTTCTTCACCCATATCTTTCGCCTACATGGACTTCCGTTGCACATCGTCTCGGACCGAGGGGTCCAGTTTGTCTCCCGCTTCTGGCGAGCCCTGTGTAATCAACTGCAGATAAAACTGCACTCCCTTCTGCGTACCATCCTCAGTCTAATGGACAGGTTGAAAGAGTTAACCAGACTTTGGGCTGTTACCTGCGTCACTTTGTCTCTGCCCGTCAGGACAACTGGTCCACTTTGCTACCTTGGGCAGAGTTCTCATATAACTCCCCGGATTCGGAGTCTGCTGGTGCATCACCCTTGTTCTATATGGAAGATATCCACTTCCACAGCAGGAACATCAGCAGACACGGAGAGAGGTAGGGGTGGACGAGTTGGTAACGGACATTAAAGCTATTTGGGAACAGACTCGTCAGTCCCTGCTTCGGGCGTCTGCCCGCACCAAGACTCAGGCCGATAAAAAACACCGGTCTCCTCCCGTCTTCTCTCCAGGGGATAAAGTGTGGCTGTCTTCAAAATATGTCCGGTTGAAGATTCCCAGCTACAAGCTTGGCCCTCGCTATCTGGGTCCATTTGAAGCGTATTAACCCTGTGGCCTATAAGCTGCGCCTTCCTCCCACCATGCGCATTCCGAACTCCTTTCATGTCTCCCTGCTCAAGCCTGTCATCTTGAATCGCTTCTCCCAGCAAGATCCTCCTCCTACTCCAGTGGCGGACTCTACCAACACCTATGAGGTAAAAGAGATCTTGGACATGAAGACGGTGAGGGGGAAGCGGTTCTTCTTGGTTGACTGGAGGGGGTTCGGGCCTTAAGAAAGGTCATGGGAACCAGAGGACAACATATTGGATCGTAATCTTCTACAGAGGTTCCTCCAGCCTAGGAGGAGGTGGAGGCCGAAGGGGGGGGTACTGTCACGGGTGGTCCCGCGCCCCACATCGCGGGTCGCGGGCTCACCCATGCCGCCCTGCCCCCGCTAGCGCATCTCACCCGTCCCGGCTCCTGGCTCGCTCCCCTCCGCCGTGTGCGCGCGTCCCCGACTGCTAGGGCGTGCGCGTGGCACCTTCTCCAAATTTGAAGGACCAACGCGCCATTAATTGGCGCTGGCCATATTGCCCAATTCTTCATAAGCCTGCCTCTTCCTGTAACCCTTGCCGGATCTTTGTGCCTCATAGCCTTAGAGAAAGCTTCCAAGCGATTATTCCTGCGTTCCTGTGTATTCCTGTGTTCCTGTGTATTCCTGCGTTCCTTTGTATTCCTGTGTGTTCCCGCTCCTGAGTCCTGTGTTACCCGAGTTCCTCCGTGTTGCTGTGTTCCGTGTGCCTGTGTTCCCGCTCCCACCTGCCTGGACCTCCCGTTGCTGACCTTGGACTTGGACTTGACGTTGCATCTCTGCCGCCTGCCCTGACCCTGCCTGGAGCTGACTATGAGACTGTCATCCGCTAAGGTACCTCGACCTCGGCTGCCACCGCGGGTTGGTCGCACCTGTGGAAGGACCTAGCGGTATCCTGCCGCAGCAAGTCCAACCTGCTTTGCGGCGGTCTCTGGTGAAAACCAGGTGCCGTTTGGGCTCCGGTCCCAGGTGTCGGCTAGCTCCATCTCCCGCGGTGGTCCAGAGGATCCACTGATCCTGACAAGTTGTTAATAAAAAGAATCAATCTTCAAGAAAAGGATTAGAAATCAGTTATGTGGATCATCTGCATGTCAAAAAATCTACTGGATTGTTTCACCTACATAGCAAACCACAGTCTAAAATGTCAATAATATTGTAAACCCGATATACTGTCCTCCAGTTGTTACTGATACAGGGCATATTTTCCCATGACAAAAATATTTGGGTTGTGCCACTATAAGAAATCGCTGCATATCTGGGATATGAAATCCCTTCAAATACAATGGTAGCTTCATCGTGTGCATCTTAATCCTAGGGTACATTCTACTAAGTGCTTAACCAAACTTTCTATTATAAAGATTTTATTTGGGATATACCGTTCACTGAAGAAGTATCCATTACATATAATAAACTGGGTTGTAAGCACATTTTTAATAAAGCAAAAAGCAATTCTTCCTAAGATATTTAGGGAAAGCTTCTTCTAAGTATTTACCTTCACTGTAATTCACTGTAATAATATTCAGTCAAATGTAATGTGATATTTTAATATATATATTTCATAAGAGATCCAAAGCAGCATAGCAAATGTCCAAATCAGGAGAAGACTGTATTGTGCCAAGCCATGAAAAATCCAAGAATGATCTTCTAAGTAAGATGAAAATGTTATTTTTTTAATCCATAGGTGGCGACGTTACGGCTCTTACATAAACTGAACCTTTCTCAAGTCTGTGCTAGAGCTCCTGAGAGCTTGGTGATATCACCAGGTCTCGGGCGAAAGAAAGGGAGTGGGCTTTGGCGTGAAGAATAAGGATAATATCCAAGCGTCTTGTGTCGAACACAGGAGCGCCGGATGCTTATCAGCATAATTTTAAAAACGTTTTCCTCCGAAACACCTCCATTCCTGGCCAATACAAGACTTGCACCTTCATCAGCATAATAGCACCTGTCTAAATGTATGTTTGCCTAATAATTGGTAGTTCTAAATGGTAGATTTCTTTTAAAATACAAACAATGGATATTATCCACTATAAATATATCAGAGATCTTATAACTCTTTTTAGCCGTTCTGTCTAAATTTTGGCCAGTATTTTATTATTGGTATTTAATAATTATATTGACTAGTCGAGTTTTCTAACATCTTTATCTGGTTTATGAATCAATACAATTAAGGCCTCATTGATAATGGGAATTTACCAGTCAAGAATGATTCATCAGTTGTTCCCTTACCAGATCTTTTTACATATAATAGAATTCAAAAGGAATTCTCTACAGTCCAGGAGTCCTGTCAATACAGCCCACCCTACTATGACTTAAATAATCCCTTAATTCTTGTTCAGATAAATTTGATTACTAAGGATCATCAGCCGCACATTTACATTCTAGTGTGTCCACAGGCAGCGGCACACGTTATGATGTCAGCGAGCGGCTGACGTCATGATGCATGCAATGGAGCCGGTGCCGGGGCTGCAATTGATAGAAGAGGACCTGCCGGGGGGCTTTGGAAGGTGAGTACACTTTTTTGTTTTTTCCTACAGCCATTATATTGGGGGCACAGGATGGCAAGATATATACTACAGGGGTGGGAGTTAGGATGCAAAATGTAGTTGAGGGATTTTTTTGAGCCAGGCGCCTATGATTATGTGCACAAATGGTGGGTGGGGTGGAGGCAGATGAGGGGTTACTTTTCGGGTCAGGTAGGAGTTGCAGCGTTGGACCCCCAGGCTGGATGGTAGTCAGAGGGAGATAATAGATGCAAGGGGTAAAAATGGTACGGGGAAATAGATTGACACGCTACATCCAGAGTAAAATTAAGGGAATTTTATTCGTATTTATTGACAACGCGTTTTAACACCGTAACGGTGTCTTCATCAGGTCAGAGAATGTTATAATAGTATAAAATGAAACAAGAACAAAAACATAAAGAGTAGATTAGTAAATTAGTACTTATCCATGTTAGGTGTAAATATAAGATAATTAGATACATGTATGCAGGTAAGTGTAAATGCACAAATCGATATACAAGTAGATACTAGTTAAAATCAGTAAAGAGATAAAAGTGGTGATGAACTGATCCACAAATTAATAATGCAAGTAATAAATGACAAATCAAGTTAATAGGAATAAGTGTATGCATATACATGGGATGGGAAGTTGGTGTAGAGATACTAAATACGCTGGGTACAATGGGCTCATTGAATTCATGTAGGGTGTCCAAATATTATGTAAGGTAACCAAATATTAGAAATATTAGAAATGTGTACCTGCAGGGGGAGGGGATGTTTCAGGGTCCTGCAGTAGGGGTGGCAGAGTGTGGGCTCTGGCCAGTGACCAAACCTGAGGGAGAGAAAGAGAAGAAAGACCAGCAAGGGGGGTATGGGAATGGGGGAGAGAGAGCTTACCGTAGTTACAGTGTCGCGGGGACACGGCTGCCTGCTGACAGTGGAGCGGTTTGGAGGGTTCACGCGCCAGAAAGACATGCGGTTATAAGACGCATCGGGATGATAACAGGTGACGGGATGACGGTGCGCATGCGCTGTTGCCGCGGGGAGATAGAGGGTCAGGGATGGGAGGTGGAGGACAATAGCAATATAGTGAGTTGGTGCATTTATCAAGGTGTTGGCAAGATAAGAATAAATAGATACGAAATAAATAATTAAAAATAAATGAATAAAAAAATTGATAGTTGATAAATGAATAAATAAATAATTAATAAATGCATGCATGAATGGATAGTATATTAGGGGAATGGTAGTGTGTAGTGGATAATCGATACTAGGTGAATGAATGGAATATAAAATATTGAAATGTTGAAAAATCCACAATCCACAATCAACAATCAATGTCATTGGTGATTGATTGAAGTAATGGTGGACAGATGAAAGTCCCATATCTATAAAATCAATAAGATCAATATGAGATCAATATAAAATTCAATGTAAGTTCCATGGTAATATATAATACATAATGTAATACAATATGATGCCTAACGCATAATATAAAATATGGTATAAAATATATATAGAACACACATAATATATAACATATAATACATAAATAAACATATAAAAAAGCATATAAAAAAGTCCTGAGGTAAAGAAATGAGTCCCGGGGCAATGGAATTAAGAAAAATTAAGATTAAAATTAAAATGATGTTTCGACCATATCATTCAAACCTGAAGGCGAGAGGGTATCTAGCTTGTAGATCCAGTAGGATTCGCGTTGGCGCAGTTTCTGGAATCTATTGCTGATGGTGGAAGATATTTGTTCGATCGGAGTGATCCTGATGCCGCTGAAGTCCTTATAATGCTTGAGTGCAAAATGGCTTGAAACGCTGTGCTTGAGGAAGCCGTTTGTGATCTGTGGTTGTTAATTCTGGTATGCAGTTCCTGGGTGGTTCTGCCTATGTATTGTAGGTTCCATGGGCACTCTAGTAAGTAGATTATGTAGGAGGAGTGGCAATTGAGAAAGGAGAGGATTTCGAAGGTTTCTCCAGTGGTGATGGAGTGGAAGACTTTTCTCTTGTGCTGAATATTCAGGCAGCACAGGCATCTGGAGGAGCCACACTTGAAAGCTCATTTTAGGGTCAAGAAAGTGGTGGACTGGGTCTTAGTCTCTGCCTTCAGTCTACTGGAGGCAAGTATGTTTCGGAGGGTTTTAGCCCTCCTAAAAGTGACTGACGGTCGGTTGGGTAAAGAGAGTCTAAGGTGTGGATCACTAAGTAGGATGGACCAGTGTTTTATGAGAATTTGCTTTATGTTACTGTGGCTTGTATTGTATGTTATAATGAAGTTGAGACTCAATGCCTTGACCCAAGCAAACAAACAACACATTCGCTCCACCCCCCCCCCACTCAACTTCATTACCACATACAATACAAGCCACAGTAACATAAAGCAAATTCTCATAAAACACTGGTGCATCCTACTTAGTGATCCACACCTTAGACTCTCTTTACCCAACCGACCGTCAGTCACTTTTAGGAGGGCTAAAACCCTCCGAAACATACTTGCCTCCAGTAGACTGAAGGCAGAGACTAAGACCCAGTCCACCACTTTCTTGACCCTAAAATGAGCTTTCAAGTGTGGCTCCTCCAGATGCCTGTGCTGCCTGAATATTCAGCACAAGAGAAAAGTCTTCCACTCCATCACCACTGGAGAAACCTTCGAAATCCTCTCCTTTCTCAATTGCCACTCCTCCTACATAATCTACTTACTAGAGTGCCCATGGAACCTACAATACATAGGCAGAACCACCCAGGAACTGCATACCAGAATTAACAACCACAGATCACAAACGGCTTCCTCAAGCACAGCGTTTCAAGCCATTTTGCACTCAAGCATTATAAGGACTTCAGCGGCATCAGGATCACTCCGATTGAACAAATATCTTCCACCATCAGCAATAGATTCCTGAAACTGCGCCAACGCGAATCCTACTCGATCTACAAGCCAGATACCCTCTTGCCTTCACGTTTGAATGATATGGTCGAAACATCATTTTAATTTTAATCTTAATTTTTCTTAATTCCATTGCCCCGGGACTCATTTCTTTACCTCAGGACTTTTTTATATGCTTTTTTTATATGTTTATTTATGTATTATATGTTATATATTATGTGTAGAGATGAGCGAACATACTCGTCCGAGCTTGATGCTCGTTCGAGCATTAGCGTACTCGAAACTGCTCGTTGTTCGGACGAATACTTCGCCCGCTCGAGAAAATGGCAGCTCCCGCCGTTTTGCTTTTTGGCGGCCAGAAACAGAGCCAATCACAAGCCAGGAGACTCTGCACTCCACCCAGCATGACGTGGTACCCTTACACGTCGATAGCAGTGGTTGGCTGGCCAGATCAGGTGACCCTGGAATAGACTAGCCCCTGCCTGCGCTGCTCGGATCATTCTGTGTCTGGATGCCGCTAGGGAGAGAGCTGCTGCTGGTCAGGGAAAGCGTTAGGCTGTTCAATTAGAATACTGTTAGGCAGGAGTGATTCTACAAGAACCCAAAAGCCCTTCTTAGGGCTACAATAACGTTAAACTTTTTTTTTTTTTTATTTGCAGCTAGTACCATATTGTGAGGAATTTGCAGGGGGACTTGCTACCGTTGTGTTTAGCTCTTAGTGACACACATATCCACCTCAAACACCAAAGTGGGAAAATTTATTAGGGGTTTGATTTCAATTAGGCACAGTCTGCCATTTACTTTTTATTTTACGTTTATTTTTTCATAACTCAGCGTCATCTCATCTGGCATAGCAGTGTGCTTTCATACTTGGCTAGAAAATAGCCATAGGAGAATCCAAACGGCTTACTTACGCCTACAATAGCGTTATATATTTTATTTCTGGTTGATCTGCTGGTGGCTGTCCTTGCTGCAGTGCATCTACTACCAAATTGTGAGGAATTTGTAGCGAGACTTGCGACCTTTGTGTTTAGCGCTTAGTGACGCACATATCCATCGCAAAGACCGAAGTGGGAAAATTTATTAGGGGTTTGATTTCAATTAGGCACAGTCTGCCAGTTTCTTTTTATTTTACGTTTATTTTTTTAATAACTCAGTGTCATCTCATCTGGCATAGCAGTGTGCTTTCATACTTGGCTAGAAAATAGCCATAGGAGAATCCAAACGGCTTACTTACGCCTACAATAGTGTTATATATTTTATTTCTGGTTGATCTGCTGGTGGCTGTCCTTGCTGTAGTGCATCTACTACCATATTGTGAGGAATTTGTAGTGAGACTTGCGACCGTTGTGTTTAGCGCTTAGTGACGCACATATCCATCGCAAAGACCGAAGTGGGAAAATGTATTAGGGGTTGGATTTCAATTAGGCACAGTCTGCCATTTCCTTTTTATTTTACGTTTATTTTTTCACAACTCAGTGTCATCTCATCTGGCATAGCAGTGTGCTTTCATACTTGGCTAGAAAATAGCCATAGGAGAATCCAAACGGCTTACTTACGCCTACAATAGCGTTATATATATTTTATTTCTGGTTGATCTGCTGGTGGCTGTCCTTGCTGCAGTGCATCTACTACCAAATTGTGAGGAATTTGTAGTGAGACTTGCGACCTTTGTGTTTAGCGCTTAGTGACGCACATATCCATCGCAAAGACCGAAGTGGGAAAATTTATTAGGGGTTTGATTTCAATTAGGCACAGTCTGCCAGTTTCTTTTTATTTTACGTTTATTTTTTTCATAACTCAGCGTCATCTCATCTGGCATAGCAGTGTGCTTTCATACTTCGCTAGAAAATAGCCATAGCAATAGGATAGCATCGTTTGGTTTTAAAAACTAAAAAACACAAAAAAAAAAAAAACACAAAAAAAAGTTAAAAAAAAATTAAAGTTATAACTTTCATTTTCAAAATATTTAACCCGAGGGCTAGGGGTAGAGGACGAGGGCGGGGACGTGGGCGTCCAACTACTGCAGGGGTCAGAGGCCGTGGTCCTGGGCGGGGTGAGAAACCACCTGCTGATGAGGGAGCAGGGGAACGCCGCAGAGCTACACTCCCTAGGTTCATGTCTTAAGTTACTGGGACTCGTGGTAGAGCACTGTTGAGGCCAGTACAGTGCGAACAGGTGATGTCGTGGATTGCCGACAATGCTTCAAACAATTTGTCCACCAGTCAGTCTTCCACGCAGTCCACCCATGTCACCGAAATCGGCACTCCTCCAGCTCCTGCACCTCAGCCTCCTCCCCCCCAGTCTGCCCCCTCCCAGGAAAATTTGGCATTTGAACCGGCATACTCTGAGGAACTGTTTTCTGGACCCTTCCCACAGTCACAAACCACTTGTCCGGTTGCTTCTGAGCAATTTTCAGATGCCCAGGTTTTCCACCAGTCGCAGTCTGTGGGTGATGATGACCTTCTTGACGTAGTGGAAGAAGTGTGTAAAGAGGTGTCCGACGATGAGGAGACACGGTTGTCAGACAGTGGGGAAGTTGTTGTCAGGGCAGGAAGTCCGAGGGGGGAGCAGACTGAGGGATCGGAGGATGATGAGGTGACAGACCCAAGCTGGGTTGAGAGGCCGGGTGAACACAGTGCTTCTGAGACGGAGGTGAGTCCTCGACCAGAACAGGTTGGAAGAGGCAGTGGTGGGGCCAGACGGAGAGGCAGGGCCAGAGCAGGTGCATCAGCGCCAAATGTTGCCCGTAGTCAAGCTCCCGTGGCAAGGGCTAGATTTTCAGAAGTCTGGAGGTACTTTAAAGAAACACCGGATGACCGACGGACTGTGGTGTGCAACCTTTGCCAAACCAGGATCAGCAGGGGTTCCACCACTACTAGCTTAACTACCACCAGTATGCGCAGGCATATGAATGCTAAACACCCCACTCAGTGGCACCAAGCCCGTTCACCTCCGGCCGTGCACACCACTGCTCCTTCCCCTGTGTCAGCTGATAGGCAGCCCCTTGCCCAGAACCCTGGCACAAAAACCCCATCGTCGCCTCCACGATCCTCCACAGCATCCACCAGCGTTCAGCTCTCCATACCCCAGACCCTGGAGCAAAAACGGAAATATAGTGCAACCCACCCGCACGCCCAAGCCCTTAATGTCCACATCTCCAGATTGCTTAGCCTGGAGATGCTGCCCTATAGGCTAGTAGAGACCGAGGCCTTTCGCAACCTCATGGCGGCGGCCGCCCCTCGGTATTCGGTCCCCAGCCGCCACTACTTTTCCCGATGTGCCGTCCTAGCCCTGCACCAGCACGTGTCAGACAACATCATCCGTGCCCTGACCAACGCCGTTTCTGAAAAGGTCCACCTGACCACGGACACGTGGACGAGTGCTGCCGGGCAGGGCCACTATGTATCGCTGACGGCACATTGGGTTAACTTGGTGGAGGCTGGGACCGAGTTTGACCCTGCGGCTGGTCATATACTGCCGACGCCGAGGATTGCGGGGCCTACCTCGGTCCAGGTCTTTCAGGCATACTATGCCTCCTCCTCCTCCCACCCCTCCTCCACCTCCTCCTCCAAACTACCATCCGTTGGCATGGCGCCATCAGTCGCTAGCTCTAGGCACAGCAGCAGTGCCGTCGCTAAGCGACAGCAGGCGGTGCTCAAACTGCTGAGCTTAGGCGATAAAAGGCACACCGCCCAAGAACTATTACAGGGCATCACGGCGCAGACTGATCTGTGGCTGGCACCGCTGAACCTGAAGCCAGGCATGGTTGTGTGTTACAACGGCCGTAACCTGGTGGCGGCTCTGCAACTTGGCAGACTGACACATGTGCCATGCCTGGCCCATGTGTTAAATCTGATAGTTCAGCGTTTCCTCAAGACATACCGCAATCTGTCTGATTTGCTCACGAAGGTGCGCCGCATCTGTGCGCATTTCAGGAAGTCCAGCACAGAAGCTGCCACTTCTGCAGCGCAGCGCCGCCTCCAACTGCCCGCTCACCGACTGTTGTGCGACGTGCCCACGAGGTGGAATTCAACATTAACCATGTTATCCAGAGTTTACCAGCAGCGCAGAGCGATTGTAGACTGCCAGATGTCAACTTCCACCAGAACTGGTAGTCAGGTTAGTCAGCTTCCTCAAGTCTACAATGAGGAGTGGACGTGGATGTCTGATATCTGTCAGGTGCTGAGTAACTTCGAGGAGTCAACACAGATGGTCAGTGGCGATGCCGCCATCATCAGCCTCACCATCCCGCTGCTTGACCTGTTGAAAAACTCTCTGATCAGCATGAAGTCGGAAGCTTTGCGCTCGTCACAAGAGACGGGGGAAGAAGATTCCCTTGTTGATAGCCAAAGCACCCTTAGGTCTGTTTCTCAGCGCATATCGGAGGAGGTGGAGGTGGAGGAGGATGAGGAGGAAGAGGAGGAGAATGTTGGCGAGACACAAGAGGGGACCATTGTTCAGTCCTTCACTGTTCAGCGTGTATGGGCAGAAGAAGAGGAGTTGGAGGAGGAGGAAATGGACAGTCAGGCCAGTGAGGGGAGTGAATTCTTACGCGTTGGTACTCTGGCGCATATGGCAGATTTCATGCTAGGCTGCCTATCCCGTGACCCTCGCGTTCAAAGAATTTTTTCCAGCACCGATTACTGGGTATTCACTCTCCTGGACCCACGGTACAAGCAAAATCTTTCCACTCTCATCCCTGGAGAGGAAAGGAGTGTGAGAATGCATGAATACCAGCAGGCCCTGGTGCACAAGCTGAAACACTATTTCTCTTCTGACAGCGCTAGCGGCAGAGTGCACAGTTCTGCGGGACAAGTAGCGAGGGAGAGTAGGCAGCTTGTCCAGCACTGGCAAGGGTACGCTTTACAAGACTTTTGCCAGCTTTATGTCACCCCAGCAAGACACTGTCACCTGTCCCCAGTCTCGGCAGAGTAGGGCTGATCTTTACAGAAAGATGGTGAGGGAGTACGTAGCTGACCATACCATCGTCCTAAATGATCACACAGCTCCCTACAACTACTGGGTTTCAAAGCTGGACATGTGGCACGAACTGGCGCTGTACGCCTTGGAGGTTCTTGCCTGCCCTGCCGCTAGCGTGTTGTCCGAGCGGGTTTTCAGTGCAGCTGGTGGCATCATCACCGATAAGCTTACACGCCTGTCGACTGACAGCGCTGACAGGCTGACGCTTATTAAGATGAATAAAGCCTGGATTTCTCATAATTTCCAATCTCCACCAGGTGAAGGAAGCTCAACCTGAATAATTTATGCACTCCTTCTTCTCCTCATTTTCCTCCTTTTCCTCCTCTTTGTACACTAAAGCAGAGGAAACTGGCTATTTTTTGACAGGGCCCACTGGCTCTAGCTATAGTACTTTATGCATTTAATTTTTTTGGAGGTCCACCTACCTGCTCCTCTGGTTTGAAAACTTTTTTGGACTGCCACATACAGGCACTATCCAAATTAAATTGTCTCCATAGCAGCCTCCACACGTTGTCTCCATTGCTACCTCCAAAAGTCGTCCATATAGCTGCCCCCATACATCGTCCCCTTATCAAACGAGGTGTGTCAGGCAGAAATTTGGGTTGTTTTCATGGATTCCACATCAAAGTTGTTAACTTTGTCGCCACCCTGCTGTGTTATCCACAAAATATACTGCCAAACTTTTACCATTTACGGATATTATTTCAGCGCTTCTTGCGCATCTGTTTACATTCCCCTCACCCGCCATATCCCAAACTTAGAAGAACGCTACTACACTTAACTTGTTGCAGGCTGGGACCGAGTCTGACCCTGGGGCTGGTCATATACTGCTGACGCAGAGGATTGCGGGGCCTACCTCGGTCCAGGTCTCAAAGGCCTACTATACCTCCTCCTCCTCCCACCCCTCCTCCTCCTCCGAATTACCAACCGTTGGCAAGGCGCCATCAGTCGGTAGCTCTAGGCACACCAGCAGTGCCGTCGCTAAGCGACAGCAGGCGGTGCTCAAACTGCTGAGCCTAGGCGATAAAAGGCACACCGCCCAAGAGCTATTACAGGGCATTCCACATCAAACTTGTTAACTTTGTCGCCACCCTGCTGTGTAATCCACAAAATATACTGGCAAACTTTTATCATTTACCAATATTATTTCAGCGCTTCTTGCGCATCTGTTTACATTCCCCTCACCCGCCATATCCCAAACTTATAAGAACGCTACTACACTTGATCTTATACAAAAGGTTCTTAGAAGTGCTGTTTGGGGAGAAGTCTAGAGACAGGGGCTTGGATTGGCGAAAGCTCGTCTGGAAGCGGAGCGCCAGCTCCATCCCAAGATCCAACTAACATAGTTTTAACTGCAGCACCTTTAATCTACTACTAGTTCACTGCCTCCATAATAATAATAATAATAATAATAATCTTTATTTATATAGCGCCATCATATTCCGTAGCGCTTTACAAATCATAGGAAACAAATTCAAATGTAATGTAACAGAGCACAACATTTGTATGGAACAACAGGAGTGAGGTCCCTGCTCGCCAGAGCTTACGGTTTATGAAGATGATGGGGTAACACGAGGTAAAAGAATATTTAATGGTCAAGCCATTCTTCTTAGGGAATAGAACAAAATATAATAAATGGAATTGCTGTCGCTTGAACCACTCAGCCGTCATCTTATATACCAGGTCCAGGGTGAATGAGACTGCAGAGAAGTCTGGTGCCTGTTGGTTGCTGGATAACAGATGGGAGGACGACACAGGACGGGTTAGTAGAAGAGTTAAAACTTCATGCAGTTAATGAGTGTTATAGGCTTGCCTAAAGAAATGGGTTTTAAGAGCACGTTTGAAACTTTGGAGGTTAGGTATTAGTCTGATAGTCCAGGGCAGAGCATTCCATAGAATTGGTGCAGGTCTAGAGAAGTCTTAGAGACGCGAGTGGGAGGTCCGCACTAGGGTAGAGGTTAATCTAAGATCACTGGCGGATCTAAGAGCATGGGTTGGGCGATAGACTGAGATAAGAGAGGAGAGGTAGGGGGGTGCAGCATTATACAGAGCTTTATGGATGAGGGTTATTATTTTAAACTGTATTCGAAAGGAGACTGGCAGCCAGTGCAGCGACTGGCATGAACTGTAGGCATACATGGTCCCCTTATCAAACGAGCTGTGTCAGGCAGAATTTTGGGTTGTTTGCATGGCTTCCACAACAAACTTGTTAACTTTGTCGCCACCCTGCTGTGTAATCCACAAAATATACTGGCAAACTTTTATCATTTACCAATATTATTTCAGCGCTTCTTGCGCATCTGTTTACATTCCCCTCACCCGCCATATCCTAAACTTATAAGAACGCTACTACACTTGATCTTATACAAAAGGTTCTTAGAAGTGCTGTTTGGGGAGTAGCCTAGAGACAAGGGCTTGGATTGGCGAAAGCTCGCCTGGCAGCGGAGCGCCAGCTCCATCCCAAGATCCAACTAACATAGTTTTAACTGCAGCACCTTTAATCTACTACTAGTTCACTGCCTCCATACATGGTCCCCTTATCAAACGAGCTGTGTAATCCACAAAATATACTGGCAAACTTTTATCATGTACCGATATTATTTGAGCGCTTCTTGCTCACCTCCTTTGGTTCCTCTCTGCCACCCATTGGTTTGAAGCCTGAGTCCATTTAGGGTATGTCGCCATGCCACTCTCTAGCCTGCCGCTGCTGCCGCTGCCTCTGCATGCCGGCCCCTATAGTGTCAGGGTCAATTATTGGATGTTTAGATGCTATCTAGCTTCATTCTGTCACTCTGTCATGGCCATGCTGTTGCCTATAATTTTGGCATAATGGTGCATTTAAGCAGCCTCAGAGGCATCCATGCATGCTGCCCCTGCTGTTTCCTGTCCATTTCCGTGGTGTTTCCATCCTTTTCTGAGGTTCCCAGGTGTTTGGCCAAGCTTCCCTGTGCAGAGCCTTGGTCCCCTTGAAAAATGCTCGAGTCTCCCATTGACTTCAATGGGGCTCGTTATTCGAGACGAGCACTCGAGCATCGGGAAAAGTTCGTCTCGAATAACGAGTACCCGAGCATTTTAGTGCTCGCTCATCTCTAATTATGTGTGTTATATACATTTTATACCATATTTTATATTATGCCTTATGCATCACATTGTATTATATTATGTATTATACACTCACCGGCCACTTTATTAGGTACACCATGCTAGCAACGGGTTGGACCCCCTTTTGCATTCAGAACTGCCTCAATTCTTCATGGCATAGATTCAACAAGGTGCTGGAAGCATTCCTCAGAGATTTTAGTCCATATTGACATGATGGCATTACACAGTTGCCGCAAATTTGGCGGCTGCACATCCATGATGCGAATCTCCCGTTCCACCACATCCCAAAGAAGCTCTATTGGATTGAGATCTGGTGACTGTGGAGGCCATTTGAGTACAGTGAACTTATTGTCATGTTCAAGAAACCAGTCTGAGATGATTCCAGCTTTATGACATGGCGCATTATCCTGCTGAAAGTAGCCATCAGATGTTGGGTACATTGTGGTCATAAAGGGATGGACATGGTCAACAACAATACTCAGGTAGGCTGTGGCGTTGCAACGATGCTCAATTGGTACCAAGGGGCCCAAAGAGTGCCAAGAAAATATTCCCCACACCATGACACCACCACCACCAGCCTGAACCGTTGATACAAGGCAGGATGGATCCATGCTTTCATGTTGTTGACGCCAAATACTGACCCTACCATCCGAATGTTGCAGCAGAAATTGAGACTCACCAGACTAGGCAATGTTTTTCCAATCTTCTACTGTCCAATTTTGATGAGCTTGTGCAAATTGTAGCCTCAGTTTCCTGTTCATAGCTGAAAGGAGTGGCACCCGGTGTGGTCTTCTGCTGCTGTAGCCCATCTGCCTCAAAGTTCGACATACTGTGCGTTCAGAGATGCTCTTCTGCCTACCTTGGTTGTAATGGGTGGCGATTTGAGTCACTGTTGCCTTTCTATCAGCTCGAACCAGTCTGCCCATTCTCCTCTGACCTCTAGCATCAACAAGGCATTTCCGCCCACAGAACTGCCGCTCACTGGATGTTTTTTTCTTTTTCGGACCATTCTCTGTAAACCCTAGAGACTGTTGTACGTGAAAATCCCAGTAGATCAGCAGTTTCTGAAATACTCAGACCAGCCCTTCTGGCACCTACAACCATGCCACGTTCAAAGGCACTCAAATCACCTTTCTTCCCCATACTGATGCTCGGTTTGAACTGCAGGAGATTGTCTTGACCATGTCTACATGCCTAAATGCACTGAGTTGCCGCCACATGATTGGCTGATTAGAAATTAAGTGTTAACGAGCAGTTGGACAGGTGTACCTAATAAAGTGGCCGGTGAGTGTATATTATCATGGAACTTACATAATTAATAATAATAATAATTCTTTATTTTATATAGCGCACACAGATTCCGCAGCGCTGCACAAGCATATCAAATTGGACATTGAATTTTTTATTGATCTCATATTGATCTGATTGATTTTATAGATATGTGACTTTCATCTGTCCACCATTACTTCAATCAATCACCAATGACATTGATTGTTGATTGTGGATTTTTCAACATTTCAATATTTTATACTCCATTCATTCACCTAGTATCGATTATCCACTACACTCTACCATTCCCCTAATATACTATCCATTCATGCATGCATTTATTAATTATTTATTCATTCATTTATCAACTATCAATTATTTATTCATTTATTTCTTATCATTTATTTCGTATCTATTTATTCTTATCTTGCCAACATCTTGATAAATGCACCAACTCACTATATTGCTATTGTCCTCCTTCTCCCATCCCTGACCCTCAATCTCCCCGCGGCAACAGCGCATGCGCATCGTCATCCCATCACCTGCTATCAGCCCGATGCGTCTTATAACCGCATGTCTTTCTGGCGCGCGATCCCTCCAAACCGCTCCACTGTCAGCAGGCAGCCTGTAACTATGGTAAGCTCTCTCTCCCCTATTCCCATACACCTCCCTTCCGAGACCCCGTCTCACCCCCCCCCCCCCCCCCTTGCTGGTCTTCCTTCTCTTTCTCTCCCTCAGGTTTGGTCACTGGCCAGAGCCCACACTCTGCCACCCCTACTGCAGGACCCTGAAACATCCCCCCCCTGCAGGTACACATCTCTAATATTTCTAATATTTGGTTACCTTACATAATATTTGGACACCCTACATGAATTCAATGAGCCCATTGTACCCAACGTATTTAGTATCTCTACACCAACTTCCCATCCCATGTATATGCATATACTTATTCCTATCAACCTGATTTGTCATTTATTACTAGCATTATTAATTTGTGGATCAGTTCATCACCACTTTTATCTCTTTACTGATTTTAACTAGTATCTACTTGTATATCGATTTGTGCATTTACACTTACCTGCATACATGTATCTAATTATCTTATATTTACACCTAACATTGATAAGTACTAATTTACTAATCTACTCTATATGTTTTTGTTCATGTTTTATTTTATACTATTATAACATTCTCTGACCTGATGAAGACACCGTTACGGTGTTGAAACACGTTGTCAATAAATACGAATAAAATTCCCTTTATTTCACTCTGGATGTAGCGTGTCGATCTATTTCCCCGTACCATTTTTACCCCTTGCATCTATTACTACAGGGGCTGCCAGGCTATATACTACAGGGGCTGGCAGGCAATATACTACAGGGGCTGGCAGGGTATATAGCAAATAAAATAATGGGATGTATCAAGAGAGGAATAGATTCTCATGATAAAGACATAGTTTTGCCCTTATACAAATCCCTGGTCAGACCACACATGGAATATTGTGTACAGTTTTGGGCACCAGTGTATAAAAAGGATATAGTAGAGCTGGAACGGGTGCAGAGGAGAGCAACCAGGATTATTAGGGGAATGGGGGAACTAGAATACACTGACAGATTAAAAAATTTGGGATTATTCAGTTTAGAAAATGTACAAATACCTGAACGGACAGTACAAGGACCTCTCCAAAGATCTTTTTATACCTCGGCCTGTGACCAGGACAAGGGGGCATCCTCTGCGCCTAGAGGAGAGGCGATTTTACCATCACCATAGACAAAGGTACTTTACTGTAAGAGCAGTGAGACTGTGGAACTCTCTGCCGCAGGAGGTTGTTATGGCGGACTCTATGTACATGTTCAAGAGAGGCCTGGATGACTTACTGGAGAGAAAAAATATCATGGGTTATGGGGATAAAACATTTATTTAATTCTTAAAGGTTGGACTTGATGGACTTGCGTCTCCTTCCAGCCTTATATACTATGATACTATGATATACTGCAGGGGCTGGCAGGGTATATACTGCAGGGGCTGGCTAGCTATATACTACAGAGGCAGACAGACTATATACTGTGGGGGCTGTAAGCATGGCATTTCCCTCCCTTGGCTTATACGCGACTGAATAGGTTTTTCCAGTTTTTTGTGTTAAAATTAGGGGTCTCGGCTTGTACTCCGGTCGGTTTATATTTGAGTATATTTGTGACCTGTTTATTTTTTCAATCACCCCTATAAAATATCTTGCTTTTTAACTCTCAAGCAGGTAATCATATCTTTCCTGATGTATTTTCTGCCGTGTTATACATACGCACCTGTACTGAGATTTTCCTTCCTGATTACAGATATAAAAGTTTTAGGTTAATAGTTTGCATCCTTTCCCTTTTAGTGGCAATTAGTTTGTTGGTTCTTCTTTCCATTTCACATTAATCTGTAAGTCATCTAGTCTTTTTTTGGTATTTTACTTGTATTATTCATTTGTACAATTTGCCTGTAAGGGTCAGCGATTTTTGAAGAGACAGAAAAAAGAGACAGGGAAGAAAAAGACCTGAGGTGCAGCATTACATAAATTTCTTTTACTGTATATATAAATTAAACTATCAAGTAAAGCAAGTAGATAGCATACCACAAACAGGTATTTCATATTTCCATCAACAATAGAAAGAAATTGGGACCATTAAGGTACAAATAACTACTCAGGCATGTAGATCAACAGACTAGAACAGATGCAATCAGGTGTTAATATTGTGTCCCTTAAATCCAATAGATGTTATTTTAATTAAACTATCTTTTGGATACCACAATTACACCTCGGGCAATTTAATATGGAGGTGAATATATGCTACTGCCTAATTGACGTTTCCCATTCAGGGCAAAAAGTCAAGGCACAATTCTTTCTGCAATAATCCAAGTTCATCCCCTGCTTTCCTGCAATGTAATTAAGGCAATAGAAAAAATTATTTTTCACTAGCACTTATTTGGTCTACTGTATTTATTTTGCAGGAGTAGTAGGGCTCCTCTCCCAGTTATGGCGGCATGTGGAGCACCACTTGTTCATTGGCTGCATCTGCAGTACCCATTTGGGTATGACTGCTCCCCTCCAGCCAGTCACTACCCATTCAAGACAGCCACTCCTGAACCCCTTTGCCACACTGAAGCTCAATGAGCCTTATCAGGCTGCCTCCCAACCATGTAAAACGTCGGCACAGAGAACCCACAGTGGCCACTGAACACCTCTGGGACAACAAGTTCAGCATAGCATGTTCAGGCAAAATGCTTTCTCAGCCACGGACAAAGAAAGGAGAGAGCAACATAACATAGACGTCATGCTCCTCACCCACCCTCATGAGTTAAAAACTACTACAATGCTACCATTCTTGACAAATATGATATACAAATATACGCAAATACAATAATAATAATATATTATGTATTAGGACATCTGAAAGAAAATCTATTTAAATAGTTTTTAATATTAGCTAAAATTAATATAGTAGATTTCTTAACTAGATATATACTTAAAATGACGACTATAGTAAACTAATCATACAGTTCCAAGAATTGCCTCTCAAAATCATGCAAAACTATTTTTTTGGTTTGGCTGGGAAAGTAATATGGAATAAGTTATTGAGCATATGCTAAAAACATTTGTCTACTTTTTGAAATGATTAATTGCAATGCATTAAAGTTACAAACTTAAAATTCAAAATCAGCAGGAGTTTTCCTTTATCTATTGCATATTTAGTCTGGTATTTTGGACCTATATAGGAAATTAAATTTCCAGTGAACATCTTGAAAATCTTTACATTGTGTTGTACAATCAGAAAGTTTGCATATCTGTCTCCTCCTGGAAGAGAGGATACTGTCACACAAGGAGAGCGTATACAGACAGTCCCCTACTTAAGAACACCCGACTTACAGACGACCCCTAGTTACAAACGGCCCCCTGGATGTTGGTAATTTACTGTACTTTAGTCCTAGGCTACAATAAACAGCTGTAACAGTTACTAAAGGCGTCTGTAATGAAGCTTTATTATTAATCCTGGTTCTTATGATAATCCAACATTTTTAAAATCCAATTGTCACAGAGACCAAAAAATTTTTGTCTGGGGTTACAATGATAAAGTATACAGTTCCAACTTACAAATTCAACTTAAGAACAAACCTACAGAACCTATCTTGTACGTAACCCGGGGACTGCCTGTATTATACTATTTGCAGGTTAACAGGTTTACTATAAAAATATCTAAAATATATACATATATATATATATCTAAACAAAGTAAATAGAAAAACAAATAAGCCCCCGTGTCACATACTTAGAATATGTGGCTGTATTCATTTTTAAAGTGATAACTTAAGTGTTTCAATCCCTTAACCCATTAGTGACCAAGCTCAACTCTCCCTTGATGACCATACTCTATTTTAAACCGATATGTGGTAATAACTTTAGATCAGCTTAACTTACAAAGGTGTTTTAGAGACAGTGTATTTGTGACTTATTGTTAGTAATAAAACTTTGTTGATATACTTTGAATCTACTTTTTAAAAAATGGGATGGTTTAGAAAAAAAAAAATAGAAAAATTCATCATTTCAAAATTTGGAATGTTCGTCTTTTCAGACAAATTGTTTCCCCACCAAAATTAGTAATTAACTAATATTTGTCATATCTAGCTCTGTGTTGACATTTATTAAATGTTATTTTGTTTTATTACAATGCTTTGTAATTTTTTTTTATTTTTATTTTTACTATTTTTCTGATCGATCGGTTGTCTGATCGATGGCAGTATATGGCAATTTTACTCCTCATTCATTGCAATGTGCTGATAGCACATTGTAATGAATGGGTTAAAATGAAGTAGCCTCGGGTATTCGGAACACCCGAGGCTACCATGGTGACGATGACGTCATGGGGAGCGATGATCCTCAGAGCATGGGCTTGCCGGCGGAGATCAGCTAGAAAACTCCAGCACCGATCGCAGGTGTTACCGGTAAGCCTTTGCTGCAACATGCAGCAAAGTCTTACCGGCTATGGAGAGGGCTCAGCCCATGAGCCCTCTCCATGCACCGGGACCCGACCGCCGCCGTGAAGACACAGTGGGCGGTCATGAACCTGTTAATAAATAAATTAAATAGTAGTGGGACAAGCACAGAACCCTAGTGTACACCACTTATAATTGGTGAGCATGCCAAGTAGGATTTATTGACCACAACTCTCCAGACATGATCCTTCAGCCAGTTTTCCATCCAATTGCAAATGATTCCTTCCAAACCAATAGACCTTATTTTACCCATCAGGCGTCTATGAGGGACAGTGTCAAATGCCTTTGCAAATTCCAAGAACACAATATCCTCAACCGTTACAATATTTTCCCCACAATGGAAGTTAAGCTTACGGGCCTGTAATTGCTTGGTGCAGTTCTAAAGCCTTTTTTGAATATTGGCACCACATTTGCCTTGCGTTAGTCACCTGCGACAGTTACAAAAACTTAGTTTTTTAAGAACTTTGGGGTATAACCCATCTGGTCCAAATGCCTTGTACAAATTTATTCTATTGAGCTTAGATTAGATCATGTCTACATTCAGCCCGTCCATTACAGGATACATCACCAACACTGGCACCGCCCACTCCAGATGTTCTTTCTTCTTTTGTAGGGGTCCAACCTACTCTGACCCATTTTTTTCACATTGACATACTTAAAAAATGTCTTCAGATTTGTTTTGCCACCTGTCATTCATTTTGTATTTTGGAAAAATGTTTTTGCTTTTTACAGTTTAAAGGGGTATTCCAATTTCGGCAAATTAATGTTTTTGTTTGTATGATGAAAAATTATACAATATCCCAATATACTTTCTGTATCAATTCCTGATAGTTTTCTAAATCTCTGCTTGCTGTCATTCTATAGAAAGCTTCTATGCTTACTTCCAGTGAACAGAAATCTGACCATAGTCACACAGGTGCACGGCTCGTTATATCACAGAGAGTAATCAGAGCTGGTTATAATGAGCCATGTACCTGTGTGACTATGGTCAGATTTCTGTCCACTGACAGTAAACATAGAAGCTTTCTATAGAATGACAGCAAGCAGAGATCTAGAAAACAATGAGAAATTGATAAGAAAGTATAATTTTCTGAAAGCTCTCCTGGATTTGAATTTCAACTCACAAAGTTTCAGCCTCCTCTCAATTTTCTGTGACCACTGTCTCATTCACAATCACTTTTAAGTCTCTTCTGACATAGACATACACCACCTCCTCTCCTATTTGCCCTGTCTTCCCAAAAGAGTGTAAAACCTTGAATATTAACACCCCGATCATGTGATGCATCTAGCCATGTCTCCACTACACCCACTACATCCAACTGTACCTCTAATACCAGGGCCTCAAGCTCACACATTTTGCATTTGTGTACACATTAATTTTCCATAGTTATTCCTCACTATTATTTTGTAACTTGTGGATTTCCTTATCCACTGTCTTACTCCCCCATCATAGGCCTCCTCTCTGATCGGTTTACCCCTTTAGCTTCTTAATTTTCCTTCTTCCCCAATTCTATTTTAAATAGTTATCTGTGGAAAACAGCTGGTACCCCAATGAAAAGTCAGCCCAGTGCTCTAGGAAACCCAATTCCTCTGCTCTACACCAGGATCTGAGCCATGCATTTGACTTTCTGAGCTCCCTCTGTCTTCTCTGTGTAGAGCATGGCACAGGTTGTATTCCAGAGAATTTTTCCCTTAAGCTTTGAACCTAATTCTTTAAAACTATTTTTAAGTTCAGTTTTCACCTACCATTACTCTGTTTCAATAATTTTTATTGGTTTTAACAATTGAAAGCATAAAATCCAGTACAATATGTTAATTACACAGTATTGAGCAGCTACTAATCACAAAAGTTAAAAAGTTGTCTACCGGTTGTCTATGAAAGTTGCTTATCCATTTAAAGCAGAAATAAATTGTATAATAACAAAAGAAAAGGAAAGAGGAGCCAAAAAAACACTTGCAGGGGGTTTATTTTGCATAGTGGGTCCGAAGAAAAATTTCTTACAGACCGGGGTGGGAGAGGTCTATTTGCTATAGTGTAGCAGCGCATGGCGAGGACATCCTTGGCTGCCATTTTTTGAAGGGGTTATGGGTTTGAGGAAACCATATGCTAATGCAGTTTCATATGAATATATCTGATTGATCTCAGTTATAAGATCTTCCAGTGTGAGAATAGATGAGGATTTCCATCTCCTTGTTATCAGAATCTTAGTAATTGTATGAATCTTAGTTGCCAGCATTTTGTTAGTATAGCATAATGGGATATCTATTAATAGCAGAGCGCTTTTAGAGTTTGAAAAAGTCTGTATAGGAATACATCACTTAGTAATTGAAAAACGCTATGAGATAAATAAGATATATGAGGACATGACCATAGAATATGGTAGAATAAAGGGTTCCTTTAGCTCCACAACTCCTCCAGCAAAGGGGGAAGTACCAGGATACATGTGGCTAAGTCTGTCTAGGTTATAATACCAGTTAAGTATAGTTTTAATAGCCATTTCTTTTTGCCAATCTAGGTTGAAAATAATATAATGATTCATAAGGGATGTGTATGGGGGTAGCTTGTGATTTCTGAATATTAAGTTTATAATATGTGATATGGCTAAATCTCTCAATAACCCGCATAAAAGCTTCCAAAGAAGTTTTTCTAGTGTGAGGAAATTGTCATCCGCATATGCCCGTAAGGTCCTAGCTAGTGGTTCAATTGAAAGAATAAAAATTAGAGGGGAGAAATTATCTGATGATGTTCCATTTGCATATATCTGTGCTGATGGGAAGGAATATAATGCTATAAATCTTACTTGTAACTCCCATAGCCCAGAGAGCTGAGAAGACGTTTGATCACATTATCCAGTCATACACCTTCTCGACATCCAAGGAGACCTGAACCAAAGGGGTCTTGGGGGAGTGAAGGTAATGTATTATGTTTACCACCCTTCTAGTGTTATCCGAGGCTTGTTGGCCCCTAATAAATCCTACTTGGTCTTCACTTACTTTCTGCATTAATAAAAGGCATTAACCTACATTTTAAGGTCTGTATTGAGAAGGGATTTAGGGCAGTAATTTTGAGGAAGTTCTGACGGTTTGTTAGGCTTGGGGATATTGATTATTAGAGCCTGTTGGTTCTCAGGTGAGAAGTTGCTTGCTACTGCTGCTTCATTAAAAAATTTAAGGAGGTGACTGGGTAAGATATGGGCAAAAGCTTTACAATATTAAGAAGTTAGACCATCTGGCCCTGGAGATTTTTGTTTGGCTGGAATGTAATGGCTTTAGTTACTTCTGCCATGGGAAAAGGAGCATTTAATATTTCTAACTGTTCTCTAGATAGGGAAGGAATGTTGTGATTACCTTAGGAATTCATTGATCTCCATTATATTAGGATGAGCTGTAAATGGATCATTATGTAAATTATAGGAACTCTCATAAAATGATTTAAATCTATTGGATATAGCCTCTGGAGTATAGCTTTTACTACCATCTGCTGCATCTACCTACCATTATTCTGTTATTGGTTGTAACAAGGACCACAACAGCTGGGTCCTCCACAGCCCCTCTCAGGAATTTATCCACCCTTTTCCACCACATGCAGAACCCTGGCACCAGGGAGACTGCAAACCATTCGGTTAAGCCAGTCTTGGTAAATTATAAATTATTACATACGCCTTCCTAATTATAGAGTCCTTGGCTTACCTCCACTATCATCTCACTACTACTACTAGCTGCTCCCCTGGTTGTTAAGGAGAGCAGTATCTGCTAGGGCTGCCCTTTCTGACACTGACATTCTTCCATCATTGCACAATTTTGCATCGTTGCTTGGGTGTTCGGAGTCAGAATTGGCCTTCCTTTTCTTGTACCCCTTTCCACCCCCTTTATCTACAGTAACCCAGCTAGCTACCCGGTCCTCCTGGTTTTCTTCTACTATCTCCACTTCTATCCCGCTTATTGCTTTCTTTTAATAAAATAAAGAATACAAAATCTTAATAAACCACCAGCTTAGGGGCACAGTTGTGGGAGGCCTTGTGTGCTCACATATGCTAATTTGCTCCTGGATGCTATTTATAATGGGCATTGACATTGTGGCCCCAAGTTCGACGAGCATGAGGGGGTAGATCTTTAACCTTAAGGCCCCTTCCACACTTGCGTTTTTCACGCACGTTTTATGCGAGTGCTTTTGCATTGCACTCTTTTCAGACTTGCATTTTTTTTCACGCACACACTCGCGTTTAAATCTCGACATGCTCTACTTTTGCAAATCACACGCGTGAAAAACGCACCATACAAGTCTATGGAGATGCATCAAAAACGCATTGCACTCTCAGACACTTGCAAGTGCAATGCGTTTTTCACGCATCAATTGCCATAGAAAAGATAGAGCTCAGTCCTGAGTCCATTTCACGCGCATTTTCTGAGCGAGAAAAACGCATTGAAATTGCATCAAAAACGCACATGAAAAACTGAGACACTGAACAAACTCTGACTGAAAACTGATTGCACTCTGATGCAAAATGTGCGTTTTTCACTGACCAAACACTGATCGCACCCTGATCAAACTCTGACGTGATCTGCAACGCAAGTGTGGAAGGGGCCTAAGACTGCATCTCCAAATGTATTTAATAAGAACTTGGTTTTCACTTTATGAGAATGTTTGTTCCTTAATTAACTAATAGATTAACTATAAGGCTAGTACATGAGGGTAGAGTTAAATATATATGTGGTTGTTTTTTTTTTTTGTTTTCTTTTAGAGATTTTATTGAACAATAAGTACCATACAAGGACATAAAAGGACGGGTTTGTGATTTTAATGGACTATTAAAGATTTTTTTTTCACATTTTTATTTCGGTTATAGGAAGCATTTAAATCCCAATCCAAATGTTTCAAAGCATTTTTTTTAATTAATGCACATAAAAGGTTACAATGTACATTCAAAAAGTTAAGAAAGCTTTTAAGCTATAAATCAGACAAGATTCAACAATTTCATCAATTCTTCTTGCCATATTTTATCATATTACATAAGCTTTTCCCCTCTCTTTTTTTCCCCTTTTGTGTCCCTCCCCCTCCCGATCCTGACGCAAGAGAAACAAAATTAAAAGATACCAAAAAAGCTAGAAAGAATGAGGGGGGTGTCATTAAGATCAGGAACCCTTTCCTTGGCACTTAAATTACTCTATCCAGGCCCGATCTACCAAGCCAAGCTTTCTTTATCCTCTCTGCTTCATCACTTTTTCCTGTCCCTTCCTGCTGCTCCACTTGAAGCAAAAGATCCACCCTTTCTTCCCATTCTTGTATCCTGTGTGTATGTTTATTCTTCCAGTCAAATAGAATTACCTTTATTGCAATAAGCATTCCTTTCATTGAATAGAGTACACTACACGACAAACCTACAACTCCAGTTTTTGAGCCCAATTTACAAACTATTTCATTTGCTGGAATATTACAATTAAATAGTCGTTCCACTTTACTTATAACCTTGTTCCAATACATGTGCAGGTTTAGACACCGCCAAAGCATGTGTACAAGGTCCGCATCTATAGACTTTGGGCATTTTTCATCATTAGTATTCCTAAACCAGTTAAAACTTTTTGGCGTGTAGTATACTCTATGCAAAATAAATATTTGAGAGATGATATAAGACACATTTTTACTTATCCTCTTAACCATAGAAAGTGAGTCAAAGCACTCTTCTACAGATAAGTCAGGTACATTTTTTTTTCATTTATCCAATCCTTCCTTAGCCGGGAGTCATTCGGATTTTTTATTTATATTTTATATACCCAAGACATTAAACCTTTTTTGCATGGACTACAATCAAATAGGGTACTCAATGGGTGCTCTTCTTCTACAAAATTCTCACTTTTTAAGAAGTTCTTATAGGCACACCTGAGTTGGACATAAAAATACCAATCCACTGTTCTTAAACTAAATTCCTCAACCAAGTCCTTGAAGGATTTCATACCCCCCTGATTTAATATTTGGTAGAAGAACCACACCCCTATGTTGCCAGAACCTAGAATAATTAAGTGGTGTTATATTCCTGTTTGTGAAACCCCAACGATGTGAAATATTTAAATAACCTTTATAGTATACCTTAATCTTAGTTTTCTCCCAAACCCATTGCATTCATCTTACATTTATCCACATTGAACCTCATTTGCCAAGTGGATGACCAAACATTCATTTTGTGCAAGTCACCCTGCAGCTTATGAACATCCTCCATAGACTGTATTACACTACACAGCTTGGTGTCATCAGCAAAAATAGACACAGGGCTATTAATTCCTACCTCTATATCATTAATAAATATATTAAATAGAAGTGGGCCAAGCACAGAACCCTGGAATACACCACTCATAACTGGTGACCATTCCGAGTAGGAATCATTGACCACAACTCTCTGGATACGATTTTAGCTAGTTCATCAATCCAATCCAATCAATATACTTAAAAAAATTCTTGGGATTTGTTTTGCTATCTTTAATAAAGTAAGAAGAAAAGTCGGAATATAATATAACTAAACCTATAAGTGCCCTTTTACCATTCCACACAAACTCTCTCAACAATACATCTAGTACAGATATTGTTAGGTATGGTTACCGAAAGATTTTGCAGTTTAAAATCATCTTAAAGATTATCAATCTATCTGCCATTGACAAGTTATTTTTTTCCATAATAACAACTGTTGCCTTATCTTGCATTAGGGGCTTGATATTTATGGTGATGTAATCATTTAGCTTTTTACTAACTACTATCCCCAGGTATCTTATTTTTTTCAACCACTGGAAGTTGGCTTATGGCTAGTTCAGGGCTACTCATGGAATCTAGGGGGAGACAGGCAGATTTACTTCGGTTAATACATATACCTGAAAGTTTCCATGTTATCTTATCAAATCGATAGCTTCTTTAATGCTTACCTCATAATTATCCAGAGAAAGGAGCATGTCATCAGCATATAACTAGATTCCTACCTCCCTCGAGCCCCATATAAATCCTTTTAATTTATTTGAGGACTTAATACTACTCGCTAGAGGCTCCAGGGCACTGCAAATAGAGGGCAACCTGTCTCATTCCCCTATAAAGCTGCCAGGCCACCCCCAAGATAGCTGCCCCCTAACAATGAATAATTACAAACCTCTAATAGTAGTGATAGTAATATATCAGCATAACGCAGGATCACTTTAGGTGGAATCCCTACCCTTCGCCTTCCCCTTTGGAATGTTCTTGAGAATATCTGCTAGCTCCTCCACAGCCAGAGGTTGATCTAAGTAGGTTACTTCTTCAGATGACAGCTGGGGAATTGGGATGTTTGCTAAGACATTTTTAATCTCATCTAGCTCTACTACTCTCTCAGAAACATAAAGATCTTCAAAAAAACTGCCTAACTTCCTCTTAAATGCCCGGATGGAGTTATTGCCTCATAAGTAGATTGACTAGCTTTTTTATTGATGTACATTGCCCAAAAATCTACTTGTAACATTGCCTTATGATATCCCTAATAGCCTTTTCTCTACAGTGCCTCTCTAGACATTCCTGTGCTTCAAACGTGATCCTTTATTTACCTTGGTGGGGTTATCCACAAATTTTCTTTTTAAGTCCATTGCTTGATTCTTGAGATTTTCCAAAGCTTGTTTTTTCATTTTATGGAAGCAACTAATCAGGTCCGGGTGAAACCAGGGATTCATAATCATTATCATCAGGAGAAGAGGGTGTCAGCTTGCGAGTCAGGCAGTGAAGCATGCAGCGAGTCACTACTGTGGCTGTGAGTCAGCAGGGTGACAACAGTGTGAGGACAGGTGCCAAACAGCCGCGGGGTATAAACCCAGCTTCGAAGGTCCATGTAAGCAGTGGTACAGGGGCTCAGCTAGGCAGCGGCATTAGTCATCACTCAGTGCAGAGTGTTTCATAGTTTATACGAGTGTTGGTGGTAAAATCACCACCTCGGCGGTGTGGCAGTTTTTTGTTCAGACACCAGAGGATCCGAGCGTGTGTATATGTATGTAGAATCTGCGGGCAGAAAGTGAAGCTTGGCCAGGGAGCTAACGTTGTCACCATGGCACTGTTTCAACACATGCAGCATCACAATCCATTGGCCTACGAGAATCGTGATGTAGAGGTCCATCCTGTCGCCGCAGCAGCAGCACCTGGTGGCACACATGCCATTTCAGCCTGTCAAGGCTCCAGCACTTCTGCTGAAGGGAGCTGTTTTTCTTTGACATCATCTCCCGGTCCAGATGCTCCTCCTCCTTACTACGCATGGCGCCAGCAGTCGTTGAAAGAGGCGATTACAAAGAGACAACTATATGCATCCAGCAGAAGCTGACTATGCTCTTGTCCAAGTTGTTGGTACTGCAGTCCCAATTTGTGGACTCTGCAGTCTTCAGAGAATTTATGGCTTGTGCCGAACTGAGGTGGAGAGTTCCAAGACGCAATTTTTTTCCAAAAAGGCAGTGCCAGCCCTTCACATATATGTAAAACAGAAGGTGGGCCAGTCCTTGAGCTTATCAGTTTCTTCCAAGGTGCACAGCAGCGCGGACTTCTGGAGCTGTAACTATGGTCAGGGCCAGTACATGTCCATTATGGCCCACTGGGTTAATGTGCTTCCCGCCCAGCCACACAAACAACTTGAACAAGAGACGCCACTTTCTCCTCCACGTTCTCAAACTGCTGCTCCAGCGCCAGTATCTGCCTGCTCTTCCTTCTTCACCACCACCTTAGCCTCCACAAGTCTAGGTGCTGCTCCATCATGCCACATATGCAGGGCAAAGCAGTGTCACGCAGTTCTACACCTGGTTTGCCTGGACAAACTAAGTCACACAGGGGAGGAACTGCTCAGCGTCATGCAAGAAGAAATCAATGTGTGGCTTTCTTCGCAACAACTGAAAATCGGAACCATGGTGACAGACACTGGGAGGAAGATGGAGGGATGGCCCATGCGCCCTGCATGGCGCACGTGTTCAATCTGGTAGTCAACAGATTTCTCAAGTCTTCCACCCATCTGCAAAACATTCTAAAAATGGCCAGGAAACTGTGCATGCACTTCAGCCATTCTTACAATGCCAAGCACACCTTCCTCGAGTTGCAGGGTCAGAATGGCCTACCCCAACATAGTCTGATATGCAATGTTTCTACCCACTGGAATTCCAGCTTCCATATGTTAGACCGCCTGTATGAACGGAGAAAAGCCATTAATGATTTTTCGATGATGCAAGCGGAACGGACTACTCCCCAGTGTAAATTTGTTGTCAGCCACTGGCAGCTCATACGTGACACTTTCCTTTGCTCAGGCCCTTTGAAGAGGCCATGTTATTTGTCAGTCGCCAAGACTGCAGGATGAATAACATCATTCCACTAATGTCCTGGAACTCTTGCTGCAAAATATGTCTGGTCAGGGCACTGAAGAAGTGGAGACTACATCTCATGTCTACACAAGTCTGGTGGGGGCTGAACTGGAGGAGGAGGAGGAGGAGGAGGAGGAGGAGGAGGAGGAGGAGGACATTGGATTACAAGCAGAGTCTGGTGAAATCAGTGTTTTTCCCACTTAGGTGACAAGAGATGAAGAGCAGGAGCATTCGGAGGAAGTAGATGACCCAGATGCACCGTGGCAGTATACAGTGCAGTTGGAGGCCGCAAGTCCCTCAGAGTCACTTGAGCTGATGGCCAGCTGCATGCTGCTTTGCCTAACTAGTGACAGCCGAATAGTCAACATCCAGCATAGGGATGAGATTTGGCTCTCCACCCTCTTGGACCCTCGCTACCGGTCAAAAATGGGTGGTGGGCCATCGCTACCCCAAGGAAAATCCGCCTGTCAACCCATGTGGAGAGACTGACCTTTGTCAAGATGAATCAGGCGTGGATCGCCCAGGATTTCAACACACCAATGGCTTATGCATTGGATTAGATCAGCCATGACGCCTCCCCCAAAGATTGAGAAATGAGTCTGGATTTTAACTACCTGCCTCAGCCACTATTCTGATGCAGCCACCCGCCTGATGCCAAATTTCTTCTGCCAGTTGCTAAATCTACCTTCCACCATCACACACCTCCACACTCTGTCATTGTGCCACTCTGTGGCCTACCATGTTGCTGCCAGCTAAAGAATTTGTCATTGTGCCACACTCTGACCTCCTGCTGCTGTGATTTCCATAATGCTGTTTTTACCCTTCATCGCTCTATGATCCTGCCACTATGTTTGGTTTTCCCTTTTATTTATTCTGTTAGAAGGAATGAAAAGCCTCAGGATTGATACTCAAAGGCAGGAGTGGATACAGAACACAGAGGACATGCAAATATCCCATTTACTGGTCATAACTGTTTTCATAGTTTCATAGTCTATACGGCTGAAAAAAGACACTTGTCCATCAAGTTCAACCAAGGAAGGGTAGGGATTGGATGAGGAAAGGGATTTAGGGTTAACAATCCTATATTGCAACAAAAGAAGAGACCAAGAGGAGTGTGTATAGGCCAAGAAAAATATATATACAAGTCTTTATTTATATCATCATTGTAAACACTACAAAACATGCATTTCGCGTTTCGTCGCTAGATGCGACTTCCTCAGGGGTCTATATATATATATGGACCCCTGAGGAAGTTGCATCTAGCGACGAAACGCGTGGGGACTTTTGCCCACATCACCCTCTGCACACGTTCCACTCCAGGTCTATCATATGGATGGGTAACCAAATACTAGCAATTAATCGGTGTTTACTCTAGAGTGTGTTCTTTTGTGTTTGTTTTTGTTCCTGTCATACCATATACATTTTGCTAAAGGGAATTGCTAGCGGTTTATTCCGACAAATTACTGTGCCATACCAGCTCCCTTCTACATATACCTTTTTTACAGGGCAAAATCAGGCAACTCATTTATTGTCAGTATAGGGTCATGTGTTTTGTATAGACCTATTGTGGTCATATACATGGGTCAAATCACATGTACTTTTGTACGTTTTAAGTGTTTTTAAGATTTATGCATGTTTTGTAGTGTTCACAATGATGATATAAATAAAGACTTGTATATATATTTTTCTTGGCCTATACACACTCCTCTTGGTCTCTTCTTTTGTTAATATATTTGGAATTAGTGTGTGGTGGCCCCCTCAGATATACTTCAATTATAGATTTGCTGTGCGGGTTTCTATTTTTTAATTGTCATAATCCTATATAGCAGTGATGGCTAACCTTTTGGAGCCGGAGTGCCCAAAATTCAACTAAAAGCCACTTATTTATTGCAAGGTGTCAGCGCAGCAATTTAAGCAGTAATGTATTTCTCCTTTTTCTTTGACAATTTTCAATCGTTCAGCCTCCTAAGGACACCAACGCAGTTGAAAGGAGGAGGGAAAATTCATCTATTATTGTAGGAAGATTCTCCAGGAAGATTCTTTGAGTCCTGTCTGGTGAACTTCATTCTGGGATGATGGCCTGGGTGCCCACACAGAGGGCTCCAGGTGCCGCCTCTGGAACAAGTGCCATAGGTTCGCCACCACTGCTATATAGCATAACAATCAATGTTATTTAGGTGTAAAAAGGCAGCTATACCCTTCTTGAAGCTCTCCGCTGTCCCTGCTGTGACCAGCGCCTGAGGCAGGCTATTCCACAGATTGACAGTTCTCATAGTAAAAAAGCCCTAGTTGTTTTAATCTTTCCTCATAACTAAGACCCTCCATACCCCTTATCAGTTTTGTAGCTCTACGTTGAACCCTCTCCAGAACTGGACAGCATATTCTAGGTCTGGCCGAACCAGTGCCTTGTATAGTGCTAATATTACATCCCTATCACGAGAGTCCATACCACTTTTGATACATGACATGAACCTACTAGCTTTAGAGGCAGCTGATTGACAATGCATGCTGTTATTCAATTTATGATCCACTTCTGTTTGTTTTTGGCTTTGGCAATACTGATGATGGATTATTGGCTGACAAAATGATCAGTCATGTCAATGCAAAATTACTGTCGACACCCTCTGCACTCTTTTGGGGGGTTTCTAGATGTATCCGCGTTTAACAGAACAGGTTCTGTCGTAAGCTATGGAATCATCTGATGTCAGTGTAAAAAGAGTGTACTCTTTGATGCTATAGGGATGCTATATGGGATCTTGGCCCTCAGCTCAGTCCTTTCTAGCTGGCACAGACGTTACCTTGTCAGACTGCGTTCCAGCTTCACTAATTTGGTAAAGTTGGCCCCTGTAAGTGCCCATGGAATTGCAGAGTGAAGCGATTCTAAGAGCGGCGGCTGTCATGTACGTGTCATACTAAAACACAGCATTGTTTGAAGAACAAACCATGCTCCCTATGCATATTTAAGCATGGCACAATGTTCTACAATACCCTACAGGCTCTCTGCAGCCAAGAAATACCTGTTTGATGGGATTCCACATGATTAGATTCCGGTCGAATCAAATTTTTTCGAAAAATTTGGCGAATCAGGTCTAACCGAATTTCAACAAATTCACCCATCTCTAGTTTTATCTTGTAAAATATAAGTTCAGACAACGTACATTTCCTTAAAGTAAAACACATTAGATGATCCGATTTACCTCTTGCACCCATATCTATTCTCTCTAACAGATCATAACCTGCCTCATTTATTAAAACAAGGTCAATTATAGAGAGAGTGTCATGTGCTTTCGAGTGACAGGTATATGTCCTCATATCTGGGTTTCTTTCCCTTCATATGTCCCTGAAGCCCAACTCTACCAAAAGAAAAGGTCGACTGTAGAAGTGATTGACAGCCAGGGTTCTTTTTATTGCTACTATCCAGCCCCTCATTATAGCATCGATTTAAGTCCCCCATCCAGAATATAGGGTATTTTCATATTTTCCTACTTGATTAGCAATGTGAGCTAGTACTTCCAATGAAGCAGTAGGTGGGAGATACAAGCCTATCGTACCTATTCTCATTCCATTTATAATGGCATGTAATATTTGGTATCTCTCTATCCGATCTGATTTAGAATCTACCTCCTGAAACCGGGGGTTCTTATTGATTAAAATACTTACACCACGGGCATAGGCCGTAAAGGTTGAGTTATTATAATGGCCAATCTATCCTTTACTTAAGCTCGTATCCTTCACTAGATGCGTTTCTTGAAGACAGATTACCTCAGGGCCGAAAGACCAGCATAGATCAAATATTGCCTTCCTCTTTAGCTTGTCATACAGCCACCTCACGTTCCAGGATAAGATCTTAATCATTCATATTATTGTTAAAGATAAGCATTCCTGTTCCCCAACTATACAATAAACAATATATCCCATCCGTCAACCGCCATACCCACCCCTCCCCAAATCCCCCTAAACCATTGTCCAGAGTTACACATCTCTAAACTCTTCCTGGAGCATTGTTTGGACTGCAGTGGGTATGCCCACTCATCTGAGCCTCAAATTTTCAAAACACTTTCCATCCAATCATTTGCCTTTTTATTTAATATCTTGTGGGTAATCTGGAAAGATCATGATAGTGGCATTATTATATTGTAATTGATATGCAAATCTCAAACTTCGTAATATGTCCCTATCTCTTGGGGAGAGGAGTTGCACCAGGATATTCCTGGGTTGAGCACCCATGGGAGGAGCCCTGCCTGGCATGCGATGTGCCCAATGTGAACTTCCTCTCAGAAGGCAAAGCATTGATTAGAATGACATGCACGTACATTTAAAAAATTATACAGAGACACACCCCAAAAAGTAAAACATCGGTTATCCCCAGTGAAGAAGACTTTGGAGTGTGCGTCTCTGTTGACACAGGCTGCGCAAAATATGTTGGGTGCTGAAATGGTGTACTTCACTTAAAAATACCCAGAAAAAAACATTCTCACATAAAAACCATCAGCTTACACATCCTGCCAGACCCGGCGAGAAGCAAAGATGGTGTCAGAAAATAGTGGGACAACACTCCAGCAGCACTCACTAAACTGGACATTGATATCAACAGACTAAGTTTGCCCCAGCATTTGGTGTACCTGAGAGATTGGGCTTGGGCACCCGAGGACCACAGTCTAATATGGTGATGTCACCATCCCAGTTAGAAGAGGAGTGCAGCTAGCCCAGTTAAACACAAGGTCTGGAGTCAAAAGTACACAATCTAAGAAAACCAATATTTCTTTATAATAATATCTACAAACAATAAACAATGTGACATCTCAAACTCAATAAACACAAAGTTGCAGCCAGTTGTATATAATAAGGAGGTCCCGTCATCAGCTCCCACTTAATATATCTTAGTCTGCCATGTACAAACATAGCAGAAAGTAATTACCTTACCCATGGTTAATGGCGGCACCGCTAGGCGCCCTGACACACATTTTCAGTTTTTAGTAATATTTAAGCTAAGTATCCAATCACGTGGCCATCAAACATTTTTTGTACATAATCCCATATTACACCAATAATTAAAATTATTCAAATTATCAAATCAGCAAATTATCATCATTCAAATTATTCAAAATTCAAAAATTATTCAATAAGCATAATAATGATTACACACCAAAACAATAATAACAATATAAAAATAAAGTGCAAAAGTGTGGGATTTGATTGCAATCTCAAATTTGCAAGTGTAATGAATGATAAAACAACAGTGAGAATAACATGGATATTATAATAGGACAGCGGCATGCCTGAGGAAGGGCGAGTAGGGATAGGAACGAACAGGTTCCATGGGTCTCATAAATACATAAATAAGGGAAATTATCAAAAATGAAATAGGGTGTTCCCTAGTATACCCCAAGGGGCCAAGATGTCCAAGAAATGGTCTACATGACCATAAAGGGATGCTGAAAGGTATTCTAGATTCCTCATATTCGATATCTTTGAATGCAGGTCTAAGGCCGAAAATGGGTGTACTTGTCTTCACAAAAGAGAGAACAGAGTTTTGGCAGCAGTAAGTATATGTTAAAGAAGACTGTTTTTTTTAGCTTTCCCACGTTACCGTAGATGGAGGGAGTCTTAGAAGATATGTTACAGGGTGTAGAGGTACAGAAACCTTAGGGGTCTTCTCTCATATGATCTCATGACACTCAGCCCCTTCCAATCCTATCAGAATGGTTATCAAACTGCTATCACTTACAAAAAGAACTAAACAGTCCTCATAAAAGATCTTTTCTATGAAGGGCAGATAATATCTGCATTCAAGAAACACATTGGTGAAAAAATCCACTCCAACTATCCCCTATTTCCCAGGATCCTGAAATAATCCATCTCAGAAAAGAAAAGGGGATTACAGATAGTGTTCATTTCAACCTTGTGTATAAAGAAATAGATCCATAAGATTAATAATAATGTCAATAACCTTCTGTACACTCTAATAAATGTTTATGCCTCACATAAAAAACAACACAATTTTAAAGAAATAGATGGTAATGACAGAGAAGCACATGAAATTGGAGATAATATTGTGTAGTGATTTTAATACCCTTGATCACCATCCATTTGACACAACTGGAAAGACTGTAAATAAAACATTGACACGTAACTTGTGGTTACGACAAAGTGATTTATTTGACTATGGAGAATACAACACACGTCAACAAGGCATCAAAGGATTGAAATCAAACTTTTTTCAGTATGGATGTCAAACAAAATATTTATATCCTAGGAGAATAATTAAGATTTTTTGAAGTGGTAACGACAATGTATACTTTTTATAGCTTTATGGTTGATAAATTTTATAAAAATAATTTTAAAAGTTATTATATCCCTTGATAGTAAGAGATTAGTTTTTCAAAAAGAGGTCAAGTCCAGGGAATTCATTTTGCCACGAAAAAAAAAAACTCCACTTGGACAAGTACCATAAGATATACACAGACATGGGGGAGGCATAATACGATAGGGAGTGTCTCCCTAAGCACCCTAATTCCCTCTCACAGCTCCTTAATTGACAATCAAATAGCCAATCTGTAATACTAAAAGAATATGGATAACTTGTACATGTCGCAGATAAAGTTTCTATAAACACAGATATATGCTGTAACATGATATACACAAAATACCAAATGTATAAGATATACAAAAATAGGCATGATATGCAAACATAGGCAAGATATACCCATGGATAGTCCACAACTGGACCATACAGCTAATAGCTGTCCATAGGAGAGAAGAAGAAAAACAGGAGAGAGATGGAAGTTGGGCAGATTCCCCATGAGTGTCGCCATCCAAGGTGGCTCCTATAGGGGAAACCAATAGTGTGGGGTATGCCCCATAAATACCTGGTGGGATTATTTAAATTTATCATATGTGTGTGTGTCTGGCATGTACAACCTACTACAGCACCTGTAAGAATATGCCAACACCTCCAGCAAGTGCTGGCTCATGGGGCGCTTGAGCCAGTATCAGAGATGTTAATTGCCCCCTGTACAGTCACTTATACCTCCCATCCAACTTGGCAGTACCTCCATATAATAATGGAGCATTGGGTGCAGGAATGTTGCCAAGGAATCTACTTACAAAATTGACACAAAAGCAAAAGGTCCACGTTGTATATTTTGGTCCAGTTTCACTATTCTCAATTAATATGATGCAGCAAAGTGACAATTAATACTTAACTTAATATTCATGAATTAAAATGCCAGATAACCAGCAATAAAATCTGTACAAATGTTGTTGCCAACAAACCACAACATCAAACGCTTATGCGAACAACAGCCGGCAAGAGACCATCCAAATACAACTGCAGATGTTGGACTGACATTGGAACATCGACAGTAAGAAAGGGGTGGATTTTACCAAATACATTGATATTCATATAGTAGGAGTAGAGGAGGGGAGGGGAGAGGGTTTCCAGGATGATGTCCTGTCCATTTAGACTCATCCTGTCACCTATACACTTACCCTTAATCACCGTATATATAGCTCCTGTGCTTACAAGGGCCTTACCAGGATTTGCCCTGTCTTCAGTGTACTGTCCCTAGTCGGGAATTGTGTGAGAAGATGCCCTACATGTTTCATGTGGGGTAACCACAATTATCAGGGGAAGAGTTGTTTCAATTAGCATAAGGCTCAAGCCTTCTTGTGCCCTCTTTCTTAGTTATGGGTTAGCTTGCAGGGTCAGCACTTTGCTGGAGCAGTGGCTCCCTAACGAGATCACTGACTAGCAATGGCTAATTGTCAGTGGGTGGTGTGGACACAAGTAGGCTTGAGGGTGCAGTCACACGTTGCAGTTAAAACTGCTTCGCAATCATCTTTGAGGTGGTTTTAGGTGAAATTTCTTATTTTAACAAGTAAAAGACATCAAATCAACAGGTGGATGACATTTGTTGAACAGGATCCTTCAAAATCAAATACACCCATTCAGTTTATGTTTTTTACCTGCTAAATTAACAAAACTGCACCTTAAACCACCTATTTGCAATGCAGTTGTAACTGCAATGTGTGACCGCACCCCGAAATGAATGACAATTGCCAGCTGGGGTTTGCATAAGCATTTGACGTTTTTGTTTGCTGGCAACAACATTTGTGCTGACTTTTATTGCTGGTTATTTGGGATTTAAATTTATGAGTATTAGCATAGTTTCACATTGATGCGTGTGCTCTCTCTTTTGATACGGTTTTGAATTTTTTTCAACAAAAAAAAAATGAAGGTTTAACATTGCTTTGAAAACATCACGCCTGGATTCTCAGCCTCATCAGTGAAAAAAACCCAAACATTTCATCAGGGTTTTTTTTGCGCATCCATAGACTTCTATGGGCTTCCTTGATCTGTATCCGTGAAAAAAAATAGGACGTTTCATAATTTCTTCCACGGACAACGGATGAGTAAAAGAAAAGCCAATGTAAAAACACCCAGTAAAAACAATGGCTTTGTGAGGCATCAGTGAAAATCATGGAACCACTGTGTGAAAAACAAAGCCAATGTGAAAGAACCACTAAAAAGTTAGGTATTTATTGGTACTTTGCTGCCTCATACTTACAAAATTGGAACCCAAGTCCAACTGCACATAAATTTACATATTTATATAGGCAGATAATACAGAAAAAAAAAGAAAGAGGGGTGGGATGTAATCAACATTTGATGCTTTTTTTGTAAGGGGTATACCATGCAGGGCTTATTCTAGCCTATTTGCTGCCTGTGTTGAAAATAAAAATGCTGGGCCCCCACCCAACACCTGACCACCCCTGCTTGCAGGACATGTATGGCCCACTGAATTTACAAATTTTTAAGAAGCATTTACAATCTGACAAAAATAAATTCTGGCAACATTACTCAAAATTCATCAGGAAGAGAACTTCATTACCACTTTTCCCGCCAAGTTGAATTTGCTGCCAGATGTCTTCAGCTACCAGCACTGTATAGCACCCCCATTTACTATATATATTGGACCCCCTTAGACTAATTACGGACCCCCTAATAAATTTCATATAAATATATATAAATATCCACTGCGGACAGTAATAAAAAGTACACTATGGGGCTTATTCACTAGATTGTGTGGCACGCAATCAGATTTTGGCGCATCGGCTTTCATGCAAGAGAAATTGGGGTGCGGGCTGTCGGACGATCCAAAGGATTTAACATTTGAATTGTGTCGCAAGCCAAGCACTTACATGCACCAGGAAGAAGGTGAACTCCGGCGGACCTGAGCGGGGAAGTGACATGTGCAGGATATCGGGGCGCACGCTGGTAGTCAATCAGAGCAGCTGTGCATTCTCATCAGGGAATGTACCTCGGGGATCACGCAGTAAATCTGTCCCTATGTTTTTCAACTGAACCTTGGGATGCTGTCATTTTCATTTATCATATGCAGCATCCTCTTAATTTTTAAATATTTAAAAATAAATAAAAATAATTTTTTATAAATAAAAATCAGACCTTTATATACATATTCTCCCACATCTTTAACTATATAAAGCCCTTGATTTATCCCTCAAAAAATTTAATTTACATTGTGCACCCAGTCACTTAAATTACACAAAGTACCCCCTGCCTTTTAACTAAAGCCTCCTCCAATATTAATATTATATACAGCCCCTCCCATTTTGATATAATGCCTCACCCTCAAGTTACATTATATACAGCCCTGATAATATAATATATATAGTCTACCAGTTATATAATGTCCTTATGTTATATACAGTCCAACTATTTTATTATATACAACCCACTTATTATATAACGTACAGTCCCCCTTTTTATATTATATACAACCTCCTTATATATAATACAGGCGGCTCCCTACTTAAGGACACCTGACTTACACATGACCCATAGTTAAAGACGAACCCCTCTGCCCACTGTGTCCTCTGATGAAGCTCTCTGGATGCTTTAGTATAGTCCCAGAAAGCATTGTTTTTGTCTGGATTTACAATTATAAAATATATAGTTTCGACTTACATACAAATTCAACTTAAGACCAAACCTACGGAACCTATCTTGTATGTAACCTGGGGACTGCCTGTATGTACCCTCCTTATGATATAATATACATCCTCCGTTTTATTACATACGACTTCCATATATATATATTTATTATGAAGCCTCCGTATGATATTAAATACAGCTCCCTCCTTATTTTGTAAGATGTAGCCCCCTTATATTATATTCCGCCCACTCATTTTATTATATACAGCCCCCCTTTCTAATAAGCAGCCCTTTGTGTGTTGATTTGCTAATTACTAAACATAATAAAGCAGTTACTTGCCTCAACTCCAGTCACGCTCCCATGGTGCCAGTAGCGTCCTCTTCATCTTGCCGGCAATTCTCCTGCCTTGTGCTCTGTGCAGGGATGCAGGTAGCGTGAAGTCATCCCATGCTGCCTGGGTCCTCCCGAGCAAAAGAGCGACACAGACAAAAGGATTTGTCCTGCTCTGCACATCATTTGTATCTGTATCTTAAAGATACAAGTGTAATTGATGTTTCATGTGTGCGATTGCCCACAATATGGTCTCATATTTTGCCAACAACCTCAGGCCTCTGACATGACAGATGTGGCCCTGAAACTATGCCACCAGAACAGTGTTTTACAAAATTATTAAAGTATATGATATTATATAACATAAAACCTTTTATATTGCAAAAAAACTTGATGATCTTAATTATAGAAGAACAATAACTGGAGCACAGAGAAAGATGATACATTTTCTGAAGTTTACTACAGTCAACAATCACTAGGAAGTGCACAGGCCTCTGCTTTGAATTACTTCAGCACATCTGTGGCCACAGGACATTAATCGTCTCTCACACTGCTCTGGTGGACCACTTCTTCCAGTCTCATTCCCAGTAACTTTGTCACCAAGAAAAGTGGAAAGTAAGGGTAATTTCACATTGACATTTTTTTTCACATCAGTGATTTTTTACTGAACCCATTTTGGCTTATGGACACATACAGATTGAAGTGTGAAAAAGCCAATTGAATAGAACGGTTCAGTAAGGTATCAGTGAAAAAAACCACTGAAGCCAGGAAGAGAAAACCAGTTTTTATTCACTAATTCAATGATCTCAGTAAGCCCAATGAGAAAAGGTTCTGAAATTGACCAGTGATCAATGAAAGTGTGAAAAGGAATATTGAAAAGAATGGTTCAGTAATAAAAATAAATCATATGGGACATATACAAAAAAAAAAAAAAAAACCCATTACAGAGTAGAAACAGCTATATAAAACAATAGGATTGAGGGCCCTGCTCGCAAGAGTTTGCAGTCTATGAGGATGAGGGGGTGACACAAGAGGTATAAAAGCTTGTATGCTTCTGGATCTAAATGAGCAATTTTCAAGGCTGTGGGTTCAGTTTGTTGTTTGCCGGGTGCTCAGGTTCGGCATGTTGCTGATCGGGGTTTTCTGTTACGCAGTTAAAGGCCGGGAAAAACTGTTATAGTAATTTGATAAATGGGACATATTGGGACACGGCAATACCTAACATGTTTATTATTTTTACTGTTTATTTATATTTATATCAGTTCATGGGAAAGAGGGGTTTTGAATTTTTAGTTTTTTTAATTTAATTTTATTACATCTTTTTTACTATTTTTCAGACCTTTAACCTTAGGTTTAGGTTTACTCTGGGTTGTCTAATTGATCCTACAATATACTGTCATACTACTATAGGGATTTCACACATTATGTATTACAATGTTCAAATCTAGAATACATTTGTGGAAGCTGGAGGAATGAACAGAGAAATGGTTGATAAGGTTGTAGATAAATGTAAAGTTATGCACTTGGACCATGGAAACAAAAAGTACAATTATGTTTTACACAGTCAATTATGTGGTAAAACTGCAGCTGAAAAAGACTTGGGTGTATCGGTCAATGGTAAACATAATTTTAGTGACCAGAGCCAGGCAGCTGCTGCTAAAGGAAATAAAAGTGTGGGATGTGTCAATGGAGGAATATATTCTCATGATAAGGACATAGTTTTGCCCTTATACAAATCACTGGTCAGACCACATGTGTATTATTGTGTACAGTTTTGGCCACCAGTGTATAAAAAGGACATGGTAGAACAAAAAATAAAAAAGTTAAATATATGAAAAGATGGTGCGCAAGATTTTCTCCAAATTAGTTTTTATTCAGTAAAATTGAATAAAATACCAAAAAAACCCACATATTTGGTATTGCTACATCTGTGACAATCTGCATAATAAAACAGAATCATTATTGGACCCGCTAAATGAACCCCGTAAAAACAACCTCAAAAAACTCTGAAAGATCATTTTTAATTGATACCATTTAAAAAAATGCTCTAAAAAGTGAAAAAAAGTTATCCACTCTAAAATAATACCACTAAATAGGACAACACTTCTTGCAAATTATAAGCCCTTAACCAGATTTTTCAGCCGAAAAATAAAAAAAAGTTATCCATATTAAATAAGACGGTGATGCTAAAATGAACATTTTCGTCAAATTACTTTTTATTCAATAAAATTTGGAAAAATGTTTTAAAAAATCTATATAAATTAGGTATTTTCTTAATTGTTGCAACCCATAGAGTAAAAATAATATACTATTTTTATGATATGGTAAACAGCCAAAAAAAAACCCCAAAAAAACCTTCAAAAAAATTGATGATTTTCATTTCCTCCACCAACAAAGAGTTAATAAAATCTCACCGATTAGCTATAGATGCCCCAAAATTATTTAACAGAAAAGTTAATCTCACGTGGCAAAAAATAAGCCCCTATAGGTTTACATTAAAAAAAGAAAAAAATTGGAGCCTGTACAATGTGACAATGCAAATCTGCTGTGAATGGTGCCTCCTTCTTTTCTATGCAAGATAACACCACATATGGCAGTGGTGGCGAACCTATGGCACGGGTGCCAGAGGTGGCCCTCGGCGCCCTTTTGCTGGCACACACTATTTTAAAGTGACACTTTATTGGCTGTTTGGAACTACGTGGAAAGTAAGAAGGTGTTGACAGAACTGCATTATCTTTGTGGGTCATCTTGCTGGACCCACCATTTCTTCCTGTACAGAGAGACCCTGGAAAGAAGCTACAATGATAGTTTGAATTTGCCTTCCTATTGTCAACTATATTGGTGGCCTCAGATGGCCGATACAATTGAAAGATGTGGAAGAACAGGTAGCAATAAGTTACTGTATAAAATTCCATGCTGGCACTTCAAGGTAAATAAGTGGATTTTGGATGTAGTTTGGGCACTCTGTCTGTAAAAGGTTCGCCATCACTGACATATGGGGTATCAGTGTACTAAGAAAAAATTGGGTATCAAACTTTGTGGAGCCTTTTTTCATTTAATCTATTGAAAATGTTTAATTTTCCTCCCAAAATGAGTGTATTGTCAAAAAATATTACAATTTTACCATTTTGTTGTATCCCCAATAAAACACAGAAAGGGTTAAAAAAAACTTTTTAAAAGTGCTTTTTCATACGTTGAGGGGTGTCGTTTTCAAAATGGGGTAATTTATGAGTCTAGCTATTATTTAGGCCTTTCAACGGCAATCACAAGTTGAGCAGGTCCATCTAAATACAGGTTTTGCTGATTTTCCAAAAAAATTTGAAAAATGCCACCCAAATTCTGAGCCTCATAACATTCTATGAAAATATTTGGAATCTTAAAAAACCATGCCAACATAAAGCAGGCATTTGGGAAATATAAGTAATGATTTTATTTGGGTGCTACGACTATCTGTATCAAAAGTAGAGAATTAAGAACTTTGAAAATAAAGAATTTTTCAAAATGTGTACCAAATTTCATTTTTTTTCAAAATTAAACACAAAAAATTTCATCCAAATCTTTAAACTAATTTAAAGTACAATGAGTCATGAGAAAACAATCTCAAAATCCCCTGGATATCGTACAGTGCTCCATAGCTATATGCACTTATAGTAACACAGGGCAGATTTGAAAAATGGGACCGCGTCCTAAAGGCCAAAATAGGCATCCTAAAGGGATTAAAAAGCATTGCAGTTTTCCCATAATGGTGCATTCCATGGCAATGTTACAAATATCAGGTGATGCAATTTACCTGCTGTGAATCATTAACACTAACTGAGTCATGCATATTGAAATATACTTTCATTTCCCTGCCTCCTTGTACTTGATTGACAGGTCTGAGAGCTATGATATTTTGATGTGTGGCATTGAGAGAGAAAACTCTGTTACATCATTGGGCACTTAGAGTCATGAGGTCCAGTTACATCTGAAACATCTACCTTCATGTACGTATCTGATTACATGAAATCACTGCATGCATCCATGGAGGATGGGGAGAAGTAAAATTCCATGATCAGATGCATGGAGTACAGTTTGCTCGTGTTAGCAGGCTAAAGGATCTGTGTTTATGTCACCCTAGCCACATGACATGCTGAAAATGGGACATGTGGAAGAGTAGACGGGAGGAACCAACCGAGCAATTCAATCCCCACTGATACCAGTGAATATAAAATAAAGTTGATGTATGTGGATTTAAGGGAAACAATTCTTAGATAAAAGAAGGCGGTCAGTTAATAGGGCTCTACAAGAACCTGTCACTAGCCGTATTTGTGCAAATATGGTGACAGGTTCTCTTTAAGATCAAGGTGACATTTTCCTGCAGGTCTTCCAATGAGGTGAATCTGATTATGTGTGAACAGTGTCCAACTACAGACTCATATATGGAGGAAACATGAGACCTCATCAGTGCTAGAACAGATCCAACATTAAAAATAAAAAGAAAGATCTCCCAATAGCTGCACATTTCTCCAGAGTGGACCACATTATAGAGGATTTGTAGATTATAATGCATATTTTAATGGTACATTTCAAGAGAGAGGGAAAGAATACAATGGGAATATAAATTATAGCAGAGATTTCATAACTTGCAAAGTGGTTTGAATATCCATACCAGCTTTGTGACCCCATTTCTTTGACCTGGAGTCCACAAGAAAATAAGAACCAGAGCTCTCTTGTCATGCCTTACAAGTTTTTAGCCTGTTTATTATCATCTTGTTATAAATAAGATGTCTGTGTATATATTGTTCTGTTTTTGATGATCACTGCCTTTTGTGTAGAAAATGGTGTGAATTTTCTTTCTGTTTCATGCAAGACATCATGTTAGCCTCAGTTATACTCAGTTAGCCTCAAAAAGGTATCGCCTGATTTCTTCATTGTTCTTTGAACCCTACAGTCTGAGCAACACAGCCACGCACCCTCACCAGTGAGCTATTTTGCTGCACTATTGGCTGTTGGAGAATATAGTAACTAACTAAGCTTTATAATAGTTGTACTGCATTACAAACCTAATATACTGATATATAGAGATGTATCTCCTAAGAGATCTCTATACGCTATCACTACATTTTTCTTTTTTTTTTATAAAGCTGATAATTAAATGTCTGGTAAAACAACACACACATAGTATATGGTATGTTGCATAGTATGTGCAGATTTTGGTCTTTTTTATTTTTCACTTTTTCTGCTGTATACCATAGGTATCATGATATCTTTATTCTATAGGTCCCTATGATTACAACGACAACCCATTTTTGTTTAAAAACATAATTTGGGGAAAAATCATTTGCTTTGCATTGACATCTTCTGAGAGACAGACCATTTTATCTTTTTGGCAATTTTTTTTTTTACTTTTTTAACTTCTTAGCCATCTTATGGGACTTGAACAAGTGATCATTTGAGGCAGGATATTACAGTCATTCATGAAGGACAGACCCAGGCTCCCAGCTGTATATTATTTACCTCTGAAGAAAAACTCTTTTAACGCAGCAGTCGCTATGACTGCAGCAAACATAAAATATTAACTGCTGGCAGTACACTCCTACCAGACTTTCTGCTCACTGAAAGCTTAGCACTGGCATTGGGTAGGCACTGGCGCATAAAGTGTTCCATGAGCCATGGGCTGTTCACACCACTAGGGCCCCTACCCCCAGCACCAAACCAACATGAGCTCAGATGTTAGGACTTGAGCACTACTGTATAAACTCTAAATGCCTAATCTTATACTGTTCATAAAAGTAATTTAATCTTCAATCATGTTCTTATAACCCATCTATATAGGAAAGCCAATTACATTCCCTAACTGCATGAAACAATCCACCCTGACTACCATCCAGACCAGATCTCCCAATCAGTGTAGGAGGTATGGACTGCTACCCCTGGCTGGCCTCTGTGCTCTGCAGCTGAACTCCCCCTCATACTGTAAATATACGTGTACAGGCGGTCCCCTACTTACGGACACCTGACTTACAGACAACCCATAGTTACAGACGGACCCCTCTGCCCACTGTGACCTCTGGTGAAGCTCCCTGGATGCTTTACTATAGTCCCAGACTGCAATGATCAGCTGTAAGATGTCTGTAATGAAGCTTTATTGATAATTCTTGGTCCAATTACACCAAAAATTTTGAAACTCCAATTGTCACTGGGGCAAAAGAAAAAAAATTGTCTAGAACTTCCATTATAAAATATACAGTTTCGACTTACATACAAATTCAACTTAAGAACAAACCTCCAGACCCTATCTTGTATGTAACCCGGGGACTGCCTGTATAAGGCTCCTTAGGGGAAGCAGAGTAATGCAGCCGCTACTCTTATAAAATGTCCAGCAGCAGGCTCGCCTCATTAATGAAAGTGCACAGCAGAGCCCCCCTGTACTGAAATATGTACCCCAGACACAGCCTTTTAATGTAATGTCCACAGCAGATTCCGTCCTTTAATGGAATGTCCAGCCAAGATGCCCCCTTTTAATATGTCCAACCCAGATGGCTACCCTTTAATGAAATTTCCACCCAGATGTCACCCTGTTTTTCTCGTCACACATTGTACTTGAAAGTAAATTTGTAAATTGTAGGTTCAAATTTCTGCTCAGCTTTAAGTGACTTTGAGAGGCCTAAAAAGGAGGAAAACCCCGTAAATTTAGCAATTTTAGAAACTACACCTTTCAATGTGTGAAAAATCAACTTTAAGATTTTTGTTAACTCATAGGGGTTAGAACAAAATGAATGCATCGTTTACAAGCATTTAACTTTTTTAGACAATACATTAGTTTTGGCCAAAAATTAAACCGTCACAAAGTATTAAATGCAGAAGAACTCCACAAAGTTTGATACCCAATTTCTCCCGAGTATGAGGATGCCCCATAAGTGTTGGTTAACTGCTGTATGGGTGGACGGCCAGGCAAAGGAAGTAAGGAGCGCCATTCAGAGTAGATCTGCATTGTCACATTTTACAGGCTATAAAATGTTATTTTTTTTGTAATTTGGACATATGGGGCTTATTTTATATCGTTCAACCTTTTTAGGAACATCATTTACAGGGGGTTTAATAGCTAATAATCAGATTTTATTAACTCTTTCTTGGCGGTGGTTAAAAAAAAATCATTAATTCTTGTTTATGGTTTTTAGTATTTTTTCCCGGAATTTCACCGTACCATAAAAATAATGTGTTATCTTTATTCTAGGGGTCATCATGATTATGGTGACACCCCATTTATATATCTTTTTATGGTTAACTTGTTTTGCAGAATATAGAATGCATCTTGTGAGAAATTTGCTTGTATTTGCATCACCATGTAACAAAGGGGATAACATTTACCGTATATAAGCCGAGTTTTTCAGCACAAAAATGTCCTCTGGTCCTCTTCAATCGATCGATGCTCTAGTATCTTCTGCATGTCCCTGTGCCATCAGTACTATGTGCGCCGGCATCAGCACACATTATCATGTCAACGAGCGGGGCAGGCAGGCTTTAGACTACAGGGGGCTGGGACCAATGTACAGGTTGTAATACCGGATATGTTGTGTTTTTTTAGTGATTTTCACTTTTTTATGTTTTATTTGATTACATGGGATGAGGCTTTTATTCTTTAATCATTCTTTTTAATTGCACTTTCAACAGGTTGCTCCTGAAGGTCCTGGTGTCCTTATCAGGATTCCATGGCAACGCTTGGCACCTCAGTGCCCTGCACGGCAATGTACTATAGGATAAATGTACTTATAGGGTAAAACAGCCCCGATCGCAATAACTTTACACACGGGTGCAGATCGTTGCACAGTTACTTACCCGTTACTTGGAGTTCACAGAAAGGGCTTTGTTCATCTATAATGTACCGTGCGACCGATATCCTGCATGTGTCGCTTCACTGCTCAGGTCCGATAGAGTTCAACTTCTTCCTGGTGTATGTAGGTGCATTGTCTTGCGACACAATTTTGAAACTTAAATCCCGCCCTCAGTCCGAATCAGTCAAATCGTCCGACAGCACACCCCCCCATTTCTGTTGCATGGAAGCCAGCGCACCTCCACCACAATCCGATCACGTGAGACACAATCCCAGCTTAAACCCCTGTTTAATACCTATCAACACTGTGCACATCCCGAAAACAGCAAACAGTCCTACGAAAGTGAGTAGCAAGACCCATAGTAAATAAGCCCCTATGACCGCGGGTTGAACTGCCGGGATTGCAATAGTCACGCTTTAGTTGTGCTTTATAGCCTATATCCAAGGCCGAGGCAAAGTTAACTATGGCTCCATGGTTTGCTTCCATCGTGTCCATTCTTTGACCAAATTGTTGTGGATCTACCTTACTATCCACCAGATCCTGCAGGACAGGTTACAAGGCTTGAAACAGAAAAGACCTTGATAAAGCCATGATAGACTCACCCGATGCCCTGATGCCACCAGCCAGGCTCTCCATGTCAGAATCGTCAGCTGCTGGCACCATCTTGTGTTAAAATTGTTAAGATCTTCTTGACACTTTGGCAAGAGCTCACAGAAGTGCAACTGTCTCACTCTGTGGTCAGGCTCCTGTGCAGACATGTTTGGTGTAGTCACCTGTGTTCTCCCAGACCCCCTATCCGGCTGTCTCCTCTGAGGCATCATTCTCTTCTCACTCCTCTGTGAGCTCCAGGTGTCTGACTGCTTTTGCTGCCAGGACATCGGGACACAGCTGTCCTTGTGCACTCACACCTAGTTCGAACATAGGCATAAGAGGAGTGCAATTCAGAAGGAGAATAAAAGTTGATAAAATATAGGAGATTTCTCTTCAGTGATCCTGCTTCTCCACACACAGGAGCTGCATCTATTGTTGACACTCCCTAGTAAGTTCATAAGTATAAAAACAATAAAGTTATGACCTTTCATAAATACTGTCTAATAAAAGTTATGTTTTACAGCCACACTCACCACACAATTTTCCTCTCTATACTGTATTAGTATCTTGTTTAGTGTGGCTCCCCATTCATCAACTGTGGTAACCTCAAGTGTTACCACCTTTAAAGCTAGAGGTCAGAAGACTCCTTAAAGGATTTCATATGGCTATGTAAATTGAACAAATAAGAAGTCTGTATGTTTTTTAGCAACTATGTTTCACCAACAGTTACATCTGCATATGGATTTCTAATATTTTATGCAGAGCCTATAAATTTTTCTTCTATTTTTGGGACGTTTTTATACCGTTTTGACACCCTTTTTTTACAGATCACGTGTCTAGCAGGTGATTGTTTATTCTTAGTGCCACTTCTTCCCTATTCTATACATAAGAAGTCTGCCTTTCTCATTATTCTGTGACTTTATATTTACACAGGGGAGGAGAAATATACTAGTCTATAGAACACTGAGAAAGAAAGATGAGCAAATAGTTTTTAAAAACTCATACCACTACCATACTTGTTAGGTTGCATGGTTCTTCAGGTGTATTGTGGTCCAGGAGAATTATTTTCTCTCACTCAATGTATGCTGTCTCCCCTTTCCAAAACATCCATTGGCGCATTCAATCTGTTAATACTATGAATTGCTTTCTCTCTTGGTTGAACTGGCCAGATTCAAGATGGATTTGAAAAGCCACACCAGTTGAGGAGGGGGTTGGGTGGAAGAATAAAGCATTTTACACTGATAAGATACATGATATGAATTCACTATTGGCAAATTTTGTAAAAAAGAAAAGTTAATGCCCATTCAACCCATTCAGGAATACTGGCGCAAATTTATGTCAGTATGCCATTAAGGGTATTTACCCTTCATAGGCTAAGCCCTTTCCATACCAGTCAGGTGTCAGCTATATCGCACAGCAGACTCCTATTATTACACACAGGGCACAATGATAATCTGTGGATTAAACAGTAATGGTACATGGGGGTGACAGCGATAAGTTGTTATGATAGCAGGATATTAAAATACCTGTACTTTTATTGAAAGTGCAGGACCACAGCTGTCCCCACTAGTGGTAAACCATGACTCACCACTCCCAATTACTTTTGTTGTACCTGTTGACATGATTTGGAATGATAAACTATTCATCAACACAAAAAAAACGTATATAAAGCGGATGAAATACAGTGTAACATCCGTTTAAGAATAAATACATTTCAAGTTAATCATAAAGTACCGTATATTCCGGCGTATAAGACGACCTGGTGTATAAGACGACCCCCCTACTTTCCTGTTTAAAATATAGAGTTTAAGATATATTCGCCGTATAAGACTACCCCTTTTCCAACGCATACAAAACACCGGTAAAAATTAAAAAAAAAAACAGATTTGAATTTAACATGGTCCTTTTTTAATTTAAATTCTTATGACATGCAGGTATATAGCAGGAAAACTGTCGCTCATAAACATAAGGCATACAACAACAACATTACCATTACAGCACTGCCCCCAGTAGTATACAGCACTGCCCCCAGTAGTATACAGCACAGCCCAGCCCAGCATTAAAAAAAAAAAAAAAAAAAAAAAAAAAAAAAAAAAACTTATATACTCACCCTCCGGTGGCCCCGATGTGCTGCGCTGCTCCCCCGATGTCCGCGCCGTCTTCTTTCTTCTGCTGGGCGCCGCCATTGATCTTCCCCGGCAGGCGCCTAGTATGACGCGCCACTGCTGACGTCATACTAGGCGCCGCCCCGGGGAAAGACATGGCAGCGCCCAGCAGAAGAAAGAAGACGGCGCGGAAAACTGAAGAGGAGCCGCGCAGACATCGGGGCCAGAATCGAGGGTGAGTAGACATCGAGGGTGAGTATGCGCCGCTATCGCTGTGAAAACACCCGCGATCGGTGCTAGCAATATGCACCAAAGACTTACCGGCTATGGAGAGGGCTCAGCCCGTGAGCCCTCTCCATGCACCGGGACCCGACCGCCGCCGTGAATACACGGCGGGCGGTCGGGATTACCGGCGTACAAGACGACCCCAGACTAGACAGAAGATTTTTCTGTCTTCAAAAGTCGTCTTACACGCCGGTATATACGGTACATCAATAATTATTATTTATGTTTTTCAAATCATTCAACCTTTAGGTTTATTTTGAATATATTTGCTTCTTCTACTTCTCTTGCTTCTAGAGCCACATGGTTAAAATATCTGACATAAGTTGTAAAATACACAGCAGACTGTATGCTTCAATGGATTGAAACTAGGAAAAACTGTCATCTTTTAGATTTGCATCACTACGCTTCTGTGATTTTGGTGGTTTAATGTTTCTTCATGCCTCACATAAGCAAGTAATTTTTGTATTATGAAATTGCATGAAAGTCTCTCAATACTTTAGCAGAGTACAATAAAACACCACATAATAATAATGATTTATAGTGCCAAAACACTGGAGAATTCAATATATATATATATATATATATATATATATATACATACAAAGGAAAAAAAGCAGCACACCAGATTGTAGTGAAAAAATACCTTAGTGGATTTATTCCATGTGAAAGCGCAACGTTTCGGCTCCAAACAGTGAGCCTTTCTCAAGCTGAATATCCATGATTGTGTACAGATATATAAACAAAATGGAGGAGGTCATGTGATCATTATTGACCAATACAGACAAAGTGCAAAGTTCAAGCAATGTGCAAAGTTCAAATAATCACAATGCTCATAAAATTTACTAAAATACAAATATCAAAAAGATACATCATTAGATTAAAGTGCATGTGCATGTGTCTCAACATGTATACAAATATAGTTTTAGCATACAACGTGATCATCCATTGATGTGTGTGAACACTGACATAGTAAAAGTGAAAAAAAAATTTTTTTAAAAATCCATAGCTAACAAGCCATGAACAAAGTCCCCATCGTCTCACCACCTTATATCAAAAGAAGAGCTAGTGATAGCCGTGTACACCATCGCACTGGGCTGGCACACATGGTAAAACGCACACCGGGAATGGCGTCCGCGGGTGTGCGGTTCGGCACATTGCAAGTCTATGGGCAGAACCACTGCCAATCAAAAGACTGACAGCAGCTGATGTCCATAGACAAAAAAAGTATATATATATATATATAGAGGATTGCATCGCTGGAACCATGAGCAAGTAAATAGATGCGTAATGACAATGTGTATGTTAGTATTCACACTGCAGTATGGGCCAGTCGGTCAGAACAATAAACTGTGTGGAAAACGCACCATGGCAACCTGTGTATCGGCAAGATGTACATATTAGCCAGACAGAAAACGCATGATCACCGCAAGGGAACCGCAATTATTGCGAATAGCGCCTAATAAGGCTGGAGGTGCCAGTTTATGTCTAACCCCTTCCCAGGGGAAAAACAAAGAAAGGCAAATTACCTCTGTTTTAAAGCTTTTTCCTCATCAATGCTGTAAAATATGGAACACTTCACGAATTTGCGTGTCATCCTTGCACAGGGGCCATGCTAATCTCTGCGGTGACAAAACATTAGGTGCTGACCCCATAAGAAATAACAGTAAATATATGATAAGATGTGACTGCAGATACAAAATACAGAAGGAATCGATGTCAACCCTCTATATAAAAAAAATATTTTACAGAAAAAATGTCAATATCACAAATAATAATTCAAAATCACTACAGAGACGAGGAAGACATATGTTCAAGTTGCTTGAGATATGCGACTTCATAATCTGAAAAAAGGAAAACAGACATTATAAAAATGTAAACAACAACAATCATATAATTCATAATTCCACCTACATTAGTGGACACAGTGTACATCGCTACATTGGACTGGAGAGGAGAAGCATCAGACTGAACTCAATCTATAGTCAACATTTAAGCCTTATGGTTTAAGTGTGTTTAATACAAAAATCCATTTCAGTTCCCTGCGTTTCAGAATACGCTCACGGTCCCCACCTCTGCAAAAATTGGCTGTATGGCAATGATCTAATCATTGCACGCGGATGACTGCTCTCATATCTAACAGAATTGTTACGGTCTGTTTTTTTAATGTATATATCCGTACGTATGAGGTTGTCGGTATCCCTACACACCAAGACATCCAAAAACTGTAGTTGTGTCTGTGAACTCACCATGGTGAATTTGATCGTACTGTCTATAGTATTAAGGTAAGCATGAAAGTCAGAAAGCATGTTGGGGAGGCATAGATGAAGTCTTCCTCCAGAACAGTCATCACAATGTTCGCGTTTGTAGGGGCCATATTTGCCCCCATCGCGACACCCATAAGTTGCACAAAAAAATCATCACCAAACAAGAAGTAATTGTTGGTGAGTACAAATTCCAACAAAGTCATGATGAACTCACAGGTACCCAGATCATAATTCTTTGTCAATAACTTCTTACGTACAGCAGATAGGCCTCGTTGATGGTCTATGGAAGTGTACAAAGAGACAACATCAAAAGACACCAAAGTTATACAATGTTCAGATGACAAATTTACCTCATTCAATTTACTCAAAAAATCAGCAGTGTCCCTTATGTATGATGTACCTCTTATTGCAAAATCTCTCAAAATACGATCCAAAAATGTAGCTACATTAGAGAATAATGATCCAGAGCCCGACACAATGGGACGGCCTGGCGGGGACAGTAAACACTTATGAATTTTGGGCAATGTATAAATCACTGGAGTGATGGGGTGCTCAACAGAAATTTACACAAATCTTCGTCAATGATATCTTGTGTATGTGCATCAACCAGAATACCTTTGAGTTGTCTATTTAACGTAAATTTTGGATCAGTGTTTACACGTTTGTATACATTAGTATCAGAAAGATGTCGGTGTATTTCTGCCAAGTATGAGCTGGTGTCCAAGACGACGACAGCACCACCTTTGTCCGCAGGTTTGATGGTGATGTCGCCGTCATGGACCAGCCCATCCAGAGCTTCTATCTCACTGGTAGTCAAATTAGGTTTAGACAAACCACAGTTCGCACTCTTCAAACGTAGCTGAGCAATATCATTTTTAACTGCTATTATGAAAGATTCAATGTGTGGTACATTCACATCTGGAGTAAAATGACTGGTGTTATGTAAACCAAACTCACTGAGTGTTAAGGCAGTAATAGGTCTATTACGCATTACAATGTGCTCTTGGAAGTAATGTTTTAGTTTAATGGACCTAAAAAATTTTTCTAGGTCCACTTCCAAATCAAACCAGTCAGGTTTTGAACAGACACAAAATGACAAGCCTTTAGACAGGACCCTCATTTCTGTGTCTGTTAATTGTTTTGAAGAGATATTTACCACTAAGTTCTCTGTCGCAACGCCATCTTTGTGGCTGCCATCTTGTTTTTTGGATCCTTGTTTTTTCCGCTGGCGGTGGTGTTTCCTCCCTCCGCGTCTGGGTTTGAAATGGCATCTGTGTGATTGTCCGTCTGTGCACCTAAAAAAAAATGAGTCAGTGGACGCATTTTCATTGTCTCCATTCAATTGCGGTGTAGGTTTTCAGGGATTTCTTCCTTTTCGACGGTTAATACATTTGGATGGAGAAACAGTGTTGTTCTGTGGATTTTGCCAAGCATATATGAAGCCTGTCTTGTAATCCTCCATATCCCTTAACCAGTTTATTGTTCGGACCGACTGGCCCATACTGCAGTGTGAATACTAACACATACATTGTCATTACGCATCTATTTACTTGCTCATGGTTCCAGCGATGCAATCCTCTATATATATATATTTTTTGTCTATGGACATAAGCTGCTGTCAGTCTTTTGATTGGCAGTGGTTCTGCCCATAGACTTACAATGTGCCGAACCGCACACCTGCGGACGCCATTCCCGGTGTGCCAGCCCAGTGCGATGGTGTACACGGCTATCACTAGCTCTTCTTTTGATATAAGGTGGTGAGACGATGGGGACTTTGTTTATGGCTTGTTAGCTATGGATTTTTAGAAAAAATTTTTTTTCACTTTTACTATGTCAGTGTTCACACACATCAATGGATGATCACGTTGTATGCTAAAACTATATTTGTATACATATACTATGTTGAGACACATGCACATGCACTTTAATCTAATGATGTATCTTTTTGATATTTGTATTTTAGTAAATTTTATGAGCATTATGATTATTTGAATTTTGCACATTGCTTGAACTTTGCACTTTGTCTGTATTGGTCAATAATGATCAAATGACCTCCTCCATTATGTTTACATATCTGTACACAATCATGGATATTCAGCTTGAGAAAGGCTCACTGTTTGGAGCTGAAACGTTGCTCTTTCACATGGAATAAATCCACTAAGGTATTTTTTCACTACAATCTGGTGTGCTGCTTTTTTTCCTTTGTCTTTATAATTGAAGGACCTGATGCCCGGCCCTCTTAGGCGTGCACCCGCTTTCTATTTTTGTTTACCCATTTTCTGTTTTGAAAGTGCTGCTTGGATCTTTTCATATATATTGTAGGGATTCACTCAAATGGTAGCCTTTAGGGCGCGGTCCCACGTTGCGTTTGCAAACGCAGACGCAGACCAAACCGCGCCCACCGGGCGGTCCGCGGTCCAATCGCATCGGTGTTTCTCTATGTTTCTATTGAAAACGCCGATGCGATTGGACCGCGGACCGCCCGGTGGGCGCGGTTTGGTCTGCGTCTGCGTTTGCAAACGCAACGTGGGACCGCGCCCTTAGAGAAGCGCCAGGCAGCAGTCTTTCAGGTGAACAAAACAGGTGTCTTTATTTAGACATAAAAATAACAGGGAAAAGGGCTTGCCCCAGCCGTCAAAACAAAATGCATAGTCCATATGATAAATCTCAGTCCATGTTATCAAGCACAGTTCACATTCACAGACACAGTACCGTATTTCACCCTCCTGGGTTAGGAGAACCTTTTCAGTCCTCAGACTTCCCCACACAGCAAGGCTCAGCTCTGGCTCTGCTATTCCCTGTGTTCCACTCAGCTACACACAGGTAGGGAACCACCCCCCTTCTCCTGACACAGGTTGCTTTACATAGGGCTGCAAGCCCTGGCCTGGAACGTGGGAGCAGCCATCCCACCCAGCACTGTGACTGCTCCAGAAAAAACCCGTCCCGGATCAGCTGCATTGCAGCTATGCTAAAATAACAAAAGTGTGTCAGTGGCCGAACACCGCTGACACCAGCAATACTGGTTTTTACTTCACCGAGGCCAGGCACCACGGTGACACGTATCTACCATCCACCACAACACCTTGTGCCTTTCTACATACCACCCCCCCCCTCTGCCCAACACAGGGGGTCTGGGCACCTTCAGCCAGCATGCAATAAACCCTAGACAGCGCATCTGCGTTACCTTGTAATTTTTCAGGCCTATGCTCCACTGTAAAATTAAAGTCTTGCAAAGCCAAGAACCAACGGCTCACATGGGCATTGTTACCTTTTTTCTCCCTTAGCCAGTTCAGAGGAGCGTGGTCTGATACAAGCCTGAACTTTCGACCCAGGAGGTAGTACTGGAACGAATCTAGGGCCCACTTGATGGCCAAGCATTCTCTCTCGATTATTGAATAGTTACGTTCCGCTGGGGACAGCTTTCTACTGAGATAGCACACCGGATGTTCCTCCCCATTTACCACCTACGACATTACAGCCCCTAGGCCTACCTCTGATGTGTCTGTTTGCACCACAAACTCACAAGAAAAATCAGGGGCTATCAACACTGGCTGTCTACAGAGAGCAACCTTAAGCTTCTGGAAAGCCCCCTCAGCCTCTGGGGACCACTTGATTATGGCCATTTTTTTTCCCTTTGTAAGGTCGGTAAGGGGTACTGCTATTTCAACAAAGTTTGGGATAAATCTCCTATAATATCCCACAATACCGAGAAATGCCCTCACTTGTTTCTTTGTAAGTGGGTGGGGCCAGTCCTGGATGGCTTCTACCTTATTTATCTGGGGCTTAATCTCACCTCTCCCCACGACATAGCCCAAGTATCCATCCCAATGGCACACTTACTTGGATTTATAGTAAAACCGGCCGCATTCAGGACTGCTTGGATTTTACCAAGATGACTCTCCCAATCCCGGCTAAAGATCACTATGTCATCCAAGTAAGTGGCTGAATATTCTCTGTGAGGTCTTAAGACCCGCTCCATAGCCCTTTGGAAGGTGGTTGGGGCCCCCTGTAAACCGAATGGCATCCTGACATACTGGAAGGATCCCTCAGGTGTGGAAAAGGCTGTCTTCTCCCTGGCTTCCTTAGATAAGGGAATTTGCCAATACCCCTTGGTGAGGTCTAAGGTAGTGATGTACCAGGCTGGTCCTAGCCTCTCAATAAGCTCATCTACCCGGGGCATGGGGTATGCATCTACCTTTGACACCTCATTTAATTTGCGATAATCATTACAGAATCGCCACTCTCCATTGGGCTTTGGGACTAGCACTATGGGACTGGACCACCCACTTTTAGATTCCTCAATGACCCCTAGTTTCAGCATTCTGTGCACTTCCTTGGTGATGACTGCCCTCCTGGCCTCTGGAATCCGATATGGTTTTAGGTTCACTCTCACATGAGGCTCAGTAACTATCTCGTGTTCAATTACATTAGTTAGCCCTGGTGCTTCTGTGAACAGATCTCTATTTTTCTCCAACAATTGTTTGCACTGGTGTTTTTGAGAGGAGGACAGGGTCTCTGCTAACTTCACATTCTCTGTATTGACCTCTGATTGGGTCACAAGGCAAGAGGCCTCTGGGGCATCTCTATGTTTCCAGGGCTTAAGCAAGTTAATATGATAGACCTGATAGGGTTTTCTTCTGCCTGGCTGATGTACTCGATAGTTAACTTCGCCCACCCTCTCGACAACCTCATAAGGCCCTTGCCACCTCGCCAAGAATTTGCTCTCCACCGTAGGTACTAACACCAAAACTCGATCCCCCGGACTAAACTGTCTAAGACGAGCCGATCTGTTATAGACTCTAGCCTGTGCTTCTTGAGCCTGCAGGAGATGCTCTTTGACAATAGGAGTGACCTGAGCTATCCGATCCTGTAATTGGGCAACATGTTCAATGACACTTCTGTAGGGTGTAACTTCGCTCTCCCATGTCTCTTTTGCTATGTCTAACAGACCTCGTGGGTGTCGGGCATACAACAGTTCAAATGGAGAGAACCCTGTGGAGGCTTGGGGCAACTCCCTAATGGAAAACAACAGGTAAGGTAAAAGGTAATCCCAGTCCCTACCATCTTTCTGAACTACCTTCTTTAACATAGTCTTCAAGGTCTTGTTGAAACGTTCCACCAACCCATCTGTTTGTGGGTGGTAAACAGAGGTGCGTAAATGAGTACTCTTCAGTACCTTACAGAGATCCTGCATGACCCTGGACATGAATGGAGTCCCTTGGTCAGTCAGAATCTCCTTAGGTAGCCCTGTTCTAGAAAATATCTGAAACAATTCCCTGGCAATAACCTTGGATGAGGCCTTTCTCAGGGGTACGGCCTCTGGATACCTGGTAGCATAATCCACTAGCACTAGTATATACTGGTGACCCCTGGCCGATTTTACCAGAGGCCCTACCAAATCCATGGCAACCCTCTCAAAGGGTACTTCGATAATCGACAATGGTATTAGGGGGCTGTGAAAGTTTGCCACCGGGGAAGTTACTTGGCATGTAGGACATGACTGACAATAATCTCTGACCTCCCGGTGACATCCCGGCCAGTAGAATTTGCGTAGAATCCTCTCTACTGTCTTATCTGCCCCCAAATGCCCTCCTAACACATGGTTATGTGCCAGGTCCATGACCAGGCACCGATACTGTTTGGGAACCAGGAGCTGTTCCACTATGTCCTCACGGATTTTAGTCACTCGGTACAACAAATTTTCATTCATGGCAAAATGAGGAAATCTTTTGTCTGCCCCTAGCTCTTGAGGAACCCCATTAATTACCATTACATTAGTAAAAGCACCTTTTAGAGCTTCATCTTGAAGTTGGGCCGTCCCAAAGTTACTCCTAGACACCTCCAGGTCTGGGACAGTATCTTCAACAGTTAACTCTTGCTCCCTGTCCCCCAACATGACAGAGAATGGAAATTAAGGGACTACCTCAGGGTCTGTGCTCAAGGGGCCGTCCTTTTCCTCTAGGAGTCTCGGCTGTACCACCTTATCCCAAAGACCCCAGAACAAAGGACAGTCCCGACCAACAATTATGTCATGCATCAGTCCTTGCACTATTCCCACCTGGTGGGATATTGTACCCCCATCTGTTTTTAAGGTAACCTGGGCCACTGGGTACACCTTGGTATCCCCATGTATACAAGTGACCCCCAAAGTCTTCCCAGGGACCAACTCATGAGATATACGGGCTGTCACAAGTGTTACCAGACTCCCTGAATCAAGGAGTCCGTTGATGGGGGTACCATTCACCCTGATTGCACAAAGTGGTCCCTTCTCCATATTTGGCACAGCACTGCACACAAGATGCGCAAACATAGAGCTCCGCCTCCCAACGGAACAGTCCATGGGTTCCACATTGAGAGGGCACTGAGCCGCCATATGACCCGGAGCATGGCATCTCCAGCAGATGATTTCTCTCACGGTGGGTCTAGATGTTGTCTCAAGTACATTCTTGGCCTTGGAAGCTCCTTCACGAGAGGGCTTGGCTCCCTTCCATTGGCCTCCAGAGTCACTTCGGGCACACCAGTAAGGAGAGGTCAGGGGTGCTGGGTCCGCAATAGAGTTCTCAGCCGCCTGATATCTCTCCACCAGACCCACTAAGTCATCTGCGGTCTGGGGATTTCCCTGTGCAACCCAGCATTGCACTGGCTTGGGGAGTGCATGAACATAGCGATCCATCACCACACGCTCCACCATTTTTGCTGGGGAACAGACATCCGGCTGTAGCCATTTCTGGACAAGGTGCAGAAGGTCGAACATTTGGGACCTTGGTGGCTTGTCCCTCTTGTAACCCCAATGATGCACTCTCTGAGCTCGAACCGTAACAGTTACACCAAGTCATGCCAGAATTTCAGCTTTCAACTTTTCATATTCCCGGGCATCTTGCAGAGGCAAATCATAGTAGGCCTTTTGTGGCTCACCTGTGAGAAACGGGGCCAAGACTTCAGCCCATTGCTCAGCTGGCAGTCTCTCACGTTCAGCGACCCTCTCAAAGACTGTAAGGAAGGCTTCCACGTCAGCTTCTGGAGTCATTTTCTGCAATGCCTCATGTACTGCCTTTCTCAAATGCTGCCCATCCACCTGGCTAGGTGGCGCTGTGGTCTCCTTGATGCTGATTGCTTCTGCCATCATGGCCATCTGTTTAATGAGCAGCTGGTTTGTCTCTTGCTGTTGAGCGCTGGCCTGCACCAAATGCTTTACAAGGTCCTCCATTTTCTCTCTGTGGACTTTTATGTCAGCAGCAGCCTTAACCCAGGACATGCAGTCTTTTAAAGGGGAATCGTGCCCGCATCCTCCACCAATTGTAGGGATTCACTCAAATGGTAGCCTTTAGAGAAGCGCCAGGCAGCAGTCTTTCAGGTGAACAAAACAGGTGTCTTTATTTAGACATAAAAATAACAGGGAAAAGGGCTTGCTCCAGCCGTCAAAACAAAATGCAATGTCCATATGATAAATCTCAGTCCATGTTATCAAGCACAGTTCACATTCACAGACACAGTACCGTATTTCACCCTCCTGGGTTAGGAGCACCTTTTCAGTCCTCAGACTTCCCCACACAGCAAGGCTCAGCTCTGGCTCTGCTATTCCCTGTGTTCCACTCAGCTACACACAGGTAAGGAACCACCCCCCTTCTCCTGACACAGGTTGCTTTACATAGGGCTGCAAGCCCTGGCCTGGAACGTGGGAGCAGCCATCCCACCCAGCACTGTGACCGCTCCAGAAAAAACCCGTCCCGGATCAGCTGCATTGCAGCTATGCTAAAATAACAAAAGTGTGTCAGTGGCCGAACGCCGCTGACACCAGCAATACTGGTTTTTACTTTCTACAATATATATATATATATATATATATATATATATATAGGTTCAGTGAAGAGGCAGCAATCCTTGTAGTAGTGAAAGGTTCACCCCTTTCACTACTACAGGTGCTGCCTCTTCACTGAACCTATATTGGAGACCCTGGCCAAGGGATCACCGGCTTCTGCACCCACCGCTAGTTGTGCTGCTCTGGATCTCATATATATATATATATATATATTATAATTGTGGTTCCAGTATAAAGTCTGGTATTAAATCAGGCGGTCCTATTGGCTATCCTGAAACTTTCCAGAGCCTAAGACCAGACAATACGATTATGCTTACTCCTGGGTTCTGCTGTAGAGAAATTCATACAGAATAGAACACTGATCTACGAAGCTGATTCAGCACAGCTGATGCAGCTTCCAAAGGAGATTTGCCTTCACGGGAGGCCACTACTGCAGAGCTGAATATGACTTTAACCCTTGCTGCAAGGGAAGATTATCTTGAACTTGAAGCAACCATTAACAACCATTTGCATGCCGTCCGAAGGGAAAGTTGCACAATCTTTTTGCAAGTTCTACACTAAAGGAATTGTAGTTTTTGCATCATCTCCATTTCCAAGTGTAAATCCCTTACCAAAGCCACAAACATCACAGGCCTCCCCTGTAACATCAGCCAGGACCAGGGGAGCACCTGCCATGAGGCGAGTTGAGAATCTCGCCTCGGGCGGTGCGCACCCTGGTGGATGAGGGGGGGGACCATCATGCAGGCCACTGATGCTAGTTAGAAAGAACATGTCACTTTAAAATAACCATGATCGCGGTATGTCCTGGCTAAGAGCTGGTAAGGAGGAGGAGGGGGCGGTAGGCTGAAGTTAATTGTTGTGGCGTTTTACTGAAATGCAGTCAGTGTATGCTGTTGCAGCACAGTCAACTCAAATTTAAAGGGCCCACCTACAGCAGGGGCGTTGCGGACTGTGGTAAGTACAATCATCAGTTGATGGGCCACAAGTGTACATGCGTGTAGACCCGGTGGGAGTCAGAAACCACACATCACACTCAGAAGCAACCCAAGTTTTCCCTTTGTGTGGTCCACCATGAACAGCAGTGCAGCAATGCATGTAAAGCTCAGGCTCCATATGTAATGCAAGCCCAGCCCACATATACCACAGCCAGCAGAAATCCATGCACAGACAGAGCTGTGGCATCCACTACAGCTCTGTGACAACTGTTAGCAGCAGCACTGCTACTACATCAGCCCCTGGTCTGGTAGATGTGGGGGGAAAGATGTGTTGCTACATTGAGGTGGAAACATGTAGCAGAGCTGAAGTGGACACTTCAACTCTGCTAAATCCGCCTCTTCATTCTGTATGTGTTTTATACCATATGACGGCATTCTGTATTTATTTTACGCTATATGGTGGTACCCTGTAGTTATTTTATACTAAATTGCGTCAGGCTGTATTTATTTTATACCATATGGCGACACACTGTATTTATTTTATGTTATATGGCGGCACGCTATATTTATATTATACTAAATGGTGGCACACTGTATATATTTTATATATAGATAGGTATTTTGACTTAACAATACAACAACAATAATAACACCTAGACTAATAGGTACTTGGAGTTGGCAAGGCCCCACAAGCTCCTTATTATTCAAAGGAATTTCAAACTGTATAAAAGATTTCCTATAACGTTTTGTACGTATTTGCATGTGAATAAATCACTCACTAAAGTGGCTATTCCGAGCCATCAGCAATGTAAACAGCAGATTAGTCTGGTTATTTATAACTGCCTTAAATTTGTCTCAAACTCTACCTACCACTACACTGTGGAAATATTCTAATTATACCACTTGCTCTTTTGATCACCTTATTCAATCTAGTTACGTCTTTGGTGCACACAACAGATCCAAAAAATTTTTTAAAAATCGATCCTGCTATCACAGTTTCGTAAAACATACAGAAAATTCTATTACAAATCTCAAATGACTGTAATTTCCTTGAAAAATATAATTTTGACATACCCCTTTTAAACAATTTATCAGAGTTTACCCTCCAATTTCGAAAATAGGCAGCACTCTGTAGTAGGTGGTAAATGGTGAATCTTTATTCCTTCAGTGCAACGTTTCGGTGTGAACACACACCTTTGTCAAGCATAAAACATATCCAGGTATATAAGGACCAACAAGTAATCTGATTGGTCAATGCATAAAGATTGCAATCTACATGAAATAAAGTGCAAAGTAATATAACAAGAATGGATAGATATATATTAAATTGCAAGTGTACATAAATAATCATATTGGGTAAAAACCAGAGTGGAAAGTGACATAGTATAAAATGGTGTCCGCCCATCGGGTTGCTGATTCCACCCACGTCAGCGAAAAAGAGATAAGAGGTAAGTATGAGAATACAAGTGGCCGCACGGACGTAGGCAGAACACATCGTGTTGGTCCCGAATTAGAACGAGACCCACATAGTGTCCCGTACCACACCTGATGCCGCAATGTGATTGACCTGCGGCAACGGGGCATATGGTACCCAACCTGATAGCCGACCCACAAGAGAAAGGGAGACTGCGATATAGAGATAAAAAGGTGAATTGGAGACGTGGATGTAGGATAGTCCGTCCAATGGGGGATAGTAGAATGTAAATTCGGATCTACAAGAAATAGAGAAACATGTTAAAAACTGGATATACAAGGGGATCTCCCATATGTATACACACTATAAGAGAACAAGAGATCAAACCTGCAGAGTATAGGGGATACACGGATATTCACACTGCTCCAATATTCAGATACTAGCAATATTATATTTAATATTTAACCCATGTGGTTGGAGGGTGTTGAGGTGGTGAATCCACTTGAGTTCACACTTCCTCAGCATTTTGGCACGATCACCTCCTCTTCTTAGGGGAGATATATGGTCGATAAGGGTGAATCAAAGTTGGGATTCATTGTGGCCCATTTCGGTCAAGTGACGTTTTTTCTTGCGTATGGTATATTTGTGGTGAGTGATTCTATCTTTGAATTCATTCGTAGTTTCCCCTATGTATTTCAAACCACATGGACAGCTCAACATATATATTACATGATCACTGTTGCAAGTGAGGTAGTGTTAGATACGGTAAGTCTGGCCAGCATGTGAAAAAGTTTCGCCTTTGTGCATAAGGGAACAATTGATGCATGACCTACATGGGAAACTCCCCTTGCGTGTAGTGCCATCTATGCCCATCTGTCTAGGGGTTTTAAGTGAACCTACATCAGAGTGAACGAGTCGATCACCAATATTTCTAGCCCGTCTATATGAAAAAAGTGTGTGGGGGGGTGTATTCAGGGACCAACGTGGGTTCTCTAGATAATATACGCCAGTGTTTTTTAATTATGGAAATGATCTTGTCACTTTTATCAGTGAAGGTCGAAATGAAAGGAATGTGAGTTTTTTGTTGTGTTTTAGTTTTTGTAGATTAGCAGCACCTAGGTAATTTATAAAATCTCAAGTTTATTACAAATTTTCTAAAAATTAGCAACTACTTACTAAGGAGCAAGATGCGTTATGTCTTCTTATTTGACACCGCTACTTTACATTATCAAAGAGATACATACAGATAGACAAGACGAGTGAACAAAATACGGCTAACAACAAAACAGGTATGTATATATGGGCACAAAAATGCTAGGTGGCAGATAATGTAATCGTGAAGAGTTTAACAGCCTCAGGTTGGCTGACATTATACCTTCAACTGATATATGTTGTTTCTTACCTTACCAGCATACGATACCTGAGGATGATGTAGGGCTGGGTGGGAGCCTATCGTCATTACAGACCGGAAGGTGTAGGGTTCTAAATAGTCTTACCCTATTACCCCATGACTCCCGCCCTTACAAGGGCAGTCCCAAAAACTGTCCCTTGTACTAAAACACATAACACACCTCCCTGACGCGTTTCGACAGAGGTCTCACCAGAAGGAGAATCACCTGGTGTGAACACACGGCTCTACCGAGGGATGAAGGCACTCCTTCCCCCTCCCCCTTCAGGCTAACCAGACTTGGAGGCATTAGCTGTATGGGCTACTTCTGGGTTGGTATATATTCTCCCTCTGATGAGACCTCTGTCTTAGTTCTAGTAGCGACCTTGTAGAATACTTATGAACTCTCCCAACCATAGATTTTCTCACATTTATTTTTTTACCTACTAAATTCTGGTCATATCCAGATACAGAGTTTTGACATAAAACCATAAAAGATAAATAGAAAGTTAAAAATATAACATAAAATTGTTCTTGAAAAAAGTACATTTATCATCCCTAGTAGACCTCCCCAAAGCCACCAACCAACACTGTAGGCTCTCATATATCGTACATAACCTAACAATTTTAAGGAGTTCACTGTCCTGCTCCCAGATTGGTAAATAGACTGTCTCCAGCTAGGTCAACCAGAGGGAAAGATTGATCAACACGAGGTGTTGCATTGAGAGCTTGAGCTTATATCGCTACTCTGCACTGACCCAGAGGTTGCAGGCAAGAGGGCAGTTTGGTACCTGGAACACCACTATTGTTGGACCTGACAGGGCACTAACGAAATTATCCCTACAAGTAATCTACCTGGCCTGTAGACCCCACCAGAGACCAGCTCCAGCTGCGCTTACCAGAACCTTGCACACCCTCACACCATCCGCCCAGGATAGAGAGACAACAGCTCACCCGCCTTTCGAGTTCCCCAACGTACTCATATGGGCACGCTGTAAGTATCTTATATTATATGGCAGCATGATGTATACATTTTATACTATACAGCAGCATGCTGTATGCATTTCATACTGTATCCCGGCACACTGTACATATTTTATATTATATGGAAGCATGCTGTGTGTATCTTATTTCATACGGTGGATCACTGTATGTATTTTATGTTATATGGTAGCATGTGGCACATATTTTATATAATATCGATGCATGCTGTATGTATTTTATGGATGGAAAGCTGTTCGTGCACCAGGAGGTGGCCGTGAACCGTGCAGCCCAGAGTGACTAGGAGGTTGGGTGAGCTGGCTTTTTTCACTTGTTTCTACTATTTGTAGTTGGAGTGTTATTTGCATTTTGTATGTATTTTATGTTATACGGTGGCACGCTGTATGATTTTATACTATATGGTGGCATGCTGCATGTATTTTATGCTATATGGCAGCATATTGTATGTATTTTATATTACATGACTGCACACTATTAATTTTATATTACATGGCAGCACGCTGCATGTATTTTATACTGTATGGCAGCATGCTGTATGCATTTTATATTACATGGTGGCATGCTTTATATATTCTGCATTGCTTTATTTTCACACCAAACCAATACGATGACATTCCATGATCTATTACATATATGGAAGGGAGAGTGTCCGTATAGCCCCCCCCCCCAGGTAGCAGAAATGTTAGGTTCATCCCTGGCTAGGACCCATTACCACCCATTGCTAGAGCTCCCAAGAGAACCTTATCACATGGCCCCTACTTCTTATTTCACCCTGCTGTCCCTAATGGTTGTAGAAGTGACCTACACCTGGATCTTGATACTGTGACATATGCGACTGAATCCCAACAAAGTGAGTCACCATCTCCTGGTTTACATCTGCCCCCATACACTGTCAGCCTCCGGTACGGATGTTGCACTCGAGTCCTATGACTATAGTGGCTACTGTGGGGCACTGTTTCTACATTGGTCATAATAATGATCAATATGTAAGCAGCAGAACAGTATTAAGTTTGTGTTAAGAAAATGCTAACATTTCTATGTTGCTAAATCTGCAAAGACTAATTGTGGCTGGAAGAAGTTGACATAATGGCAAGTTATATGAAGAAAACGAAAGAGAATCCTCCGATCATAGACATCATCTTTGTGCCATCATGATGTATTATCCATGAGTTTATAATTGTGCACTCTCTCTCCTGTCGTGTGCCTCTTTGTTATCTTCTCCTTTGAGGGGAAGCTACATGGTGACAGTCTTATTTTACATCACATTTATCATCCAACGTCAGGCACTGTGATAAGGCTGGTGCAATGTATGGCTGTATGTCTTACTTTGCATGTTTCTGGTCCTGTGTCTACGTAGAAGGCTTGGGTCTGGTAACATGTCTATGTAGTAATCTTGGTTCTGGTCATATATCTATTTAGTAAGCTTTTCTAGAAAGCTTGGTTCCGCTGCTATATCTATGTATGAATCTTGGTTCTATTAGAAAAGTAGAAATCTTAGTCCAGTCTTGTGTCTATGTAGTAAGCTTTGTTTTGATGATGTGAATTTATACTCCTTTTGTCACCCCTTCACTCATAGAATGCAAGCTCTTGCGAACAGGGCCCTCACTCCTATTGATCCACAGGACTGTTTGTGCTCTGTAACATATTATATTTGTATATGTTCCCTATGATTTGTAAGGCACTACGGAATTTGATGACGCTATATAAATAAACATTATGATTATTATTAATTGAATTGTTTTTACGATTTGCCTATACACATTTTCTTTTTGTATCATTATTTTTGTATACATATCATAGTATAGAAGTTTGGAAAAAGACCAAGATCCATCAAGTCCAACCTATAACAATTAAAAAAAAAAGAATTTCCCCATAACCTGTGATATTTTTGCTCCAAAGAAAAGCATCCAAGCCTTTCTTGAATATGTACAAAGTATCTGCCACTACAACCTCCTGTGGCAGCGAGTTCCATAGTCTCAATGGCATTAGAGTATAGAATGTTTGTCTACAGTGATGGTAGAACAACCTCTCTTCTAGCTCCAGGCTTATATGTAAAAAGATCATTATGTTTAAGTTAACTATGCACCAGTACCCCCAAAGTGCATTACCTTAGATTTAATTACATTAAACCTGGGATATGGCCGTATGATGCATCGGATGAATCAGCTGCATGTTCCTAGTACTGAGCAGAAGCCTGTCCCAGAAGTAGAGTGAGGAGAATGACAGGCAGCCATCAGAGAAACACCTAGATTCGCTGGATGTAGGCTGGGTGTGTAACATAGCTGAAGCCGTCTGTCCAAGTGAGCCTGCAGAAACATGGACACTTGTTGGGAAAGTAAGAATACTGGGGCTGGTGCAGTTGTGGCTATGTTCTTTGGTATAGGGTAGGCAGGTCGCCACATGACTAATTACCCTGGTAGCCAATAGTGGGTCACTGGAGGGTCCCATTTACATTGTTGAGCTAAATAGTTCTAACTTTGAAACCTGGAGCACCTTGGACAACTCAGGGTTATTCATATATCCCTGTTAGTGCCCATGGTGGCAGAGCTCAGTGGGTTTTTGGAGACTGGGTTCCCCGTAAAGGCTTATATATAAGTGAGATCACCAAAAATGCCCCCACTCAACTGCCAGATAGCAACTATGATGTCCAGAGAACTGATAGGTTGAGTTGCCAAGCACCCTTCTCTTCCTCCTTCATCTAGATAAACTCTGTCTCTGCATCTGACATCCGTTCTTGTATGAACAAGGACTGAAAACATGGGGACTGCAAGGAAACACTCACATTGCAATATAGGGCAGACTATATAGAAATGCTGAACATTCCCAAACTACATGAAACACTCCACGCCAACTACTGTCCAGACCAGATGTTCCAGACAGTATCAGAGATGTGGATGCTTCCGATGGCTGCCCAGCCTCTGTGAATCCTATAGCTGAACTCTCCCTCATACTCTAAATACTCACGTATAACCATTGTTCCTAAATTTACAACCCCACCACCCCGAAAAAAAAAAAAAAACAAGGAAAAGTTATTGACTGGAGGACAACCCCTAGAGTAGGAAATGCAGCCGCTACTCATTAATGAAATGTCCTTCAGTAGCAGATCCCCCCTTTACTAAAATGTCCACAACACAGCCTACCTTTAATGAAATGTCCACAGTAGAGTCCCCATTTACTGAAATGTTCACTGGCAGGGTCCCCTTTTACTGAAAGGTCCACCAGCAGGGTCCCCCTTTACTGAAATGCTCACAGCAGAATTCCCCTTTACTGAAATGTCCACTCCAGATGCCCCCTTTAATGAAATATCTGTCACAAATGATTACTGTTATGTCCACAGCCGAGCTCTCTTAAAAAAAAATTAAAAAAGCTATACTCACTTTCCAGCTTCTTCTCCCCGGCCCCGTGGCTCGGTCTTCTCCTCTGCCCCACGGATCCGTCATCTCCATCTTCCAGCCCGGAGGCATCACTTTTAAGTGGCGGTGTTACAGTCATGGCCATAAGATTTGACAATGATACAAATGTTAATTTTTACAAAGTCTACTGCATCAGGTTTTATAATGCCAATTTGCATATACTCCAGAATGTTATAAAGAGTGATCAGCTTAACAGAAGTTAATTGCAAAGTCAATATTTGCCCAGAGAATGAACTTTTTCCTCCAAGACACATTTCAACTTCATTGCAGGCCTGCCTTAAAAGGAGCAGCTAACATAATTTCAGTGATTGCTCCATTAACACAGGTGTGGGTGTTGATGAGGACAGGGCTGGAGATCAATCTATCATGATTAAGTAAGAATCACACCACTGGACACTTTAAAAGGAGTATGGTGCTTAGCATCATTGTTTCTCTTCTGTTAACCATGGTTATCTCTAAAGAAACACTTGCAGTCATCATTGCAATGCACAAAACTGGCCTAACAGGGAAGAGTATTGCAGCTAGAAAGATTGCACCTAAGTCAACAATCTATCACATTATCAAGGAATTCAAGGAGAGAAGTTCCATTGTTGCCAAAAAGGCTCCAGGGCGCCCAAGAAGGACCAGCAAGCACCAGGATGTCTCTTAAAAGTGTTTCAGCTTTGGGATCAGGCTACCAGCAATGCAGAGCTTTCTCAGGAATGGCAGCAGGCAGGTATAAGTGCAATTGCACACACTGTGAGGCGGAGACTCTTGGAGCAAGTCCTGGTGTCAAGGAGGGCAGCAAAGAAGCCACTTCTCTCCAGAAAAAAAACATCAGGGACAGACTGATATTCTGAAAAAGGTACAGGGTGTGGGCTGCTGAGGACTGGGGTAAAATCATTTTCTCTGATGTATCCCCTTTCCGATTGTTTGGAACATCTGACAAACAGCTTGTTCAGACAAGACAAGGTGAGCGATACCACCAGTCTTGTCTCATGCCAACTGTAAAGCATCCTGCAACCATTCATGTGTGGGGTTGCTTCTCAGCCAAGGGAATCGGCTCTCTCACAGTCTTGCCTAAAAACACATCCATGAATAAAGAATGGTACCAGAATGTCCTCCAAAAGCAACTTCTCCAAACCGTCCTAGAGGAGTTTGGTGATCAGCAATGGTTTTCCAGCATGATGGAGCACCTTGCAATAAAGCAAAGGTGATAACTAAAATGGTTTAGGGCAGAATAAATAGAGATTTTGGGTCCATGACCTGGAAATTCCCCAGATCTCAATCCCATTGAGAATTTGTGGTCAATCAACAAGAGACGAGTGGACAAACAAAAACTAACAAATTGTGACAAAATGCAAGCATTGATTGTGCAAGAATGGACTGCTATCAGTCAGTATTTGGTCCAGAAGTAGATTGAGAGCATGCCAGGGAGAATTGCAGAGGTCCTGAAGAAGAAGGGTCAACACTGAAAATATTGACTTGCTGCATTACCTCATTCTGTCTATAAAAGATTTTGATATTTTGTATTTCTGTATGTGATAAAAACATCTGACAAACACACATAAAAACCAGAGGGCAACAAGTCATGTGAAAATATAATATTTGTGTCATTCTGAAAACTTATGTCCATGACTGTACAGCTGTGGGACATCATAGTGTAAGGGCCCGTGCGGCTCATAAACTATGTAGTCAAGCCGCTGCAACACCGCTGAGTAATAGTGATGTGCACGGGCTGGATGAGCAGAAGATGAAGCTGTGGGGCCGAGGTGAAGAACTTGGAAGGTGAGCATAGTTTTTTTTTTTTTTAAGTCTGATGGCTGATCTTCATATAGGGTTTTGAAAGGCTTAGAAACGCGTCTAGCTTGATTATATGATTCCGTGGAGAGAGTGACATACTGAAACGGCTCTTCGTCTGGATACATTGCTTTCAATAGATATTAGAGCCACAGTCAATTCAATACCTACGAGGTGTCCAGTGACATACAATCTCGTCAGCAGCGAATGCAACCCGGCTGAAGTGTTTAGATACACACGCATTTTTTAACACCAGAGATAGCCCTTCCAGGACTGCCAAGGTGACATAACGTTTTATTTACAAAACTGTCCTAAAACAGATTAGAACCTTATAGGGCAGGTCTAAAACATAACTTTTGTTTGATTAGTAAAATGTTTAAACCAATTATTTATCACACCTTATTCCTTAAAATTGGCAGGTTGAGGCTGCTATCATTCCTTTCTGCACATATAATACTGAGTATTACTCAACTTGTAACAACACAAGCAAGTCTCTGTAGTGACCCATTTATGAACCAGCCTCCAACATGTCAATTAAAAGTCAAACATAAGCACCCCCAACATGTTTTGCCAGAGCACCATCGTCATCAATGGATCGGGGCTACTAAGTTGTGGGAGGAGCTGGGGTAGGTACATATGACTTTAAGGTGGGACTACTCATTGTGAGCACCAATAAACTAAGGCTACTATTATTGTTGCCTAGCAACACGATATTGACCTCTGTTTTGTCCAATGAGTGCACTGAATAGACATCCATGGTAGTTCATAGTGTTCAGGAAATGAACTAAACACTAAGGGACTATAACTTGATTGGTCTAGAACACTTAACATACCTTATAATGCCCTATGACCTCTTTAACCCCCTAACGCTCTGCGCCGTAGCTCTACGGCGTAGAGCTATAAGGGATGTATGAAGAGGGCTCACGGGCTGAGTCCTCTTCATACAGAGGTGGGGGTTGTTGCATATTGCAGCAAACCCCCACCGTTAATAACCGCGGTCGGTACTTGCACCGATCGCGGCTATTAACCCTTTCAACGTGAAGTCGCCGGCGGCGTTTAAAAGACGGCGGCGCAAGGGCGCCGCCATCTTTATTACGATCGCCGCGCCCCCGAAGGTCATCGGGGGGGCGGCGATCAGTTGCCATGGTAGCCTCGGGTCTTCGTTTGACACGAGACTATCTGGCATCTGCAGATTCGTTACAATGAGCCAGAGGCTCATTATAATGAATGTGCTGCAAAAATGCCATATATTGCAATACAGAAGTATTGCAGTATATGGTAGGAGCGATCTGACTATCTAGGGTTAATGTACCCTAGATGGTCTAAAAAATAGTGAAAAAAAAAAGAAAAAAAAAGTTTAAAAAAGAAAAAAAATTAATAAAATATTAAAAATTCAAATCACCCCCCTTTCCCTAGAACGGATATAAAACATAATAAACAGTAAAAATCACTAACATATTAGGTATCGCCGCGTCCCAAAATGCCCGATCTATAAAAATATAAAAATGGTTACGGGCGGCGGTGACCACCGAGGCGGGAAATGGCACCCAAATGTCCGAAATGCGACTTTTACACCTTTTTACATAACATAAAAAATGAAATAAAAAATGATCAAAATGTCGTACAGACCTCAAAATGGTAGCAATGAAAACGTTGCCTCATTTCACAAAAAATGACCCCTCACGCATCTCCATGCGCTAAAGTATGAAAAATTTATTAGCGTCAGAAGATGGCAAAAAATTTTTTTTCTTTTTTGTACACATTCGTTTAATTTTTGAAAATGTATTAAAACACAATAAAACCTATATAAATTTGGTATCACCGCGATCGCACCAAACCAAAGAATAAAGTAGGTGTGTTATTTGGAGCGAAGAGTGAAAGTCGTAAAAACTGAGCCCACAAGAACGTGACCCATGTGCGTTTTTTTTTTTCAATTTTTCCACATTTTGAATTTTTTTTCAGCTTCGCAGTAAACGGCATGTTAAAATAAATAACATTACGGGAAAGTAAAATTTGTTACGCACAAAATAAGCCCTCACACAGGTCTGTACACGTAAAAATGAAAAAGTTATGGATTTTTGAAGTTGGAGAGCGAGAAATGAACCGAAAAACCCTGCGTCCTTAAGGGGTTAACACATCCACCGATCACATATGCTACTGCCAATCTAGAGGTATAGTGAAGGATAATGTCATTCAGGACTCATGGGATCATTAGTACCAAGTAAAAGGTCATCATTGCAACCTGAATGTCATTGGGTACCTCCGATGATACAGGAATAATTCTGTGACATCCTCATCAGATGATGCTGTCAATGATGAGTACATGCAGTTTTGTAGATAAAATGTTATGTCGCCTTGGCAGTCCTGGAAGGGCTCCAAGGGTCAATTGTCGAGGTTATATAGCCTTGCTCTAATTAGCCCAATACCCTATAAATAGGGACCAGTTATTCTCTGACGATACAAAAGAGTGATGGCTGTTTTTTGAGCAGTTCTCATCTGAAATTAATCACGTCTTTTCTACAAACAATATCCCATTCCATCAAGTGGATATTGATGCAGCATTCAAGGAAGTACAGAAAACTTACAAACAGCAGATCAGAGCTTGGTGGGAAATAGCCAGTTTAGAAACATATCTATAACAAAAGCTGATCTTTAGAGGGCTCAGAATCCCCATTAGACCAAACTCGCATCAAGAGGACCCTGATTTTATGAGAGGCTGGGAACACATCCTGATGGACTGTTCCCTTAGCATGATTAACTATCTCCTCGAGTACTAAAAAAAGAACTTTGAGTTAGTGAGTCATAAGCTCGAGAAAGAAATTACTGATACACAACATTTCTCAAAGGTTATGGGGTTTGAACATTGAATCCCTAGCTAGAGAGATAAAAGAGAAGAAACATAGAAAATACAGTCTCCAGGGATTTTGAGACTGGTCAGATCTATACCTGGAAAAGCTATAGACCTACAAATATAAGGTACACTGACATCTCAGAGTCAGAACAATCCAAATCTGGTAGTATAATTCAAGGTCAGAAAGGGGGAATTAAAAGAAAGGCCCTACAACGAAAATCATACCAAATAAAATAAAATCGCTAATATACAGAAACCTAATTTGTTAAGAGGCTCTCAGAGGCCATCCATTACTGAAACAACATGTACCAACTATACCAGAACTCATCCCTGCAATTCTTCACCCTCTATTGGCTATGTAGCTATGCCCTTGGCATCATCCCAACCTGCTACTACAACCAATCCTCTCAATACAAATATACCCAGCTTGACCCCAGTAAATACAACAACTACCGTAGGAGCAAATGTCTATTCGGCCAATCCTATTACACATTTTTAGGCTTACAGGGCCCGATACCCCGGGGCCCCATAAAAACATGAAACATAAACCTTTACCTAAGATCGCCATTGTTGATAACACAGATATGCAGATCATTAATCTTTCGAACTGTACCTTTACTGAGGCAAAACTCACTTTATTGAAAAAGGGCCTTTCTTTCTCCCCAGTGTCTCCATTCAACGCATTTGAATGGATAAAAGATGTGAACCTTTTCGCACACAAGCTAGACTTGCATAAATGCCATCTCAAAAAAGACTGATTTTAATACCAAGAGAGACAGGGATCAGGCAGCTGAGAATATTCTAGAAGAATTGCTGCTAGAAAATGAGGGCATTACACTTCTTCAGTCAGCCCCATTTACATCACTAAAGCCCAAATCCCATACAACACCATCTTTCGAACAATATGCGGCTATAGAAACTTTTGTTGACATGGTTACACCAGATATAAGAAACATTCACCCTACAAAACAACGCATCTGCTCCAATCTCCCTGTGAGGAAGTGAGGACATTGGATGAGTTACAAAGTAATAGACAGACTATAATAAAACCGTCTGATAAAGGTGGTAACATTGTAGTGATGAATCAAGACGACTACAAAAATATTCTCATAAGATTGCTTAATGATGAAAAACATACATAAAACTTCAAAATAATTTAACTAAGACATATCTTGAAGAACTTGAGAGGTTACTTAACAGAACTCACACCCATGAACTTATTTCGGCGGATGAGAAAAAGTTTCTTTTGAATAAAACACCCACGGTGGCTACAATGTATGCCCTACCCAAGGTGCATAAGAAAGTGTCCCCGTACCTGGAAGACCAATAATATAGGGAAATAATAACCTGACACAAAACCCAAGCATTTACGTCGACACAACACCGACCCTGTTTGTGAAATCCTTACCCTCGAGATACTAAAGACACGGTCACCAGAGTCCAAGATATGGTGTTTCCAGAGAACACCATGATTGCTAGCCTCGATGTGGAGGCATTTTATACAAATATAGAGCACGTTTTAGAACTCAAAGCAGTCCAATATTTTTTCTCCACTAAGAGCATTCAGCTTCACAAACACAATGATTTTGTTTTGACACTTTTGAGGTTTGTTTTGATGCACAATTATTTTTTTTTTCAATGGGACTTATTATTTACAGATTAACTGCACAGCGATGGGCACATCCTGTGCCCCTAATTATGCTAATTTATCTTTGGGGTGGTGGGAAGCACAGCATGTTTTTATTGATAGCAATGACAAGTACACCAAGCACATCTCCTTCTTGGGTAGATATATCGATGATATATTGATCTACTGGAAGGGGGATGTTGCCTTGTTTGAGGATTCCGTTGCCCATCTCAATCACAATAAGGTGGGCATGAGATTTACCCACGAAATACACTCTCAGAGTTTATATTTCTTGGATCTAACCATCTCTCGCTCCTACAGCAACAAACAGTTTGCTTCAATGGGATACTTGGCATCCAATGCCATTAAAGAAGAGCATACCCATAGGACAATACCTGAGGGCCAGGTGTAATTGCTCTGCAGAAGGATCCATCCAAAGAGCGAGTGCAATAATTCAAATTGAAATTCCGGAGATCTGGATACCCCAAAAAACCTCTACAAAAATCGTATCGTATTGTAGGGCCACACCTACCCCTCGTGAGAGTCTGTTAAGAGACACGCATCCCAAAGTGTATATGAAGGGGGGTTTTTGGGGAAGAGGGAAAAGTTGAGAGAGTGAATCACTAAAAATGTAACTTTTATTTGTTCTTATATTAAAATAACCAAGACTCGTGTCCGTCTACATACACCATGAGGTTCTGTGTGGCAATACAAACCACACTTAATCAATGTCACCGTGGCTATTTACTATAAGCCTGGGACAGTAATACAGGAGGAGGTCCCCTTAGTTTGAACAGTCCTCCTGTAGTCCAATGTCACGTCCTCTTAATAATTTTTCTAAGAGGACAAGAGGAGACAGTGGTATATTGTTTGCATCATCCAGCGGCAGGTGCTACTATTCTGCAGGCCACCTGAGAGCACAATGCTTCTATGTGTGAATACAGACACAGTGCCGCGCTGTGTCAGATTCCTTGCTGGCATCGATGCGCTGCGCCGCATGTGTCTAGACACAGTGCGCCAGCATCTTTCTGTAGCTAGTCTCCGTGCACACACACGGTATGAATTGTATCAGGCGCAGGAACCCAGCGCTGCACTGGCTCACTATTGGTATGTATGCTAGCACTGTCCCTCAGTTAATTGTCCCTATTCTTTGAGCATTGATTAGTGAAGAGTGTCCCGACACGTCACCCTGGCATCTTCTAGGGGCAGGGACGGCCGGGCTCTGTTCATAGGAATAATGCTTATAACAAGGCTACTATACTGTTAAACACAGTACATTTGAACATGTCACTACAAGTACACTAAAAGCAGCCATGTGTGTTTTTTACTTTTAGCTTTAACATAATTGATGCGAGGATATATTACCTTGTATCCCATATTTGTCACAAGGTATGCAGTCGTTACACAATCCAGAACATAAATAACAACATTCTAACATTTACAAAGCTCCTTAAACTCTGGTTTCATTGTTTACTATTACCATACCAATGGTGACTTCCGATTGGACAACCTATCAATCAGGGGTGCACCTAGCCTTTCTGCTGCCTGAGGCGAGCTATAAAAAGACGCCCCACCCCACCCCGCGACTCCAAATATGTAATATATCATGGAGTGTCATGACCAGACGCAATCATATTGGTTTAATGTGAAAATAAAGCAATGCAAAATACATAGAGCATCCCAGCGTGTACTATATAATACACACGGCGAGCTACTACAAAGCACAAAACACATACAACAATCCGCCATACAAGATAAAATTAATACAGCGTGCCGCCATATACCATATAATACATACAGCGTGCCGCCATATACCATACAATACATACAGCATGCCGCCATATACCATACAATACATACAGCGTGCCGCAATATACCATACAATACATACAGCGTGCCGCCATATACCATACAATACATACAGCGTGCCGCCATATACCATACAATACATACAGCGTGCCGCCATTTACCATACAATGCATACAGCGTGCCGCCATATACCATATAATACATACAGCGTGCCGCCATATACCATATAATACATACAGCGTGCCGCCATATACCATATAATACATACAGCGTGCCGCCATATACTATATAATACATACAGCGTGCCGCCATATACCATACAATACATACAGCGTGCCGCCATATACCATACAATACATACAGCGTGCCGCCATATACCATACAATGCATACAGCGTGCCGCCATTTACCATACAATACATACAGCGTGCCGCCATATACCATATAATACATACAGCGTGCCGCCATATACCATATAATACATACAGCGTGCCGCCATATACCATATAATACATACAGCGTGCCGCCATATACCATATAATACATACAGCGTGCCGCCATATACTATATAATACATACAGCGTGCCGCCATATACCATACAATACATACAGAGTGCCCCCATATACCATATAATACATACAGCGTGCCGCCATATACCATATAATACATACTGCATGCCACCATATACCATATAATACATACAGCGTGCCGCCATATACCATATAATACAGTATATTTCAGTATACACATATATACCCAGCATATACAGCAAATATACACACACATACATTTACCACATACAGAATATACATATATACAAATATATACAAACACACATCTATACATGCTTACATATACAAACATACATAGAAGTTATCTTACCTTTTTTATTCTTTCATCATCGGCCTTGTCCTCCAGGGAGTAGGGGGGGGGGGGTTGCCGCGGGAGGTGGGAATCGGTCGGGGGAGGGAGGGGAAGGTTAATCGGAGCCTGGGGGGAACCTGCGTGGACTTTGTGCTGGAGCATGTACCTGTGCCGGCAGGTGGATGTGCCGGCAGGCGTTTGGAGGGCGGGGGACTTTGGGCTGGGGTAGGTACCTGTGCTGGAGGGCGGGGGAGATGTGATGGGCGGGCCGCCGGGGGAAGTGCCGGCATGCGGGGAGATGTGATGGGCGGGCCGCCGGGGGAAGTGCCGGCATGCGGGGAGATGTGATGGGCGGGCCGCCGGAGGAAGTGCCGGCACGGGGGGAGAAGTGATGGCGGGCCGCTGGGGGAAGTGCCGGCATGCGGGGACATGTGATGGGCGGGCTGATGGGGGAAGTGCCGGCATGCGGGGAGATGTGATGTGCGGGCGGGTGGATGTGATGGGCGGGGAAGTGTGCCCGCCAGCAGGCGGGTTGATGCGATTGGCAGGTCCATGTGGCGGCAGGAGGACATGCCGGCAGGCGGGAGCCCGACGCCGCCCCCTCATCTAGCAGTAGGCGCGCCGCCTGAGGCGAGAATCTCAACTCACCTCATGGCAGGTGCGCCCCTGCTATCAATCAAAAAAAAAAGTTTTCCAATAAACTGTATGTATCTTCTTTTCCATCTAATTATTGTCTTTTCTCAATTGGTCCATTATTGCATCTTACACATTTATTGCCAAATACTCACCTCTAACTTTACATCTATCTAATTGCATCCCTTTATGTGCAACATCAGTGCATTATGCTGGGTGTTGGCCCAATATCTATTCCAAATTATATTCTACATAATGTACTATGGTATAGTGACCAATCACCTTACACAACCATCAACTCACTATGTTAAACTGCCTGTTGAACACATAGAGTCATTCTTGATGGCTGATGCTGGAACCAAAATTAAAATACGCTATGTTCCCGTGCATGTCCAAAATTCTTCATACCTGATGGCTGATGCGTGAACTGCAAGTAAATTACTCTATGTTCTCCGCCTTTACTGAATGTAAGAAAGTAACACTCTATCTTAGTATTATCGACAAGTTAAAAATATACCCTCCGAATTTGACTATGCATTATGTGATTACCGAGCTCTTTGAATGAGATTATTCACTCCAAGACTGACCGCTGTCTGGGTGTCTAGACTCCACGTGGATTTGATTATTTGCAGTCAATACTTTAAATTACATCTCAAGAAGGATATATTTTGCGAATATCAACATTGTGGATGAATATATGTTGTAAAACTTCACATTGCCACAAGATAGAGTCCCCATTACAATTATAATTTAATTTTATAATGGTACATTGACAGCCTTCGTTAATAACAGAACACCTATGTTTTAACAGCAAGCTAAGGTCCAGTGGTTGAACCCTTCCAAATGCTAGGAAGTGCAAGACTGTAATATGCAAAATATAATCTTCTTGCTCTCTGAAAATCCCACAGTTATTTCCATGTTATTTCCATGATTCTATCAACATATATTTTTTGGTAGAGGTGCCACTCTACCTTTCTTGCCCAGCTTGTGATCTTAACAACGCAATTAAATGGAATGTTTAGATGGTTTATAGAACTTTTCTATTTATTTATACACTATATCTAGTGTGAATTGGTGCTGGTTGTTGGATACCTGTATAACACCTATAGCACATTCACGGTTCTATTGTTATACCAGCCAGATCTTGTGCAGTGAGCTCTGCAGATTTTTGTGGCAGATAACTTTTAAAAAAGCATTAGCAAAGCGAGTGTATGAGCTTGGCGGCGAGTGTGCATTGATCTGAAGTGTGTGCAGTGTCTTAAGTGTGACTTACGTTTAAGGGACTTAAGTTTGAGGGGCTTTAGCAGGTAACTTCTGTGTTCTGTGTTACTCTGACTGTAAATTCTTCTTTCTGTGCATAATTCTATTGTAATCCCCATTAGAATAATGGACTCCATAAGTGGCATTGCTACACGGTGTACATCCTGTGCCATGTATGCTTTCCTTGAACAGCCGTTCGAGGGGGAATACTGCTGTGTGGGGTGTGTGAAAATTGCTCATCTGTGGAAGCCCAGATTCTGGATCTAAATGAGCAAGTTTCAAGGCTACGGGCAATTGATAATATGGAACGAAGTTTGCTGCTCCTGGAGCACAAACTCTCTGGGGAAGATGGTTGTGGGGAGAGAAGTATGGAGGTGCAGAGTGAGGGGGCAGCTAGTTGGGTAACATGTAGAAGGCGGGGTAGAGGGAAGAGTTGTAGAGAGTCTAGTCCTGATCTGGTGCACCCCAATAAGTTTGCCAGGCTGGCGGATGAGGGGGATATCAGCTCTGGGGTAGCAATGCTGCAGAAAGATGTGGCCGCTAGCAACCAGGGGAATGTCTGCTCCAGTAAGAAGGGTAATGGGAGCACAGGCAAGGTCAGACAGGTGCTGGTAGTGGGAGATTCCATTATTAGGGGAACACACAGGGCAATCTGTCACAAAGACCGTGCATACCGAACAGTGTGTTGTTTGCCGGGTGCTCGGGTTCGGCATGTTGCGGATCGGGTTGATGGATTAGTGGGAGGGGCTGGTGAGGAACCAGCGGTCATGGTCCACATTGGCACTAATGACAAAGTAACAGGTAGGTGGAAGGTCCTTAAAAATGATTTCAGAGATTTAGGCCATAAGCTCAGGGCAAGGACCTCAAAGGTAATTTTCTCCGAAATACTGCCTGTACCACGTGCCACACCAGAAAGGCGGAGATCAAGGAGGTAAATAAGTGGCTCAAAAGTTGGTGTAGGAAGGAGGGGTTTGGGTTCATGGAGAACTGGGCTGACTTTTCTGTGGGCTACAGGCTTTACAGTAGGGATGGGCTGCACCTCAATGGGGAGGGGGCTGCTGTTTTAGGGGAAAAAATGGCTAGAAGGTTGGAGGAGTGTTTAAACTAGAGACCTGGGGGGAGGGCAACTACACTTGTGCAGGGCAACTAGACGGTGTACATAGAGAGCTGGGAAGAGCCAAAGTCCATGGGGGAGGAAGGGGGGCTGGAATGAGATTGGGAAATAAGGACAAAAGGAATATGGACAGGGAAAACCATATAAAGTGTATGTACACAAATGCCAGAAGCCTCACAAACAAAATGGAGGAACTGGAACTCTTGATGTTGGAACGGAAATATGATATTCTGGGTATCAGCGAGACATGGCTGGACAGTAGCTATGACTGGGCTGTTACTATAGATGGTTATAGTCTTTTTAGAAAGGATCGTATAAATAAAAAAGGGGGAGGGGTTTGTTTATATGTGACGCAAATGTGGAGTCCCTATGGGTGGAGATAAGAGGAGGGAAAAATAAAAATAAAATATTACTAGGGGTTTGTTATAAGGCTCCAAATATAGTGGAGGCAGCAGAGGAAATGCTGATAAGTGAAATGGATGCGGCTTCAAAGCATGGTGAAGTACTTATCATGGGGGACTTCAATTACCCAGATATTGACTGGGGGGCAGAAACCTGCAGGTCCTTCAAAGGTAGCAGGTTCTTGTCAACAACAAAAGACAATTACCTGTCGCAACTAGTCCTGGAGCCAACAAGAGGGGGGGCACTGCTGGACCTTATCCTTACCAACAGACCTGATAGGGTATCAAAACTACAGGTTGGGGGGAACCTGGGGAATAGTGATCATAATATCATTGATTTTGTATTACGCTTTACTAAGCATGTTAGTGAAGGGGCAACCAACACTCTAAACTTCAGGAGGGCAAATTTTCATCAACTAAGGGAAGACCTTAAAGGCATAGACTGGGATAATGCTCTCAAAGACAAAAGCCCCCCCCAAAAATGGGACTTTTTCTCATATATTCTGAAAAAGTCCTGTGAGAAACACATACCTTATGGGAAAAAGCATAAAAGGAACAAGAAAAAGCCTATGTGGCTAACTAGTCTTGTAAGGAAAGCAATAAGCGAGAAAGATAAAGCGTTTAAGGTGCTAAAACGTGAAGGTAGCAATGAGGCATTACAGGATTATAGAGAGAAAAATAAATCCTGTAAAAAGCAGATAAAGGCCGCAAAAATAGAGACTGAAAGAAATATTGCCAGGGAGAGCAAAAATAATCCCAAATTATTTTTCAAGTATATAAATGATAAGAAACTAAAAACAGAGAGTGTGGGTCCCCTTAGAAATAACATGGGGGTCATGGTGGAAGGAGATGAGGAAAGGGCCAATCTACTGAATGTCGCCTTCTCAACTGTCTTTGCCCAGGAAAATCCCCTGGTGGAAGACACAATGAGGAATAATGTAAATTCTTTTTATAATGTCAACAGTTTAACCCAGGAAGAGGTACGGCGCCGCCTCGCAACCACTAAGATAGATAAATCACCTGGGCCAGATGGCATACACCCCCGGGTTCTGCATGAATTATGTACGGTGATAGACAGACTGTTATTTTTAATATTTGAAGATTCACTGAGGACTGGTTATGTTCCACAGGAATGGCGCATAGCAAATGTGGTACCAATATACAAAAAAGGATCAAATAGCGATCCTGGAAACTACAGACCCGTAAGTCTAACTGCTGTGGTGGGGAAAATATTTGAGGGGTTTATTAGAGATGCTATCCTGGAGTATCTCACTGTGCACAACCTTATAACCCAGCGTCAGCATGGGTTTATGAGAGATCGGTCCTGTCAGACTAATCTGATTGGTTTCTACGAGGAGGTAAGTTCAAGACTGGATCTGGGGGACGCTGTGGATGTTGTATATCTGGACTTCTCAAAGGCATTTGACACCGTGCCACATAAAAGGTTGGTATATAAAATGAGACTGCTGGGAATAGGAGAAAATCTGTGTATCTGGGTAAGTAATTGGCTTAGTGATAGAAAACAGAGGGTGGTCATTAATGGCACATTCTCAGATTGGGTTGATGTTACCAGTGGAGTGCCACAGGGGTCAGTATTGGGGCCACTTCTTTTTAATATTTTTATTAATGACCTTGTAGTGGGTTTACACAGTCAAGTTTGAATATTTGCAGATGATACTAAGCTGTGTAAAGTAATAAATACTGAGGTCGATAGTTTAGCATTACAGAGGGATTTGTGGAAGCTTGAGGGATGGGCAGAGAAATGGTTGATGAGGTTTAATGTAGATAAATGTAAAGTTATGCACTTGGGCCATGGAAACAAAAAGTATAATTATGTTCTAAACGGTCAATTACTTAGTAAAACTGAAGCTGAAAAGGACTTGGGCGTATTGGTGGATGGTAAACTTAATTTTAGTGACCAGAGCCAGGCGGCTGCTACTAAAGCAAATAAAATAATGGGATGTATCAAGAGAGGAATAGATTCTCATGATAAAGACATAGTTCTGCCCTTATACAAATCCCTGGTCAGACCACACATGGAATATTGGGGCTCATTTACGAAGGGTCCGCGGAGCGCAATTTCGTCGGGTTTCCTGACGATTTCCGCTTTGCACTGCATTTAACAGGGGATTTTGGCGCACGCGATCAGATTTTGGCGCATCGGCGCCGGCTTGCACGCGACACAAATCGGGGGGCGGGCCGTCGGACAACCCGATCGATTCGGACTACGCACGGGAATTAACATTTTGAATTGTGTCGCAAGACACACACTTACAAGCACCGTGAAGAAGAAGGTGAACTCCGGCGGACCTCAGCGGGGAAACGACGGATGCAGGAACTCGGGCTCACGAATCACACCGGACTTCATCTTCGTTGGACCGTCCGAATCGGGGATCGCGACAGGACCAGGTAAGTAAATTTGCCTCATTGTGTACAGTTTTGGGCACCAGTATATAAAAAGGATATAGTAGAGCTGGAACGGGTGCAGAGGAGAGCAACCAGGATTATTAGGGGAATGGGGGGACTAGAATACAATGACAGATTACAAAATTTGGGATTATTCAGTTAAGAAAAAAGACGACTGAGGGGAGACCTCATTACAATGTACAAATACCTGAACGGACAGTACAAGGATCTCTCCAAAGATCTTTTTATACCTCGGCCTGTGACCAGGACAAGGGGGCATCCTCTACGCCTAGAGGAGAAGCGATTCTACCATCACCATAGACAAAGGTTCTTTACTGTAAGAGCAGTGAGACTATGGAACTCTCTGCCGCAGGAGGTTGTTATGGCCGACTCTATGTACATGTTCAAGAGAGGCCTGGATGACTTTCCGGAGAGAAAAAATATCACGGGTTATGGGGATAAAACATTTATTTAATTCTTGAAGGTTGGACTTGATGGACTTGCGTCTCCTTCCAGCCTTATATACTATGATATACTATGATACCAGATATCAGTGTTGGGTTAGTGCTAAAATAATTTTTCAAGAAAATATTTTTTATCCGGACCCTCCCAAAGTCCCCAGGCACCTACCCATACCGCCTATATGAGGATCCCCCATTGGCTATGTGCTTTCTTTTCCTTGTCACTTCACAGCTCACTGCTGCAGCTGCATCATTCCAAGATGACTGTCCCCACTCTTAATTACATCTCCCACAATCCCCCTGGCCAGCATAGCTTCTTCACACAGAGAAACGTGCAGCCACACCCCCACAGTAGGGAACAGGGAGTTGACTGCATATGCCTAACTGGAGAGCAGAGAAAGGAAACAGGTTGTTTCTATGGAAACTGTAAGTGTGGCAGAAGCTGGCAGTTTTCAGGAATGATTTTGATTTCATTAAAAGGGGCAGAAGATGTAATGACACTGAATTAGTGATAAGTGTGGGGAGATAAGGTATAGTGTGGTCAATATTTGTCACCGAAGAACCACTTTAAAGATTATTTTAGTGCATTATATAATCTCAAAGATGTCCAATGATGACTATCATAAATTTGCCCATCTACTAGCACCCCACCTACTACCAATCTTTAACAAGGCTACAGAAAAAGGTACTTCTACCTACTGAAACTTCGAACTGTCAACCATTTTCACTCCTAAATGAAAATGTAAAGCCATATGCAACAATCCTGTCTAACAGAATAATTAAAATACATACCCAATCTAATAAAAGATAATCAGACAGGTTTAACCAAAGGAAAACAGGCACCTGATAATACCAGGCGGATCATATCCCTGATGCAACTTTATGAACACCTTGATATTCCCGCAACCTTTTGACATTGGATGCTGAGAAGGCCTTCAACCGTTTTAATTGGTTGTAAGTAGAGATGAGCGAACATGCTCGTCCGAGCTTGATGCTCGGTCGAGCATTAGGGTACTCGAAACTGCTCGTTGCTCGGACGAATACTTCGCCCGCTCGAGAAAATGGCAGCTCCCGCCGTTTTGCTTTTTGGCGGCCAGAAACAGAGCCAATCACAAGCCAGGAGACTCTGCACTCCACCCAGCATGACGTGGTACCCTTACACGTCGATAGCAGTGGTTGGCTGGCCAGATCAGGTGACCCTGGGATAGACTAGCCGCTGCCCGCGCTGCTCGGATCATTCTGTGTCTGGATGCCGCTAGGGAGAGAGCTGCTGCTGGTCAGGGAAAGCGTTAGGGTGTTCTATTAGCTTACTGTTAGGCAGGAGTGATTCTCAAAGAACCCAACAGCCCTTCTTAGGGCTACAATAACGTTCTACTTTTTTTATTTTAATTTGCATCTAGTACCATTTTGTGAGGAATTAGCAGGGGGACTTGCTACCGTTGTGTTTAGCTCTTAGTGGCACACATATCCATAGCAAAGACCGAAGTGGGAAAATTTAGTAGGGGTTGGATTTCAATTAGGCACTAACTCAGTGTCATCTCATCTGGCATAGTAGTGTGCTTTGATACTTGGCTAGAAAATAGCCATAGGAGAATACAAAGAGCTTACTTACGCATACAGTAGCGTTCTATATATTTGATTTCTGGTTGATCTGCTGGTGGCTGTACTTTCTGCAGTGCATGTACTAGCCAATTCTGAGCAATTTGTAGTGAGACTTGCGACCGCTGTGTTCTGCGCTTAGTGACGCACATATCCATAGCAAAGACCGAAGTGGGAAAATTTAGTAGGGGTTGGATTTCAATTAGGCACTAACTCAGTGTCATCTCATCTGGCATAGTAGTGTGCTTTGATACTTGGCTAGAAAATAGCCATAGGAGAATACAAAGAGCTTACTTACGCATACAGTAGCGTTCTATATATTTGATTTCTGGTTGATCTGCTGGTGGCTGTACTTTCTGCAGTGCATGTACTAGCCAATTCTGAGCAATTTGTAGTGAGACTTGCGACCGCTGTGTTCTGCGCTTAGTGACGCACATATCCATAGCAAAGACCGAAGTGGGAAAATTTAGTAGGGGTTGGATTTCAATTAGGCACTAACTCAGTGTCATCTCATCTGGCATAGTAGTGTGCTTTGATACTTGGCTAGAAAATAGCCATAGGAGAATACAAAGAGCTTACTTACGCATACAGTAGCGTTCTATATATTTGATTTCTGGTTGATCTGCTGGTGGCTGTACTTTCTGCAGTGCATGTACTAGCCAATTCTGAGCAATTTGTAGTGAGACTTGCGACCGCTGTGTTCTGCGCTTAGTGACGCACATATCCATAGCAAAGACCGAAGTGGGAAAATTTAGTAGGGGTTGGATTTCAATTAGGCACTAACTCAGTGTCATCTCATCTGGCATAGTAGTGTGCTTTGATACTTGGCTAGAAAATAGCCATAGGAGAATACAAAGAGCTTACTTACGCATACAGTAGCGTTCTATATATTTGATTTCTGGTTGATCTGCTGGTGGCTGTACTTTCTGCAGTGCATGTACTAGCCAATTCTGAGCAATTTGTAGTGAGACTTGCGACCGCTGTGTTCTGCGCTTAGTGACGCACATATCCATAGCAAAGACCGAAGTGGGAAAATTTAGTAGGGGTTGGATTTCAATTAGGCACTAACTCAGTGTCATCTCATCTGGCATAGTAGTGTGCTTTGATACTTGGCTAGAAAATAGCCATAGGAGAATACAAAGAGCTTACTTACGCATACAGTAGCGTTCTATATATTTGATTTCTGGTTGATCTGCTGGTGGCTGTACTTTCTGCAGTGCATGTACTAGCCAATTCTGAGCAATTTGTAGTGAGACTTGCGACCGCTGTGTTCTGCGCTTAGTGACGCACATATCCATAGCAAAGACCGAAGTGGGAAAATTTAGTAGGGGTTGGATTTCAATTAGGCACTAACTCAATGTCATCTCATCTGGCATAGTAGTGTGCTTTGATACTTGGCTAGAAAATAGCCATAGGAGAATACAAAGAGCTTACTTACGCATACAGTAGCGTTCTATATATTTGATTTCTGGTTGATCTGCTGGTGGCTGTACTTTCTGCAGTGCATGTACTAGCCAATTCTGAGCAATTTGTAGTGAGACTTGCGACCGCTGTGTTCTGCGCTTAGTGACGCACATATCCATAGCAAAGACCGAAGTGGGAAAATTTAGTAGGGGTTGGATTTCAATTAGGCACTAACTCAGTGTCATCTCATCTGGCATAGTAGTGTGCTTTGATACTTGGCTAGAAAATAGCCATAGGAGAATACAAAGAGCTTACTTACGCATACAGTAGCGTTCTATATATTTGATTTCTGGTTGATCTGCTGGTGGCTGTACTTTCTGCAGTGCATGTACTAGCCAATTCTGAGCAATTTGTAGTGAGACTTGCGACCGCTGTGTTCTGCGCTTAGTGACGCACATATCCATAGCAAAGACCGAAGTGGGAAAATTTAGTAGGGGTTGGATTTCAATTAGGCACTAACTCAGTGTCATCTCATCTGGCATAGTAGTGTGCTTTGATACTTGGCTAGAAAATAGCCATAGGAGAATACAAAGAGCTTACTTACGTATACAGTAGCGTTCTATATATTTGATTTCTGGTTGATCTGCTGGTAGCTGTACTTTCTGCAGTGCATGTACTAGCCAATTCTGAGCAATTTGTAGTGAGACTTGCGACCGCTGTGTTCTGCGCTTAGTGACGCACATATCCATAGCATAGACCGAAGTGGGAAAATTTAGTAGGGGTTGGATTTCAATTAGGCACTAACTCAGTGTCATCTCATCTGGCATAGTAGTGTGCTTTGATACTTGGCTAGAAAATAGCCATAGCAATAGGATAGCATTGTTTGGTTTTAAAAACTCAAAAAAAAACAAAAAACACAAAAAAAAACAAAAAACACAAAAAAAAACAAAAAAAAAACAAAAAAAAAATAAAGTTATAACTCTCATTTTAAAAATGTTTAACCCGAGGGCTAGGGGTAGAGGACGAGGGCGGGGACGTGGGCGTCCAACTACTGCAGGGGTCAGAGGCCGTGGTCCTGGGCGGGGTGAGACACCACCCGCTGATGAGGGAGCAGGGGAACGCCGCAGAGCTACACTCCCTAGGTTCATGTCTGAAGTTACTGGGACTCGTGGTAGAGCACTGTTGAGGCCAGAACAGTGCGAACAGGTGATGTCGTGGATTGCTGACAATGCTTCGAGCAATTTGTCCACCGCCAGTCAGTCTTCCACGCAGTCCACCCATGTCACCGAAATCGCCACTCCTCCAGCTCCTGCACCTCAGCCTCCTCCCCCCCAGTCTGCCCCCTCCCAGGAAAATTTGGCATTTGAACCGGCATACTCTGAGGAACTGTTTTCTGGACCCTTCCCACAGTCACAAACCACTTGTCCGGTTGCTGCTGAGCTATTTTCCGATGCCCAGGTTTTCCACCAGTCACAGTCTGTGGGTGATGATGACCTTCTTGACGTAGTGGAAGTGTGTAAAGAGGTGTCCGACGATGAGGAGACACGGTTGTCAGACAGTGGGGAAGTTGTTGTCAGGGCAGGAAGTCCGAGGGGGGAGCAGACTGAGGGATCGGAGGATGATGAGGTGACAGACCCAAGCTGGGTTGAGAGGCCGGGTGAACACAGTGCTTCTGAGACGGAGGAGAGTCCTCGACCAGAACAGGTTGGAAGAGGCAGTGGTGGGGCCAGACGGAGAGGCAGGGCCAGAGCTGGTGCATCAGCGCCAAATGTGTCAACTAGTGAAGCTCCCGTGGCGAGGGCTCTTGCGGCGAGGGCTAGATCTTCAGAAGTCTGGAGGTTCTTTAAGGAAACACCGGATGACCGACGGACTGTGGTGTGCAACATTTGCCAAACCAGGCTCAGCAGGGGTTCCACCACTACTAGCTTAACTACCACCAGTATGCGCAGGCATATGAATGCTAAACACCCCACTCAGTGGCAACAAGCCCGTTCACCTCCGGCCGTGCACACCACTGCTCCTTCCCCTGTGTCAGCTGCTAGTCAGCCCCCTGCCCAGGACCCTGCCACAAAAACCCCATCGTCGCCTCCACGATCCTCCACAGCATCCACCAGCGTTCAGCTCTCCATACCCCAGACGCTGGAGCGGAAACGCAAATATAGTGCAACCCACCCGCACGCCCAAGCCCTTAATGTGCACATTTCCAGATTGCTAAGCCTGGAGATGCTGCCCTATAGGCTAGTAGAGACCGAGGCCTTTCGCAGCCTCATGGCGGCGGCCGCCCCTCGGTATTCGGTCCCCAGCCGCCACTACTTTTCCCGATGTGCCGTCCCAGCCCTGCACCAGCACGTGTCAGACAACATAATCCGTGCCCTGACCAACGCCGTTTCTGACAAGGTCCACCTGACCACGGACACGTGGACGAGTGCTGCCGGGCAGGGCCACTATATATCTCTGACGGCACATTGGGTTAACTTGGTGGAGGCTGGGACCGAGTCTGACCCTGGGGCTGCTCATATACTGCCGACGCCGAGGATTGCGGGGCCTACCTCGGTCCAGGTGTTTCAGGCCTACTATGCCTCCTCCTCCTCCCACCCCTCCTCCACCTCCTCCTCCGAACTACCATCCGTGGGCACGGCGCCATCAGTCGCTAGCTCTAGGCACAGCAGCAGTGCCGTCGCTAAGCGACAGCAGGCGGTGCTCAAACTGCTGAGCCTAGGCGACAAAAGGCACACCGCCCAAGAGCTATTACAGGGCATCACGGCGCAGACTGATCTGTGGCTGGCACCGCTGAACCTCAAGCCGGGAATGGTTGTGTGTGACAACGGCCGTAACCTGGTGGCGGCTCTGCAACTCGGCAGACTGACACATGTGCCATGCCTGGCCCATGTGTTAAATCTGATAGTTCAGCGTTTCCTCAAGACATACCCCAATCTGTCTGATTTGCTCACGAAGGTGCGCCGCATCTGTGCGCATTTCAGGAAGTCCAGCCCAGATGCTGCCACTCTCAGGGCAGCGCAGCGCCGCCTCCAACTGCCCGCTCACCGACTGTTGTGCGACGTGCCCACGAGGTGGAATTCAACACTGACCATGTTATCCAGAGTTTACCAGCAGCGCAGAGCGATTGTAGACTGCCAGATGTCAACTTCCACCAGAACTGGTAGTCAGGTCAGTCAGCTTCCTCAAGTCTACAATGAGGAGTGGACGTGGATGTCTGATATCTGTCAGGTGCTGAGTAACTTTGAGGAGTCAACACAGATGGTCAGTGGCGATGCCGCCATCATCAGCCTCACCATCCCGCTGCTTGGCCTGTTGAAAAACTCTCTGGTCAGCATGAAGTCGGAAGCTTTGCGCTCGTCACAAGAGACAGGGGAAGAATATTCCCTTGTTGATAGCCAAAGCACCCTCAGGTCTGTTTCTCAGCGCATATCGGAGGAGGTGGAGGTGGAGGAGGATGAGGAGGAAGAGGAGGAGAATGTTGGTGAGACACAAGAGGGGACCATTGTTGAGTCCTTTACTGTTCAGCGTGTATGGGCAGAAGAAGAGGAGTTGGAGGAGTTGGAGGAGGAGGAAATGGACAGTCAGGCCAGTGAGGGGAGTGAATTCTTACGCGTTGGTACTCTGGCGCATATGGCAGATTTCATGCTAGGCTGCCTATCCCGTGACCCTCGCGTTCAAAGAATTTATTCCAGCACCGATTACTGGGTGTTCACTCTCCTGGACCCACGGTACAAGCAAAATCTTCCCACTCTCATCCCTGCAGAGGAAAGGAGTGTGAGAATGCATGAATACCAGCAGGCCCTGGTTCACAAGCTGAAACAGTATTTCCCTTCTGACAGCGCTAGCGGCAGAGTGCGTAGTTCTGCGGGACAAGTAGCGAGGGAGAGTAGGCGAGCAGGCAGCTTGTCCAGCACTGGTAAGGGTACGCTTTACAAGGCTTTTGCCAGCTTTATGTCACCCCAGCAAGACACTGTCACCTGTCCCCAGTCTCGGCAGAGTAGGGCTGATCTTTACAGAAAGATGGTGAGGGAGTACGTAGCTGACCATACCATCGTCCTAAATGATCACACAGCTCCCTACAACTACTGGGTTTCAAAGCTGGACATGTGGCACGAACTGGCGCTGTACGCCTTGGAGGTTCTTGCCTGCCCTGCCGCTAGCGTCTTGTCCGAGCGGGTTTTCAGTGCAGCTGGTGGCATCATCACCGATAAGCGTACACGCCTGTCGACTGACAGCGCTGACAGGCTGACGCTTATTAAAATGAATAAAGGCTGGATTTCTCAGAATTTCCAATCTCCACCAGGTGAAGGAAGCTCAACCTGAATAATTGATCCACTCCTCCTCCTCCTCATTTTCCTCCTTCTCCTCCTCTTTGTACAGTAAAGCAGAGGAAAATGGCTATTTTTTGACAGGGCCCACTGGCTCTTGCTATAGTACTTCATGCATTTAATTTTTCTGGAGGGCCACCTACCCGGTCCTCTGTTTGAAACAATTTTTGTGAGTGCCACATACAGGCACTCAATCTATTCCATTTTACTGCAGGGCCACCTACCTGCTCCTCTGGTTTGAAAAATTTTTGGGACTGCCACATACAGGCACTCAATCTATTCCATTTTACTGCAGGGCCACCTACCTGCTCCTCTGGTTTGAAACATTTTTGGGACTGCCACATACAGGCACTCAATCTATTCCATTTTACTGGAGGGCCACCTACCTGCTCCTCTGGTTTGAAAAATTTTTGGGACTGCCACATACAGGCACTCAATCTATTCCATTTTACTGCAGGGCCACCTACCTGCTCCTCTGGTTTGAAACATTTTTGGGACTGCCACATACAGGCACTCAATCTATTCCATTTTACTGGAGGGCCACCTACCTGCTCCTCTGGTTTGAAACATTTTTGGGACTGCCACATACAGGCACTCAATCTATTCCATTTTACTGCAGGGCCACCTACCTGCTCCTCTGGTTTGAAACATTTTTGGGACTGCCACATACAGGCACTCAATCTATTCCATTTTACTGGAGGGCCACCTACCTGCTCCTCTGGTTTGAAACATTTTTGGGACTGCCACATACAGGCACTCAATCTATTCCATTTTACTGCAGGGCCACCTACCTGCTCCTCTGGTTTGAAACATTTTTGGGACTGCCACATACAGGCACTCAATCTATTCCATTTTACTGGAGGGCCACCTACCTGCTCCTCTGGTTTGAAACATTTTTGGGACTGCCACATACAGGCACTCAATCTATTCCATTTTACTGCAGGGCCACCTACCTGCTCCTCTGGTTTGAAAAATGTTTGGGACTGCCACATACAGGCACTATCCAAATTAAATTGTCTCCATAGCAGCCTCCACACGTTGTCTCCATTGCTACCTCCAAAAGTCGTCCATATAGCTGCCTCCATACATCGTCCCTTTATCAAACGAGGTGTGTCAGGCAGAAATTTGGGTTGTTTTCATGGATTCCACATCAAAGTTGTTAACTTTGTCGCCACCCTGCTGTGTTATCCACAAAATATACTGGCAAACTTTTACCATTTAGGGATATTATTTCAGCGCTTCTTGCGCATCTGTTTACATTCCCCTCACCCGGCATATCCTAAACTTATAAGAACGCTACTACACTTGATCTTATACAAAAGGTTCTTAGAAGTGCTGTTTGGGGAGTAGCCTAGAGACAGGGGCTTGAATTGGCGAAAGCTCGCCTGGCAGCGGAGCGCCAGCTCCATGCGCATCATGCGCTTCTTGCGCATCTGTTTACATTCCCCTCACCCGCCATATCCCAAACTTATAAGAACGCTACTACACTTAACTTGGTGCAGGCTGGGACCGAGTCTGACCCTGGGGCTGGTCATATACTGCCGACGCAGAGGATTGCGGGGCCTACCTCGGTCCAGGTCTCAAAGGCCTACTATACCTCCTCCCACCCCTCCTCCACCTCCTCCTCCTCCGAATTACCATCCGTGGGCATGGCGCCATCAGTCGGTAGCTCTAGGCACAGCAGCAGTGCCGTCGCTAAGCGACAGCAGGCGGTGCTGAAACTGCTGAGCCTAGGCGATAAAAGGCACACCGCCCAAGAGCTATTACAGGGCATTCCACATCAAAGTTGTTAACTTTGTCGCCACCCTGCTGTGTAATCCACAAAATATACTTGCAAACTTTTACCATTTAGGGATATTATTTCAGCGCTTCTTGCGCATCTGTTTACATTCCCCTCACCCGCCATATCCTAAACTTATAAGAACGCTACTACACTTGATCTTATACAAAAGGTTCTTAGAAGTGCTGTTTGGGGAGTAGCCTAGAGACAGGGGCTTGGATTGGCAAAAGCTCGCCTGGCTGCAGAGCGCCAGCTCCATCCCAAGATCCAACTAACATAGTTGCAGCACCTTTAATCTACTACTAGTTCACTGCCTCCATAATAATAATAATAATAATAATCTTTATTTATATAGCGTCATCATATTCTGTAGCGCTTTACAAATCATAGGAAACAAATACAAATGTAATGTAACAGAGCACAACATTTGTATGGAACAACAGGAGTGAGGTCCCTGCTCGCCAGAGCTTACGGTTTATGAAGATGATGGGGTAACACGAGGTAAAAGAATATTTAATGGTCAAGCCATTCTTCTTAGGGAATAGAAAAAAATATAATAAATGGAATTGCTGTCGCTTGAACCACTCAGCCGTCATCTTATATACCAGGTCCAGGGTGAATGGGACTGCAGAGAAGTCTGGTGCCTGTTGGTTGCTGGATAACAGATGGGAGGACGACACAGGACGGGTTAGTAGAAGAGTTAAAACTTCATGCAGTTAATGAGTGTTATAGGCTTGCCTAAAGAAATGGGTTTTAAGAGCACGTTTGAAACTTTGGAGGTTAGGTATTAGTCTGATAGTCCGGAGCAGAGCATTCCATAGAATTGGTGCAGCTCTAGAGAAGTCTTGGAGACGCGAGTGGGAGGTCCGCACTAGGGTAGAGGTTAATCTAAGATCACTGGCGGATCTAAGAGCACGGGTTGGGCGATAGACTGAGATAAGAGAGGAGAGGTAGGGGGGTGCAGCATTATACAGAGCTTTATGGATGAGGGTTATTATTATTTTAAACTGTATTCAAAAGGAGACTGGCAGCCAGTGCAGCGACTGGCATGAACTGTAAGCATACATGGTCCCCTTATCAAACGAGCTGTGTCAGGCAGAATTTTGGGTTGTTTTCATGGCTTCCATGTTAACTTTGTCGCCACCCTGCTGTGTAATCCACAAAATATACTGGCAAACTTTTATCATGTACCGATATTATTTGAGCGCTTCTTGCTCACCTCCTTTGGTTCCTCTCTGACACCCATTGGTTTGAAGCCTGAGTCCAATTAGGGTATGTCGCCATGCCACTCTCTAGCCTGCTGCCGCTGCCTCTGCCTCTGCATGCCGTCCCCTATAGTGTCAGGGTCAATTATTGGATGTTTTAGATGCTATCTAGCTTCATTCTGTCACTCTGTCATGGCCATGCTGTTGCCCATAATTTTGGCATAATGGTGCGATTAAGCAGCCTCAGAGGCATCCATGCATGCTGCCCCTGCTGTTTCCTGTCCATTTCCGTGGTGTTTCCATCCTTTTCTGAGGTTCCCAGGTGTTTGGCCAAGCTTCCCTGTGCAGAGCCTTGGTCCCCTTGAAAAATGCTCGAGTCTCCCATTGACTTCAATGGGGTTCGTTATTCGAGACGAGCACTCGAGCATCGGGAAAAGTTCGTCTCGAATAACGAGTACCCGAGCATTTTAGTGTTCGCTCATCTCTAGTTGTAAGCCTTCTCAGCCCTACATAGGTTTGGTTTCTCAGGGTATATTTACTCTGCAATACAGGCCTTTAATACCAACCCCAGTGCATGTGTCTATATCAATGGGGCCCTCTCCTTATCCTTTCCCCTGTCCAATGGCACACGACAGGGCTGCCACTTGTACCCCATCTTTTTTTTAATCTTTATATTGAGCCTCTAGCTTAGGTTTAGACCTAAAATTAAAGGTATTGAGGTGGGAACAGTCTCTCACAAGATTGCACTACCTGCTGACAACATCATCCTAATGAATGTCCAGCCCATGTCGCCTCATTCCTTCAAACTCCTGGAGGACTTTGAGAAGTTGACTTTATAGAATGCCACTCTTCCAAAGTTGCAAATTCTTCCCATTTTGGTCCCTCCAGAACAATTAAAAACACTACAGGGAACCTATTCCCAAACAGAGCAAATCTCCTACCTAGGCATACAGCTCATTCCCAACAACCTCCTTATAGAAGTTTAATTTCCCTCCCCTGATCACAGTGATCTCACAGGAACTGAAAGAGTATTCCCAGTTTATGACTTCATGGTTTGGTAGGGTAGCTATAGAGATGAGCGAGCACTAAAATGCTCGGGTACTCGTTATTCGAGACGAACTTTTCCCGATGCTCGAGTGCTCGTCTCGAATAACGAACCCCATTGAAGTCAATGGGAGACTCGAGCATTTTTCAAGGGGACCAAGGCTCTGCACAGGGAAGCTTGGCCAAACACCTGGGAACCTCAGAAAAGGATGGAAACACCACGGAAATGGACAGGAAACAGCAGGGGCAGCATGCATGGATGCCTCTGAGGCTGCTTAATCGCACCATTATGCCAAAATTATGGGCAACAGCATGGCCATGACAGAGTGACAGAATGAAGCTAGATAGCATCTAAAACATCCAATAATTGACCCTGACACTATAGGGGACGGCATGCAGAGGCAGCAGCGGCAGGCTAGAGAGTGTCATGGCGACATACCCTAAATGGACTCAGGCTTCAAACCAATGGGTGGCAGAGAGGAACCAAAGGAGGTGAGCAAGAAGCGCTCAAATAATATCGGTACATGATAAAAGTTTGCCAGTATATTTTGTGGATTACACAGCAGGGTGGCGACAAAGTTAACATGGAAGCCATGAAAACAACCCAAAATTCTGCCTGACACAGCTCGTTTGATAAGGGGACCATGTATGGAGGCAGTGAACTAGTAGTAGATTAAAGGTGCTGCAGTTAAAACTATGTTAGTTGGATCTTGGCATGGAGCTGGCGCTCCGCTGCCAGGCGAGCTTTCGCCAATCCAAGCCCCTGTCTCTAGGCTACTCCCCAAACAGCACTTCTAAGAACCTTTTGTATAAGATCAAGTGTAGTAGCGTTCTTATAAGTTTAGGATATGGCGGGTGAGGGGAATGTAAACAGATGCGCAAGAAGCGCTGAAATAATATCGGTAAATGATAAAAGTTTGCCAGTATTTTTTGTGGATTACACAGCAGGGTGGCGACAAAGTTAACAAGTTTGTTGTGGAAGCCATGAAAACAACCCAAAATTCTGCCTGACACAGCTCGTTTGATAAGGGGACCATGTATGCTTACAGTTCATGCCAGTAGCTGCACTGGCTGCCAGTCTCCTTTCGAATAGTTTAAAATAATAACCCTCATCCATAAAGCTCTGTATAATGCTGCACCCCCCTACCTCTCCTCTCTTATCTCAGTCTATCGCCCAACCCGTGCTCTTAGATCCGCCAGTGATCTTAGATTAACCTCTACCCTAGTGCGGACCTCCCACTCGCGTCTCCAAGACTTCTCTAGAGCTGCACCAATTCTATGGAATGCTCTGCCCTGGACTATCAGACTAATACCTAACCTCCAAAGTTTCAAACGTGCTCTTAAAACCCATTTCTTTAGGCAAGCCTATAACACTCATTAACTGCATGAAGTTTTAACTCTTCTACTAACCCGTCCTGTGTCGTCCTCCCATCTGTTATCCAGCAACCAACAGGCACCAGACTTCTCTACAGTCCCATTCACCCTGGACCTGGTATATAAGATGACGGCTGAGTGGTTCAAGCGACAGCAATTCCATTTATTATATTTTGTTCTATTCCCTAAGAAGAATGGCTTGACCATTAAATATTCTTTTACCTCGTGTTACCCCATCATCTTCATAAACCGTAAGCCCTGGCGAGCAGGGACCTCACTCCTGTTGTTCCATACAAATGTTGTGCTCTGTTACATTACATTTGTATTTGTTTCCTATGATTTGTAAAGCGCTACGGAATATGATGGCGCTATATAAATAAAGATTATTATTATTATTATGGAGGCAGTGAACTAGTAGTAGATTAAAGGTGCTGCAGTTAAAACTATGTTAGTTGGATCTTGGGATGGAGCTGGCGCTCCGCAGCCAGGCGAGCTTTCGCCAATCCAAGCCTCTGTCTCTAGGCTACTCCCCAAACAGCACTTCTAAGAACCTTTTGTATAAGATCAAGTGTAGTAGCGTTCTTATAAGTTTGGGATATGGCGGGTGAGGGGAATGTAAACAGATGCGCAAGAAGCGCTGAAATAATATTGGTAAATGATAAAAGTTTATTAGTATATTTTGTGGATAACACAGCTGGGTGGCGACAAAGTTAACAACTTTGATGTGGAATCCATGAAAACAACCCAAATTTCTGCCTGACACACCTCGTTTGATAAAGGGACGATGTATGGAGGCAGCTATATGGACGACTTTTGGAGGTAGCAATGGAGACAACGTGTGGAGGCTGCTATGGAGACAATTTAATTTGGATAGTGCCTGTATGTGGCAGTCCCAAAAATTTTTCAAACCAGAGGAGCAGGTAGGTGGCCCTCCAGAAAAATAGAATAGATTGAGTGCCTGTATGTGGCAGTCCCAAAAAGTTTTCAAACCAGAGGAGCAGGTAGGTGGCCCTCCAGAAAAATGGAATCGATTGAGTGCCTGTATGTGGCAGTCCCAAAAAGTTTTCAAACCAGAGGAGCAGGTAGGTGGCCCTCCAGAAAAATAGAATAGATTGAGTGCCTGTATGTGGCAGTCCCAAAAAGTTTTCAAACCAGAGGAGCAGGTAGGTGGCCCTCCAGAAAAATTGAATCGATTGAGTGCCTGTATGTGGCAGTCCCAAAAAGTTTTCAAACCAGAGGAGCAGGTAGGTGGCCCTCCAGAAAAATTGAATAGATTGAGTGCCTGTATGTGGCAGTCCCAAAAAGTTTTCAAAACAGAGGAGCAGGTAGGTGGCCCTCCAGAAAAATTGAATAGATTGAGTGCCTGTATGTGGCACTCCCAAAAATTGTTTAAAACAGAGGAACGGGTCGGTGGCCCTCCAGAAAAATTGAATAGATTGAGTGCCTGTATGTGGCACTCCCAAAAATTGTTTAAAACAGAGGACCGGGTCGGTGGCCCTCCAGAAAAATTAAATGCATAAAGTACTATAGCTAGAGCCAGTGGGCCCTGTCAAAAAATAGCCAGTTTCCTCTGCTTTACTGTACAAAGAGGAGGAGAAGGAGGAAAATGAGGAGGAGGAGGAGTGGATCAATTATTCAGGTTGAGCTTCCTTCACCTGGTGGAGATTGGAAATTATGAGAAATCCAGGCTTTATTCATCTTAATAAGCGTCAGCCTGTCAGCGCTGTCAGTCGACAGGCGTGTACGCTTATCGGTGATGATGCCACCAGCTGCACTGAAAACCCGCTCGGACAAGACGCTAGCGGCAGGGCAGGCAAGAACCTCCAAGGCGTACAGCGCCAGTTCGTGCCACATGTCCAGCTTTGAAACCCAGTAGTTGTAGGGAGCTGTGTGATCATTTAGGACGATGGTATGGTCAGCTACGTACTCCCTCACCATCTTTCTGTAAATATCAGCCCTACTCTGCCGAGACTGGGGACAGGTGACAGTGTCTTGCTGGGGTGACATAAAGCTGGCAAAAGCCTTGTAAAGCGTACCCTTGCCAGTGCTGGACAAGCTGCCTGCTCGCCTACTCTCCCTCGCTACTTGTCCCGCAGAACTACGCACTCTGCCGCTAGCGCTGTCAGAAGGGAAATACTGTTTCAGCTTGTGAACCAGGGCCTGCTGGTATTCATGCATTCTCACACTCCTTTCCTCTGCAGGGATGAGAGTGGAAAGATTTTGCTTGTACCGTGGGTCCAGGAGAGTGAACACCCAGTAATCGGTGCTGGAATAAATTCTTTGAACGCGAGGGTCACGGGATAGGCAGCCTAGCATGAAATCTGCCATATGCGCCAGAGTACCAACGCGTAAGAATTCACTCCCCTCACAGGCCTGACTGTCCATTTCCTCCTCCTCCAACTCCTCCAACTCCTCTTCTTCTGCCCATACACGCTGAACAGTGAAGGACTCAACAATGGTCCCCTCTTGTGTCTCGCCAACATTCTCCTCCTCTTCCTCCTCATCCTCCTCCACCTCCACCTCCTCCGATATGCGCTGAGAAACAGACCTAAGGGTGCTTTGGCTATCAACAAGGGAATCTTCTTCCCCCGTCTCTTGTGACGAGCGCAAAGCTTCCGACTTCATGCTGATCAGAGAGTTTTTCAACAGGCCAAGCAGCGGGATGGTGAGGCTGATGATGGCGGCATCGCCACTGACCATCTGTGTTGACTCCTCAAAGTTACTCAGCACCTGACAGATATCAGACATCCACGTCCACTCCTCATTGTAGACTTGAGGAAGCTGACTGACCTGACTACCAGTTCTGGTGGAAGTTGACATCTGGCAGTCTACAATGGCTCGGCGCTGCTGGTAAACTCTGGATAACATGGTCAGTGTTGAATTCCACCTCGTGGGCACGTCGCACAACAGTCGGTGAGCGGGCAGTTGGAGGCGGCGCTGCGCTGCCCTGAGAGTGGCAGCATCTGTGCTGGACTTCCTGAAATGCGCACAGATGCGGCGCACCTTCGTGAGCAAATCTGACAGATTGGGGTATGTCTTGAGGAAACGCTGAACTATCAGATTTAACACATGGGCCAGGCATGGCACATGTGTCAGTCTGCCGAGTTGCAGAGCCGCCACCAGGTTACGGCCGTTGTCACACACAACCATGCCTGGCTTCAGGTTCAGCGGTGCCAGCCACAGATCAGTCTGCGCCGTGATGCCCTGTAATAGCTCTTGGGCGGTGTGCCTTTTATCGCCTAGGCTCAGCAGTTTGAGCACCGCCTGCTGTCGCTTAGCAACGGCACTGCTGCTGTGCCTAGAGCTACCGACTGATGGCGCCGTGCCCACGGATGGTAGTTCGGAGGAGGAGGTGGAGGAGGGGTGGGAGGAGGAGGAGGCATAGTAGGCCTGAAACACCTGGACCGAGGTAGGCCCCGCAATCCTCGGCGTCGGCAGTATATGACCAGCCCCAGGGTCAGACTCGGTCCCAGCCTCCACCAAGTTAACCCAATGTGCCGTCAGCGATATATAGTGGCCCTGCCCGGCAGCACTCGTCCACGTGTCCGTGGTCAGGTGGACCTTGTCAGAAACGGCGTTGGTCAGGGCACGGGTGATGTTGTCTGACACGTGCTGGTGCAGGGCTGGGACGGCACATCGGGAAAAGTAGTGGCGGCTGGGGACCGAATACCGAGGGGCGGCCGCCGCCATGAGGTTGCGAAAGGCCTCGGTCTCTACTAGCCTATAGGGCAGCATCTCCAGGCTAAGCAATCTGGAGATGTGCACATTAAGGGCTTGGGCGTGCGGGTGGGTTGCACTATATTTGCGTTTCCGCTCCAGCGTCTGGGGTATGGAGAGCTGAACGCTGGTGGATGCTGTGGAGGATCGTGGAGGCGACGATGGGGTTTTTGTGGCAGGGTCCTGGGCAGGGGGCTGACTATCAGCTGACACAGGGGAAGGAGCAGTGGTGTGCACGGCCGGAGGTGAACGGGCTTGTTGCCACTGAGTGGGGTGTTTAGCATTCATATGCCTGCGCATACTGGTGGTAGTTAAGCTAGTAGTGGTGGAACCCCTGCTGAGCCTGGTTTGGCAAATGTTGCACACCACAGTCCGTCGGTCATCCGGTGTTTCCTTAAAGAACCTCCAGACTTCTGAAGATCTAGCCCTCGCCGCAAGAGCCCTCGCCACGGGAGCTTCACTAGTTGACACATTTGGCGCTGATGCACCAGCTCTGGCCCTGCCTCTCCGTCTGGCCCCACCACTGCCTCTTCCAACCTGTTCTGGTCGAGGACTCTCCTCCGTCTCAGAAGCCCTGTGTTCACCCGGCCTCTCAACCCAGCTTGGGTCTGTCACCTCATCATCCTCCGATCCCTCAGTCTGCTCCCCCCTCGGACTTCCTGCCCTGACAACAACTTCCCCACTGTCTGACAACCGTGTCTCCTCATCGTCGGACACCTCTTTACACACTTCCACTACGTCAAGAAGGTCATCATCACCCACAGACTGTGACTGGTGGAAAACCTGGGCATCGGAAAATTGCTCAGCAGCAACCGGACAAGTGGTTTGTGACTGTGGGAAGGGTCCAGAAAACAGTTCCTCAGAGTATGCCGGTTCAAATGCCAAATTTTCCTGGGAGGGGGCAGACTGGGGGGGAGGAGGCTGAGGTGCAGGAGCTGGAGGAGTGGCGATTTCGGTGACATGGGTGGACTGCGTGGAAGACTGACTGGTGGACAAATTGCTCGAAGCATTGTCAGCAATCCACGACATCACCTGTTCGCACTGTTCTGGCCTCAACAGTGCTCTACCACGAGTCCCAGTAACTTCAGACATGAACCTAGGGAGTGTAGCTCTGCGGCGTTCCCCTGCTCCCTCATAAGCAGGTGGTGTCTCACCCCGGCCAGGACCACGGCCTCTGACCCCTGCAGTAGTTGGACGCCCACGTCCCCACCCTCGTCCTCTACCCCTAGCCCTCGGGTTAAACATTTTTAAAATGAGAGTTATAGCTTTAATTTTTTTTTAACTTTTTTTTGTGTTTTTTTTTTTTTTTTGTGTTTTTGAGTTTTTAAAACCAAACGATGCTATCCTATTGCTATGGCTATTTTCTAGCCAAGTATGAAAGCACACTACTATGCCAGATGAGATGACGCTGAGTTATTAAACAAAATAAACGTAAAATAAAAAAGGACAAATGGCAGACTGTGCCTAATTGAAATCCAACCCCTACTAAATTTTCCCACTTCGGTCTTTGCAATGGATATGTGCGTCACTAAGCGCAAAACACAGCGGTCGCAAGTCTCACTACAAATTGCTCACAATTGGCTAGTAGATGCACTGCAGCAAGTACAGCCACCAGCAGATCAACCAGAAATCAAATATATAACGCTACTGTAGGCGTAAGCCGTTTGGATTCTCCTATGGCTATTTTCTAGCCAAGTATTAAAGCACACTACTATGCCAGATGAGATGACGCTGAGTTATTAAACAAAATAAACGTAAAATAAAAAAGGACAAATGGCAGACTGTGCCTAATTGAAATCCAACCCCTACTAAATTTTCCCACTTCGGTCTTTGCAATGGATATGTGCGTCACTAAGCGCAAAACACAGCGGTCGCAAGTCTCACTACAAATTGCTCACAATTGGCTAGTAGATGCACTGCAGCAAGTACAGCCACCAGCAGATCAACCAGAAATCAAATATATAACGCTACTGTAGGCGTAAGCCGTTTGGATTCTCCTATGGCTATTTTCTAGCCAAGTATGAAAGCACACTACTATGCCAGATGAGATGACGCTGAGTTATTAAACAAAATAAACGTAAAATAAAAAAGGACAAATGGCAGACTGTGCCTAATTGAAATCCAACCCCTACTAAATTTTCCCACTTCGGTCTTTGCAATGGATATGTGCGTCACTAAGCGCAAAACACAGCGGTCGCAAGTCTCACTACAAATTGCTCACAATTGGCTAGTAGATGCACTGCAGCAAGTACAGCCACCAGCAGATCAACCAGAAATCAAATATATAACGCTACTGTAGGCGTAAGCCGTTTGGATTCTCCTATGGCTATTTTCTAGCCAAGTATGAAAGCACACTACTATGCCAGATGAGATGACGCTGAGTTATTAAACAAAATAAACGTAAAATAAAAAAGGACAAATGGCAGACTGTGCCTAATTGAAATCCAACCCCTACTAAATTTTCCCACTTCGGTCTTTGCAATGGATATGTGCGTCACTAAGCGCAAAACACAGCGGTCGCAAGTCTCACTACAAATTGCTCACAATTGGCTAGTAGATGCACTGCAGCAAGTACAGCCACCAGCAGATCAACCAGAAATCAAATATATAACGCTACTGTAGGCGTAAGCCGTTTGGATTCTCCTATGGCTATTTTCTAGCCAAGTATGAAAGCACACTACTATGCCAGATGAGATGACGCTGAGTTATTAAACAAAATAAACGTAAAATAAAAAAGGACAAATGGCAGACTGTGCCTAATTGAAATCCAACCCCTACTAAATTTTCCCACTTCGGTCTTTGCAATGGATATGTGCGTCACTAAGCGCAAAACACAGCGGTCGCAAGTCTCACTACAAATTGCTCACAATTGGCTAGTAGATGCACTGCAGCAAGTACAGCCACCAGCAGATCAACCAGAAATCAAATATATAACGCTACTGTAGGCGTAAGCCGTTTGGATTCTCCTATGGCTATTTTCTAGCCAAGTATGAAAGCACACTACTATGCCAGATGAGATGACGCTGAGTTATTAAACAAAATAAACGTAAAATAAAAAAGGACAAATGGCAGACTGTGCCTAATTGAAATCCAACCCCTACTAAATTTTCCCACTTCGGTCTTTGCAATGGATATGTGCGTCACTAAGCGCAAAACACAGCGGTCGCAAGTCTCACTACAAATTGCTCACAATTGGCTAGTAGATGCACTGCAGCAAGTACAGCCACCAGCAGATCAACCAGAAATCAAATATATAACGCTACTGTAGGCGTAAGCCGTTTGGATTCTCCTATGGCTATTTTCTAGCCAAGTATGAAAGCACACTACTATGCCAGATGAGATGACGCTGAGTTATTAAACAAAATAAACGTAAAATAAAAAAGGACAAATGGCAGACTGTGCCTAATTGAAATCCAACCCCTACTAAATTTTCCCACTTCGGTCTTTGCAATGGATATGTGCGTCACTAAGCGCAAAACACAGCGGTCGCAAGTCTCACTACAAATTGCTCACAATTGGCTAGTAGATGCACTGCAGCAAGTACAGCCACCAGCAGATCAACCAGAAATCAAATATATAACGCTACTGTAGGCGTAAGCCCTTTGGATTCTCCTATGGCTATTTTCTAGCCAAGTATGAAAGCACACTACTATGCCAGATGAGATGACGCTGAGTTATTAAACAAAATAAACGTAAAATAAAAAAGGACAAATGGCAGACTGTGCCTAATTGAAATCCAACCCCTACTAAATTTTCCCACTTCGGTCTTTGCAATGGATATGTGCGTCACTAAGCGCAAAACACAGCGGTCGCAAGTCTCACTACAAATTGCTCACAATTGGCTAGTAGATGCACTGCAGCAAGTACAGCCACCAGCAGATCAACCAGAAATCAAATATATAACGCTACTGTAGGCGTAAGCCGTTTGGATTCTCCTATGGCTATTTTCTAGCCAAGTATGAAAGCACACTACTATGCCAGATGAGATGACGCTGAGTTATTAAACAAAATAAACGTAAAATAAAAAAGGACAAATGGCAGACTGTGCCTAATTGAAATCCAACCCCTACTAAATTTTCCCACTTCGGTCTTTGCAATGGATATGTGCGTCACTAAGCGCAAAACACAGCGGTCGCAAGTCTCACTACAAATTGCTCACAATTGGCTAGTAGATGCACTGCAGCAAGTACAGCCACCAGCAGATCAACCAGAAATCAAATATATAACGCTACTGTAGGCGTAAGCCCTTTGGATTCTCCTATGGCTATTTTCTAGCCAAGTATGAAAGCACACTACTATGCCAGATGAGATGACGCTGAGTTATTAAACAAAATAAACGTAAAATAAAAAAGGACAAATGGCAGACTGTGCCTAATTGAAATCCAACCCCTACTAAATTTTCCCACTTCGGTCTTTGCAATGGATATGTGCGTCACTAAGCGCAAAACACAGCGGTCGCAAGTCTCACTACAAATTGCTCACAATTGGCTAGTAGATGCACTGCAGCAAGTACAGCCACCAGCAGATCAACCAGAAATCAAATATATAACGCTACTGTAGGCGTAAGCCGTTTGGATTCTCCTATGGCTATTTTCTAGCCAAGTATGAAAGCACACTACTATGCCAGATGAGATGACACTGAGTTATTAAACAAAATAAACGTAAAATAAAAAAGGAAAAATGGCAGACTGTGCCTAATTGAAATCCAACCCCTACTAAATTTTCCCACTTTGGTGTTTGAGGTGGATATGTGTGCCACTAAGAGCTAAACACAACGGTAGCAAGTCCCCCTGCTAATTCCTCACAAAATGGTACTAGATGCAAATAAAAAAAAAAAAAAGTAGAACGTTATTGTAGCCCTAAGAAGGGCTGTTGGGTTCTTGGAGAATCACTCCTGCCTAACAGTAAGCTAATAGAACACCCTAACGCTTTCCCTGACCAGCAGCAGCTCTCTCCCTAGCGGCATCCAGACACAGAATGATCCGAGCAGCGCGGGCAGCGGCTAGTCTATCCCAGGGTCACCTGATCTGGCCAGCCAACCACTGCTATCGACGTGTAAGGGTACCACGTCATGCTGGGTGGAGTGCAGAGTCTCCTGGCTTGTGATTGGCTCTGTTTCTGGCCGCCAAAAAGCAAAACGGCGGGAGCTGCCATTTTCTCGAGCGGGCGAAGTATTCGTCCGAGCAACGAGCAGTTTCGAGTACGCTAATGCTCGAACGAGCATCAAGCTCGGACGAGCATGTTCGCTCATCTCTAGGTAGCTATCTACAAAATGATGATCCTCCGAAAATACCTTTATCTTTTCCATTTCCCTCCCTAAGTCCTTTTTCACATAGACTAGGAAACAGCTGCACAACTTCATCTGGCAAACTACAAAATCTAGATCCTCAATAACAATACTCACTAGACACAGAAGGGGCGAGGGAACTGGGACTACTGAATCTGGAAGACTACCAAATTGCATGTATCCTGGACCAGATGTCACTTTGGTGAAATGCAGGAGTAGAGAAACCCTGGGTCAGATTAGAGGTTCCATTAACTGACTCACCTTTGCTGCACGCTAATATGATATTGAAGCTCTGGGGTAGAGCTTACCTTAACCACCTGCCTACGTTCACTTGGTTTGCACATCTGATACGGCATGGAACAAATTGCTTTGGAAAACCAAAAAAGATACCCTGTTTATTAAACACAAAATTTCCCTAAATTTTCTAGAAGTGCATATCCCAGGGATTGAATTACAACACTGGAATGCATATGGGATTTCCACTGTCAATGACATTTTCACCCCTGGGGAAACAATACTGATTTAATACCATACAATGGGGCACATTTACTTACCAGTCCGAGTCGCGATCCACGATCCGGACTGTCCGACGATGATGAACTGTGCCTCGATCCATGTAGATCTTGTGCCTAATAACCTGCATGTGTCGCTCCCCTCTCAGGTCCGCCGGAGTTCACCTTCTTTTTCCTGGTGCGTGTAAGTAATTGGCTTGCGACACAATATTAAAGTTAAATCCCGCGGTTTGTCCGAATCCATTGGATTGTCCGCACCAAAATCCGCGTGTGACACAATGCCCATCTAAATCCCTGTCCCGGCGGCACAATCCCTGGAAAGTCGGAAAACCTGTCGGAATTGCGGCTGCAGAACCCTGAGTAAATAAGCCCCAATATCTCTCCATCTGACTACTTGGCAGTATACAAAATTAGAGACTTTCTACGTACCATAGCAAAGCACTCTCTCTCAATTTATAGTGAGGTGCTGAAGATTATGGACAACACCAGTAAGTGACACAAATCCCATTTAAAATGCCCATATACAGTGTACATAGTGAAAAATCTAAAATGCACTTAACATAACCTCTGAAAAGTTGGAGACTTGTGTCAAATTATCTCAGCTGAAGATTGGCGACAGGATTTTGCAGATATAAACATCCTTTTCTGCTGTACAAACCACCAGGAGGCAGCAATCAAGACCTCCCTCAGATGTTATTACACATCATCATGCCATCATCCCTTCTTCCCCTCTTCTTCACCATGTTGCTGGAGGGGTTGTGGTACTAGGGGGTCCCTAATGCATGTGGTCATGTAACCGCATCTCAGCACTGTGGAATAGGATTGAAAGTCAATCAATCACTCTGCACCCAAAACTGAGTCTTCCTATGTGGGCCTAAGGTCCTTGGAACCCTCCCACAGAATGGTGGCAACTCCACCTGTGCCTTTGAACATCTGCTAGCCTACCAGCACCATAAAGAAACAGCCTTCCATAAAAACCGGTTGCTATGGCGGCAAAGCCAATACTTTTGCATCTAATGTCACTGTAAAGCTTGGAACCTAGATTTGTTCTTATTCTTTATTTCATTATTTGCTAAACAATATTGCATTAATTAAGACCCGCTGCCCGTACACACTGTGGTCCTTATGTTCTATTGCCTAAGGCGAGTTGGCATATTATAGTATTACTGTTCTTGCTATTAAAAATCTGTGAAAAAATTCAATAAAAATTCCATAAATTAAAAAAAGAGTATATGGAGCATATAGAGATATTATAATTTGTTATGCTAAAGGGAACCTATTACATATACCTTAAGCAGAAAAACATGACATGAATAGAAAAACTGTTTCCTTACTTAAAAGGTCATAAATAGAGATGAGCGAGCACTAAAATGCTCGGGTACTCGTTATTCGAGACGAACTTTTCCCGATGCTCGAGTGCTCGTTTCGAGTAACGAGCCCCATTGAAGTCAATGGGAGACTCGAGCATTTTTCAAGGGGACCAAGGCTCTGCACAGGGAAGCTTGGCCAAACACCTGGGAACCTCAGAAAAGGATGGAAACACCACGGAAATGGACAGGAAACAGCAGGGGCAGCATGCATGGATGCCTCTGAGGCTGCTTAATCGCACCATTATGCCAAAATTATGGGCAACAGCATGGCCATGACAGAGTGACAGAATGAAGCTAGATAGCATCTAAAACATCCAATAATTGACCCTGACACTATAGGGGACGGCATGCAGAGGCAGCGGCAGCAGCGGCAGGCTAGAGAGTGGCATGGCGACATACCCTAAATGGACTCAGGCTTCAAACCAATGGGTGGCAGAGAGGAACCAAAGGAGGTGAGCAAGAAGCGCTCAAATAATATACATGATAAAAGTTTGCCAGTATATTTTGTGGATTACACAGCAGGGTGGCGACAAAGTTAACATGGAAGCCATGAAAACAATCCAAAATTCTGCCTGTCACAGCTCGTTTGATAAGGGGACCATGTATGGAGGCAGTGAACTAGTAGTAGATTAAAGGTGCTGCAGTTAAAACTATGTTAGTTGGATCTTGGCATGGAGCTGGCGCTCCGCTGCCAGGCGAGCTTTTGCCAATCCAAGCCCCTGTCTCTAGGCTACTCCCCAAACAGCACTTCTAAGAACCTTTTGTATAAGATCAAGTGTAGTAGCGTTCTTATAAGTTTGGGATATGGCGGGTGAGGGGAATGTAAACATCTGCGCAAGAAGCGCTGAAATAATATCCGTAAATGAAAAAAGTTTTCCATTATATTTTGTGGCTTACACAGCACGGTGGCGACAAGGTTAACAAGTTTGATGCGGTTTGGGCGGTGTGCCTTTTATCGCCAAGGCTCAGCAGTTTCAGCACCGCCTGCTGTCGCTTAGCGACGGCACTGCTGCTGTGCCTAGAGCTACCGACTGATGGCGCCATGCCCACGGATGGTCGTTCGGAGGAGGAGGTGGAGGAGGGGTGGGAGGAGGAGGAGGCATAGTAGGCCTGAAACACCTGGACCGAGGTAGGCCCCGCAATCCTCGGCGTCGGCAGTATATGACCAGCCGCAGGGTCAGACTCGGTCCCAGCCTCCACCAAGTTAACCCAATGTGCCGTCAGCGATATATAGTGGCCCTGCCCGGCAGCACTCGTCCACGTGTCCGTGGTCAGGTGGACCTTGTCAGAAACGGCGTTGGTCAGGGCACGGATTATGTTGTCTGACACGTGCTGGTGCAGGGCTGGGACGGCACATCGGGAAAAGTAGTGGCGGCTGGGGACCGAATACCGAGGGGCGGCCGCCGCCATGAGGCTGCGAAAGGCCTCGGTCTCTACTAGCCTATAGGGCAGCATCTCCAGGCTTAGCAATCTGGAGATGTGCACATTAAGGGCTTGGGCGTGCGGGTGGGTTGCACTATATTTGCGTTTCCGCTCCAGCGTCTGGGGTATGGAGAGCTGAACGCTGGTGGATACTGTGGAGGATCGTGGAGGCGACGATGGGGTTTTTGTGGCAGGGTCCTGGGCAGGGGGCTGACTATCAGCTGACACAGGGGAAGGAGCAGTGGTGTGCACGGCCGGAGGTGAACGCTCTTGTTGCCACTGAGTGGGGTGTTTAGCATTCATATGCCTGCGCATACTGGTGGTAGTTAAGCTAGTAGTGGTGGAACCCCTGCTGATCCTGGTTTGGCAAATGTGGCACACCACAGTCCGTCGGTCATCCGGTGTTTCCTTAAAGAACCTCCAGACTTCTGAAAATCTAGCCCTCGCCGCAGGAGCCCTCGCCACGGGAGCTTCACTAGTTGACACATTTGGCGCTGATGCACCAGCTCTGGCCCTGCCTCTCCGTCTGGCCCCACCACTGCCTCTTCCAACCTGTTCTGGTCGAGGACTCTCCTCCGTCTCAGAAGCACTGTGTTCACCCGGCCTCTCAACCCAGCTTGGGTCTGTCACCTCATCATCCTCCGATCCCTCAGTCTGCTCCCCCCTCAGACTTCCTGCCCTGACAACAACTTCCCCACTGTCTGACAACCGTGTCTCCTCATCGTCGGACACCTCTTTACACACTTCTTCCAGTACGTCAACAAGGTCATCATCACCCACAGACTGCGACTGGTGGAAAACCTGGGCATCGGAAAATTGCTCATCAGCAACCGGACAAGTGGTTTGTGACTGTGGGAAGGGTCCAGAAAACAGTTCCTCAGAGTATGCCGGTTCAAATGGCAAATTTTGCTGGGAGGGGGCAGACTGGGGGGGAGGAGGCTGAGGTGCAGGAGCTGGAGGAGTGCCGATTTCGGTGACATGGGTGGACTGCGTGGAAGACTGACTGGTGGACAAATTGCTCGAAGCATTGTCGGCAATCCACGACATCACCTGTTCGCACTGTTCTGGCCTCAACAGTGCTCTACCACGAGTCCCAGTAACTTCAGACATGAACCTAGGGAGTGTAGCTCTGCGGCGTTCCCCTGCTCCCTCATCAGCAGGTGGTGTCTCACCCCGCCCAGGACCACGGCCTCTGACCCCTGCAGTAGTTGGACGCCCACGTCCCCGCCCTCGTCCTCTACCCCTAGCCCTCGGGTTAAACATTTTGAAAATGAGAGTTATAACTTTAATTTTTTTTTTACCTTTTTTTTGTGTTTTTTTTTTTTGTGTGTTTTTTAGTTTTTAAAACCAAACGATGCTATCCTATTGCTATGGCTATTTTCTAGCCAAGTATGAAAGCACACTGCTATGCCAGATGAGATGACGCTGAGTTATGAAAAAAATAAACGTAAAATAAAAAAGGAAATGGCAGACTGTGCCTAATTGAAATCCAACCCCGGGCCCTAATAAATTTTCCCACTTCGGTCTTTGCGATGGATATGTGCGTCACTATGCGCAAAACACAGTGGTCGCAAGTCTCACTCCAAATTGCTCACATTTTGCTAGTAGATGCACTGCAACAACTACAGCCACCAGCAGATCAACCAGAAATCAAATATATATAACGCTACTGTAGGCGTAAGTAAGCCGTTTGGATTCTCCTATGGCTATTTTCTAGCCAAGTATTAAAGCACACTACTATGCAAGATGAGATGACGCTGAGTTATGAAAAAAATAAACGTAAAATAAAAAAGGAAATGGCAGACTGTGCCTAATTGAAATCCAACCCCGGGCCCTAATAAATTTTCCCACTTCGGTCTTTGCGATGGATATGTGCGTCACTAAGCGCTAAACACAGTGGTCGCAAGTCTCACTCCAAATTGCTCACAATTTGCTAGTAGATGCACTGCAACAACTACAGCCACCAGCAGATCAACCAGAAATCAAATATATATAACGCTACTGTAGGCGTAAGTAAGCCGTTTGGATTCTCCTATGGCTATTTTCTAGCCAAGTATTAAAGCACACTACTATGCAAGATGAGATGACACTGAGTTATTAAAAAAATAAACGTAAAATAAAAAGAAACTGGCAGACTCTGCCTAATTCTAATCAAACCCCTAATAAATTTTCCCACTTTGGTGTTTGAGGTGGATATGTGTGTCACTAAGAGCTAAACACAACGGTAGCAAGTCCCCCTGCTAATTCCTCACAATATGGTACTAGCTGCACTACTAGTGCCAGCAAGCCCAGCCACAAGCAAATAAAAAAAAAAGGATAACGTTATTGTAGCCCTAAGAAGGGCTGTTGTAGAATCACTCCTGCCTAACAGTAAGCTAATAGAACACCCTAACGCTTTCCCTGACCAGCAGCAGCTCTCTCCCTAGCGGCATCCAGACATAGAATGATCCGAGAAGCGTGGGCAGCGGCTAGTCTATCCCAGGGTCACCTGATCTGGCCAGCCAACCACTGCTATCGACGTGTAAGGGTACCACGTCATGCTGGGTGGAGTGCAGAGTCTCCTGGCTTGTGATTGGCTCTGTTTCTGGCCGCCAAAAAGCAAAACGGCGGGAGCTGCCATTTTCTCGAGCGGGCGAAATACTCGTCCGAGCAACGAGCAGTTACGAGTACGCTAATGCTCGATCGAGCATCAAGCTCGGACGAGTATGTTCGCTCATCTCTAGTCATAAACAGGTCATTAACATTTCAACAAATTAGTGCAAGTAAACTCTTTGATAAAGGAATGTGTATGCTTTTATATTCCTTTTTCTAGGTCTGAGATCACTCAAGATGAATCATGCAATATATGCAGCTTAATATACAAAAAAATTAAAAGAAACATGTTACTCTGTTCATGAAGCATGTTGCATTGTTCATGAAATATGTGCATGAACAAGAAATATATACAGTTTTTTTATACTAAGAAAGCCCTTCAAAAAACTGCAGGTAGCCAGAGTGTTATAATTATGTCTTTGCATGATATTTGGAGCTCGGCATTAAAAAAAACAACTAAATCACTCTGGTTTTCAATATATGTTGAGCTTATGTTTTTAAAATATTATTTTCAGAGTAGTGTTACAACTACTGTTTATTATTATATTTATTAAATAGTGGTTAATCTGTGCCTTCCTCTTGCTCCAAATGTATACTTTTTTTCAGAGTTACTTACATCTTCCCTATGTATAACATTACTAGCCAGGATTCTACAACATCAACAAATGTAAATTTATAAACTTTGTTACTATCCCGACATACTGAGGGAAATTTATCTGTGGCAGAAAAGACTGTCTAACATGCCTTACAGTACATTTATTTTAGTTTTGTTTTAGATGGTTTTAGACACTTTTCTGACAACAACAAAAAAGTAAAAGGGACGGGCAGGTGACATAGTTTTTTGGCATAGTTTTCTGCCAAAAACTAAACTAAACTAATATAAATGAGCATTTGGGAACTTAGAGTTGTAAAAGATTTGTAAAACAGTTTTTAATTAACTGCACCATATCTTTCCATAGTTTGTTGTAGTGAAGCTCAACTCTATGTAATGAAAGCTGATAAGCTTAATGCTTTAAGTCCTGGAGTATCCCTTCTCACAATTCCTATATTCACAATGCGTAAAGTTAAGAATTTGTGCACACAAGACTTTCTTAATTCCTGTGCACCAACAATACATCACAGTCTTCTATTAGAACACCTTCCTTCTTGCTAGTTTATCATGTTTTAGCCGCTATGACAGACAATCCATTTTTAGAGTACAGCCTTTTTGTGGTCAAATGTGTATTGTCAGAGACTTCATGAAAAAGTCATTAGTTTTCCTCCCATTCTCTTTCACTGTCAGCCAGAATCATGTCATAAATAGTCACTTGTCGAGCAAGATATCAATCTATCCAGGTATCACCCACTTCCTGTCTGTGGCCATATGTTTGTGTTATTTATGTCAAGAAAATAGAATTTACACAACCACGGCTAGTTGTTTACAGAAGTTTTACTCCTCTGATATGGTCCCGCTTGTGTTGCATGCTTTTAACCCATAGATAATACATGAACTTGTACATTTTAAAATATGCTTGTACATGCATGAAAGAATAAGCATATAACTGAAGTGACAGCACCATCTGCTAAATACAGTTCATGAGAGGAGGAAATGGCCACTGTATAATAGATAGCAGATGATCACATGATATTAATAATATTTCTCTAAATGTATGCCTAAATACTGACCAAATGGATTGGAGTTATTTGAAGAACAAACATCATGTAAGCAATTTGTCTCAGTTGCGTCTGAGCCACTTTCACCTCTTTTTCTAATGTTTATTTGCATTGGATATCTCAAAATGTGTGCAGTAGCAGAAAATGAAAATCCTCAGAAAAGGTCAGTGTATTTAGCTGAAATTAGATGTGGATGTGGAGATCTACACAATCCTGAACTTCTCAGGGCAATAAAATAGTGCAAAATCAAATGTTTAAATAAGTTTGAAAAACTTTGTGATATGCTGGAATTGGATTATGAACAATTCTCAGATTTTTTGTTATGTTGATACTTATAAATTTGCGAGTAATTCAGTTGGCAGGGAGTGAATCTTTATCATATTCTGTAACTAGAATGCTGGAGAGTATGTATTAGTATGTACATGTTGAATCAGAAAATACAGGCTGCCATAAGCAGTGCCTGGATTGGGCATCTATAGTGAATTTGATTGATATAAACAATGTGATTTCAAAGAATGTTTAAGATGAGAGTTATGCATAGTTCTATTCTTTTATTACCCATGCAAAGTGATTTTATTTAAAACTCTTTTTTATCTTCTTCCGCTGTTGCATAACAAGATGTATGAGAAATAGGATGTGGAACCACTTTTAGTGATGAGTGGACTCAAACCCACAATGTTCGGGCTCCTCTTAAAATTTAAGAGAGGTAGGCATCTCTCCCCTGTCATCCCTCCATTCCGGACCAGGATGCTTGGGCATTAAAACAGTCTTTCCCAAAACCAGAGGTCCTATCATAAAATGAATGGCGTATGAATGAGATTTTCTCTACCTCAAGTGAAATCAGCAAGAGATAATGGCCTCTATCTCCTAGGTCACAGCTAGAAAAACCCATGTTGCTATACACATCAAAACAATGTATGGCATAATTCATATTTCGGACATATACCTTTCCCTAATAACGCCAGCCACATCTCTGCTGCTGCTGTCGAAGACAAACAAAGGGCTTCACAGCAACAAAAGGCAATTAAATACCTCCCAAATATTAGTACTGATATCCTCATGATTGGTATGTATGTGTGCAGGACATCATGAGAGAAAAGATGGAAGTAAGATCAAAAATGCAATTCCCATTGAGAATGTTAGAATCATGCTTAGGTAGAACTTGGCAGATAGGAATGGATTATTCGTTGGGTATCCCTAGCGGATATATAAATTGCATACTTCTGCTTTCCCAGGAACCAGACTTATAACATCATAAATGTATTAAGTTCTGCTTTTATCCATTTTAATTTTTTAAACAGTTATAATTGCATTGTATGTATATGTCTGTTTGATTTGTTGCCCTTTTTTGTATCATAACCCCTTTTTGTCAGAATTATACAGCATAAATATACGATACGCAAAAAGAGACGGGATCTACCTGTCAGTTGACATTTTTTCGAAAAAGGGCACAACACAATTGCGTTTTATCCTTATTGATCACATTCCTCCAATGAGAGGAGGGCACAGCTACTTAGAAAATTTGAATTAAAATGGATCCATCGATTAAATACACTACAGCCATATGGTTTAAATATTGAATACAACATGAATAGCAGGACACAGGACAAACATGCTGGAGTGCTAGTGTCGTGGACTTAATGTATTCTTTGCCCCTATCATCTCTTGTATTATGTATTGCTAGGATTTTCTCTCCATCCTATACCTATGTCTTTATATCCACAGAGTTCAAGACATGTATTGAAAACCCCCATTGGACAGACCGTTTTTTCCCACGTCTCCTATTCAAATACGATTGATCCGGCACAACCCTCTAACAACTCCCCAGACCTTCATCCGCGACTTTATGAGGTGGGATTGTTATACCTGTTGGCGATTACACGTTCGAGACAATAGTACTGCATCCCCGTTTTGCCTCAGGTCTGTATATCAGGAATTAACAATATGTGCCTATCCACATAATATGTGCTAAAAACAATGGTATTTTCATACTTACCTATTGGTGTTGGTCTGGCAGGAAGAGGGCTGCCCTCATCTAAGATGGCCACCACTAACTCCATATGCCCAGCACGTATGCGCAATCTAAGCCGATTACCTCACTTCCGGAAGTCAAAGTAGTCACTTCCGGCCTGGCGCTGAATACAGCACGCTACAACAGGTGGCCACGCTGAAACTATTTGGCTTTATGAATGAGTAGGAGGAGACGTGGATGAGGTTGACAAACCAATGGGCATGTTTTATTATGTTTACTTTTGCACTATGTCACTTTATGAAGGTACACTTTATAACAATGTATTTGCACTACCGGACACTTTATTATATGTATATGAACAGTGATATTACATGTTTGTCACATTTTGAATTATTTACACTGAATTACTGTCACTTACCATTGACTAATCAGTGAGTGTTGGTCTTCAAATAGTTGGTTGTTTGTTATTCATGCTATGCTTGATAAAGGTGTAGCATTACACCGAAACGTCGCTTCTTATGGAATAAAGCTTCATCCCTCTCACCATTTCAAGGAGTGCTGCCTCTTCACAGAACTCATATGTATACATATGTATTTGCAGTGCGACTCAAAATTAACTCAGATGCTGTCCATTTCCTTCTGATTCCCCATGATATGGTTCTACTCCTTCATTGGAGTTGAAGTCCAGATGTGTTTAATTAAGCTGATTGGACTTAATCAGGAAAAGCACAAACCTGTCTATATAAGAACTCACAGCTCACAGCACTTTTCAGAGCACATGAGAACCAAAAGAATCATGAACCAAACACTGCTCATTACCTGCTTTATACAATCCCAATAGTGAAACATGGTGGTGGTGGCAGCATCATGCTATGGGGTGCTTTTCAGCTGCAGGGACAGGACAACTGGTTGTAATTAAAGGAAAGATTAAAGGAGTCCGGTGTAGGATTAGCCCCTCATGCACTCCGGAGGCGGTGGGTCCGGTAGGATATAAGGAGGGTAAGGAGAGAGACAAGAGGCGCTAACCTCGTGAAGTATATCTAATTAGCGTATAGAAGTGAGAAAGTGTGGTTGTGTAGCCGCTCACCTTGTCCAGGGAGTGATAAAGCGTATAGCTGCCAGTCGATTCCTGTTGTCCGTTTTGCCCGATCCAGGCGGCGGGGTAGCGGTGAAAGAATGTGGGTATCCAAAGGAGAGGTCACAGGCAATGCACCGGCGCTTTAGGTTCAAAAAAACCTAACTAGGAACCAGGCTGATTAAGTTCCAAAAATTGTTAGGTTTTATTAAATACATGGATGAGAGTATAAAACATGTAGAGTTAAAAAAAAATATATACACCGCGTTTCAGATTAGTACTTAAGCCTTCATCAGGTATAAAGAAGTAAAAGTCCACAAGTGTTTATGTACATGCATACCAAGTGTTTGATAGGCGCCCCGGGATTAGCCCGGGAAAACCTGACACCGGGTTACATCAGGGAGAGTTCAAGATATTAAGAATAATAGTAAAATATCATAATAAATATATATAAAAAAAGGTCATTTATTATACAGTGTCACTTATCAATTAAAATAAAAAGAAACAAACAGTCATAAGATATAGTAAACATTTACTTATTTCCGGGTGACTGGAAGGACCGGGCACCTGATGTAAACAATGAGGTGAGATCGCGACTAGATGCAGGGAGTGGGGATCGCATCTATTGTCATGGCAACAGGGATTGCCATATAGTGACGTCAATGAACTACGGAAGCCTGGCTGGGTCAAAACTTGACAGGACCATGGACCGCGAAGACAGGAGATGAACAGGCTGCCGCGCGATGCACCGAGGACAAGATTCATGTGAGTGATAGATGTAAAATAAAAGCTGATATGAGTAGAGGGTATTTATTTTGTATGTCTATACGCCCCGGGGAACGGTTAGATGGATTCCAGTACCGCATTTAGCCCATTGGGGTATAGTGTTCTTAATTTTAAAATCCAGTAGGATTCTCTTCTATTCAGTGTTTTTACCCTATTTTTACAGTCCTCAGGTAGCTGTTCGATTGGGGTCAGGGAGAGTTTTTCAAAGGTACAATTACTTTCGAGCGTAAGGTGTTTAGATAGGCTCTGATTCAGAAAGCCTATTTTTGCCTTATGTCTGTGGCCATTCATTCTCACTCTTAAGGTCTGCACAGTGCGCCCAACGTATTGTAGGCCGCATGCGCAGTTTATAACATAGATAACAAAATTCGATGCACAGGAGAGCTCTTGTTTTAGTTGGAAAGTTTCTCCCGTGTTGAGAGACTTAAAAGATGATATCCCATGGGATATCATCGTGCAACAGAGGCATTGTTTATGGCCACATTTTCTTATGCCTCTGTTTATTGTTGTCTGTTTAAATCCTAGGTTAGCTTTTTTTAGTTTACTGGGTGCTAACATATTTTTTAGTGTTGTAGCTTTACGAAAAGTAATTTTAGTTTTTTTTGGGATAATTCCTTCCAGATGTGGGTCATTGAGCAGGATTCCCCAATGGTTATTGAGAATTCTCCTTATTTCCTTATTCCCTTTATCAAAAGTGGTGATAAAATTTGAGGCAAAGGTTTTCCTGGATGTCATTTCCTTGTCTACCCCCAATTTTCTTTGAAGACAATCAATCTGTTGTCGAGTTTGATTTTTCTTGAAGGCTTCCTCTATAAGAGTTTTAGGGTATTTTTTATCCCAAAAACGTCTCTTTAGGATAATTTTTTCTAATCCGATAGAACTGGCTAAACGGGATGTTTTTGAGCCACTTTGGGTAGTGTGCGCTATCGTAACTCAAAAAACTGTTACTATCTACTTGTTTAAAATGCGTTTTTGTCTTCACGCGATTTTTTGTGTCAAAGGAAAGTATTCAAGATTCATTGTGAACTTGATTCCCCAAACATTATCATTAAGGGATTTAACAAACTCGTGGGCTTCTTTCTCATCTCCATCCCATATAAGGAATAGATCATCGATATATCTTTTATAATATTTGATATTGGATGACCATTCATGTTTAGAGTAGATGAACAGGGACTCAAACCTCCCCATGAACAGGTTTGCGTAACTGGGGGCGGCTCGAGTCCCCATTGCTGTTCCTTTTTTCTGGATATAGATGGCATCTTCGAAGGTAAACAAATTGTGTTCCAGTATGAATTTTAAACTATTAATCAAGAAACATATCTGTTGGTTTGGGAGTGTGGTAAGATTTTCGAAGTACCAGTTAGTAGCCTTTAGCCCCAGATGGTGTTGAAAATTCGAATAAAGCGAAGTTATATCCAGGGTTAAGAAACATAGGCTCTCTTTCCATTCAATTCCATCCATAGATCTTGGATTAGGGCAGAGGAGTCCCGTAGGTAGGACGGTAAATTAGTGACAAGCGGCTGGAGGTACAAATCTACAAAGTGGGATAGATTACAAGTGAGGGAGTCTATACCCGATATAATTGGCCGGCCGGGGGGGTCTGTAAGGCTCTTGTGAATCTTAGGGAGATGGTAAAACGTGGGCATTGCAGGGTGATTTGTTAACAAAAAGTTTCTTTCTTTTTTGTTTAAAATGTTCTGGTTGAAGGCTTCTTTGATTAAAGCATTATAGTTGTCCGTGTGTATTCTAATGGGATTGGTGGTAAGTCTAGTGTAATATTCTTGGTCTCCCAGGATCTTTTGGGCTTCCTTTAGATAATCACTTCGTTCCTGAATAACGATACCACCTCCTTTATCCGCGGCTCTTATTACCAGTGACCCATTTTCTTTTAAGCTCTTAAGTGCATTACATTCAGTTTCCTTCATATTCTTGTCTCTGGATTGTGCTGATTTTATTTTAAGAAAGTATTGGACTGAAAAGTTTCAAGGAAATGTCCTCGATAAGTGATCGGCTTGAAGGAAGATTTTGTTTTCACATCTTGGTGTATAATAGAATTCGGTATGGCGCTAGATACAGTGTCATCATTATTCCTGGGGATGTTTTTTAGCTTAAAGTATCTCTGTTGTGTTAGTTTTTTTATGAACAGATTTACATCCACAAATAGTTGGAAGTCGTCGGTTGTCTTACTTGGGCAGAAATTCAGGCCTTTTTCAAGTAAGGATCTTTCTTCTTTACTCAGTATATGGTTGGATAGATTGAATATTTGCATTGTGTTGGCCTTGATGGCACGGGTGCTAAGCCCCATACAACCGACATCACCCGGTTCTGACTTCTCCTGGCTTACAACACACGAAAGACCAAGGGGCTGTAGAGGGGGAAGGGGAAAAAATCGAACAAGAAGTAAAGAAAACCAAAAAAACAATGATCACCCCAAAAGAAGGTGCCATCAAGGCCAACACAATACAAATATTCAATCTATCCAACCATATACTGAGTAAAGAAGAAAGATCCTTACTTGAAAAAGGCCTGAATTTCTGCCCAAGTAAGACAACCGACGACTTCCATAAAAAAACTAACACAACAGAGATACTTTAAGCTAAAAAACATCCCCAGGAATAATGATGACACTGTATCTAGCGCCATACCGAATTCTATTATACACCAAGATGTGAAAACAAAATCTTCCTTCAACCCGATCACTTATCGAGGACATTTCCTTGAAACTTTTCAGTCTCTGGTGATCCAAGACTGTCTTAAAATAAAATCAGCACAATCCAGAGACAAGAATCTGAAGGAAACTGAATGTAATGCACTTAAGAGCTTAAAAGAAAATGGGTCACTGGTAATAAGAGCCGCGGATAAAGGAGGTGGTATCGTTATTCAGGAACGAAGTGATTATCTAAAGGAAGCCCAAAAGATCCTGGGAGACCAAGAATATTACACTAGACTTACCACCAATCCCATTAGAATACACACGGACAACTATAATGCTTTAATCAAAGAAGCCTTCAACCAGAACATTTTAAACAAAAAAGAAAGAAACTTTTTGTTAACAAATCACCCTGCAATGCCCACGTTTTACCATCTCCCTAAGATTCACAAGAGCCTTACAGACCCCCCCGGCCGGCCAATTATATCGGGTATAGACTCCCTCACTTGTAATCTATCCCACTTTGTAGATTTGTACCTCCAGCCGCTTGTCACTAATTTACCGTCCTACCTACAGGACTCCTCTGCCCTAATCCAAGATCTATGGATGGAATTGAATGGAAAGAGAGCCTATGTTTCTTAACCCTGGATATAACTTCGCTTTATTCGAATTTTCAACACCATCTGGGGCTAAAGGCTACTAACTGGTACTTCGAAAATCTTACCACACTCCCAAACCAACAGATATGTTTCTTGATTAATAGTTTAAAATTCATACTGGAACACAATTTGTTTACCTTCGAAGATGCCATCTATATCCAGAAAAAAGGAACAGCAATGGGGACTCGAGCCGCCCCCAGTTACGCAAACCTGTTCATGGGGAGGTTCGAGTCCCTGTTCATCTACTCTAAACATGAATGGTCATCCAATATCAAATATTATAAAAGATATATAGATGATCTATTCCTTATATGGGATGGAGATGAGAAAGAAGCCCACGAGTTTGTTAAATCCCTTAATGATAATGTTTGGGGAATCAAGTTCACAATGAATCTTGATAGAAAAGAAATAGTGTTCCTGGATCTTATACTTTCCTTTGACACAAAAAATCAATCAAAGACAAAAATGCATTTTAAACAAGTAGATAGTAACAGTTTTTTGAGTTACGATAGCGCACACTACCCAAAGTGGCTCAAAAACATCCCGTTTAGCCAGTTCTATCGGATTAGAAAAAATTGCACCAGAACAGAAGACTACGAGGAACAATCCACTATCCTAAAGAGACGTTTTCGGGATAAAAAATACCCTAAAACTCTTATAGAGGAAGCCTTCAAGAAAAATCAAACTCGACAACAGATTGATTGTCTTCAAAGAAAATCGGGGATAGACAAGGAAATGACATCCAGGAAAACCTTTGCCTCAAATTTTATCACCACTTTTGATAAAGGGAATAAGGAAATAAGGAGAATTCTCAATAACCATTGGGGAATCCTGCTCAATGACCCACATCTGGAAGGAATTATCCCAAAAAAAACTAAAATTACTTTTCGTAAAGCTACAACACTAAAAAATATGTTAGCACCCAGTAAACTAAAAAAAAGCTAACCTAGGATTTAAACAGACAACAATAAACAGAGGCATAAGAAAATGTGGCCATAAACAATGCCTCTGTTGCACGATGATATCCCATGGGATATCATCTTTTAAGTCTCTCAACACAAGAGAAATTTTCCAACTAAAACAAGAGCTCTCCTGTGCATCGAATTTTATTATCTATGTTATAAACTGCGCATGCGGCCTACAATACGTTGGGCGCACTGTGCAGACCTTAAGAGTGAGAATGAATGGCCACAGACATAAGGCAAAAATAGGCTTTCTGAATCAGAGCCTATCTAAACACCTTACGCTCGAAAGTAATTGTACCTTTGAAAAACTCTCCCTGACCCCGATCAAACATATACCTGAGGACTGTAAAAATAGGGTAAAAACACTGAATAGAAGAGAATCCTACTGGATTTTTAAATTAAGAACACTATACCCCAATGGGCTAAATGCGGTACTGGAATCCATCTAATCGTTCCCCGGGCGTATAGACATACAAAATAAATACCCTCTACTCATATCAGCTTTTATTTTACATCTATCACTCACATGAATCTTGTCCTCGGTGCATCGCGCGGCAGCCCGTTCATCTCCTGTCTTCGCGGTCCATGGTCCTGTCAAGTTTTGACCCAGCCAGGCTTCCGTAGTTCATTGACATCACTATATGGCAATCCCCGTTGCCATGACAATAGACGCAATCCCCACTCCCTGCATCTAGTCGCGATCTCACCTCATTGTTGACATCAGGTGCCCGGTCCTTCCAGTCACCCGGAAATAAGTAAATGTTTACTATATCTTATGACTGTTTGTTTCTTTTTATTTTAATTGATAAGTGACACTGTATAATAAATGACCTTTTTTTATATATATTTATTATGATATTTTACTATTATTCTTAATATCTTGAACTCTCCCTGATGTAACCCGGTGTCAGGTTTTCCCGGGCTAATCCCGGGGCGCCTATCAAACACTTGGTATGCATGTACATAAACAGTTTTACTTCTTTATACCTGATGAAGGCTTAAGTACTAAGCCGAAACGCGGTGTATATATATTTTTTTAACTCTACATGTTTTATACTCTCATCCATGTATTTAATAAAACCTAACAATTTTTGGAACTTAATCAGCCTGGTTCCTAGTTAGGTTTTTTTGAACCTAAAGCGCCGGTGCATTGCCTGTGACCTCTCCTTTGGATACCCACAATTAAAGGAAAGATGAATGTGACCAAGAACAGAGATATCCTGGATGAAAACCTCTTCCAGAGTGCTGTGGACTGGGCCAAAGGTTCACCTTCAAACAAGACAATGATCCTGAGCACACAGCTAAAGTAACAGAGCAGTGGCTTCAGAACAACTCGGTGATGCCAGAGCCATGACCTATATCTAATCAAGCATCTCTGGGTAGACTTGACAATGGCTGTCCAAAAGCATTCACCATCCAACCTGAGGGAACTGGAGAGAATCTGTAAGGAAGTTTGACAGAGGATACTGAAATCCAGGTATGATGCATCATTCCCAAAATGACTCATAGCTGTACCCGCTCAAAAGCTGCTTCTACTCTATACTGAGCAAAAGGTCCCTTATGGCCATTTCACATTTCAGTATTTCCTGTTTAACCCCTTCACGCTCCGTGCCGAGCAGGAAGGGGGGATTCATACACAGGAGGGATTTGCTGAACAATTCAGCAATCACCCACTGCTAATACCCGCGGCCAGTGCTTGCAGCGATGAAGGGTATTAACCCCTCAGAGACATCTTGGTTCCAATCGTCGCACTCCTGAACGTTATCGAGGGGCGGTGATAGGTTGTGATCGGTGATCGGGTCTTCGGCATCACGAAATTGTCTGGTTTCTGCAGATTCATTACAATGAACCAGTGGTTCATTGTAATGAATTCTGTGCATTAATGCCATGTACTGCAATACAGTAGTATTACAGTGAATAGTAGGAACAATCAGACCTTCTAAGGTTAATGTACCCTAGATCAGTGATTTTCAACCAGTGTGCCGTGGCACACTAGTGTGCCGCGACACTTGGTCAGGTGTGCCGCGGGGAAAGTTCCCCAAACTATGGTGCCCCCTGTGTTTTGTTTCCCAGCAATGCGCCGCGATGCTCTGTCACGGCTTCTTACAATGTAGGAGACGTGTACAATAACACATGCGCAAGCTTTGAACCCCGTGCGACAAAATGACGTCACCGAGGCCGGCGCATCATCCTGAGAGCGGAGAGACTCTCGCATTTGCCCACCACCAAGGTAATGCCCACTAATAATGCTGACTATATGAGCTTTTGCCTGAGTATATGAACTGTTGGCAGAATACTCAGCATATGAGCTGGTACTGTTAATACTCCAGCAATATACTGCATATAACAATGAGAAATGTAAAATGAGAAATACTATAGTCATGGGGCTGGAGTACTACAAGTACCAGCTCATGTGCTGAGTATATGAGCTTGCACTTGTACTCTGGCCTCATGGCCATAGTACTTCTCATTGTACCCCTTTATTTTGCAGTATATGAGCCACATAATAATCATCACCATATACTAAAAACAGGGAGAAACTGAGAACTGTTGAGGAAGAGCTTTGTGTGTGTCTTTCCACCATTCCTGCCAGGATATCCCTTTTGTGTTTATCGAAACAGGCCCAGGTTTCACACTGAGTGAGTTAAATAAATTTAGAATCTATATTATTAACTATTTGTATAATATGACTGTTTTAGTGTCATTTTGTGCTATTTTGGTTGGTGGTGTGCCCCAGGATTTTCTAAGTATAAAAAGTGTGCCGCGGCTCAAAAAAGGTTGAAAATCACTGCCCTAGATGATCTAAGAAATAGCACAAAAAAACCCCCTTAAAATTAAAAGTTCAAATCACTGTCTTTTCCTTAGAAATGATACAAAATGTATTGAACAGTAAAAATCACAAACACGTTAGGTATCAAAATGCCTGATCTAACAAAATATAAAAATGGTTACAAGCCCCATATCGGAAAATAGCGCCTATATGTCCGAAACACGATTTTTACACCATTTTACATAAAAAATTTAATAAAAAGTGATCAAAATGTCACACAGTCCTCAAAATCGTAGCAATGAAAACGTACATTTCACAAATAATGACACCTCACACAGCTCCGTACACCATAGTATGAAAAAGTTATTAGCATCGTAAACATTCTTTTAATTTTCAAAATTGTATTAAAAAGCAATAAAACCAGTTTAAATTTGGTATCACTATAAATGTACCAGACCAAAGAATAAACAAACGGAAGAGAAAAATATATCCATATAACCAGAAGGGGTGGCGCTGACTCTAAGTACTATCTTTTACTGGAGTGTCTACATCAATGATGCATCAATTGACTCTTCTCCAAAGAAATTATAAAACTGCTTTATTCATAAAAGGTAATAAAATTTCCAAAATGATAAAATGAAGTAACTTACAATTCAGTGAAATTAGTCAAGTCCTTGTGACGCGTTTCGTTGTCCTGCCCCTTTCTCAAAACAAACGGCCGAGAAACGGCCGTGCAGAGAAAGACAGGCACTACCTCTAATTATACAATGTATAATTCCCTGTACCCTGGGAAGACATGAGCCAAAAGAGAAACAGATGGATGCATACACGGGACTAACAGGCCTCCCCCTCTCTCTGCCTATATATATATATATACATATATATATATATATATATATATATATATATATATATTCATTATATTTGGATGATCATTTTGGTGGTTTTCACTGCTATATTGCATCAAGTGCATGCTGCACTTTAGGCAGATTGCATTAGGGGGTTAAGGGCCCATTGTGGCCCTTGGTAGTCATATACGCCACATTGGTGTATTTTTAAGTGTTTTTATATTGTTTTCTATTGTTTTTCTAATTTGTCATATTGATTTTTTAAAATAAATTTGTCATAATTTGTCATTTGACATAATGGGGCAGATTTATCAAAAGTCTGAAAGTCAGAATATTTCTAGTTGCCCATGGCAACCAACCATAGCTCCCCATTAAAATATTCATGAGCATTGGTAAAATGAATATTTAGACCAACTAAAGTAGGTCTTAAGTAGGAACCAACAGTCGTATCCTGCACCAGGATTCATCATCACAGTGATAAATCTGGCACAGCCAAAGATTAATGTTTTTCAGCTAGAAACTGGTGGAACATGAGACACATTGTTAAATCCCCCCCAATGTGTTTCTGCTGTGCTAGACACCCTTACTCATGGCTAGTCAGACCGCCCACATAGATTGATAACCAACATTTTCCAAATGTTTGCTTTATGTTGCCATGGTTTTCTGTGTGTCCTCACATTTTTCTAGGATGTTATGAGGCTAAGATCGGTAGGAGCAATTTTTCTAATTTTCATGAAAATACCCAAGACTCACGTTTTGAGGGACAACTAGCATTCCCAGTGACTTTGAAAGGCATAAATTATAGTAAAACCTCATACATTACATTATATTGTGGTAAATACACCCTTCAACGTATGTAAAACAACTTTGAAAAAGTCTATTAACCCTTAAAGTTTTTCACAGTGAATTAAACAATATGGAAAATGCATTCGTTTAGGCAACACATTACAGATTTGTTGGGTCTATAGCTTATTCATGATATTTTATTAACTATTTCATAGTGGACACAAAGAGAGACATTCATTTTTATTTAGGATTTTTGGCACATTTTTGGCCACTCACCATACCATAAAAATAATATTAATCTTTATTCTCTGGTTCATTATAATTTTTGAGATACCTAATTTATGTATATTTTTTTATATTTGCCCAATTTTTCAATGTTGGATAAAACTGCATTTGTTTTATTATCGTCAACTTTTCAGAGGCACAACTTTTCAGCTGACACAGTTGGTTCAGGCTTTATTTTTTGTGAAAATAATCTTTTCAGTGATTTCATTTTTGATAACTTTTTAGAACATTTTTTTTATGATATAAGATGAAAAATCATATTTCACTGGAAGTTTTTCAGGGTTTTCTTTATGGCGTTCACATACATGTTCAATATTGCTTAAGATTTATTTTACAAATTATTATAGATGTGGTGATATCAAATATGTAGGGTTTTTTGTGTTTATTTTTTTATACATCATCTGATTTTTATATGTAAATGTAGAGTATGAGGGATTTTTTCTTTTTTTATTATAAAAATGTTTTAACTTGATTTTTTTACCTCTTTTCAGGCTTTCTGACATTTGTCTAATCACTTCAAGCCCTTACACACAGAGTGTCATGTAACTTACTGTGCATGCTAACACATGCTCAGTATGTTACAGCAAGGTACTGGCAGGACCTGGTGTTTAGGGAACCCTGAAACCTTAAGGCACATGTTACACAGTACTATGACTAAGCAGGAAGAATCTCATGGTGGTGTTTCGATCCACAAAGGGAAGATCCAGAATTCCCTTATATGCCAGAAGCTGGGTGTCATTTTTTTGAGCTTTGCGTAAAGTCATATTCCGCAGGTTAGTACTTCAAGTTCTATTTGCAGCAATGAGTTAAAGGATGTTTGGTAAAACATCACTTCAACATACAATGTCGTTTACATCAGAATATACTTTACAATGTCACTTATGTACAATTATATACAGAATTAAATTATTTATATTGCTTCTGTTAGTTATTGATACATCTGCTGTAACCATATAAACTAGGGCTTTCTGAATGGCTAATTAAAATTTTAGAAAGGCAAATTGTCATTGTCTTCTATGCTCAAGAACTAAAAGAGGCAACAGTCCAATCTGTGAATCTGTAATAATTATACCATGCCAAGTATCAGTCAAGTAATTTTATTTCCTCGGATGCCATGCTAAGACATATTTGTGACCAGTAAAATAACTGTGGACATTCGTAAAAGATATGTGAGGATATGAAAACCCATGGATGCACTCAAATTGATCAATTCTTTATTCACCTGCATTTTACTTGATGGATAAACCAATTCTTTGTAGGTCTATCTGTCTTCGCTCATACAGAAATATTTCTTTGTTATGAAGCCATTCATACTAAACTCCCATCTTCCACAGTCATGAGTGCATCTGAGCTGAAAGCATCCTATATCTCCAAGATATTCTGAAAGTTTCAAAGAAACTAGAATCATTTTAATCTTCAGACTCTTTATTCCTTTTCGGGTGAATGCTAATGAGTAACATCAAATTATCTCCCATATTGTCTTTTAACTACAGTTTCTGACAACATGCAGAAGTCAGTGCACAAGAATTGGGGTGTCAGCTTTTAATTGCTACTGTCTTGCAAAGTGGTGTTGTTTTAATATCCTGTATAGATTTTTATGTAATACACTTACTTGTAGGCAGCCTCAAGCAAGAATCAATTCTGTGAAGGATTCTCCTTTTGTTAAAAGCCAATCTTGTTTTAATGATGCATGAAGAAATATTTGAGCATTGACATTTTTCTGTCAGGTTTCTTTTGAAAAATCAATTAAGATAATACTGCTTTGACCTAGTTATCTAGTTAATGCTTATTAGGAATGTAATATGATTTACTGTCAGCATAATAATTTTTGTATCTTATCCCATTAGCTTGTGCATATTTCAAAGTGTATTACACAATGGTCACTTTTTCAAATGTTATGTAGCTGAATGCATTAATTAAATTGACTGGGGTCATTAGACACAAGTTATCCCATTGGGCTTGTGTCTCAAATTTGTAGTTAATGTATATGAAGACATAATTTCATTCATGTCTATATTTATATTTATTAGGGTAATACAATTTGTGACTGTAATTTAAATGTTTTGTGCTTTAATTTCATCTAGCATTGGTATACTGTATGTAAACTATAAGTGTTATAATACGCAGTATGTCACACACACACACATATTTTTATCTTGAAAAGGCAACAACTTTGAAACAACACCTGTATTTCACGTTATTTAATACCTGTTTAATAAACAAATCTTATCTTTTCCATGCATCTTTTTGGCACAATTTAAAAAAAAAGAATATTTGGATTCTAAAACAGTTAGCTGATGTTTCATAATAATTACCAATATTTTGTTATGCATGTCCTCGAGATGCAGTACATAAAATTTTGTTGGGTGTATTATGATAAAATGCAACATTGATAACAAAGACATGCATGCACTGTACTTGGTCACAAGCACTAGACATCAAAGCAATAACAGAAAAAAAACATATGTAATATACTTTAATCTCCAATATGAGTCATTTTCTTTTTTTAAAAAAAGCAATCTTTATAGATATGAGAACATTTCTAATAATTTAATATTTAAGGTTTGACATAAGTATTGCTCCCTTCTCTTGATTGGAATTTTGAATGCAAGGTGCAATATAAGCAGTCTTTATTTCCTAAAGTATATTATGAATAATAAATATTTAGTGTTTTATTAATTATTTATACCCACTGCATAAATTATAAATCATGTTATAAAGTAGTCTAGTTTTCATAGAGTATTTTGTTCAAGTGCAATTTACCATGAGAATATCTCACACTTTCAATCCATCTCTCACCGTAGCTAATACATTTAGAGTTGTCATTAATCGCATAGAATTTTTTTAAGTTATAAGAAAAAGCTTAATTAGTTACAGTATTGTAAATGGATTGTTTCAAATATCTCCAGTCATGGGATGCGTTTCCTAAATTTTCTCAGTTCCTGTTCCCTACATATGCAGAGCATAATTATCTTACATTTACAGATGGGCCCCACTCTCACAGTCCACCAATGGGTACACATTTGGGACTAAACATGTAACTGTGATAGAAACGCACTTAGGACTCGAGGCCATGTTTAAAGGAGTATTCTTGAACTCTTCCTACTCAGAAATATATATGATTCCCTTTTTAAGTGAGGCATTACATACCTGTTGGGTCTTCAAATTTATAGCTACATGTTTTGCCACTGTGACAACTTCCAGCTCATTTAAGCTGTGCAGATTCTGAACATGCTACGTTTCTGATAATCTTTGTAATTTTTTAGGATATTTTTTAAAATGGAAAAGGTGATGATTTTAAAGGAGATTTCATAAAAATCAAGTTAACCTATTTAAGGGCAACAGGAATCAGTAACAAGGCCATGTAAAGGAATACATGAAGCTGCCTAAAAAAATTTACCTTGCATCCTGGATCAAGCCCATTGTAATTATTTGGTTTTGGGGATCCCTTTGCTCCCCATTGCTTTTCCTATATGCCCTAAGTGATTGACATTACACATTCATTGGCATTTAGATGCAATGAAAAAATGTTTTCAATATGTATTGCATGCAAATTCATATATTTGTAGAAGAAACACCATCACAAATAAACTGTATATAAATGATGTGGGCATTAACTTTTTAAAGGGAATTGTATTTGTAGCATTAGAAATATTTTTGGGAATATTCATGCAAAAATCCTGAAAAAAAGTCTTAGATTAACAGATAGATATATAGATAGATCAGACAAATAGATAGATAATTTTCCACAAACAGGCAGCACTCCGAGATAGTGTTCAAAACGATGGGCTAAGGCTCTACTTGAGCTGAAACGTTGCACATGGAAAAAGACACCCCATCGTTTTGAACACTATCTCGGAGTGCTGCCTGTTTGTGGAAAATTATACTGAGGGCGCTCTAGCCAGAGTGCTTACGGACTTTGCACCCAACCTAGTTGCTGTAATGCTCTGAACTTTCCATTTTTTAGATAGATAGATAGACAGACAGGGTAGAGTGGATCTTCTTCTGGGAAACTTTAAGGAAATTTGGTTAGTATACTAGACAGGTTGTCCCTTGTCCACTATTTTATTTCCCCTTTTTTGGAAACACCTGCAATTAAATGTTGAAACCATGTGGAAATTATGCGATGTGTTTGTAGTGGTTGTAGTGGGATTAAGGGATTAAAGTGAGATAATTATTATTCTCAATTAGTAAAATAGAGAATTTATTATCAGCAGTTATAAACACTATAACAGAATTGGCTGTGTTTTTGTACTACAGGTTAATTGGTCAAAATCAATACTGTTGCCTTTAGATTATTTTCTTAAACGATTTAATATGGGTCAGGAAGAGAGTAAGAAGTAAGTTTGTATTTTTTTGTAGGCCTAGGGGAGGGGGAATTTGCATTGCCAAACTGCAAATGCACAAAGCGTAAATTTAGACACTGACACAGGGTTAGTTCTTCTTGAATCTGTGGCATTAGGGACACCATCATTAGCTTTTTGCAAGAAATTGGGTATCAATATGATTTCACAAATGGATTTGCGGCATTTTCTTGTGGGCTTGGATTTTATGGCTTTCACTGTGCACCCCAAAAGATATGGCTATTTTATTCTTTGAGTTAGTGCTTTCACAGGGATACTAAATTTATATAGATTTACAAAAATTAAAACCTGTACACAAAAAAATTCTTCATTTTGCCATCTTCTGGCACTAATAACTTTTTCATAATTCGGTATACGGAGCTGTGGGTGGTATGATGATGATAATGTTTTCAATGCAACTATTTAGAGAATAGTACGGTCTTTTACTTTTATTTGAATTTTTTATATTTTTCAAATTGGCAAAGAAGTGGAATTTTCAACTTTGGGGAATAACTGTTATTTTATTTTGATAGATTTGACATTTTGGGGTGTGGCAATACCTAACAGGATTTTTACTGTTTATTTATATCAGTTCTAGGGAAAAGGGGGATTTCAAATTTTTAGGTTTTTTTTTTTTTTATTTTATTTTTTTAAACTTTTTTTTACATTTGTTTAACTAGTTTTGAGACTCCCTATGGTACTTCAACCCTAGGTTGTCTGATTGATACTATCATATACTGCCATACTACAGTATGGCCGT